>NC_045784.1:60263107-60876078 GCF_008692025.1 Phocoena sinus
ACCTAATCTCTTTGTGCCTCAGCTCTCATATCTGTCAACACAGATAATCATACTTGATGCACACTTTATAGGACTATTGTGAGGATTAAGTAAGGTAATAAGCATAAAGTTCCTAGAACAGTATCTGGCTCATAGTAAACACTATATAAACTTAGCTGTTATTATCACTGTCGTGGTCATTATTGTCCCTCTGCAGGCACTTTAGATTGAGGCTCCTCCATCTTGCTGAGTCAGTTATTGCTTCTCTACCTGTGCTCTAAAAACACATTGAAACCTCTTGTCTACGGATATTTCCTCTCCTGTGCTCTGTGATCTTATGGGTTATTACTTTTTAAATTCCTTTTAGTGGTATCTTAGGGGGGAAAGAAATGCTGGTGGTCAGTCTCCTGTGTTTGAACAGAATTTCCTCTAATGCTCTCTGTGTTCTTTTTGTATATAATTTTATTTGTTACATTGGTTCCTATGAAGCTGTATCAATTTTTTATTGGAATAATATGTGCCTAGATAATTACAATTTTATTTTTTGAAAGCCTTTCATACTTTTCCCCCTTTAGACTTTCTGTACCAGAAACTTAACTATTTTTTTTCCTGAATTTTAGAGATACGTTTTCTTACCATCTAGCATACTGATGTCTGACCATGCACCTCAGTCCCCTACAACCAGATTCTCATCATTTTACTTACATAATCAGTTCTTCCATGTGTGTCAACTTGAAGGCCAACTTCAAGATACTGCCATTTCCTTCTTCACTTGCAGTATCTTTCTGGTGAAGAAATTGTCATCAGAGTAGATAAGGAATTTAATGGGTGCTCTGCTTTCACTGTCAGGTAACTTAGCAAATATCCAGATAATCTAAGTTCCTCTATCCTATTAATAATAACTTACATGTAGGTAGCACTTTATAGATCACATTTGATTTTTATCATAGCCTCATGAGGTAAAGGTATGTATTACACCTGTTTTATGGATAAAGGAAAGTTTTAGTGGCTTGTCCAAGGTCACACACATTGATAAGTGGGAGAGGCAGAGTTTGAACTAAGATTCTATCTCCCAATCAAGTTCCTTTCCACTCTATCCCCTCTTAGTAGTTACTCCTGTAAGTCTTGTGATCTTGTGCAGTAATAGATCATTCCCCTTGTAGCTAGGCAGACCATATCTATACTATCATATTACTTCTGTTTTTCACCCTAATCTTCTTGGCTGTGCTACCTGCCTTAGGCTCATACATATTTTCTTCACATATAGAGCAGGGTTTCTCAGCTGTGGCACTATTGACATTTTGGGTCAAACAATATTGGGGGGCAGGGACTGTCCAGAGCATTGTAGGGTGTTTAGTGGTACCCTTGCCCTCTACCCACTAGATGCCAGTAGTACTCCCCCTGACCTCACAGGTTGTGACAACCAAAATGTCTCCAGATATTGCCAAATGTCCTGCAAGAAGCAAAATTGTCCCCAGTTGAGAGCTGCTGCATATAGAGCTGCTTCGTTTCTCTTCTGCCTCGTTTTTCTCTCCTGTTACCAATATACCCTTTTATTCTAGTTGTGAAACCAATTGTAACATGCCTCCATGATACTTGTGAAGTTCTAGCCCCTTTTTAAAGTTAAAATCTCTACTTTATTATTTATTTGTTGCCCTAGTGAACAAATACCCAAAGCTGTTAAGTAGTATTCTTGATCTTCTCCTCACTTGGTCTGTTCTCAATCTTTTAGAGAGAAGAGGAACTTCTGGTCTTATAATTTTATCTGGGCATTTTCTCCATAGCCATCCTTGATTAAAACTTTTAAGTCTCTGCAGTCATGTTCTTCCCAGTCTTTATAATATATAATCTCCAACCATGTCAAGAATTTTCTCTTAGCAACAGGAAATCAAATGCTGTTTTGTGATGATTTCTTTCCAAAGAGACATTCATTTTCCTTGCTCCTATCTATTCCAAAACTCCAACTCTCATTTGAAGAAAAAAAAATCAGCCTTTTTATCCTTAAGTCTGTGCTTCTTGCTTAGATCACAGTAGCCATAATTTCTTCTCAGGGTTCATCTGGACTTTTATTGTTGTTCCTGTGGAGCTATAGATGGACATTTTGCTCAGCAGGTTTGAAAAACCTCAGCAGTCTCTCCTTCACATCCTAGATGGGATATGGGCCACTAAGATGGCACAATGTTCTGTTTGGCTAAAAAGGGGAAAGAAGAGAAAGGAGTGAACTAATATGAGGATTAGTACAGGCATTGGTGAGGTTTGATCAATCTCAGCAGGATCTCCTTCACATCCTGGATGGGATAAGTAGCCCTGAAAAGTGGTACCCCTTCCAACTGGCAATAAAGGGAAAAGAAAGAGATAGTTGCTTGAGGGAATTGTTTTTGTTTTAGGTTGGGGAGATTTGAGCATGTGTATAGACTGAAAAGAAGGAATTCGTGAAGGAAAAATAAATTGAATATCTAAGAGGGAGGGGGAAGATCGAGGGATCCAGGGTCCCTGGGAAAATGGAGGGAATAGAAACACTGGCAGAGGCTGAAGGGAAAATAAAGGTAGTTATTTCCTCCTCTGAAACAAGGAGAAGGACAAAGGAATCAGTAACAGCAAAGAAAAGACTGTGAAGTGAGGAGAGGGAAGGTTAGGGAGCCCTTGTGAATAGTTGATCACCATAATGTATCTGTTGAAATCATCTACTAATAGAGTGAAGGTAGATTTCCAGTCTTGGAAATGATGAGTGTTTAGAATAGCTGCTGTGGTGAAGGAAGAATGAAGAAGAGAAGATTGTCTATTGACCAAGGGTTCAGCCAAGGTCAGATAGCGTGTTTTATAATGGATGGATCCAGTCCATTTCGTTATGTGACTTTCAGAAACTTACACACGCGCGCACACACACACACACACACACATGCTCACACACACAGTTGGTTTAACCTAGGCCTGGGAATTGACACGGTGGGAATGGCAGAAGGTCATGGGGCAGAAGGCCATGGGTCTAGTGAGCGCTTGGGAAAACATAACTGAAATGATTGACTGCAGGGAATAGGTAGTTTAAGGCCCAGGAAGGATGATCTACTGGGAGTATTAGAAAGTGTCATAGGGACTTCCCTGGCAGTCCAATGGTTAAGACTCCGCTCTTCCACTTCAGGGAGTACGGGTTCGATCCCTGGTCGGGAAATTCAGATCCCACATGCTACACGGTGCAGCTGAAAAAAGAAAAAAGAGAGAAGGCATCAGTATATTTGTAGCCACAATAAGGGTGAAGAACAGGATCCATGAAAGAAATGGAAGAATAGTTGTAGGATGCAGAGAGGAATTTTGGAGTTCAGGATCTTGTAGATAAAATTGTTTCAGGTTATAAGGGAGTCCAAAGTATGGCTGAATAAGTAAAGTAGTACAGCACTAACAATAATGATGCCATTTGTATATCATTTAACTTTGTTTTGTGTAAGGTATCTTATTAACTCCCCACCACGACCTAACGAGGTGGGTAGATTTGCCTCATTTTATAGAGGAACTTACCCAAAATCGCATAGCTAATCAGTGACAGAGCCAGGATTAGAACCTAGGTCTATCTGACACCATTGCCCATGCACTTAACCATTATACTACATAGACTTTCCATAGTAAACATAACCATGGGAGGGTCAGGGGCTTTCAAGGGACCTCAGAGATTATTACAATGTTTAAAAAGTAAACCTTGGAATTTAAGAAGTGGAAAAGAACCTTTACTCTATTTGAAGCAATAAGAGGAAAGGTATTTCATTGTGGTATAATAGACAGAGCATAGGATTTGACTGCAATCCTGAGATGGAATCTCAGGCCTACCACTTACCCGCTAGTGGTACCACTTGACCTTAGACAAGTCATTTAACCTTTGAGCTAGTTCTGTCATCAATAAATTGAAAATGATAGTTAAAATAATGATAATAAAAATAGCTTTTAATGTAATTTCACAGCATTAATTTAAGCATTAAGTGTGATAATTAAGTGTGATAATTAAAAGTGTGATAATATATATAACCACTTGTAAATAACTATACAAGTGGTTATTGTCGTGGTGATCGTTATCTGTCTCTCTGCTTTGTTTCCATGGGAAAGGGCAAGAAGTGCCAACAGACTCAATTGTGCATTCACCTTTGTCCTTTGAACTTTGCTTAACTGGAAGACCAACTGTTTGAAAGAGGAAGAGATGGAAAGAAAATAAAATATCAGAGTGGATATCACCAACTTCTACCAGCATCATGTTTATTCCCATTTCTACCTATACCACCTAGGAAAAATATGGCCTGTTTCCCGAAGAGCATAAGAATATCTGATAAGAACACTAAAGATTTTTAAATACTGTTGTTTTTCATTTCTATGAAGCTTTCTGTTTGAAAAAAAAAGAGGCACTCTCAGAAAAGTGAACAAGATTAAGAGGTTTCTTTAAGATTGCTGACTTAATATTTCTATAGGGTCTTTATTTCTTATCTCTTTCTCAGGATAGGCATATGTTAGATGTTACCTAGGTAACATGGGTATATGTTACCAAGCAATTTAAATTTTGTTTCCTGCTATTAGGTATTAATATTAACCGAGGCCTCCTATGCTTGGGAAATGTAATCAGTGCTCTTGGAGATGACAAAAAGGGTGGCTTTGTGCCCTACAGAGATTCCAAGTTGACTCGACTGCTTCAAGGTAAGCCCAAAGTGCCTCTAAAAATAAGAGAGTAACTCAGAATGATAGTGCTGAGAAAGGAAAGATAGAACAGGTAGAAAGCCAGATTTTTGGACTATTACATACAGAGCTGTCTAGTTGATAAACAGGAGAGAGACCTGTTGGCAAGCAGGCTTCTAAGGTAATGGAAAAATGTCTTCATATATGGCTTTGAGAGGCAAAATATCTGTATGTAGCGTGTCAACTGTACTTAGTACTTTGTACCTGAAAATGAACTTAGTTACTGCCTTTATTACTGCTGATAAGAAGAATTCCCTAAGGAGTTAAGATCTACCTAGAGGGGGCATCCAAAGAAATTTTAATCCTAATAGTGACTCCTAACTTGGCCCAGTAAGTTTTTTTTTGTTTTAACCTGATTAACTGCTGAAGTCACAGTCTCTCTTAAGAACGAGGACACATGCAATAGGATTCTAAACTATATCATTTTATACAACAAAAATCTTAATGTTTTTATATTGACACAATAGGAAACTTGTAGATACTTAAGAATTTTTTTCTTACAGCTCTGAGATTGAAGTCACCAACCAAAACGGACAGTTTTGCTTGCATCCTACTTGTTTGATTTCATTTCCTTCCCTTGTTCTTTTTCAGATTCTCTAGGAGGTAATAGCCACACTCTTATGATAGCCTGTGTGAGTCCTGCTGACTCCAATCTAGAGGAAACATTAAATACTCTTCGCTATGCTGACAGAGCAAGAAAAATCAAGAACAAACCTGTTGTTAATATTGATCCCCAGAGGGCTGAACTTAATCATCTGAAGCAACAGGTAGAAGGAACTTGACATTTGATGGGAAAAATTACAAGTGTGTGAGTGGAATGGTAGAGCTCCTATTTCTCAGCTTCTCCTCTACCAGAATTTTAGAGATGTTGGTTAAGCATTATGTTAGTTTGGGGAAATCTTAAAGTAACTCCTATTAACAGGTTTTTGGTCATATTTAAGATTAGGGAGTGGCACTGGAGATTTCACTGATAAAGAAGTGAGCAGTAAGAGATGAGGCAAGAGAGGTAGGCAGGAGTCAGATCCCAAAGGTCCTTATATAACTTGTTAAAGGATTTGGAATTCAACCTGAAAGCTGTAGGGGGCCACTGAAAGATTTAAGTAAGAGGGTAACATGTTGAAATGAGATTACTCTAGCAAGTATATAGAAAGTGGATTAGAGGTGGGCATGACTAGAAGTAAGAAAATAAATTAGGGTATTATAATAACTCAGGTGAGAACTATGGCCTGAACTAAAGACAGTAGCGATAGAGATGAAGAAAGGGGGACAAATTAGAAACAAAAAACAAGGAGGTAGAATGTATAGAGCTTACATATGTGGTGACACATGTGACGTGGAAGGGTAGGTAGGGAGAATCAAAGTTGATTCCCAGGTTTCTTGCTTGGACAACTGAATAAATGGTAGTAATAATCATTGAGTCAGGGAATATAGGAAGAAAAACAGGGTCAGGTAGGGAAATGGAAATGATGAAATTCAGTTTTGGGCATTTTGAATTTGAAGGGCTTGTGGGACATCTAAGTAGAGTTGTTCAAACATGGCTGGGTATGTGGGTTTAATGTAGAGAGGTCTGAACTGAAGATACAGATTTGAGAGTCATCAGCATTTAGATGGTATCTGAAGTTATGGAGTGGATGAGATCAAAGAGTGCCCGGCACGTTAAAGGCACTTCCTCAATATTTGCTGAATGAGCAAATGGACAAGAAGAGAGAAGAAGCCTAGCAGAACTCAGGGGTAACAGCAGCATTTAAGGAAGGGGGAAAGGAGTAGAAGACAAGAGAGATGAAGAAGGAGCAAACAGGCAGGAAGAAAATCAGTGGTTCATGGAAGACAAGAGAAGAAAGTTTCAAGGAGGGCTACTGAAAGTATAAATTTATAAAGTGTAAAGTAAGATAAGGGTTGAAAAGTGTCCATTGATTTTTTTTTTTAATCAACAAAGAGTGAGAAGAGGGTCAGGGGAATGATAGGAGCAGATTGCTATGGGATGGACAGTGAATGCTAGATAAGGAAGTGGAGGAAGTTGTTAGGCTCTTCTTTCAAGAAGGCAAGATGAAAGAAGACAATAGCTGGTAGTCAAGGGTCAAGGGATGTAAATCTGCTTGTTTTTAAAATATGGAAGAGACTTGAACATGTGAAAGAACCAGTTGGGAGAGACTAAAACTGAGAATAGGGATGAGTTGATAAGGGGTCATCTCTTAGTTGAGATCCTGAGCACAAATAAAGAGGGCTTTGCTTTAGACAGTAGAAGGGATACTTGCCCCCAAGACTAGAAGAAAAGAGGTTAGGATAGGAAGAATACAGTGACACTAATTTAGAGGAAGAAGAAGGGAAATTGAGCAATTTTCAGCCTGACGATCTTTATCTTCTCAGTGAAGTAGGAGGCAAGGTCATCTTCTGAGAGCAAGCAAGCAGATGATGATAGGGTAGAGGGACTGAGGTAACCACAGAAGGCTTAAAATCACGGAAATTGAAGAAGTAGCTGACTAGGAACATGAATTTGTGGTAGTATCAGTATGACTGTGCAGCAGCTCAGTATCTCTGGCAGAGGAGCTAAGAGGGCAGGTGGTTGGGTTGACCCCTTGGAGAGGGTCAGGTTTTCTTTGTGTAGCACTCTTCCCAATGGGAATCTAGTGTTTCCCAGCTGTCTAGTGTTCACTCCGTCTCTGGCCTTCCTCCTCAGTGATAATAATTACCATTCATTCAATCTGTTGTCTTCCTTCCCCTTATCCTCCTTTATTTCCTTCCCTCTTAGGGTTCACTATAGAAAATATAAATAATTTACCTGTTCACAGAATCATCTCAATTGTAAAATACCTTACTCAGTCCTGCTCCTCTGTTTTCTTTCATGTGTATTCCTATTGCCAAAAATGCTCTTTTTTAAAAAAAAAAAAAAAAAAAAAAAAAAAAAAAAAAAAAAAAAATGCTCTTTTTCCTGGTCATTTATTTGTTCATCCATTCCAACAATAAATATTTATTGAACACTGTTATGTGCCAGGTACTGTGCTGGGATACATTGTTAAGCAAAGCAGACACAGTTTCTGCGTTCATGGAATTTATTGCCTAGTGGGGGAGACAAACATTAAACACACAGTCATACCAACATATCATTATAAACTGGGATAGTGTGCTATAGGGCACTGTGATCTTCTGTTAAATATCTAATCTGAGAAGGCTTCCCTGAAGTAGTTATATTTGAGCTGAGATCTGAGGGACTGAGTAGGAATCATCTATGCAGAAAAGAAAGAAGGGAATTCCAGGAAGAAGAAATAGCATGTGTAGCAAAGTATGATGGGAAACAGCATTGACACTGCAGCCAGGCTGCCTGGGTTCAAATCCTGGCTCTATACCTCACTAGCTATTTACCCGGGGCAAATTCTCTGTGCCTCAGTTTCCCTATCTGTAAAATGGAAATAATAATAGTACCTGCTTCATAGGGTTTTTGTGAGGGTTAACTGAATTAATACATGTAAAGCATTTAGAACAGTGCCAGGCATATAGCATGTCTGCAAAGATCTTGAGTTAGGAATACAGTGCATTTGAAGAACTCAGAATGCCAGTGTGGCTAGAGTGGAGAGAGCAAGGAAAGGGTGTTCCAGTCTGAGACTAGAGAAGAAGCAGAGGCCTGATCAAGGCCTCATGTACTACGTTAAAAACGATTTTAAGCAAGGTGGCAACATTGATCATTTCCACTTTTAAAAAATGGTATGGCTGCTGTGTGGAAATGGATTATAGTGGAGCAAAAGTAGACTCATAGAGACCACTTAAGAAGTTACTGCAGTAGTCCAGAGAGAGAAATGGTGGCTTAGAAAGTGATAGAAAGAAGTGACCAGTGGATTAGATAAGGGGGTGAAGGTATGACACCCAGCTTTCTGGCATGTGAAACTGCATATTCACTGACCTAGAGTATACTGGAGAAGGACCAGGTTTGGGATAGCAGAAAACTAGGCAGAAATATTAAGTAGATATTTGAATATAAAGGTTCTAAATTCAGAAAAACTAAGGGGATCTAATAATAGTAATACTCAGCTCCCTGGGCTGATTTGAGGATTAAACAGGATATTATGTCTAAACCATCTTGCGTAGTGTCTGGCTCCAGGGGCTAGACTCAGGCCTCAAAGAAGCTCCCTTCCTTTCAGATTTCCTGTCTCACCTTGACATTCATATATGATTATGGTTCAAAAAAAAACCCTTTTATATTCATTATTTAATTTTATCATCATAATAAGCCAGTGAACACAGCAGATATCTTTATTCCCATTTTAAGACACTGGGGTCTAAGAAATGAATATAGGTGGTTCAGGGCAGGCTGATGGAGGAACCAGGTCTCCTGATATCCTGCCCTTGACTTTTCCCACTGTCTCTCCAAGATGGAGCAGTAGTGGCTTATCAAGGAACAGAGAAAGCTCTTCTCCCTGCAGTGGTATAGTAACTCTGATAAGCCTTACTTGCAGGTTGCAAGGGAGAGATAGCTGGATTGGAGGGAACAGCGCCCCCCTACCAGCAATTCCTTCACTGATGGCCAGCAAATCCCCCCTAAGCTTTCTGCCTGAAGGCTCCTTTTCATAAAATGGAGATAAAATACCAGTTTCTCCCTATCAAACATCCTTGTTCCCTGTAAATGCTTTAGAAATCTATGTGGACCAAGTGAAATCACATGTGTTGTCATGCTTTGGAAATAATGATGTGATAATAAATGTAAAATACTAGTGATATTGCATTAAAAAAAGGGTTCTAAATTCAGAAAGATCTGTGTTTGAGATAAATTTGGGAGTCACCAGTTTATAGATGGTAATTGAAACCATAGTCAGAGATGAGACTTTAAGGAGAGAATAGAAAGTGAGTGAGCTTTGAGGAACTTTATCATTTAAAGGACAATTGGATCAAAGATGAACTAAGAGACTTAGAAGATCAGCTTGAAGAATAGAAGGAAAAGCAAGAAAGAGTGGCATCTGGTAACCCAAATGCTACCAAACAGTCAAATAAAATGAAGACTGAAAAATGCCCATGGGACGTAGTGACATGCCGATCATTGGTGACATTATCAAGAGTTATTTCAGCGGAATGTTGTGGGCACAAATCAGGTTAGAATAGGTTAAAGAGCAAGTGAGAGAAGAGCAAAAGGAAATGGAGGCAGTGGGTGTAGACTATTCTGTTAAACTTTGTGAAGGAGAGAAATTGGGCAAAAGAGATAGGAAGTGGGATTGGGAAAGGTGCTTTTGTTTTGTTTTGTTTTAAGATGGGAGAGACTTGAACATGTTTTAATCTTAGTAGGAAGGATTCTGTAAAAGGGGAGAAGTCAAAGATATAGAAGAGAGAACAGATAACAAATAGAATAAGATTTTTTTAAATTTATTTACTCATTTATTTATTTATTTATTTGGCTGCACCGGGTCTTAGTTGAGACACGTGGAATATTTTAGTTGTGGCATTCAGGCTTTTAGTTGTGCCATGTGGGATCTAGTTCCCTGACCAGGAATTGAACCTGGGCCCCTTGCAATGGGAGCATGGAGTCTTAACCACTGGACCACCAGGGAAGTCCCCAGAATAGGATTTATCAGAAGGCAAGAAGACTTGGGATCCAAAGCTCAAGCAGAGCAGCTCCTCTTTTATCATAAGAGGGAATGGAGAGGTTGATTGCACATTCACTCTGGTTTAAGATCTGTCTCCACGAAGCCTCCTTTGGACTATTTTGGGATTTCATTAATTTGCTTCTTCTCAGAACCCTAAAGTACTTAACTATACTTGATGACTAGTATCTTCTGTCTTGTGTTATTTCTTACATTTTCAGGCCTTAGTCTTGTCTTCATCAACTAGATTGTAAACTGGATAATAAACCACAAGAGTTTATTCTTGTATCCACCCCCCACATTGCGTAGCCCAGTGCTAAGTTTGATTTTTTAAATTAATTAATTAATTATTTTTGGCTGTTTTGGGTCTTTGTTGCTGCGAGCAGGCTTTCTCTAGTTGTGGTGAGCAGGGGCTACTCTTCATTGTGGTACGCAGGCTTCTCATCGCGGTGGCTTCTCTTGTTGCAGAGCATGGGCTCTAGGCGCACGGGTTTCCGTAGTTGTGGCACACAGGCTCAGTAGTTCTGGCTTGCAGGCTCTCGAGCATAGGCTCAGTAGTTGTGGCACACGGGCTTAGCTGCTCCGTAGCATGTGGGGTCCTCCCGGACCAGGGCTCGAACCCGTGGCCCCTGCACTTGCCAGGCAGATTCTTAACCACTGCGCCCCCAGGGAAGTCCCTAAGTTTGATTTTTTTAAAAAAGTAGGTTCTCTGGAACGTCCCTGGTGGTCCAGTTGGTAAGACTCTGTGCTTCCAATGCAGGGGGCCCGAGTTCAATCCCTGGTCAGGGAACTAGATCCCACGTGCATGCCACAACTAAGAAGTCGGTGTGCCGCAACTAAACATGCCACAGCGAAGATCCCATGTGCCACAGCTAAGACCTGGTGCAGCCAAAATAAGTAAATATTTAAAAAAATAATAATAATAAATTAAAAAAATAGATTCTCAAATAAAACTCATGAAGATGCTTAGGTAAAAGAGACAACTCATCTTCTAAGTACTAGTTATTCATGTAATGCTGATTGTCCTTTTATCATTGAATCATCAACCATGTTGCTTTCTGTAATACCTAAGATATGCTTTAGATTTCATAGGTATCAAGTAAGATTACCCGACTACTAATCATGGTAATTTTGCTGATAAGGGATAAGTAACTTTTTTTTTTTTTTTTTTTTTTTTTTTTGCGGTACGCGGGCCTCTCACTGCTGTGGCCTCTCCCGTTGCGGAGCACAGGCTCTGGATGCGCAGGCTCAGCGGCCATGGCCCACGGGCCCAGCCGCTCCGCGGCATTTGGGATCCTCCCAACCGGGGCATGAACCCGTGTCCCCTGCATCGGCCGGCGGACTCCCAACCACTGCGCCACCAGGGAAGCCTGATAAGTAACTTTTGATTGGTAACTAGCTGACTATTTTTCTTTGCCTGTTCCAGGTACAACAGCTACAGGTCTTGTTGCTGCAAGCCCATGGAGGTACCCTGCCTGGATCTATAAAGTAAGAGTCATAGACTAATTTTAAATGTATATTCTAACAGAGCCTTTTTCTCCTTATGATTGTTTTCCCCTGATATTCTAAAGTTTCTGGTAGCACTTGGTGTCAAGGTAGGGAACTTAACAAACTTGCTGTCTATTTAGGACTAGCTAGTTAGCTTTGAGACAACCTGGTATAATAGAAAGAGCATAGGTTCTGGCCTCAGAAATTTATTAATTGGAATTCTACTATGAGGAAGAGCTGTCTCTCCCTCCCACCATTTATCTATTTCATTATGTATTTATAGCCATATAGACTCATGGGTATTTATTTTATTCTATGCATTAACATCCAATACTAGCATTATGTTTTATTGCTTGTTTTATTTGTTGTTTCTGCTTTGTCCACTAGGAGCTCCTTCAGGGTGGCTGTTGTATTCTTTAACATGCTATCAAGTTTTTAAGCATTTCTACCAGATATTCCACACCTGTCTTCTATTTTCCCTGCCCCAATTCTGGAATCAACCATATGTCCAAGGAGCCCTGGGTTTTTTTTTTTTATTGGAAAATGGTGTTTAGAAACCAGATCTGGGTGCTAGGTGTGCTCATTGTTACTGAGAAGTCATTACTTCTAGGCCCTCTCAGTGAGTAGAGCTAGGAAATATCTGTATGTATAGTAATCCACACATATATCTATATTTTTATGTCTATCTAACTGTGTATATATTAAAAACCATGATTTTAGACTGATACCTCTGATTCCAGTCCAACACTACAGGGTTTATTCTAATCCTCCCGCTCTCCTTATTTATAACTTCTTTCTCTAGCAGTGAAAAACCAGCTCTCCTTATCTGCATTCTATTTACTTACTTGTTCAGTTCTAGTATACATGTAAAATAATTTTGGAATTGCTAGCCCATACCCCTGTGAGAAACACTTTTAGGAACTAGATTACAGCATATATGTATAATTCTTTTGTCTTTAGGCTTAGAATATCCAGGCAAGATATTGTTTCCCAGACTTACTGTTTGTATTCCATTGTGGGTTCCCACTACATCTTGCTTGGTTAGTTTTAATTGTTTGTTTATATTTTGGGTATATGAAGTGTATGTGAAACATTATCATGGTCTAAGAGTCAGAGTTTTACAAAAAGATATACTCAGAGCAGAGAAATGCAAATCAAAACCAAAATGAGATATCACCATACACCTGTCAGGATGGCTACTATGAAAAACAAAAAATAACAAAAAGTAACAAATGTTGGAAAGGATATGAGGAGGATGTGGAGAAATTAAATTAGAACCTTTGTGCACTGTTGAAAGGATTGTAAAATGGTGTAACTGCTATGGAAAACAGTATGGAGGTTCCTCAGAAAATTAAAAATAGAACTACCATATGATCCAGCAATCACACTTCTGGGTATATATCCAAAAGAATCGAAAACAGGGTCTCAAAGAGATATTTGCATACCCATGTTCATAACAGCACTATTCATAATAGCTAAGAGGGATTTCCCTGGTGGTTCACTGGTTAAGAATCTGCCTTCCAATGCAGGAGACATGGGTTCGATCACTGGTTGGGGAACTAAGATCCCACATGCTGTGGGGCAACTAAGCCTGCACACTCTGGGGCCTGCGTGCCACAGCTAGAGAGCCCGTGCGCAGCAGCTGCTGAGCCCCTGCACTCTGGAGCCCACACACCTCAACCAGAGACAAGCCTGCACACAACAAAGAGCCCACGTGCTGCAACGAAAGATCCCGCATGCCACAACTAAGACCTGATGCAGCCAAATAAGTAAATAAAGATTTTTTTTAAAGTAGCTAACAACTTCCCTGGTGGCACAGTGGTTAAGAATCCGCCTGCCAATGCAGGGCACATGGGTTCATGCCCTGGTCCAGGAAGATCCCACATGCCGTGGAGCAACTAAGCCCGTGCGCCACAACTACTGTGCCTGTGCTCTAGAGCCTGCGAGCCACAACTACTAAGCCCGCATGCCGCAACTACTGAAGCCCATGCGCCTAGAGCCCATGCTCCACAACAAGAGAAGCCACCACAATGAGAAGGCTGTGCACCGCAATGAAGAGTAGCCCCTGCTTGCTGCAACTAAAGAAAGCCTGCATGCAGCAGTGAAGACCCAATGGAGCCAAAAATAAATAAATAATAAATTTATTTTAAAAAAAGAATATAGGAAGGGCTTAAACACCTTCCTATATTCTATAAAAACTAACTAACTAACTAAATAAAAAGTAGCTAAGAAGCAGAAGCAATACAGATGTCCATCAGTGTATGAATGGATAAATAAAATGTGGTATATACATACAACAGAATATTATTCAGCCTTAAAAAGGAAGGAAATCCTATCACATGTTACAACATGAATGAAACTTGAGGGCGTTATGTAAGTGAAATAAGCCAGTCACAAAAAGACAAATACTGTATGATTCCACTTATATAAGGAATTTAAAGGACTTGAATTCATAGAAATGGAAACTAGCATGGTGGTTACCAGGGGCTAGGGGAGGGGGAAAAAGGGAGTTGTTATTTAATGGGTATATAATTTGAGTTTTACAAGGTGAAAAAGTTCTGGAGATCTATTTCACAGCAATGTAAATATACTTAATGCTGCTCAACTGTACACTTAAAAATGGTTAGGACGGTAAGTTTTATGTTATATGTTTTTTACCACAATTTTTTTTATGTAAATTTATTTATTTATTTATTTTTCCCTGCATTGGATCTTCATGGCTGCACGTGGGCTTTCTCTAGTTGTGGCAAGCGGGGGCTACTCTTCCTTGCGTTGTGTGGGCTTCTCATTGCGGTGGCTTCTCTTGTTGTGGAGCACGGGCTCTAGGTGTGGGGGCTTCAGTAGTTGTGGCATGCGAGCTCAGTAGTTGTGGCTCACGGGCTCTAGAGCACAAGCTCAGGAGTCGTGGCGCACTGGCTTAGTTCCTCCACGGCATGTGGGAATATTCCCAGACCAGGGATCAAACCCATGTCCCTTGCATTGGCTGGCGTATTTTTAACCACTGTGCCAACAGGGAAGTCCCCACAATTTTTAAGGAAAAAAAACCTACAAGAGAACTAGAAGAAAATATAGGCAAAGTTCTGTGTGCACATAGGTGAAGGTAAAGAGCATTAGAAGCAGTGGCACAAAACTAAAATAATAGACTGGGGGGTGTGTGTGGAGAGTTGTTGTATAATGGGTATGGAATTTCAGTTTTACAAGGTGAAAAACTTTTGGAGATCCCTTGCACAACAATGTGAATATACTTAACATTGTTGAACTGTACACTTAAAATTTACTGGTTAAGATGGTAACTTTTATGTTATGCTTTTTACCACAATATTTTTTAAATTTTATTGTATTTATTTTTTTAAACAGCAGGTTCTTATTAGTCATCAATTTTATACACATCAGTGTATACATGTCAATCCCAATCACCCAATACAGCACACCACTATCCTCACCCCACCGCGGTTTTCCCCCGTTGGTGTCCATACGTCTGTTCTCCACATCTGTGTCTCTATTTCTGCCTTGCAAACGGGTTCATCTGTACCATTTTTCTAGATTCCACGTATATGCGTTAATATATGATATTTGTTTTTCTCTTTCTGACTTACTTCACTCTGTATGAGAGTCTCTAGGTCCATCCACGTCTCTGCAAGTTACCCAATGTCATTCCTTTTTATGGCTGAGTAATATTCCATTGTATATATGTGCCACATCTTCTTTATCCATTCATCTGTCGATGGGCATTTAGGTTGCTTCCATGACCTGGCTATTGTAAATAGTGCTGCAGTGAACATTGGGGTGCATGTGTCTTTTTGAATTATGGTTTTCTCTGGGTATATGCCCAGTAGTAAGATTGCTGGATCATATGGTAATTCTATTTTTAGTTTTTTAAGGAACCTCCATTACTGTTCTCCATAGTGGCTGTATCAATTTACATCCCCACCAACAGTGCAAGAGGGTTCCCGTTTCTCCACCCCCTTTCCAGCATTTGTTGTTTGTAGAGTTCCTGATGATGCCCATTCTAACTGGTGTGAGGTGATACCTCGTTGTAATTTTGATTTGCATTTCTCTGATGATAAGTGATGTTGAGCAGCTTTTCATGTGCCTTTTGGCCATCTGTATGTCTTATTTGGAGAAATGCCTACTTAGGTCTTCTGCCCATGTTTTGATTGGGTTGTTAGTTTTTTTTAATATTGAGCTTCATGAGCTGTTTATATATTTTGGAGATTAATCGTTTGTCCATTGATTCGTTCACAAATATTTTCTCCCATTCTGAGGGTTGTCTTTTCCTCTCATTTATAGTTTCCTTTGCTATGCAAAAGCTTTTAAGTTTCATTAGGCCCTGTTTGTTTGTTTTTGTTTTTATTTTCATTACTCTAGGAAATGGGTCAAAAAAGATCTTGCTGTGATTTATGTCAAAGAGTGTTCTTCCTGTGTTTTCGTCTAAGAGTTTTATAGTGTCAGGTCTTACATTTAGGTCTTTAATCCACTTTGAGTTTATTTTTGTGTATGGTGTTAGGGAGTGTTCTAATGTCATTCTTTTACATATAGCTGTTCAGTTTTCCCAGCACTACTTATTGAAGAGACTGTCTTTTCTCCATTGTATATCCTTGCCTCCTTTGTCATAGATTAGTTGACCATAGGTGCGTGGGTTTATCATGGGCTTTCTATCCTGTTCCACTGGTCTGTATTTCTGTTTTTGTGCCAGTACCATATTGTCTTGATTACTGTAAATTTGTAGTATAGTCTGAAGTCAGGGAGTCTGATTCCTCCAGCTCCAGTTTTTTTCCCTCAAGACTTCTTTGGCTATTCGGGGTCTTTTGTGTTTCCATATAAATTGTGAAATTTTTTGTTCTAGTTCTGTGAGAAATGCCAGTGGTAGTTTGATAGGGATTGCAATGAATCTGTAGATTGCTTTGGGTAGTATACTTATTTTCACAATATTGATTCTTCCAATCCAAGAACATGGTATATCTCTCCATCTGTTTGTGTTGTCTTTAATTTCTTTCATCAGTCTCTTATAGTTTTCTGAATACAGGTCTTTTACCTCCTTAGGTAGGTTGATTCCTAGGTATTTTATTCTTTTTGTTGCAATGGTTGGTGAATGGGATTGTTTCCTTAATTTCTCTTTCTGATCTTTCGTTGTTAGTATATAGGAATGCAAGGGATTTCTGTGCATTAATTTTATATCGTGCAACTTTACCAAATTCATTGATTAGTTTTAGTAGTTTTCTGGTGGCATCTTTAGGATACTCTATGTATAATATCTTGTCACCTGCAAACAGTGACAGTTTTACTTCTTCTTTTCCAATTTGTATTCCTTTTTTTTCTTTTTCTTCTCTGATTGCCATGGCTAGGACTTCTGAAACTATGTTGAATAATAGTGGCGAGAGTGGACATGCTTGTCTTTTTCCTGATCTTAGAGGAAATGCTTTCAGTTTTTCAGCATTGAGAATGTTTGCTGTGGGTTTGTCATATATGGCCTTTATTATGTTGAGGTAAATTCCCTCTAGGCCCACTCTCTGGAGAGTTTTTATGATAAATGGGTGTTGAATTTTGTCAAAGCTTTCTCTGCATCTGTTGAGATGATCAAATGGTTTTTATTCTTCAATTTGTTAATATGGTGTATCACATTGATTGATTTGGTATATTTAAGAATCCTTGCATCCTGGGATAAATCCCCCTTGGTCATGGTGTATGATCCTTTTAATTTGTTGTTGGATTCTGTCTGCTAGTATTTTGTTGAGGATTTTTGCATCTATCTTCATCAGTGATATTGGTCTGTAATTTTCTTTCTTTGTGACATCTTTGTCTGGCTTTGGTATCAGGCTGTTTGTAGCCTCATAGAATGAGTTTGGGAGTCTTCCTTCCTCTGCAGTTTTTTCGAAGAGTTCGGGAGGGATAGGTGTTAGCTCTTCTCTAAATGTTTGATAGAATTCACCTGTGAAGCCATCTGGTCCTAGACTTTTGTTTGTTGGAAGATTTTTAATCACAGTTTCAATTTCATTACTTGTGATTGGTCTGTTCATACTTTCTATTTCTTCCTGGTTCAGTCTCAGAAGGTTATACCTTTCTAAGAATTTGGCCATTTCTTCCAGGTTGTCCATTTTATTAGCATAGAGTTGCTTGTAGTAGTCTCTTATGATGCTTTGTATTTCTGTGGTGTCTGTTGTAACTTCTCCTTTTTCATTTCTAATTTTATTGATTTTGAGTCCTCTCCCTCTTTTTCTTGATGAGTCTGGCTAAAGGTTTATCAATTTTGTTTATCTTCTCAAAGAATCAGCTTTTAGTTTTATTGATCTTTGCTATTGTTTTCTTTGTTTCTATTTCATTTATTTCTGCTCTGATCTTTATGATTTCTTTCCTTCTACTAACTTTGGGTTTTGTTTTTTATTTCTCTAGTTCCTTTAGATGTAACGTTAGATTGATTATTTGAGATTTTTCTTGTTTCTTCAGGTAGGATTGTATTGCTATAAACTTCCCTCTTAAAACAGCTTTTGCTGCATCCCATAGGTTTTGGATTGTCGTGTTTTCATTGTCATTTGTCTCTAGGTATTTTTTGATTTCCTCTTTTATTTCTTCAGTGATCTCTTGGTTATGTAGTAATGTATTGTTTAGCCTCCGTGTGTTTGTGTTTTTTACATTTTTTCTCTGTAATTTATTTCTAATATGATTTCAGTTTTCTTAAATTTACCAAGGCTTGATTTGTGACCCAAGATGTGCTTTATCCTGGAAAATGTTCCATGTGCAATTGAGAAGAAAGTGCAGCCTGCTGTTTTGGGATGGAATGTCCTATAAATATCAATTAAATCTATCTGGTTTATTGTGTCATTTAAAGCTTGTGTTTCCTTATTAATTTTCATTTTGGTTGATCTGTCAATTGGTGAAAGTGGGGTGTTAAAGTCCCCTACTATTATTGTGTTACTGTCTATTTTCCCTTTTATGGCTGTTAGCATTTGCCTTATGTATTGAGGTGCTCCTATGTTGCGTGCATAAATATTTACACTTGTTATATCTTCTTGGATTGATCCCTTGAACATTATGTAGTGTCCTTGTTTGTCTCTTGTAATAGTCTTTATTTTAAAGTCTATTTTGTCTGATATGGGAATTGCTACTCCAGCTTTCTTTTGGTTTCCATTTTCATCGAATATCTTTTTCCATCCCCTCACTTTCAGTCTGTATGTGTCCCTAGGTCTGAAGGGGGTCTCTTGTAGACAGCATATATACGGATCTTTTTTTTGCATCCATTCCACCAGTCTATGTCTTTTGGTTGGAGCATTTAATCCATTTACATTTAAGGTAATTATCGATATGTATGTTTCTATTACCATCTTCTTAATTGTTTTGTGTTTGTTATTGTAGGTCTTTTCCTTCTCTTGTGGTTCATGCCTAGAGATGTTCCTTTAGGATTTGCTGTAAAGCTGGTTTGGTGGTGCTGAATTCTCTTAGTTTTTGTGTGTCTGTCAAGGTTTTAATTTCTCTGTCAAATCTGAATGAAATCCTTGCTGGGTAGGGTAATCTTGGTTGTAGGTTTTTCCCTTTCATCACTTTAAATATGTCCTGCCACTCCCTTCTGGCTTGCAGAGTTTCTGCTGAAGGATCAGCTGGTAACCTTATGGGGATTCCCTTGTATGTTATTTGTTTCTTTTCCCTTGCTGCTTTTCATGTTTTTTCTTTTTATTTAATATTTGATAGTTTGATTAATATGTGCCTTGGCATGTTTCTCACTGGATTTTTCCTCTGTGGGACTCTCTACGCTTCCTGGACTTGATTGACTATTTCCTTTCCCATATTCGGGAAGTTTTCAACTATAATCTCTTCAAATATTTTCTCAATCCCTTTCTTTTTCTCTTCTTCTTCTGGGACCCCTATAATTTGAATGTTGGTACGTTTAATGTTGTCCCAGTGGTCTCTAAGACTGTCCTCAATTCTTTTCATTCTTTTTTCTTTATTCTGCTCTGTGGTAGTTATTTCCACTATTTTATCTTCCAGGTCACTTATCTGTTCTTCTACCTCAGTTATTCTGCTATTGATTCCTTCTAGAAATTTTTTTAAAATATAAATTTATTTATTTTTGGCTGCCTTGGGTTTTCGTTGCTGCACACGGGCTTTCTGTAGTTGTGGCGAGCAGGGGTTACTCTTTGTTGCGGTGCACAGGCTTCTCATTGCAGTGTCTTCTCTTGTTGCGGAACACAGGCTCTAGGTGCACGGGCTTCAGTAGTTGTGGTGCGCAGGCTCAGTAGTTGTGGCTCATGGGCTCTAGAGCTCATGCTCAGCAGTTGTGGCGCACGGGCTTAATTGCTCCGCAGCATGTGGGATCTTCCCAGACCAGGGCTTGAACCTGTGTCCCCTGCCTTGGCAGGTGGATTCTTAACCACTGCACCATCAGGGAAGCCCCTAGAGAATTTTTAATTTCATTTTTTGTGTTGTTCATCATCGTTTGTTTGCTCTTTAGTTCTTCTACATCCTCGTTAAACGTTTCTTGTATTTTCTCCATTCTGTTTCCATGATTTTGGATCATCTTTACTATCCTTACTCTGAATTCTTTTTCAGGTAGACTGTCTTTTTCCTCTTCATTTGTTTGGTCTGGTGGGTTTTTACCTTGCTCCTTCATCTGCTGCTTGTTTCTCTGTCTTCTCATTTTGCTTAACTTACCGTGTTTGGGGTCTTTTTGCAGGCTTGTAGTTTCCGTTGTTTTTGGGGTCTGCCCCCAGTGCTTAAGGTTTGTTCAGTGGGTTGTGTAGGTTTCCTGGTGGAAGGAACTGGTGCCTGTGTTCTGGTGGATGAGGCTGGATCTTGTCTTTCTGATGGGCAGGACTGCATCTTGTGGTGCGTTTTGGAGTGTCTGTGAACTTAGTATGATTTTAGGCAACCTCTCTGCTAATGGGTGGGGTTGTGTTCCTGTCTTGCTAGTTGTTTGGCATGGGGTATCCAGCACTGGAGCTTGCTGGTTGTTGAGTGGAGCTGGGTCTTAGCATTGAGACAGAGATCTCTTGGAGAGCTCGTGCCAATTGATATTACGAGGTCTCTGGTGGTCCAGTGTCCTGAACTCAGCTCTCCCACCTCAGAGGCTCAGGCCTGACACCCAGCCGGAGCACCCAGACCCTGTCAGCCACACGGCTGGAGTGCCTTTAGAATTGGGGAAGCTGACCTGCAGTGGCTCTCCTTCTGCACTGCACATTAGAATCAGCTGCTCCTTCCTTGTTTTGCCCCAAAGGCAGTGTTCCACAGGGAAAAACAGTGGCCTTGAAAATAGTCACAGCTCTGAGATGACCTTTTTTTCCCCCTTTGTGCTTAGTTGGGATTCACTTGCTCACAGGGGCCATGTGCAGAGGCCTCTCACCTGGCTCTTCTGACTGGAGTTCCTAGTGCGGAATGGCTGCCACCAACACCTCAGCTCAGGCGGGCCAAAAAATTACTCTTTATGTAGTAAAAAGTTTATCCATCATTTTTTTATTGCCTCCAGATATTTTAGCCTCTAGATTTATTGAGATATAATTTACATACCATTAAATTAACTAATTTTAAGTGTACAATTCAATGGTTTTTAGTAAACTTACAGAGTTGTACAACTATCACCACAATCCAATTTTGGAACATTTCCGTCACCCCAGAAAGATCCCTTGTGCCCATTTGCACTCACTCCTGTTCCCACTCCCAGCCCCAGGTAATCACTAATCTGCTGTCTTTTTCTACACGATTTGCCTATTGTGGACATTTCATGTATGTGGAATCTTACAGTATGTGGACTTTTTGTCTGGCTTCTTTCATCTATAATGTTTCTGAGATTATCAGTACTTCATTCCTTTTCGTTGCTAAATAGTATTCCATTGTCTGGATATACCACATTTTGTCTATCCATTTACCAGTTCATGGACTTTTGGGTTGTTTCAACTTTGTGAATATTATGAATTATGCTTCCATGAATATTCACTTGCAAGTTTTTGTATGGACATATGTTTTTTATTGGGTAGATACCTAGAAGTGGAATTTCTGGGTTGTATGTTTAACTTTTAAAGAAACTGCCAAACTGTTTTCCAAAGTCACTACACTGTTTACATTCTCCTCATGTTTCTGGATTTTGCTTCATAGTTAAGAAGCTTTCTCTATGCCAAGATTAAAGAGGAAATCACCCATGTTTTCTTCTAGTACTTGTGTTGGTTTTATTTTTTACATTTCATTTTTCCATTTGGAGTTTATACTTGTGTTTGGTGTGGACCTATTTTCTTTTAATGTCCTTATTTTCAATAACTCAATCATTTTTTCTGATTATAAAAGTGATACCCAGGGGCTTCCCTGGTGGCGCAGTGGTTGAGAGTCCGCCTGCCGATGCAGGGGACACGGGTTTGTGCCCTGGTCCGGGAGGATCCCGCATGCCGCGGAGCGGCTGGGCCCGTGAGCCATGGCCGCTGAGCCTGCGCGTCCGGAGCCTGTGCTCCGCAACGGGAGAGGCCACAACAGTGAGAGGCCCGCATACCGCAAAAAAAAAAAAAAAAAAAAGTGATACCTTGCTTCTTGTAGGACATTTAGAAAAGTATAAAGAATAAATCTTAAAATTTGTCATAGTTTTATCACCCAGAAATGACTGCCCTTCTCTTTGTAACTCTCCCTCTTTGGGTCATTTAATCTTGGTTTCCTGATAATATTTTTTAAATGTTGGATAAAGGAACTGAGGAAAGCTTGGATCTCTTAAAGGGTCTCCTAAAGACCTGTTCTAGTATAGCCAGTTTAGAAGCAATTGACCCATCTTTTCTTTCAATTTAGCACAGACCTGTTTCATGTAAGACAAGACTAATGAAAACCATTCCAGACTTCCAACTACCTAGAATATCCTATAGGATATAGTTTTAGCTACAAAAGTAACAGATTCATGGGGGGAAGCAGCCGCAAGGCACAGGGATATTAGCTCGGTGCTTTGTGACAGCCTGGAAGGGTGGGAAGGGGAGAGTGGGAGGGAGGGAGACGCAAGAGGGAAGACATATGGGAACATATGTATATGTATAGCTGATTCACTTTGTTGTGAATCAGAAACTAACACACCATTGTAAAGCAATTATACCCCAATAAAGATGTTTAAAAAAAAAAAAAAAAAAAAAAGTAACAGATTCTAAGAAACAGTTGATGAATGAAACAATGTAACTCAATTGTTCAATGTTTTACAGAGAAATAATGATGCTACTTTTCTCAAAAATGTATATTTATATCTTTAGAGACATTTCTTAAGGCTTTTTACAAAATGTACAGTTTATATACATGATTTTTTTTTTGCTTTTTTCCTTAGGTTATATTCTTTTCTTTGTGAATGTGTGTCATTGAAGCTTTTGTATAGATTTTCTGCACGTGTTTGTCAATTTTCACATGCTCAACTGAGGAATCCTACTAGCATTGGCAATTAAATAGCATCTGAAAGAGGAAACATTGGTTTACATTGTATTTTCCCCGGTTTAGAGAAACCTTGGAAATTTTTAGAGGAAAAAAACTATTGAGTTAAAAGTATCATTACTTTGGAGCTTGTCAACTTGCATGAATGATGCGTGGAAGTTTTCAGTTTAATAACAATAAAGAAATCAGAGCAATCTAAACTAACACTAAATTTACTCGTAGTTTATTTTTATAATCCACAGTTGAACATTCCTTCATAAGAGTTCTAGTAAATTCTCAAGAGTGTAATGAAACCCTATGGTGTGGCTTTGCTCTTAACTTTTGATAAAGAACATGCTAAGATCTTCTATAAGACTTCATGGAAATCTTAAACTGGGTGAGAGGGCATCTGTTCCTGAAATCCTTTTCTGTCCTTTCTTGAGATTGAGAACAGCTGTTCCCTGTCCTTATTTTCTCTTTATTATATCCTTGACAACTATTCATTTTCCCCTTCCATTTCCTTCAGATCAAGTCTTCATGTTTCTTCTGATCTTTTTTTGCCAGTCCTATTTTCTAGTCTTTTGAGCAATTAATCCCAGTGGATTACAAAAAAAGCAAATCAAAACTGCTTCTTATTGATCTGTTTCAGTAGTCTGGAACTGATAGCAAGTAATCTGTATAAATGCCAAAAGTTCTTTGAAGCTATTTCTGTCCCTTCCACTCCTATTTGAAATTAATACTATTGTTGCCACCACCCACTCTAAGCCATTAAAAATTGATAGACAAATGAACAGGAGGCTGTGGGTCATCAGTTTGAAGGGAGGCAAGCATTTAGAAGGGAGCACTTGTTTATGGAGAGTTGTGAAATGTGTTCTTAGTGGCCACAGGTCATCATTTCAACTTTTTCACTCCTTAAATGCTATTTCCCTAACTTTACAGCAAATAGGTAATTGACTTATGTTGATTAGCTTAAATTTTGACCCTTAGCAGTGTCACTTCTACCTCCCCCATACCTCTTCCTTCTCTAGTTCCCTAATCTTTAATGAGGGATTGAGAATGAGAAGCCGGAGAGAACATGTATCTTAGCTATTAGTTAGCCTTTACTTCTTACCTACATAGCATAAATAGAAAGATCTTAAACCAAGATCCTAAACCTAGAGGTTAGTCATTCTTGTTGCAACCATTTCTTGCTCTGAATTATTACCTTCCTCCAAACCATTAATTTAAAGTAGTTCAGGCATACATTTTTATTTATCCAATATACTACCTGGCTGGAAGTATACATTGGAATGAACGCTTTTTCTAGACTTCTGGGGGTTAATTTTAAACCAATCCCACCCTAAGGCCTATGGGATATATATTTTTATCCACCTTTGATATAACTGTTATCAATCGGGAACTTTTCTTTTCTTTTTTTTTTTGGCTGCATTAGGTCTTCACTGCTGTGCATGGGCTTTTCTCTAGTTGTGGCAAGCGAGGGCTACTGTTCATTGCAGTGCATGGGCCTCTCATTGCGGTGGCTTCTCTTGTTGCGGAGCACGGGCTCTAGGCATGCAGGCTTCAGTAATTGCAGCACACAGGCTCAGTAGTTGCATCACACAGGCCCTAAAGTACGCGGGCTTCAGTAGTTGCAGTGCGTGGGCTCAGTAGTTGAGGCACGTGGGCTCTAGGGCATGCAGGCTTCAGTAGTTGTGGCACGCGGGCTCAGTAGTTGCGGCTCGCAGGCTCTAGAGTGCAGACTCAGTAGTTGTGGCGCATTGGCTTAGTTGCTCCACGGCATGTGGGATCTTCCCGGACCAGGGATCGAACCCGCGTCCCCTGAATTGGCAGGCATATTCTTAACCACTGTGCTACCAGGGAAGTCCACAAGTACTTTTCTAATATGTTACTTTCTTTGTCTTAGTGTGGAACCATCAGAGAATCTACAATCCCTAATGGAGAAGAATCAGTCACTGGTAGAGGAGAATGAAAAATTAAGTCGTGGTCTAAGTGAGGCTGCTGGTCAGACAGCCCAGATGTTGGAGAGGATCATTTTGGTGAGGCTTCAAGACTAAACTACTACCAGTCTGGACATTTACTAACTTTAGTTTCTGAAATACTTAACATGCTTCTCATTATGAGAGACAAGTTACATGGAAAGAAATGAATTAATATTACCATATCCTCCCTGGAGCCCCCTCCAGGGAAAATCCAAGAACATTTAATCAAACATACAGAAAAATTAAAAGACTTATGCCGTGAACACGTATATATCTACCACAAAGAATCTACATGAAGCCTATTTTTTTTTTTTTTTTTTTATGAAGCCTATTTTAAAGTGGATTTGTTCTAAAATATCAGAGAGGAAAGAACCAGGTCCTTCTGTCACCTTAAGTTCTGCCTAATCATCCATAATACCAAGTAATTCTCCTCACTAAGATTTTAGTTCCTTTTTATCTCCCTTCCCCTAATGTCACATTTCATATCCCATCCTAACAGCTGCCATGGAGAGAGAAAACATCTGGAAAATTAATTTTAACTCCTTTTACATATGGTTAATTTTCAAATAGTGGATCACTATGTAACTGACTACACCAGTTCTGTGTCCTACTACATGTGTGATAGTACCCTCCTGGATCAGTGTGTGTGGGCTCTGTCACTAACATTGTTCTACTAGTCTAAATACAACTCAATATTTGATAGCACAGCGATTGCCAGAAGTAAAAATGAGTTCCCACCAAAATGTAATTGAACATCTGTAATTTATACACCTTCACGAATCAGTGTACTCCAGTCAAGGAAGAGTAACCTGCTTAAAGATTTCTTTAAAGGGGGCCAAATCCTAGGTCCATTGTAATGTCCATTACTAGCAGAAGGGTGAAAATGGGATCTAGGGGATTTTTTTTTTTTTTTTAATGCGTTACGCGGGCCTCTCACTGTTGTGGCCTCCCCCGTTGCGGAGGACAGGCTCCGGACGCGCAGGCTCAGCGGCCATGGCTCACGGGCCCAGCCGCTCCGCGGCACGCGGGATCCTCCCAGACCGGGGCACGAACCCGCGTCCCCTGCATCGGCAGGCGGACTCTCAACCACTGCGCCACCAGGGAAGCCCTAGGGGATTTTTTTATATACAGTTTTCTATCTCCAGTGCTACATTTTGTGTCTTTGAAGTAACTCTAGAAGCTGTGCTTCACATGTGAGTGTGGCTCACATAACAGACAGTACTTGTTATTCTAGCCGTGTACCCATCTGACCTTTATAAGGTTGTTACAATGGCTGCCCAATAGGTTTATTGTTTGATGTCTTGTCAGAACTTCATAACGAGCACAACAGTTTTGTCCTATATAAACCATCCTTCCCAAATCTGTTGCAGCATCTAGCATGTTACAGATACTGTGACTGAAATAAAATGGAAAATATCAGTAACCCTTCCCAAAACGTAGCTGCCTCTCTGCCATTTCTTCTTCTCTGCCATCATTCTTATGCCTCATCTTTTTCTTGCTTTCTTTTGCTAAAACTAGTCTACCATATCACATAGTGTAACTTGAAAAAACCCTCAGCTCATATTCAATGTGAGGCCCTTTTATGTTTTAAATGTCCTTATGGTGGGGCTAGGGAACAGTGTAGTGTAGGAGGCAGTTTTAAAGCAAGTGGGTTTTTTGCAAACAGCAGGGCGTAGCATGCCAGGAAGTATTGCTTTTTCCCCCAGTTGCAAAGTTCTGTATGGAATTAAGGCTTCACGCTCCACCCTATAGTCTGAGCTTCATGGCAAGCATAAGACCCAGCTGCTTGGATGCTATTTTTAGTAGCTCATGTTGACTGAAGGGCTAATTTCCATGACTGTTAAAAAACACATTTCTCGCTAAATAACCAAAGCCCACTAAATCCTCTATTACAGCAAAGGAGTTAGTCTCTCTACCTAGGTTTTAATCCATAGGAGCAGAAGAGAGGGCCTAATTAGGTGAGGCTGTCAGGCAGTGCCACTGATGATCTCCTGGGTCTTTGTTGCAGACAGAACAAGCGAATGAAAAAATGAACGCCAAGCTAGAAGAGCTCAGGAAGCATGCAGCGTAAGTTTCCTACCAGATGTTTGTGACCTATACCACCTTAGTACATAATCATGGACCCACTGGCCTTTGCAGTATGATTAACCCTTGGGTTCCTTTGCTTGAATTTTCAGCTGCAAAGTGGATCTTCAAAAGCTAGTGGAGACTTTGGAAGACCAAGAACTAAAAGAAAATGTAGAGATGATTCGTAACCTGCAGCAAGTGATTACCCAGCTATCGGTAAGCCAAGTAGGGACAGTGTAAATAGGCATGTTGCTTTCGTTTGTTTCTCTTGATGCATATAAGCATGTCTAACTCTGCACCTTTTGCTGAAACAACTAGATTGTGAGCTGTTTGAGGACAAAGATCATGGATCATTGGATATGACCTGAATATTGAATTAGTTAAATCAAAACCACTCATAGATTACACGTGCAGTGGCACATTAATATTTCAGTATTCTAATCAAACACTGGAAGCAGCAACACTGGTGCAAAATTGCCTGGGTAGCATGAGCAGCAGTCATTGATTTGCTGTCTTTTCGGTGTAGGCTAACTTAATAAGAGGCCTTATACCATACCCCAATTTTAAATAAGCTGGGTTCTGACAGATAGCATAGAGCCTCCAGGAAATACCATAGCTCTCTTTTATAACCAGTAATAAATTAGTTTGAATGATCATTCCACTATAAGTTCACATTTTTATTTATAGAACTAGTATAGTAGATGTCGGTGGGTTTTGTTGGGAGGGTGGTTGTTTGTTGTTTTTCCCAGAAGAAACATTCTTACAGTCCTACCATCCTAAAAGCCTCTTTTTATTTTTGGTGTTCCTTCTCTATCCTAGTACTTAAGCATAGATATTTTTTTGAAAAATTGAAATCATATTATGTTATGGGGTCATGGTTGGTAAAGGGGTTATGGTTTGTTTTGTTCCATCTATACCCTCTTGTTTATTATTCTGAAGCAGTAATGTGTATGTAAGTGCCTGGTAGTAATTCCTAGGTCTGAAACAGAGGTTTTAATTTTACCAGAACAGTGATTCTCTACCCCGGGTCTTGCCCAGTGTTTTCTAGAGTTGTCAAAAGGTTATCACAAAATCATCCGCATCTCTATTTTACTCTTAAAGAGTCAGTGAAAAAAATACCATACAATATTGTAAGGGGAATGGTTAGGATGGCCAGTTCAAGAAATTAAATGAGTAAACTTCCAAAAGACTAGAAAGCAGTGTTTTAGAATAAGTAGTACTGTACAAAATTATTACAGGTAGTCCAAGATGACAGTTCATTTTCCTAACAAACAGGCCATAGTAATTGAGAATCTGAGCTCCAAAGCCAGACAAACCCTGGTTTGAATCCCATTCTGCTACTCACTAGCTGTGTAACCTTGCTAAGTACTATATTGATATTGAAAGAAAATAATCCAAGTGACTCAAATCGAGGTTAAAGGCATTATTCAGCTGATGTACTCAGGGATCACCTGGACTCCAAATAACTCCCTGAGTTGGAATAGCATTGGAGTTTCATACAGTGAGAAGGGAGGGGTGTGATTCCTTGTGGTTTGTCTCAGTTGGCAGTTTTTGTTGTTAATTGCTGTGAATCTTTTGGTTGGACGATGCTCCAGTTTTCATGCTTCTTGCTCAAGAACACTGGTGCAATCCCATCCTGATAAATGTCCAATTATTTTCAAGAGTTGTTCTTGCAAGCCTTGTTGTTTGTCAGTTTGCCAAGGTTCACAGGTGGGAGAGGTGGCAAAAAACCCTCTCTCATGTCTGTTTTAATCCTCTTACATTAGCAATATGAGCAAAGTGTGGTGGGAGCCCAAAGGAAGGGGTGATTAACTGCCTAGAAAATTCAGGAAGAAAAAACTGTGTCCTAAAAAATGAATAGGACTTTGCCACACAGACAGAGGGGAAAGGACGATCTATATAGAGGAAAAGGTATATGCAAAAGCAAAGAGGTATGAATGTTTAGAACATGGTAAGAACTTCATTGTGGCTGAAGTATAGAATGTGTGCTAGAGAATGGCTATCCACAAGGTTAAATTTCACCATCTGTAATCGAGGTGAAGCATCTTATATATGAAAACTTTGTGTGAACTGCCTCAGAATTGAGATAATCTAGACTGAAGAACCCTACTGGAGCCAAATCTTATAAGATCAGAAAAGAGTAATCCAGGGCACCATTGTTCATGGCCACCACACTGATCTTAAAGGATTCCGCGCCACCTCTTTGAGTCACATGGGAAAGATGAAGAAGGAAACTAATGGAACCAAGTTAACAATATAAGAGAAGGCATATCTTCAGTGAGGATCTGGCAGTATGACTGGTGCCTGGCATGACTGTGGAGGAAGTTGCTAGTGGTGGCTAGCTCAGAGGAACTCTAGAGAATTGCTGTGTCTGTCACTAAAATTCACTTGGCATGCGTAGCAGGAGGGTGCTAAAGATTGCCACAAGCTGATAAAGTCCCTGGCTTCCATCCACCATCATGGTCAGGTAGAGTAAACCCTTTTACCCTGGGCTCCTGCTGGACTCTTGAATCAGAGTTCTCTGTGTCTATTGTTTGGAGACCCTCCCAGCTACATATTTGTTTGGAAATACACAACAATGTATCCTGTGGCTTTTACTGAGACTCACTACAGTGAAAGCAGAATGTTTTAAATGTAAGTGCTTGTGCCCTTCATTCTGGATTAAAACTATTTTTATTATAAGTGATGGTTGAACACCCTCTTTTCAGTTATGAAGGCAACCATTGTTCCTGGACCTTTCTCCTAGGGCTTTAAGTGCTAAACTGTACTATTTCTTCCTTTAAAATGTAATTCAGGCAAACCTTGTTGCAGTTACCTGTGAGGAAATTCATGCAGTCCTTTCAGTTCCCACAAAATCAAATTTTTTTTGTTTTTACCCCTTTCTCCAAGACCAGTTCCATAAAAAGCTTTTTGCATGCCCAGTAATGCTATTGCCTACAGCCCACAAGCACAAACTTCATTTTGGAGGGTATTACTGGTTAATGTAGCTCAACGTACCTGTTCCCGTAGTAGTCCTGTTCCCCTGACCATCACCTTCAGCAAATCATGTCTTTTTATTACAAGAGGTTCTCAGTAGCCTTAGAATGAGGGAGAAAGAGGCTGTTAGATTGAAATAAATCCTATTGTTATATATTTACATTTAGGATTATAAAGGCATAAACCTGCCATGTTCATGTAGAATGTGTCACCAAAGCTTAAACCTTAGCATTGTGAAATTTCACTGGGCCAAAAGGTAAACCCACAGTAACAACATGTCTTCTTCAGGGCATGTTGAATCGGATCTACTTGGATCCTGAGCCTCTGGAAGGTCCTAGAAAAAGTCTCCAAAAGCCAGTGTCATAGGCCCTACTAGTCTAGGATAGGTCTATAACTAGTCCTTTTACTGAGACTTACTGGGAGGGAGAAAAGGGTAACCATTAACCTATAATACATTGAAGTGCTCTGTTTTTTAAGAAGGATTTAGTATGTCCTGCCCTTGGAGAATCACCGGTAGTGTAAATCACGATGAGAAAGGATGTAGGAATACTGGGGCTTCCTTTGAATTCTCTTTGAGTCTCACTGGTTAGGAATTTCTGGGCAGAATAAGGGAAATGCTTTACAAACAGCATTTACTAAGGGCCTTTTTTTTTTTTTTTTGGCCACACTGTGTGGCATGCGGGATCTTAGTTCCCCGACCAGAGATCGAACCCGTGCCCCCTGCACTGGGAGCATGGAGTCTTAACCACTGGACCACCAGGGAAGTTCCATTAAGGGCCTCTTTCACTTCTTGCCTTAAAGGTACTAAGATTCAAGTTTCAACAACTATGTAATGTTTCACTGGGCTGGTGCCGGGACTCCCTGTGCTAACCCTAAATTCTTTCCTTGCTATTGAGCCAATAGCTCTTTCATCTATGACCTTAATCATGTGACATCCTGGAAATAATCCTTTCTTCCGAGGGCTTTTCAGAATCACTTAAACAGAAGTGGTAATCTTTATGTTGCAATGCCAAATAAAGCCTAAATTCCAGTGGGGAGAACAGAGCTTGCTCATATGAGAGCCTATAAATAAATTAGTCCTAATAAGTGGTTTTAGGTTTCCCTTTTAGGTGGTTGTTGTTCTAATGCTCAAAAAAGGAATGTGCCCTTCTCTGGGAGGGAATCAGTGCTTACCCTTTCCCTTCAACTAACCACTACCTCGAGTAGCTGCATATGATTGGTTCCTATGTATATGAGGGACAGAGTCTGAAGTGTGTCTGACTTAATGAGCACATTTTTCTGGGGCATTCACCTGTGGCGTTTATTTCCTTGTAGAGTGGGCTCTTGCTACCTTGACTGGATATAAGATAAAAATCAAAAATAATCCTTCATCCTATTCACTTTTCTGCTGCATTGCCTTTATTTGCTATGTCTGGTCTTAGGATGGTATGTCCATGAGAACTGGCTAGACCTGTACATTATAGAGGTAGACTTAGTGGTAAAAAACAGAAAAAGAAAGGGTAGAGTCTATAAAGTGGATTGAACTTTGGCCTGCTGGAATGGCTGTTTCACTCTAGCCCAGTGAACTCTGGCAGAGCAGGAGAGGTGCAATAAATATGTCAGTGGCCACATGACCCTATTTTTACGAAGACTGCACAATCAACCTTTATAAAAAAGACAGACCCTTGAGAAATGGGAAGTGGAAACATGGTTGTTGGGGTATATGTGACTACAGAATTGGTCCAACACCTTAAATGGTCTCTATATACACTTGAAAACAACTAAATAACCCATATAAAACCCACTAGTAAGCTCCTAAACTGAGATATCATTTCTCATTGCAGGATGAAACTGCTGCTTGTATGGCTGCAGCTATTGATACTGCAATGGAACCAGAAGCGGTAAGTAATTGGCCCCTTTGTGTAGAACCAGGAGCTTTAGCTGTGCCATTTCTTATGATTTATCACTCACCTGAGGAAGAGACTCCCTGATTGCTACCATCCTCCATAGAATGCCTTGGAAATCCAGAAATCTTGAGTGTAAAACTCAGTTAACTATAAAATCCCTAACTTGGATAGTATCTCTCTCTAATAGTATAACTGCTAAGCAAAGCTTCTCAGGGTTGCCACTTTCCATATTTGCAGTCTGGCTTACTGATTTCTTATTAGATGCTAGTATTCTGCATCAACTGTCTAGCACATTAAGACGAAGAAGGAAACAAATTAGGAAATTATGGCAAAGTCAAAAAAGCATTAGAGAAGAAATGGAAGAAAATTTTTTCTCAACATATGTTTCTGTGGATGCAGTGGTTAAGGGCTAAAAGAACCAAGGAAAATATTTTGAGCATTCAAGTTGCAAGAATAGATAAAATGTGTTAGATATTGGCTGAAGGCTATAGAGCAGAGTCAGAATGAAAGGATGGACAGTGGTTTGCTTGAGACAGCTTTTTCTCCCTAAAACAAATATGTGTTGGTATTTTTTATATTCTGAAAGAAGAAAGATAGGAGGTAAATCAGGTGCCAGAGGTCAGCTCTGTGAGAATAAATGAAGCCTCTTCTCCATTTCCACCATTACCAAAGTGCCATTTCCAGAGCCCTCTCTCCTCTAATAAGGTGAAAGTAAGAAGTGTTGGCCAGGGCTTCCCTGGTGGCGCAGTGGTTGAGTCCACCTGCCGATGCAGGGGACACAGGTTTGTGCCCCAGTCCAGGAAGGTCCCACATGCCGCGGAGCGGCTAGGCCCATGAGCCATGGCCGCTAAGCCTGCGCGTCCAGAGCCTGTGCTCCACAACGGGAGAGGCCACAATAGTGAGAGGCCCAAAACTTGGTTCACTCTAAAAGAATCAGTTAAAGGATATAAGAAATAAGGTTCTTGTGAGAACAGAGAAATAGGTTAGCTCAATTTACTTCTGATGTTTAAAGCAAATGTTTGAGAAGCTACAGTTTTAAAAGAACAGAGGTACTTAAAAAAAAAAAGAACAGAGGTACTGGTAATGGAGAAGTGGCTGTGAGACTTGAAGAAACAGTGCCTAAGGAACTCCAATTGCTTGTTCCTCTCACAACTCATTATACTGATCTTTTCCAGCAAGTGGAAATCAGTCCAGGGAGCAGCAGGTCTTCTGATGGTTTCACCACTCAGCATGCTCTACGTCAAGCTCAGATGTCTAAGGAGCTGGTTGAGTTGAATAAAGCCCTTGCACTGAAAGAGGCCCTAGCCAAGAAAATGAATCAGAATGACAGCCAACTACAGCCTATCGAGTTCCAGTACCAGGTACAATATTTACTAGGGCACGTAATGTTCATGTCTACCATCTCTCTTTAGTAGTATGGGAAGAAAGCAGGCACACCGTTTTTGATGATGACAGGGCAACATAATGTGCATAGTACAACTGGAGTTGTGCTGCTGGTTAAAAAAAGGATACATTTGGGCTTCCCTGGTGGCGCAGTGGTTGGGAGTCTGCCTGCCGATGCGGGGGACACGGGTTCGTGCCCCGGTCTGGGAGGATCACACATGCCGCGGAACGGCTGGGCCCGTGAGCCATGGCCGCTGAGCCTGCGCATCCGGAGCCTGTGCTCCGCAGCGGGAGAGGCCACAACTGTGAGAGGTCTGCATACCACAAAAAAAAAAAAAAAAAAAGGATACATTCAGTATAAAGAAACTGTAATTTTCTTTCATTTAATCTAATACCTTACTTATGCAACAGGTATTTAATAAATAGTTAGATAATGTTATAATAAATGTGGTCCCTACTTGTAGAGAAATTTTGTTCTAATAACTATGCTGGGATTCTAAGAAAGGTACATCTCTTAGTAGACGGTCTGGGTTATAGTGAGAATTATGAAGACACTTGTAGTGGATGTCACATGAGTTGGCAAATGGTTAAACTGCTTTTCCTAGTGGTAGTCCTAAGTGGCCCTTGCTAATTAATAATCAGGTCTTTACTTAAAGACAAGTCTTGGGCTTTTAGGTTGTCCACAAGGTTACCCTTGCTCCAGACCTTATTTTCCCCTGTAGCCTGGTATTTCCCATCCACAAAGGGATGTTAGCAGAACTGGTAGGGGGAAGGGTGGATTACTTTCCCATTCAGCTATATCCTATCATCCCCAAAGTCCTATATGCTGTTCTCGACAAATCCCTGTATTACTCATACATTTCTACCACCAGTTCCCCTAAGTTTTCAGAGTAAAAACAAGAAAAGTGTTTCTCCTAAATAATTTTCACCACTTTTTTTCCCATAGGGCAGAAGTTGCTTCCAAAATAATAACTGAGTTGCCAATAGAGGTGTTATTTCCTTTTTGTTATCACAGTCTTAACTTTTTTTTTTGTCTTAACTTTTTTGAAACTTATTTTTTATTTATGTCACACAAATGCACGTATATCATTTTTACAGGTCAAATAGTACAATGCTCAGAAAAATAAAAGCAATCTCCTGCCCTACTACCTTCTCTCCTATTCCCTAGGCTTATAGTTTAAGTTCTTTAAGCTGTTTCTTCTGACATTTACCTCCAGATTTCTAGATAAGAGTTGGTAGTATAATTATGTTACTTTAAAATTTTTGGACATTTTCAATTGACTTCCCACTATGGGAGACGGGAATATAGCTCTCTTATACATACCCCCATGCACAGTGCCTCACCTCTATCTTTCAAAATGGTTATATCACACTTTTTGATTAAATGAATATTTAGTGTTTAAATTTTATGATTACGTAAGTTTTATAACTGAGCCACATAGTATACTATGATTCCATTTCCTTTCTTATACAGCCTTTTGCATTTCCTGAAGTTAATTTTGGGAGTTCCCTGGCAGTCCAGTGGTTGGGACTGGGGGCTTTCACTGCTGTGGGCCCGGGTCCAATCCCTGGTCGGGGAACTAAGATCCCTCAAGCCATGTAGCATGGCCAAAAATAATAATAATAATCACAATAGTAATAATAATCTCATTTTTTCATTTACTTAGTCTGCTATTTACCTGTCAATAATTTATCTCCAAACTTCTTAAGAGAATTATAAAGCTCCTCTCAGTAGTCAAACATACCAGGTAATTTATCAATCCATTTCTTTCTTGAAGACAACCCTCTTGGAATCTTTTGTTCTGGTTTGCTTTCTCTGGGCCTACTGCCCAGCCATCAGCCTGGGACCGTCGTCCTGGGAACCTGCTTCACTTCTCATCTCTGTGTTGAAACCGATTCCATGTCTTCCTCATTCTTGGGCTACTCCTTTGTGTTGGTGGAGTACAACCCAAACAGCTTTTTGAGAAAGTGTACATGAAAGGAAAATGTTTTAAACCATTGCATGCCTGAAAGTAGCTTTTTGTTGTTGTGGTGGTGGTGGTGTGGTGATGGTGGTGTTTCTTACACTTGTTAGTTTGGCTGGGTTTAGAATTCTACAGTGGAAATCGTTTTTCTTCAGAATTTTGAAGGCTTTGCTCCATGGTCTTCTATTTCCAATGTTGCTGTTTAGAAGTCCATTATAATTCCTGATTCTTTTTATTTGACCTGTATTTTCCTCCCCTCTGGCAACTTTCAGGATCTTTTCTTTATCCCCAAGTATTCTTTAATTTCACAATCATGTGCCTTGGTGTGGATCTGTTCTCACTTATTGTGCTTGGTGCTTGGTGGGTCCTTTCAATCTAGAAATTTGTATTCTTCTTTAGTGGGAAGTTTTCTTGTATTATTTCTTTAAATAATGCCCACCTCTCTATTTTCTTTGTTTTTTCTTTTCTTTTTTTTAGTAAATTTATTTATTTTTTGGGCTACATTGGGTCTTCGTTGCTGCACATGGGCTTCCTCTAGTTGCGGCCAGCAGGGGCTACTCTTCACTGTGGTGTGTGGGCTTCTCATTGCGGTGGCTTCTCTTGTTGTGGAGCACAGGCTCTAGGTGTGTGGGCTTCAGTAGTTGTGCACGCGGGCTCAGTAGTTGTGGCTCACGGGCTTTAGAGTGCAGTCTCAGTAGTTGTGGCACACGGGCTTAGTTGCTCTGTGGCATGTGGGATCTTCCTGGACCGGGGATTGAACCCCCGTCCCCTGCATTGGCAGGCAGATTCTTAACCACTACGCCACCAGGGAAATCCCTGTTTTTTCTTTTCTTGCACTCCTCTTTTTTTTTTTTTTTTTTTTTTTTTTTTTCTTGCACTCCTCTTAGTCAGATATTGGATCTCTTAGATTTAGTCTCTGCTTTTCTTATCTCCTCTCTCCTATTTTCTATTTCTTTGTCTTTTTATTCCATTCTCTGGGAGATTTCCTTGCACTCCTTCTGGTGAATTTTTTTATTTGCCTATTTCTAAGATTTTTTAAAATTCTCTAATTGTTCCTTTTTATAGCCTTCTCTTCTTTTTTTTTCATGGATGCAGTGCTCATCTCTAAGGATAGAAATTAAATTTTGTTGAAGTTTTCTTCTTCCTGCCTTGCCTCTGTTTCGTTCAAATTCCCCTCTTTAGTGTGTTTGATTTGGTCTTTCATGTAAGAAGCTTTCTTCAAATTTCCAGTGATCTTTGGTTGTCCATTCATATTTAACAGTGAGACACTAATAGCCAATAGGAAATTCTGTATGCATAGGTTTCTCTGGGCTGGTCAGTTTCCAATAAAGAAATCTTTCATTCTCTTGCCTGGAGTTGTGTGGGGAGAGTAGTAATATGCCCTATTTCTGGTAACTCAGAGGAAAAGAGGGAGTTGAAGTCTCTCCAGTTATATACAGACTTTTATTTAATCCCCTATCAGTAGTATGTTACTTTATCCCTGCCTTTTGCTGTGTCTGCTGCCTATGAGTCCAGCCTGTCAGGTTCAGCCTCTCCAGAGAGGAAACCTCTTCTCCTCTTTGTGGTGCTATGGTACAAATTAGCTTGTTACTTCTTGACATTTGTCCTATAGGAGTCATAGTTTAGCTTTTTCTACTCTAATTCAGTTACCACTTATCCAAAATATTTTCCTCATCCAAAAAAGTTTGTTTATATCTCTTGACTGCTCTCTTCATCCTTGTTGATTTATACCCTCTTGGGAGGTCATTTTAGTGGGTTTTCAGGAGAGAGCAAGTTAAATACATAGCTCAATCCTCCATACTAACAGGACATAAAATGCAGCCTTTTTTAGGTTGAATGTATTTTGGCCTTTCCAGGATAAATGAAGGATTAACGATAAGGCTGAGAAATTATTCCTCTCTTCTTGTACTCTTGCCTAGAAACGCAGGGACATATGTTCCCCCAGTGTACTTCTAACCCTATGAGGGGGTGCTAGTAATGATCTATAGCTATAGCTGTAGTAAGATAACTTGTCCTTTTTTTCCCTTGGAATCAAATATGCTTGAGCTTCCAAACCTTAAAGTTAAAAGGAAATAAATTCTTAATGTTAACAGTACCTTTTAATCACATGTAAATGTCTCTCTTTTTCTAAGAAATAAAGGTAATTTTTTGTTCTAAACAATATTTTTCCTATCACTGTAAAGAATTGCTATAGAAAAATCTGAGGAGGTATAAGTTCTTGTTAGTGAAGACTACCATGAATTATAATAGCCCAGGAGTCAAATATTTGAATAATTTCCCTTGTGGAGCCAGTGAGACTATTAACTGAATGTGGCATACATAATGAAGAGATACTATTTTTTTACCCATCCCATTGGTAAAAATTTTGAAGTGTAGCAATATCAAATGTTCGCAAGGGTGCAGGGAAATAAGTACTCTCATACATAGCTAGCGAGAGTGTAAATTGGAATAACCACTTTGGGGGACAATTTGGCAGTATCTATTAAAATTGAAAATGTGTACCCCCATGACCCTGTAATTCCACTTGTCTCTACCCTAGAAAAACCTTGCACGTGTGCACAGAAGGCATGTACAAGAATGTTTCATTATGGCAACAAAAAGAATGAGATAGATCTGTATGCACTGATATAAATAAATCTCCAAGACCAAGTTTTAAAAAAAAGGCAAGTTACAGAATATTATCTACATATAATGTAACTCTGTTTATCTTTAACATATTCCAGTAAGTACACACATACACATACATATATGCACGTGTGTGTATATATTATTTTAAAGTCTATGTATTTACATATATTATTATATATTCTAGGCATTTGCCACAATATACTTAGTAAATACACACATACACACACGGCATTTACATTTCTATGTAAATGTCTAGAATATGTACATGTCTATATACATAGTATGTAAGTGTCTAAGGAAAAAATGTCTGGAAGATCTGGACCAAGCTGATGACAGTGGTTACTTCTGGAGAGAGGACTGGAATTTTGGCAGGGGTAAGGAAGTCAAGGGGACTTGCCCTTTATATGTATTATCTGGATTATTTTTTACAAGAATGTTTTCATGTGTTACTTCTATAAGTACACATACACACACACACACACGTTATTGCCAGTTTAAATATACAGGGTATATAAAGCAGTGAGATTGGTCTTCATTGATTAGATTGAAATGACTAAAAGTATACTTCATGGAAAATAGCTCTTGCCTATTTAGATACAGCCCCACCTAACCTGCCTCTGCTTCTTTTTGTCATTTCAGTACTGGTCTAAGGCCCTTGTATAATCTTCTTGGCTACCAACCACTTATTCAGCCAGTTTCCTTTAATCTTTTTTTGGTTATGAGAACAGGAAGGAATCTGTTCATTGAGTTTTCCCAATCTTGGAAAAACTACCAAACTTCAGTTTCTAGAATTTGTTTTCTAAGTGCATGCAGAACTGCAGATGCTATTGAATGCATACGTTTGAAAGTTCAGAATATAAGAATGTTTGTGCAGCTCTTTACAGTTTACAAAATATCTTTACTTTTTATCTTATTCAGTCTTCCCAACAACCCTGTGAGGTAGGTGGTGTTAGTTGTTTACATAGATAGGAAAACTCTCGGGGGTCCCCAAGACCACCCCCAGGTTCAATGATTCACCAGGAGGACTCACAGGACTCAGTGTAAGATTTATTACAGTGGAAGTATACAAAACAAAATCAGCAAAGGGAAAGAGCACATGGGGCAAGGTCTGAAGGAAACCAGGTGCAAGCTTCCAAGAGTCTTCTTCTGATGGAGTCACATAGTATGTACTTAATTCCTCCAGCAATGAGTTTTGACAACATGTGTGAAATGTTGTCTATCAGGGAAGCTCCCCTGAGCCTAGGAGTCCAGGATTGTTAGCAGCAGTAATTCATGTAGGCATTCTCTGCCTAGCACACACAAAAATTCTAGACTCCCAGAAGGAAAGCATGTGTTCAGGATAAATCATACTGTTTGCACAGTTGAGGCATAATGAGCCACTCTTATCAGTTAGGAGATGGTGGAAATCCTACCAAAATCCAAGATCCCAGACATGAGCCGAGGTCCAACTTGCAAGCCAGGTCTGTTTTTAGGATATCAGTCTCAGGCCTGCCACATTAACTCTTGTTTGCATAGAAACTAAGACTAAAAGAGATGAAATGGCTTTCCTTAAGTTGTTTAGATAGGATGTGCTGGACTCAAGGTTTAAACCCAGGCCTTTGGATTCCAAGTTCGTACTTTTCCCACTATATAACTTCATTCTCCATCAAATCAAGTACAAATGCTTTTAGTGTGCAATCGAAGTGGTAAAGTTGAATGCCTAGTTCCTTAAGACATGAGATGTTGAAGTGATTTTCTTGCTTTGCCTTTTAATGTTTTCTTTCTCTCGACCTATAACATTTCTAGGATAACATAAAAAACCTAGAATTGGAAGTCATCAATCTGCAAAAGGAAAAAGAAGAATTGGTTCTTGAACTTCAGACAACAAAGAAGGATGTCAACCAAGCCAAGTAAGAAAAAAGTCAATGCTATTATTTCAAGTCCCAAACTGTGTATGAAAAGCCATAGACGAAACAGAGAAGTGAAAGAGCCATTTCCTGCCCCTACAGGATTTAAACCTAATTATGGAGAGGAGACCTAAAACAAAAGAAAAGCTAAGGAACTGAGATTTTAAATACCATCTCATGGTGACAGTAGAAGAATGCCATAACACAGCATATGATTAGCAGCCAAATAAATTTCTTAGGCAGTAATGGCTTTAAGAGTTCAGAGGCAGGAGATATCAGTTCAGGCTGGCATGATCAAGGAAAGCTTTATAAGAAGTTAGCATTTGAGCTGTATTTTGAAAGATTATCAGACCTACCAGACAGCAACAGTTTCTTTGTCCCTGTGCTGATGGTAAATTCGTTTGTGAATAGAATTAATATTCAGGCTAGCAAATGAAAAATCAATCTAGCCATCCCTTAGCCGGTTAAGAATAAAACCAAGACAAATTACCAGAATATCCTACACTCCCTTAGACCTTTGCCTTTATTGGCTATTCTACCTTCTTTTTACTTAGTGATTCTGTTATATCTCTATAGTATCTAAAGTTCATGTTCTTAAAAGTTATGTTGAATGTTTACTTTCTATCTCAGACTTGTATAACAATCATCGGAATTATTCCTTACGCTCAAGTGAAGTGAAATGCCTTCAAAGAACCATCCTTTTAACGCAGAGTGGTGAGAGAGTAGTGTATTGAGGCAGCTACATTGTTACTTACGCAAAAAATTTCCTTTACTCTTTAGCTCCCAGTGTTGAGATGGTTTTGGTTGTTTGGGTGGGATTCATTATTTAAAGATGGCTATGTGACTGGCCGCCTATTTTATATATATCAAGGTTGTGAACCTGGGAGTCTAATATTATGTCTTTTGGAGTCAGACTTTGCTGCTGCTAGTCCTCATTCCTACAACATCTGTGTTTAGGTTGAGTGAGCGCCGCCGGAAACGTCTCCAGGAGCTAGAGGGTCAAATAGCTGATCTGAAGAAGAAACTGAATGAGCAGTCTAAACTTCTGAAGCTGAAAGAATCCACAGAGCATACCGTCTCCAAACTGAACCAGGAAATACGGGTAATAAACTCTCATCCTTGCATTTACCCTATAGAAACTTACAAACATAGGTGTTTTATTTAGAATTAGAATTTTACTAGAATTATTAGAATTAGAATTATACTACAGAGGTGTTTGCAGGTGAGAAAGTAGCAGGCAGGGCCCATCATTTCAAGTGTTTGAATCTCTACAAATGTCCCTTTTGTAGGACATTGTGCTAGCCATCTAGAATCTGAATAACAAAACTCTGCTTTGACATTCAGAGTTTTAATGTTAGATTCTCTGAAACCAAAGGGCGATGATACCTTAATATTTAGTGGTGACATTCTGACCACTTTCCATGATCATGTGGAATAATTTTGCAAAGTGGTTGCAAAACAACAGACACATAGAGAAAATTTTCAGTCATTGAATGTTCAACTTCTGACATGTACAAAGTGGTGGTTACAGGTCATTGTACTGAAACTATTCGAATACAGTGGTTGCTAGGTAGATTTGTCCTTGAGACTTAGTAGATACTTCCTTGAAATTTCATTTATATGCAGTGAATTTAGGGCTGGGTTTAGCTTGTAGGTACATTTTTTCTATTATTTCTTCAGAGCGATCATTTGTATAGTCTATGCAAGCATAGCAAGTGGTATTGCAAACATAATCAGAAAATCTGTTGGCAGGCTTCTCAGCTCAGCTCTGGATTTTTTTCTCTCTTCTTAATGGTTAGTCTATCCATCTGTACATCAGCCCAGAATAAGTGCAGATGACTACTATTCGTGTTGGTTTTTGTTTCTACAGGTGATGAAAAACCAGCGGGTACAGTTAATGCGTCAGATGAAAGAGGATGCTGAGAGGTTCAGACAGTGGAAGCAACAAAAAGACAAAGAAGTAATCCAATTAAAAGAACGGGTAAGTAACTACAATTTCTCAAAGTCCTACCTAATGAACCCTTTTCTGGGCTGACTAACATTAAAGCTTCTCTTCAAACAGCTGGTATCTCTAAATATATGATACATTCATGAATTTAACAACTATTTATTAAACGTCTACTACGTGCAAGATACCATCCACTAGATACCATGGAAAATAGAAAGTTGAGTAGTATATGTGTTTTGCTCTTGAAGACTATCTTGTCTAAAGGGGAAAATGAGACATAAGCATGATTTTCTTCAATACAAGAAATAAAGAGACTTGTGCTTTACAAATAGTCTAAAATACCAATGTAATTAAGAAAGGGAAGCACACTTCCAGTTGGACTGAAAAGACCTTGAACAATAGGGAGGATTTTGATAGAGATAAATGCAGGCATTCCAGATAAATGGAAGAGCAGGAACAAAGACACAGAGATGACAACTTTGTAGGAATAGCGAATGATCCAGGTGGGATGAAAGACAGTAGGAGAAGATTCCATTGGAAAGACAAATTGAATCTGGATTGTTAAAGATCTAGGAAGTTTGAACTATATTTTGTTAGCAGTGTAAAGATTTTTAAGGTTTTTGAGAAACAAAGTGCTATCAGCAAAGTACTGCTTTCCAAAGATACATCTGGGGAGTCACGTGTAGAACAAACTGAACTATTGAGAAACTGGAGGCCAGAACACAAGTTAAGCAGGTATTGCGTCATCCAGAAAGATAATAAGGGCCTGAATTAGAGTAGTAACAATGTTCTTGGAAAGAACACTGGAAAGGACATTAATTTGGGGTAATTTTTAGAATTGGCCAGAATGTGATATGTTGGGTCAGGAAATGAGAGAAGTACTTCAGGAATGGTGACATGAGGAATGGTGGCATGAGGAGCTTTGTGGACTCTCTTCCCAGCAAAAGAAGCACAACTGGTGAAATGTATTGTCGTAAGGGCATATAGCAAGGAACCGATTATTCAAGGAAATCTACTAAATCTGAGTAAGAACAACAATAGTCTGTGGCATATGAGCCACGACCAACTCTCTCCCTTCATCCCCCCTCAGCTCCATGTTGCTGAAGCTTTGTTTCAGGTAAGAGCAGCCAAGAGATCTGGGGATCCCTTCTTCCACCTAGCCTCCATGCAGAGGGTGGAAGCTGTATCCCTGCTGCAGAAGACCAGGACTACTGGGGTCTGACTACCATAACCCATCTAATCATAGGATGTAGGTTCCATGTCAGGAGACCAGCCAAGAAAAATAGGGTATGCTGCCACTGGCCCGCATCCTACTCATAGAACAGAGATGTCACTCAGAGAAGTGGGCTTCTGTCCCCATCCCCAGGTCCTAAGCAGTGGTGCAGAGGATTCTGCCCAGGGGGAGGGGCAGGCCATAGGAATGCAGCTCTCCCTAAGGGGACTGACTTTATTTGGGGACAGAGTCTGGGGAAGTTAAAACCTAAAGGTGCTGTCAAAAACAATGGAAATTTTGGTGGTGAGCAATTAAGAGGAGACTGGTAGCTCCATGAGAACAATAAATGAAACAGCAGTCGAAATATTCAAAGATCTAATGACTGAAAACTTTCTAAATTTGATGAAAAACATTAATCTACACATCTAAGAAGCTCAATCAACTACAAGTAGGATAAATGCAAAGAGATCAACACCCAAGACACATCATGTCCAATGGTTGAAAGACAAAGACAAAAAACTTAAAAACAGCAAGATAAAATGACTCATCACATACAAAGAAATCCCAATAAAATTAACAGCTGAATTCTCATAAGATCAAGAACAAGACAAGGGTATCCACTCTCGCCACTTCTATTCAACATTGTCCTGGAGGTTCTAGCCAGAACACTTAGGCAAGATATTAGGCAAATATATGAAAGGCATCCACATTGGAAAGGAAAAAGCAAAACTATCTCTATTAGAGATGACATGATCTTGTATGTGGAAAATCCCGGAGAATCAACTGAAAACTATTAGAACTAATACATGTGTTCAGCAGGCTTGCAGGACATAAGTTCAATGCACAAAATTTGGTTGTATTTCTATTCACTAACAATTTGAAAATGAAATTAAGAAAGTTCCTTTTATAATAACATCAATAAGAATAAAATACTTAGGAATAAGCTTAACAAGTGTAAGACTTATACACTAAAAACTACATCATTGAATTAATTAAAGATCTAAATAGGGCTTCCCTGCTGGTGCAGTGGTTAAGAATCCACCTGCCAATGCAGGGGACACGGGTTTGAGCCCTGGTCTGGGAAGAGCCCACATGCTGCAGAGCAACTAAGCCCGTGCGCCACAACTACTGAGCCTGTGCTCTAGAGCCTGCAAGCCACAACTACTGAGCCCATGCACCACAACTACTGAAGCCCGCGTGCCTAGAGCCTGTGCTCCACATCAAGAGAAGCCTCCACAATGAGAAGCCCACGCACCACAATGAAGAGTAGCCCCCACTCGTCGCAACTAGAGAAAGCCTGCACGCAGCATTGAAGACCCAACACAGCCAAAAAATAAATTAATTAATTTTTTTAAAAAAGATCTAAATACATGGAACAATAATCCATGCTCATGGATGGGAAGACTTAATATTCTTAAGTTGGAATACCCCCTCAGATTGATCTACAGATTCAACACAATTCCAACCAAATTTCCTCTAGCTTATTGGTAGAAATTCACATGCTGATCCTAAAAGTCATATGGAGATGCAGGTGACCCAGAATAGTCATAACAATCTTGAAAGAGAACAATACATTTGGAGATACCACATTTCCTGATTGCAACACAACCATCACCTCACATAGTTACCCCTTCTTTTCAGTGTAGGGAGAACACTTAAGATCTACTCTCCTAACAAATTTCGAGTATACAGTATGGTATTATTAACTATAGTTACTATGCTATACATAGATCCCCAGAACTTATTCATTTTATAACTAAAATTTTGTACCCTTTGACCAACCTTTCCCCATTTTCCTCACTGCCCCCATCCCCTCCCCAGTACCTGGTAGCTATCATTCTACTGTCTGGTTATATGAGTTTGACTTTTTTAGATTTCACATATAAGTGAGATCATATAGTATTTGTCTTTCTCAGTCTGGTTTATTTCACTTACCACAGTGACCTCCAGGTTCATCCATGTTGTTACAAATAGCAGGATTTCCTTGTATGTGACTGAATGATATTCCATTGTATATACAGTTGACCCTTGAACAACATGGGTTTGAACTGTGCGGGTCAACTTATACATGTATTTTTTTCAATAGTAAATACTACACTACTATACTATCCACAGTTGGTTAAATCCATGGATGCAGAACCACAGCTATGGAGGGCCAACTGTAAAGTTACACACGAATTTTCGACTGCATGGGGGTTGGCACCCCTAACCCCACGTTGTTCAGGCGTCAACTGTATACACGTACCACATTTTCTTTATCCATTCATTTGTCAACAACTTAGGTCAACTTAGGTTGTCAACTTAGGTTGTTTCCATATTTGGTTATTGTGAATAATGCTGCAACAAATATGGGAATGCAGATATCTCTTCAAGATACTGATTTCATTTCCTTTGGATATATATATACCCAGTAGTGAGATTGTCAGATCATATGGTCTTTCTATTTTTAATTTTTTAAGGAACCTCCATACTGATTTCCATAATGACTATACCATTGAAAGACTCTTCAGTTACATTATAAGGTTTTATTTTAGCTAGCTGAATAGCAATGAAAAGTCTGACTCTTTTCTTCTCAGGACCGTAAGAGGCAATATGAACTGCTCAAACTTGAAAGATGCTTCCAGAAACAGTCTAGTGTGCTCAGACGTAAAACTGAGGAGGTAAGAAAATCCAATCTGCTAGGTCAAGTGTATTATCACTTTCAGGCTTGGATGATGGCAGAGGAGTATCCCTTAAATGAGCCAGTGTCCTGAAACCAGGGATAACAGTCTTGACCAGCAGTTCCTAAGTCTTGATCCCTGTTTGTCATGAACTGTCAGCAGATAAAAACCTGATGAAAATGGCACTATTCAAATAAGGATTTTTTCTAATTGGGCTTCTTTCCAAACCAAACAAAACAAAACAAAAAGAGTAATTCTGATATATGACATTTCCAGTCGCTTTCAATCTGCAGTGCTTCCTTGAAATTGTGTGCCTCCCCTAGGCTCTAACGCAGTAGCTGTTCACCAGTGTTATGTACATGGAGACTTATAAATGTAGTTCCTATAAGAATTCAAACCCATAGAATTTTTTATTTTTCTTGACTAATATGCTAGAAATTAGAATGTTCTTTCTTTTTTATTATGTTAATATAAATTATTTTATTGAAGTAGAATATATATACCTAAAAAGGGCACAAATATTATGTACATCTCCATGAGTTATTCCAAAGCGAAAAAACCTGTACAACCATCAACCTAAAGACAAACAAGTCACTACTAGAACCTTAGAACTTCATCCCCACCCCCACCTGTTCTCTCTCCGAATGACGAGTCCTTCCTCAGAGGTAACGACCGTCCTGACTTCTAACACTACAAATTATTTTTCCTGGTTTTGAAGGGAATTACAGAGAATGAAGTGCATCTTGTTTCTTTGATTTGGTAGTAGAATTGTAATAAACACCAATGCTGTTGCACGTAGGGGTGGTTTGCTCTGAACTTGCATTTCAGTATCTTTTGGCACAGGTACGTGAGCCTTTCTGGTGAGTTATACCTAGGGGGGAAATGATGAATCACAGGGATTGTGTATGTTCAAGTTTAGTTAATAATGACAAGTGGTTTTCCATGGTGTTTGTACCAAAGTTTACTCACACCAGCCATAGATAAGAGTTTCAGTTGCTCCATATCCTCACTAACCTGGGGATTGTCAGTCGTTTTATTTTTCATCGTAGCCACTCCAGGGTTTAAGTAAAGGCATCTCACTGGGTTCTAATTTGTATTTCTCAGACGATTAGCTGTATGAATCATCAAATACATAATTAATGAAGAATGTTCTTCTTTCTACCCTTCAATTCAACATTACTATGAGCCATTTTTATTTAGGCAGCAGCTGCCAACAAGCGTCTCAAAGATGCTCTCCAAAAACAACGAGAGGTCGCAGAAAAGCGGAAGGAGACTCAGAGCCGTGGAATGGAAGGCACTACAGCTCGAGTGAAGGTATGGACAACTTGAACTGCCATTTGTCTTATGTACATTGGGGATAGGAAAAAATGGGAAGTAGCTTTCTTTTCGTTTAGAAGGAAACACTACAAAATCTGGAGTTCTACCTGAAAGCATTATTTCCTAAAGATATGATTATCTCTGAACGGTTGTTAAAGACCATGAGTAGTGAACCCTTTCTATCCCTGCCCCGTTCAGTTAATTTTTAAAGTTTTATTGAGGTATACTTGACCTACAATAAATTATACATATTTAAAGTGTACAGTTTAATAAGTTTCGACACAGATATGCACCCATTAAATCATCACCACAATCAAGATAAAGTCAATGTCCATCAGGACCAAAACTTTCTTCGTACACCTTTGTAATCCCTCCCTCCCCTCCCCAGTCTATCCCTCTACGCCCCATCTCCAGGCAGCCATTAATCTGCTTTCTGTCACTGGATTTTCTACATCACATCATCTGTGATTTAGAAATCACATGTGATTTCTAAATCACATCATCTGCGCATAGGGACAATTTTATTTATCCTTACCCACTCTGTATGCCTTTAAAAAAAACTCTCTTGCCTTATTGTACTTGCTAGAACCTCCAATAAAATATCGAATAGAATAGGTGAAAAGAGGGCATCCTTGGGCTTCCCTGGTGGCGCAGTGGTTAAGAATCCGCCTGCCAATGCAGGGGACACGGGTTCGAGCCCTGGTCCGGGAAGATCCCACATGCCGCGGGGCAACTGGGCCCGTGAGCCACAACTACTGAGCCTGCGCGTCTGGAGCCTGCGCTCCACAACGAGAGGCCGCGACAGTGAGAGGCCCGCGCACCGCGATGAAGAGTGGGCCCTGCTCACCGCAACTAGCGAAAGCCCTCGCATAGAAACGAAGACCCAACACAGCCAAAAATAAATAAATAAATAAATTTAAAAAAAAAAAAAAAAAAGAGGGCATCCTTGCTTTGTTCCCAATCTTAGAGAGAAAGCATTCAGCCTTTCACCATTAAGTACGATATTAGCTATAGGTTTTTTGTATATGTTCTTCATCAGGTTGAAGAAGTTCTTGTCTGTTCTTAGTTTGCTGAAAGTTTTTATGATGAATAGATGTTGGATTTTTTCAAAAGTTTTTTCTGAATCTTCTTGAGCTGATCTTATGGTTTCTGATCTTTCTGAGATAATCTTCTTGAGGTGATCTTATGATCTTATGGTTGGTTGGTTTGTTTTTATTCAGTATGACAAACGACATTGATTTTTTTCCAACTTATTTTATTAAGGTATAACTGATGTACAGTAAGATCTACCCTTTTTACTGTAGTTCTGCAAGTTTTAACATCATATACAGGTGTATAACCACCACCACAATAAAAATATAGAGTAGTTCTATATTCCCCTATAACACTTTGTAGTCAGTTTCTCCCACAGCCATATGCTGGCCCTTCGCAAACACTGATCTGTATTCTGTCATTATTGTTTTCACTTTGCATTGCATCAGTGTCATATAACTGGAAACATACAGTATGGTTTCTTTCACTTAGCATTAAGGCATTTGATATTCATCCATGTTGTATTATTCCGTCATATGGATGTTCCACAGTTTATCTATTCACCTGTTAAAGGTTATCTTGGAGTCTTTTTTTCCCCTAGTTTTTGGTGATCATGAATAAGGCCACTATAAATGCATTCACATACAGGTTTCTGTATAACAAAGGTAGTTATTTCACTTGGGTAAATACCTAGGAGTGGGATTGCTCGGTCATATGGTAAGTGTATGTTTAACTTTATAAGAAACTGCCAAGGGACTTCCCTAGTGGTCTAGTGGTAAAGAATCCACCTTCCAATGCAGAGGACGCAAGTTAGATCCCTGGTAGGGGAACTAAGATCCCACATGCTGCGGGGAAACTAAGCCTGCACACCACAACTACTGAGTGTGCGCACCTCAACTAGAGAGCCTGAGTGCTGCAAACTACAGAGCCCATGCGCCACAACTAGGGAGAAGCCCGTGCGCCACAACTAGAGAGAAGCCCTTGTGCCTCAACAAAGAGCCCGAGAGCTGCAACGAAAGATCCCACATGCCGCAACAAAGATCCCACATGCCACAACTAAGACCTGACACAGCCAAAAATAAAATTTTAAAAAATCTAATAATATCAAAACAAAGAAGATATACAGACTGCCAACAAACACATGAAAGAATGCTCAACATCATTAATCATTAGAGAAATGCAAATGAAAACTACAATGAGATATCATCTCACACCAGTCAGAATGGCCATCATCAAAAACTCTAGAAACAATAAATGCTGGAGAGGGTGTGGAGAAAAGGAAACACTCTTGCACTGCTGGTGGGAATGTGAATTGGTACAGCCACTATGGAGAACAGTATGGAGGTTCCTTAAAAAACTACAAATAGAACTACCATATGACCCAGCAATCCCACTACTGGGCATATACCCTGAGAAAACCATAATTCAAAAAGAGTCATGTACCAAAATGTTCATTGCAGCTCTATTTACAATAGCCAGGAGATGGAAGCAACCTAAGTGTCCATCATTGGATGAATGGATAAAGAAGATGTGACACATATATACAGTGGAATATTACTCAGCCATAAAAAGAAACGAAATTGAGCTATTTGTAATGAGGTGGATAGACCTAGAGTCTGTCATACAGAGTGAAGTAAGTCAGAAAGAGAAAGACAAATACCGTATGCTAACACATATATATGGAATTTAAGGAAAAAAATGTCATGAAGAACCTTGGGGTAAGACAGGAATAAAGACATAGACCTACTAGAGAATGGACTTGAGGATAAGGGGAGGGGGAAGGGTAAGCTGTGACAAAGCGAGAGAGAGGCATAGACATATATACACTACCAAACGTAAGGTAGATAGCTAGTGGGAAGCAGTCACATAGCACAGGGAGATAAGCTCAGTGCTTTGTGACCGCCTGGAGGGGCGGGATAGGGAGGGTGGGAGGGAGGGAGACGCAAGAGGGAAGAGATATGGGAACATATGTTTATGTATAACTGATTCACTTTGTTATAAAGTAGAAACCAACACACCATTGTAAAGCAATTACACTCCAATAAAGATGTACAAAAAAACAATAAAAAGTTTTAAGAAAAAAAGAAAAACTACCAAATTATTTATCTAGTTGTTCAGTGCTGGTGTATAGAAATACAACTGATTTTTGTATATTAACTTTTATCTTCTGACTTTATTAGTTTAGTGGCTATTTTGTAGGTTCTTTGGGACTCTCTACATAAACAATCATGCCATCTATAAATAGTTTTATTTCTTCCTTTATAATCTATATGTCTTTTATTTATTTTACTTGCCCTGTTGCATTGGCTAGGACATTCAGGATGATGTTGAATAGGAGTAGTGACAGTAGAAACCCTTCTGCTATTCCTCATCTCAGGGGAACAGTATTCAGTCTTTACCATTAAGTATGACATTAGCTATAGGTTTTTCATAGAGGCCCTTTATCAGCTTAAGGAAGTTCTTATCTATGCTTAGCTTGCTGTGAGTTTTTATCCTGAGTGGATATAATTTTTTTTTTTTTTTTTTTGGCCACGCTGTGCAGTTTGCGGGATCTTACTTCCCTGACCAGGGATCAAACCCAGGTCCCCAGCAGTGAAAGTGCCGAGTCCTAACCACTGGACCACCAGGGAATTTCCAATGAGTGTATATAAATTTTGTCAAATACTTTTTGTCTCTAGTTTGTTGATTTGGTGAATGACTTTGATGTTCAAATATGGAACCAGCCTTGCATTCTTTGAATAAATTCCACTTGGTTGTGATATATCATCCTTTTTATGTATTATTGAATTCAACAATACATAAAATTAAGATTTTGCTAAAATAAAAATTTCATGTAAAATTTTTGCATCTGTGTTCATGAGGGATATTGGTCTGTTGTTTTCTTGTAGTGTCTTTGTCTGGTTTTGGTATCAAGGCCTCTTAGAATACGTTAGAAACTATTGCCCCCTCTTCAATTGTCTGTAAGAGTTTGTATAGAGCTAATATTGTTTTTTCCTTAAAAGTTTGGTACAGGGACTTCCCTGGTGGTCCAGTGGTTAAGAATCCGCCTTCCAATGCAGGGGATTGCGGATTCCATCCTTGGTCAGGGAACTAAGATCCCACACACCACGGGGCAGCTAAGCCCACACACCGCAACTACTGAGCCCACGTGCCGCAACTACAGAGCCCACACGCTCTGGAGCCCATGCGCCACAACTACGGAGCCCACACGCTGCAACAAAAGATCCTGCATGCCGCAACTAAGACCCGATGCAGCCATAAATAAATAAATAAATATTTTTTAAAATAAAAATAAAAATCCTTAAAAAAAAAGAAGAGGAAGTTTGGTACAGTTCACAATTTAAGCCATCTGGACCTGAAGGATGTTTTTGTTAGTTGTTGCTTTTGGTGGGGAGGAGGGGTTAACTGTAATTCAGTTTTTTAACTGGATATAGGGTTGTTCGGGTTATATATTTCCTCTTGAGTGAGCTTTGGTAGTTTGTGTGTTTCGTCTAAATTGTCAAATTTATTGGTGTGAAGTTATTCATAATATTTCTTTATTATCCTTCTAATGTCTGTAAAAACTGTAGTAATGTCCTCTATCTCATTCCTGTTATTGATATTTTGTGTCTTTTCTCCTTTTTCTTGATCAGTTTGGCTAAGGTTTATCAAAGAACCAGCTCATTCTTACAAATGGTTAAAATAGTAAATTTTATGTTATGTATATTTTACCACAATTAAAAACAATACCCCCAAAACCCTAGCTCGTTAATTTCCAATCTGACCTTTATTATTTCCTTATTTCTGCTTTGGATATAATTGGCTTTTTTTCTTAAATGTGGAACCTGAGGTCATTGATTTGAGTTCTTTTCTTTTCTAATATAAACATTTAGTTCTATAAATTTCCCCTTCAGTACTCCTTTAATGACATCCCACAAATTTTGATAATTATGTTTTCATTCAATTCAAAATACATTCTAATTTCCCTGTTTATTTCTTCTTTGATCCACAGTTATTTAAAATATTATTTAGTTTCCAAATATTAGGAGATTTTTCCAAATATCTTTCTGTTATGATTTCTAACTTAATTTCATTATGGTTAGAGACTATCCTTTATATGACTTGAATCCTTCTGAATTTTTTGAGACTTATTATGGCCTAGAATATGGTCAGTCTTGGCAAATGTTCAAACTGTATGTACTTGAGAAGAATGTATATTCTGCTGTTGTTGGATAGAGTGTTCTACAAATGTCAATCATGTTAATTTGATTGATTGTGCCATTCATTTCTACTGTATTCTTGCTGATTTTCTGCCTACTTGTTCTATCAGTTACTTAGAGATGGGTATTGAAATCTTCAATTAGAATTATGGATTTGTCTTTTTCTTATTATAGTTCTGGTTTTGCTCTGTATATTTTGAAGCTCTGTTATTAGAGGCATAAACATGTAAGATTAATTGATCCCTTTATTATTATAATAATAAGTTTACTATTATGATCATTTTTATCCCTAGCAATATTCTTTGTTCTGAAATCTTTTTCTGATAATAATATAGTCCCTCCAGCTTTCTTTTTTTTTTTTTGCGGTACGCGGGCCTCTCATTGTTGTGGCCTCTTCCGTTGCGGAGCACAGGCTTCGGACGTGCAGGTTCAGTGGCCATGGCTCACGGGCCCAGCCGCTCCGTGGCATGTGGGATCCTCCCAGACCGGGGTACGAACCCGTGTCCCCCGCATCGGCAGGCGGACTCTCAACCACTGTGCCACCAGGGAAGCCCCTTCCAGCTTTCTTTTAATGTTAGCATGGTATATTTTTTAAAAATCCTTTTAGCTTTAACCTCTTTGTGCCTTTGTGTGTTTTTAAAGTGTTTTTCTTGTAGGCAGTATACAGTTGAGTCTAGCTTTTTTAATCCAGTCTGACAATCTGCATTTTAATTGGGGTGTTTAGACCATTTACATTTAATCTGATTATTGATATGGGTTGATTTGAATCTATCATATTGCTATTTGTTTTCTATTTGTCCCATCTGTTCTTCATTCCCTTTTCCTTGTTTTCTGGCTTCTTTTGGATCAATTGAGTATTTTTATGATTCCATTTTATCTCCTTTATTGGCTTATATATGATTTTGTTTCAGATATTTTGGTGCTTTGTATATTAGGGGCATAAACATTAAGGATTAAGTTCTCTTGAATAATTGACTCCCTTACCATTATGAAATAATATTTTTTTTAACCTTGATAATATTCCTCTTTTTTCTCTCAGTTTTACTGAGATAAATTGATAAACAGCACTGCAAAAGTTTAAGGTATACAGCATAGTGATTTGACTTATATACATCTTGAAATGATTATCACAATAAGTTTAGTGAACATCCATCATTCATATAGATACAAAATTAAAGAAATAGGGCTTCCCTGGTGGCGCAGTGGTTGAGAGTCCACCTGCCGATGCAGGGGACACGGGTTCGTGCCCCGGTCCGGGAAGATCCCACATGCCGCAGAGCGGCTGGGCCCGTGAGCCATGGCCACTGAGCCTGCGCGTCCGGAGCCTGTGCTCCGCAATGGGAGAGGCCACAACAGTGAGAGGCCCGCATACCGCAAAAAAAAAAAAAAGAAATAGAAAAAAACTTTTTTTTTGTGATGAGAACTCTTAGGATTTAGTCTCTTAACAACTTTTATATATAGCATACAGCAGTGTTAATTATATTTATCATGTTGTACATTATATCCCTAGTACTTACTTAATCTTATAACTGGAAGTTTGTACCTTTGACTGCCTCTCTGGTAACCACAAATCTGATCTTTTTTTCTTTGAGTTTGTTAGTTTGTTTATTTTTGAAGTATAATTGACCTACAGCACTATGTTAGTTCCTGTTACACAACAGTGATTCAATATTTCTATACATTTAAAAATGATCACCATGATAAGTCTAGTTGCAATATGTCACCATACAAAGATATTACATAGTTATGGACTATATTCCCCACACTGTACATTTCATACCCTTAACTCCTTTATTTTGCAACTGGAAGTTTGTACCTCTTAATCTCCCTCACCTATTTCTTTCCTCCCTCTATGCCCCTCCCCCCGGCAATCACCTGTTTGTTCCCTGTATCTATAACTGTTTCTGTTTTGTTATGTTCATTTGTTTTGTTTTTTAGATTCCCCTTATAAGTGAAATCACGCAGTTTTTGTCTTTCTCTGTCTGACTTATTTCACTAAGCATAATATCCTCTAGGTACATTCATGTTGTCGCAGATGGCAAGATTTCATTCTTACGGCTGAGTAATATTCCATCGTATATACATATATATATCTCACATCTTCTTTATCCATTCATCTATTGATGGCACTTAGGTTACTTCCATATCTTGGCTATTGTAAATAATGCTGCAATGAACATAGGGGTACATATGTCTTTTCTAATTAGTGTTTTTGTTTTCTTTGGATAAATACCCAGGAGTGGAATTGCTGGATCATATGGCAGTTCTACTTTTAATTTATTGAGAATCTCCATACTGTTTTCCATAGGGGCTGCACCAATTTACCTTCCCACCGACAGTGCATGAGGGTTCCCTTTTCTCCACATCCTCACCAACACTTGTTTTTGTTTTTTTACTTTTTATTTTATATTAGAATACAGTTGATTAACAATGTTGTGATAGTTTCAGGTATACACACTGCTGTATTTAGAATGGATAACCAACACTTGTTTTTTGTTGTCTTTTTGATAATAGCCATTCTGACAGGTGTGAGGTGATATCTCATTGTGGTTTTGATTTGCACTTCCCTGATGATTAGCCATGTTGAACATCTTTTCATGTGCCTGTTGGCCATCTGTATGTCTTCTTTGGAAAAATGTCTATTCAGATCCTCTATCCACTTTTAAACCTGGTTGTTTGTTTTTGTTTGTTTGTTTGTTTTTGATGTTGAATTGTATGAGTTCTTTGTGTATTTTTGGATATTAACCCATATCAGTTATATCGTTTGCAAATATCTTCTCCCATTCAGTAGGTGGCCTTTTCATTTTGCTGATAGTTTCCTTCACTGTGCAAGAGCTTTTAGTTTGATATAGTCCCATTTGTTTATTTTTGCTTTTCTTCCCTTGCCTGAGGAGACATAGCCCCCAAAATATTACTAAGACTGATGTCAGAGAGCTTACTGCCTATGTTTTCTTCTAAAAAGATTTATCGTTTCGGGTCTTACGTTTAGGTCTTTGATCCATTTTGAATCTATTTTTGTGCATAGTGTGAGAGGATAGTCCAGTTTGATTCTTTTGCATCTAGCTGTCCAGTTTTCCCATCACCATTTATTGAAGAGGCTGTCTTTTCCCCATTGGTATATTCTTGCCTCCATTGTCATAGATTTATTACCCATATAAGTGTGGGTTCATTTCTGGGCTCTCTATTCTGTTCCATTTATCCATGTGTCTGTTTTTGTGCCAGTACCATACTGTTTTGATTACTGTGGCATTGTAGTATAGTTTGAAATCAAGGAGCATGATACCTCCAGCCTTTGTTCTTCTTAATAATATTCTTTGATGTAAATTCTATATTATTTGATATTAATATATCCACTCCAGCTTTCTTTGATTACTCTTAGCATGGTATATCTTCATCCAAAAGTGAAAGCTTTCTCAGGGATGGTTACTTTTTTAAAAACTGAATTTAGTTAATTTTGTTTGCTTTTTTAAAAAAATCTATTCATCTATTTTAAAGATTAATAATAGTTATCCATTTATTAAATAGAACAGGTAATCTATATATACTTCAGTTCTATATTATGACTTGTTAAGCACAAAAGTTAAGAAGAAAGTGGAGAAGGTCAAGACAGAATACATAGAAATGCTAGGATATCTGGAGAAAGATTTTCTGCAGAAAACTTTTCTTGTGACCTTTTGGGATATTGCTGTTAAAGGCTCTTAGAGCATTATTGGGATTTTTGGTCAGTATAGGCACAAATGGAAATCTCACTTCTAGTTACTTGGGCTCTGGTCCAAGTGAAATTAAATCTGGAGCTGAATATAGCCCATGGGCCAGAGATTCCTCATCCCTAACCCAACATCATTGATTTATCTTCTAGAGTTGGCTTGGAAATGAAATTGAGGTTATGGTCAGTACTGAGGAAGCCAAGCGCCATCTGAATGACCTTCTTGAAGACAGAAAGATCCTGGCTCAGGATGTGGCTCAACTCAAAGAAAAAGTGGAATCTGGGGAGAATCCACCTCCTAAACTCCGCGTAAGTGCCCTATGGAAATATGTTACTAATGATCAGACTCCACACTCCCCAGAAGCCCTCACTACTTTGGAGAATCACTTTCCAAGTAGTACTTCACCCTCATCCCCACTATTCTTCTTTACAGAGGCGTACATTCTCACTTGCTGAACTGCGTGGTCAAGTTTCTGAGTCAGAGGATTCCATTACAAAGCAGATTGAAAGCCTAGAGACTGAAATGGAACTCAGGTAATTGGACTATGTCTAAGGCATTATAAAAATTTATGCCTTGAATCAAAATAGAACCTATCAATCAGTTATTCAAAAGCTTGTCTTTCAGAAGCTTTGTGATGTAGGAGAAACAAGAAAAAGTAACAATTTTTGAGCTATACACTTCACTAGACATGTTAGATACATTTTCTCATTCAGTCTCTCCCTATGAGGTATACCTTGTGAGGTAAGTACCATTCTTCTCACTTTAGAGATCTAAGCTAAAGGTTCAAAGATCTTAAAAAATTTGCTGAAGTTTATACAGAACTGGGATTTGAAACTCAGTTTATCTAATTCCAAAGTCTATGGTCTTTATCATATACCATAAGAACTGACTAAAAACGAAACTTTAGAGGAACCCAAGAAATGATACCAGAAGATCAACAACCTGGGAGAAGGAGAATTAGAGATCATCAGCAAAGTAGATATAATATAATGCATAAGTAAAGTATCATGACCATTAAATGAGATTAGAAAGTAAAGTACATAGCACAGTACTTGGCATATTAGAAGTGCTCAATGAATGCTCTTCTCTTTAATCACTGTTACTTTCTTTTAAGTATCTGTGAAATCTAGAAGGAACAAAACTTCGACAGATATTTTATAGTGTCTTAGGGTAATAGAATTTTATTGCCCAGAAGACCTTGGAGACCATTTAATTTGTTTTTAGCAACACATACTAGCTGTTTATCTTTGGATATGTCTTTAAGTTGCTCAACATTTGAGTTTCTGCTTTGTGCTGCACTGGATGCAGTTGGGATATATAGAAAGAATAGATGGCATTGTCCTTGCTCTTGAGTAGAAACAGTATAATGACTGACAGTGGTGTGTTGGAATTGTTTGTTAAAATTTTAAGACGGTTGTAAACTGTTGAGAGCTTACAATTCCTTTGGTGAGAGTATTCACACTACAGAAACTAGCAAAAGCTACAAATCAGATCTGTTTTTTTAGGTACTGTTTGTTAAACATTTACCTGCACACCACTGTGCATAAGTAAATGATTATTTAAATGTAGGGCAGGTGCCAGGTAGAGGGCAATTAGACAGAGGTGACTTTAATCAAGGGAATTTCCCTAAGGACAAGAAAGGGCATTTGATAGATAAAACAACTGTGACGTGTTCTGGCCCACCTCTTCCAAGAAGCCTTCCCTGACTCTTCATCCCTCATTAATTTTCCTCTTCTCTAAACTCCTTCAGAACTTATAGTACTCGGTCATGTAGTATAGATGATGTATGTTATCTTTATATTTATTAATTATTTTACATAGATTAGTCTTGTCAATCTAGACAGATTGTAAGCTTGTTAAAGGAAAGGACTATATATTAGACCAGGGTTCTCAAAGTGAGGTCTACAAACTCCTGGGGTGTCACTGAGACCCTTTCAGGGAGTCTAGGTGACTCCCTGTTTTTATAATAGTATTAAGACATTGTTTGCCGTTTTTACTACACTTGACATTTGCCATGATAGTGCAAAAGCAACAGTGGACAAAACTGTTAACACCTTAGCTTGAATCAAACCAGTAGCACAAACCTGTACTAGCAGTCATTGAATACTTCACCACCACACACTCTCGGTTTTACTTAAAAGTCAGTTTTACTTTTGGCTTTGATAAAGCAATAAAAATTATTAATTTTATTAAATCTCAACCCTTGAGTTCAGATCTTTTTAATATTCTGTGTGACAGAATGGGAAGAACACATAAACCACTTGTGCTGATGCCGAAGGACGATGTTTCTCTCGAGGAAAAGCACTTGTGTGATTGTTTGAGGTGTGAGTTTAACAGGCCTCTTTTTTCATGGAACATCATTTTTACTTGAAAGAACGACTGACAGACAAACTATGGTTATTCAGATTTGGGTACTTGGCAGACATTTTCTCAAAAATGAACCGAGTGAGCCTGTCAAGTCAAGGAAAACAAATGACAGTGTTTGTCACCAAAAATAAAATTTGAGCTTTCAAGCAAAACTTAGAATTTTGGAAAACGTGTATCTGCCACTGTAAACTTGACAGTTTTTCGTAACTTTTCTAATGAGACCAGTAGTGATATTAACAATTGTGGTCTTTTTTATATTGTGTAATGAAATGTGTTGATCTGAAGGCTCTGTATGACTGTCCAAATGACATGTTACAGAATCACGTTTGAGTAAAAGATCCATTCAGATTGCAAGTAACCACATTTCAACTAACTTTTAAGGAACTTGTTGGGTTTTGGTGTGGTCTCAAAGAAGAATATCCACAATTATCTGAAAAGACTATTAAAATGCTCCTCCTGGGCTTCCCTGGTGGCGCAGTGGTTGAGAGTCCGCATGCTGATGCAGGGGGATGTGGGTTCGTGCCCCAGTCCAGGAAGATCCCACATGCCTCAGAGTGGCTGGGCCCGTGAGCCATGGCCGCTGAGCCTGTGCGTCTGGAGCCTGTGCTCCACAACGGGAGAGGTCACAACAGTGAGAAGCCCGCGTACAGCAAAAAAAAAAAGCTCCTCCTGGGGGCTTCCCTGGTGGCACAGTGGTTAAGAATCCGCCTGCCAATGCAGGGGACGGGTTCGAGCCCTGGTCTAGGAAGATCCCTCATGCCACAGAGCAACTAAGCCTGTGCACCACAACTACTGAGCCTGCACTCTAGAGCCCACAAGCCACAACTACCGAGCCCAAGTGCCACAACTACTGAAGTCCATGCGCCATGAGCCCCTGTTCCGCAACAAAGAGAAGCCACCACAATGAGAAGCCCATGCACCGCAACGAAGAGTAGCCCCCACTCGCCGCAACTAGAGAAAGCCCATACACAGCAACGAAGACCCGATGCAGCCAAAAATCAATAAAATTAAAAATAAAAAAAGCTCCTCCCAGGAATTCCCTGGCAGTCCAGTGATTAGGACTCGGCACTTTCACTGCAGTGGCCTGGGTTCAGTCCCTGGTCGGGGAACTAAGATCCCGCAAGTCTCACGGTACGGCCACAATAAAATAAAATAATAAAATGAAATGCTCCTCCCTTGTCCAGCTACATATCCATGTGCGGCCAGATTGCCTTCATTTACATCAACCAGAACATATCACAAAAGATTAAACGTAGAGGGAGATATGAGAATCCAGCTATCTTCTACTAAACCAGACATTACAGAGATTTGTAAAAATGTAAACAATCCCACTCTTCTCACTACATTATTTTTCGTGTTGGAAAATGTTGTTGTGTGTGTGTGTGACACACACACTCCCCCACCCTGCATTCATGTCCTTTCCAGACCTTAGAATGTGACTTTATTTGGAAATAGTGTCATTGCAGGTGTAATTGTTAATGTATAATGGATTGTTTTGATTTTAAGTGAATTAATAAATGTTTTTCTCAGTTTTACTTTCTAATACTGTAAATATCTCTAGGTATAACATACATGAGCAGAATTTCTTAGAGGTCCTCAATAATTTTTAAGAGTGTAAAGGGGTCCTAAGACCCAAAAAGTTTAGAACTGCTATCTTAGATTATTTTAGTACCCATCTTCTTTATAGTACCTTACATAGCACTGCATGTTATACACATGCCGGTATGCTCCCTCTCACTGGACACCTAGCAAATTTGAGAAGGAAGCTATTGACAAAACTGAAATATTGTGTACATCTTGGTCTCAGGCCATACTTGACCCTAAAGTATCTGGAAGCTATAACCAGGGTCATGGTATCTAGTTTTCGTAGAAACTTCTCAGTCCTGTGGCAGGTACTCCAAGATAACCTCTCACGACACCAGCCATAGGTATCAGTTTGGTGTTAGATTCCAGCAAAGAGCATCTACCTGTTTGTTCTTCTGAGATATTTTTTCCTTAAGGTCTCTAACCTGAATCTTGTCCTTGCATAGGTGAGCCACCACGTCACAGTTCCAGCTTATGTGGCCTCAAGACAAAGTCACATTATGGTCAATGTGCTACAACAAAAGCCTCACTAAAACAAATCTTTCCAAGTCCCACTATATGACTCACTTATTTCAACTAGTATTTAATAAAATAAAACCATTTGGTTAGTCTTAGCATCCCTTTGTAACAAGTTTTGAGATACTGTATAAAACCCTAACCAGATGACTCAATCATTATTTAAATGGTATTTAACTGATACCTCTGTCCGTGAAACTATTTGAAGTTTCTCCTCAGAGCTCTTCCCCTCTCCTTGGTGTTGAGGCTACTAGAAATAAGGCTTATTGTTTCTTTCCCTGAAGGAGTGCTCAGATTGCTGACCTACAGCAGAAGCTGCTGGATGCAGAAAGTGAAGACCGGCCAAAACACCGCTGGGAGAATATTGCTACCATTCTGGAAGCCAAGTGTGCCCTGAAATACTTAATTGGAGAGGTAAACATCTCTCTTCCTCTCAGCAATTCAGGGTCTGGCTTGGTGGGTTGAAATAAGATGTTAGCCTAGAATACTATCATAGTGTTATTGCCACTGTTCGTGGTAGAAACCACAATGACACAAACATTAGAGAAATAGTTTTATGGGTAAAGGTTGGTGTGGGCAAGTACAAGCCAGTCACTTAAAAATATATATGAGTGCTCGCTTCGGCAGCACATATACTAAAATTGGAATGATACAGAGAAGATTAGCATGGCCCCTGCACAAGGATGACACACAAATTCATGAAGCGTTCCATATTTAAAAAAAATATATATATATATATGAGTTGCAAGTTGATACCCATACCTGGCATATAGCAGGTACTCAATAAATGTTCACTGTTATTATTATGAAAAATCAGGATGCCATAGTAGGCCACAGGTCAAACGTAAAATATTATACTATACTACTTTTTAAAACACCTCTGACATGTATTATATTCAAAAAGTTTAAGATACAATCTAGGAAAGAGAAAACCTTTGACATATAAAGATTCATCTAAAGGAAAATCCATCTTCACTGACCTTAAAATAAATATATCATCTTCCACTGTCACAAGAGGAATTAAAATTGATCACCTCTGGTGATTGAAGCAAGCATACAAACTCCGACTCTGCAAGTTTGAGCAGTGCTATCCTTTATGCATTTTTGTGTTGGGTTAGCAGATTTATCCTACTAAGGAAATCCTGATTAGTCTTGTGAACACTGGTGTTTATGATGTTCACCATCTGGGCTAGTAGAGAATATAAAACTAGGCCAGCATAGGATATCAATCTAGCCTGAAGAGCCAGAGCTGTAGTCTCGGCTAATGTGTCTACAAGTTCCAACATGTGAACACAGACATTCTGAAATGGGACACAATTAGCCATAAGGGTGTGTGCTATGGATTTCTCTTTAAAATTAAGGAAGAACTTCTTGAGTATCAGAGTTTGGAATTGTCAGATACTGTTTGTGTTAGATTTATTCTTGCCTTGAGGTAAAACAAGAGATTAAATGACCTCAGCAGTGGCTTCCAGCTCTAAGATACCTATCTCAGCAGATATCTATCTCGGCCCTTGGTTTGGGTGGTGGTGATTCTATTCAATGGTAGAATCCATATGACATGAAAACATAAGAATGGACTTGGACATGGAAGAACTTTTCTCAGTCCATTTCAAGAAAGCTGACATTTTCCTGCCTAATGAATGGGGAAAGGTGGCCATTCTCCAAATAAACTGATCTTCTTTTATCCCTTCCAGCTGGTCTCCTCCAAAATACAGGTCAGCAAGCTCGAAAGCAGCCTGAAACAGAACAAGGCCAGCTGTGCTGACATGCAGAAGATGCTGTTTGAGGAACGAAATCATTTTGCTGAAATAGAGACAGAGTTACAGGCAGAGCTGGTGAGAGTGGAGCAACAGCACCAAGAGAAGGTAAGCTGGCGAGCCAAGAAGCTATACTGAAAAACAAACCATTGTTGCTCTTTGTTGTTAGTTAAAAATAATAATAATAATAATGGGGGTATGAAGTTTCCTTCAAAAGACCACGTAGTCTTTTCCAATTTTTGCAAATAAGAAACCAGAAATAGAGAAAAATGACTTATCTAATAACTTTACACATACCAGTGACAATGGCTCTTAGCCTCCAACTTTAATACCAAGATGAACATGATGATACTTCAAGCCATGAGAGCCAAAGAGAACAATTTACTTTGAAATCACAAAGGAGTAACTGGATCACTGCTTGGACTAAACCAGAATTCCTTTTTCCTCTCATTCCTTTGGTACCTTTGGGTTGTATCTTTCTCTAGGTGCTATACCTCCTCAGCCAGCTGCAGCAAAGCCAAATGGCAGAGAAGCAGCTAGAGGAGTCTGTCAGCGAAAAGGAACAACAGCTGCTGAGCATCCTGAAGTGTCAGGTATGGAGATGAGGCAAAGGTCTCCAGAGATGGGGTCCGCAGGCCTGACTGAGAATCCTGTCTGATTTACATGACTGTACCTGCAGGAAAGAGTAATTACCTACTGAAAAAAAGCTTTATAAAGGTAGCCTTTTATAATGGTAGCCTTTTATAATGGTAGTCTCTATTGCCTTGTTGCCCTGTTTGATCAGTTTAGGGGTGTTTAGGATGTAGCCACATATAGGATAACCTCCGTTTTGGTACAGAAATGACATACATACTCCATACCAGACTTCGAGGCCTTCTGGTTCTTTGCCTCAACCCTGAGCTCTAAAGAGTTGAGAAAGTTAAATCATCCAGTAGAATCCTAGGGACATTTAGCTGTCTCTTCCTGTGCCTGTTCTGAGTTGAGACCTGACCTGTTTGTAAAATGCCTGGGGTCTGCATTTCTTCCAGAGGCTGGGAATACCATACCCTTTAGTAGCATGATGGAGTACTATTTTATCCAACTTAGAGTCTTTTTCCTGAACCACCAGTCTCTACGGCTTCCTTGGCACCGCCCATCAAAGACAACCAAATGTGTTAAGGTCGTAGGCATGAATCCAATTATCATAAGTGCCAAGGAATTTTAATCAGGCTTATTAGTGTAGCAAATAAACTGCCTAATCTGTGTTGAGAAGCGTGGGCAAAAGCATCTGTAGACTTCAAAGAAACAGCTGACACTCTGGATGGGTTTCTTTATCAGCATCCTGATGTGAATAAGGGATATGAGGCTAGAAAATAGAAAAGAACGAGGAAGGCATGTAGAGCAGAGCCCATGGTTCCTGCAAGTGCAGTCGTGGCTGCTTGGGAGCGTGGGAATAGAGGTGGCACTCAGGACACCTAGGAATTGGTGGGGAATCAGGCATTTCTCTGGGCACCAGTGCCTGCTGTGCAAAAACCACCTGCTGCCAGCAACTTGGCAGTAGTATGTTTTCATCCCTGTGAGTTGTTTGGTAACCCACATGTAGTGCCCAAAATAACCCCACCTATCACTGCATTATCTGGAAATAGGATGAAGAACTTGAGAAGATGCAGGAAGTATGTGAGCAAAATCAGCAACTTCTCCGAGAGAACAAAATCATGAAGCAGGTAGTACAGCTTCCCACCCATTTAATAAGCCCTGGGAGACCCTCTTGCAACTGAGGCCAGCTCGTGGGAGCAACCCTGAGTATAATGACTTGGCTCAATTTTATGAGGTCTACATCTAGTTTCCATGTGGTATGGTCATGTGCATTTCAGATGGCATAAACACATTTTTTTTTTTTTTTTTTTTTTTTGCGGTACGCGGGCCTCTCACTGTTGTGGCCTCTCCCGTTGCGGAGCACAGGCTCCAGACGCGCAGGCTCAGCGGCCATGGCTCACTGGCCTAGCCGCTCCACGGCATGTGGGATCTTCCCGGACCGGGGCACGAACCCGTGTCCCCGGCATCGGCAGGCGGACTCTCAGCCACTGTGCCACCAGGGGAGCCCACACATTTTTTAATTTGCTCTTCTCTGAATCTAATACTGATCTTGTAAAGTGGGAGTCCTTCAACCTACTTTGCTCTTACCCTGCCTCACTTTACCATGGCTTAAGATTAAGCTAACTTAGGAATCTTTATGTTTTAGCCATGAACACTCTCAGAAGCTGCCCTGCAATGTACACTTTGTCTCTTCTTTTCAAATAGAAACTGAACCTCCTCCAAGTAGCCAGCAGACAGAAATCTCATCTTCCTAAGGATACCCTTCTCTCTCCAGACTCTTCTTTCGAATATATCCCACCTAAGGTAAACTGCTCAGGGCCTGTGATACCTTTGCATAGCCAAGGTTTGGGGTGAGTGTACTAAAATCACCTTTCAGAAGTGGTTGAGAGTTAAAATTCCCACATTCCAGCATCTCAATTTTCTATGGAGTCCCAAATAAAATTACAGTACAATCTTGAGGAAAATAGTCATTCTCCCTCCCTAGACGGCTGACTTTGGACCATGTACAGGCATTATGCAACATAACTGAGGAGGAGGCGCATAGAAAAGAGCAGTGTTCGGCTGTCCATCCAAAGATACTTATCATATCACGAGTTCCTCCCTCCTCCCTCAGATTGCTCAGCCTCTATCCCTTCAGTTTCTCTCCCTTCAAAGACTCTGTGAGGCCAAAGGCTAAAGCAGAATTTTTTCTGATTGGTAAAGCCAAGTGGGGTATATTTGAGGGCATCTGAAATCTCTGCTCTGAGAATATAGCTGGCAGCAGCTACTGGGAAGATATAATCCACATGTTGTTGTTGTTGTTTTTAATTAAATAACCATTCCAAACTTTTTTTCTTAGCCCAAACCTTCCCGGTTTAAAGAAAAGTTCCTGGAGCAAAGCATGAACATCGAAGATATAAAATATTGTTCAGAATATTCTGTGAATGAGCCTGAGGACAGTGATGGTGATGGTGGTGATGGGGATGATGAGGAATGGAAGCCAACAAAATTAGTTAAGATGTCCAAGAAGAACATCCAAGGGGTAGGAGGCAGCTCATCTCTTTCAGGGGTTCTAGTCATTAGTCTTCACTGCCAGTGAGGGTGTATCGGCCCCAGACCCTACACCTCAATCCCTCGATTGTGTTCAGAGGCACTGGCTCTGCTGAGGGGTGCTTGTTGGGCCAGCTCTGTATGGAACTGGGGGCTAGTTGAGAGGACTGCCTGGGTGCACAGGGAGGCTCTTTTCATGTTTTCAAGTTCTGACCAGTCTGAACAAGTAGTAGTGTTCTATACCATCTCATTGAAACTGGTTCCAGTGTGACCATAATAATCTTTCACATTTTTAAAGCATTTTACAGTCTATATACCATTCTCATATATGTTACCTCTTTTCATTGTCACCAAAAAAAATCCAGTGAGGTGTTTATTATTTGTATTTTACAGCTGGATCTGAGACCCACGAGAGGGAAATGACCTTGCCCAGGGACATAAAACAAAGTGACAGTCAGGACTTGAAATCAAATGTTCTGACTCCAAGTCCAGTTTGTTTCTACCACATCATGGTCATATCAGTAAAAATTGTAGCCCGGAAGCTAAGTGGGAACTTTAAGATTGAACACACCAAAGTTAAGGCTAGTTAGAAACAATCTGACTTTGAGGCATGCTCTATTTACTTAAACAATGATAATCCTACGGATTTATCAAACCTAGGTGTTCTATGTTGAAACATTAACTTCCCAGGCATTACAGTTCATCACTACCCCAACTGTGGCCTGCAGCCACATTCCACTTAAACAGCTCACAAATTACCCTAGCTGGATTCCTGGAAGGTTATTCGATTTCATTAGCTGATAGTGCACCACATGGGGAACTGAGCCTTGTAAAGCTACAACACCAGAGAGAAGCAACTCATGAGGACTAGACAGCCCTGGTGGCCTTAAGTCATTTGGAAAGTCATCAGGAATGCAACATACCGTGTGCTCTTAGTGGGACTAAGAGCTCATCCTTAGCCTCAGAGAGCTTATAATCTAATGGGAAAACAAGCCAAAGAAATAGGAACACATCACAGGACCTCAACATACTCATCTCAGGGAGATGGACTGAGGGGCTTTTAAGAGTGACTGTAAAGCCAAACCAAATAGATATAGTTTATGAACATGCCATGAAAGGGACGACTCTTGCTTCATTATAAGACAGAAAGGGAAATACAGTCTTGGGAGCACCTGGGAAGCCATTTTCTGGCACAATGAATAGCATATCGCAAAGACTTGATAGTAGAGGTAGAGAGAAAATGGGGCAGAACATGTCTGACTTTGATTCACTTACTCAGTAAACATTTATGCTGTCTACTGTGGTTGAAGTGGTAAGCATGAGCTGATTGTTGATGAAAAGGTCAGCCAAGTACTAGGAAGCACAGGTGAGAAGTACACACAGAAACAAATGGTAGAGGACCTAAAACTCTGGGGAAGGAGTTTCCAAATGGCAAGCAAATATGGGTATACTTGTCCTTGAGGAAAGCTTATCACATACATACACACACACACACACACACACACACACACACACACAAGCATAGATATAATAGCACTGTTGCTGTAAGCTTAAAAAGGAAATATAGAAGTATAGCCAAAAATGCAAGTAAGTGATATTTGCTATCAATGATAAATTCTATCTCTAAAACACTGAGAGATGATTATTTTCTAGGCTTTTTCCCTGATTTTATAACTTGAGAATATAACTGGGCTTTAAGGGGAGCAAGTTGGCATACAATCTAGTTTCTCCCTTTTGGAGGCCTCAAAGTACATGGACTGCTCTTTGATCAGACTGCTTGTAGACACATCAGCTGTAGACCTTGATGCTTTGCATGAAGGCCATCCTGATTATTATTGTTTCAACCCAGCTGAAGCGGGCTGGTATGAATCACTAGGTGACTGCAGCAGGTACCAAAATGATGACTTGTCCAAAGCTAATGCTGAAAAACTAGGTTTCCTCATTCAGCTATATTTCCTATCTGTACTAAGGAGATGCCGAAGGATAGGCCATGTGCTGTAGTAAAGAAGTGATAGCTTAGAAGCCAGGTAAACATGAGTTGTAGTCTTGACTTTGCCACTATTTAGTTGGATAGCCTTAAGCAAGTCACTTAATCTCTCTGAGCCTCAGATTCCTTATTTATGTAATAAAGGGATGAAGCTAGAATAGTGATATATAAGGTCCCTTCCAGCACTAATATCCTGAGTCAAAGTAACAGTCAAAGTTGTATAAATGGGTTTTGTTGTTGTTGTTTTTAATAAATGGGTTTTAATAATACTACCTTTATATGGGGCTATATGGTGTCTGAGAAGTTAAAAGAAGGAATATATGCAGGAGCACCTTGTGAAGGATAAAATATCATGCAGGTATTGTTATTAAAGCACTGTAAGGACTTTTACAAATATTCCCATTTGTCCCCTTTGGCAGAAAAGAGGGAGGAGGTATTCTGGTCTCTAGTAATGAAAGAATGGAGATAAACTTGGATGGAGTGACTTGTCCAAGGTCATGCCAAGTATTAAATATAAGACCAGAGCCCAAGGCTCCCAATTCCTAGCCTGGTATCCTTTATGTTACAATTTTTACTAGATCTTATCATTCTGAGATATAATGTAACACTGAAATCAGTGCTAGAAGAATTATAGACTCTAAAGAAATAATTCTCAACCCTGGCTGCACGTTAGAATCCCCCAGGGAGCTTTTAAACACAGGTTGCCTGGGACCCCACCCCCAGATATTCTGATTTAATTGATCTGAGGTGGGACCTGGCCTTTTTGAAAAGCTCCCCAGAGATTTCTTATGTGCAGCCAGGGTTGAGAACCACTGGCTTAAAGGAACCCCAGAGGTCTTTCATCTTGACTTCCCACTGCTTTTATATAAAGAATCTCTCTATTATAGTGGTTCTCAGCTATGGTGTTGGGACATGCTGGTGAGTTGCTAGCAGTTGTGATACACACACACGTATACACACACATCCCACATACATCATATTTGAGGTTTTGTCTGTGGCAAGATCTTGCTCCCTCTCTTATATTCTGATCTGCGTCCTGGTGTGAGAGAAAATAGGATGAAGCTAAAGCTAGTGCACATGGCATTCGTGTGAATACATCTGTCATGTACGTCATGACTGTTCTATAATACCACTCCCAGGTGTTTATCTAGGCTCTGCTTGCTTGAAAACAAGCAATCTAGTAGGGGGAGGCTCACAGTCGTGAGACAGGGCAGTCCATTGTATTCCAAGTAGGTGTTGGAAAGTTGTTCCTTGTTGAACTGTCCTATAAATCATCCCAATGAGTCCTGGCTGTGTAGAAGTCTAATTTTTCTTCCTCATGATAGCCCTTCAGATGCCACTCTTGTACTTTGGATAAAATAGAGACACATGGACAGGGTAATAGAGTGTTTTTGAGGCATATAATATAGATAAATGTGTAAATGGTCAGAGGATCATACCCAGCCTGTAGCAATCAGTGGATCAATGTCATCCTGGCGAAGTGTCTCTAGGACATGTCATAGAACTCAGTGTTTTGCTCTGTCTTATTCAAAGAAGCAAAGTTAGGGGTTTTTTTTTTTTCTGTTATGTCCAGTGTTGGCAAAGGTGACTAAGGCGGGCATTCCTGTCTGTTGTTGTTAGGAGTGTAGTTTGGCATACCTTTCTGGAAAGCAACTTGAAAATATGCATCAAAAGCCTTAAAAATGTTCCTATCCTTTGGCTCAATAATTATACACATAGGTATTTATACTAAGGAAATAGTCATTGATATGTAAAAAGATTTATAAATCTTTTTTGAGCATCAAACTATGTATCAGGCACTGCTTCTAGGTGCTGAGGATGCAATAAACAAGACAGGTAAAATCCTTGGCCTCATGAAACTGAAGACATTCTTGTGGAGAGAGACTCATAGTGACCAGAAAAACAAATAAAATAATTTTAGATGATAAGAGATAAAAAGAAAATGTAGTCAAATCATAGAGAATGATGGGGTAGGAAAAGAGTACTTTGGACGAGTGTTTGGGAGAGGCCTCTCTGAAGAGGAGATATTTAAGCTGAGATCTGAACAAAGTGAAGGAGCAAGTCAGGAAAAAAATCAGAAGAACATTTCAGGAAAAGGAAACAGTAAATGCAAAGACCTCAGGGCAGGAATGAGCTTGGCTTATCAAGGAACATCTGAAGAGGCCAGTGAGGCTGGAGGATACTGAGAAGTGGGAGAGTGCAGTACAAGGTCGGGTCAGAGGGGTAATCAGAGGCCTTGTCAATCATGGTAAGATTTGGATTGTATTTATGTACCAGGATATTTGCTGCAACGTGATTTTTAATGGCAAACAATTTCTTTCAAAACAATCTTAATATCTAACGTTAGGTGACTAGTTAAGTAAATTGACATTTCCACATGATGAAAGACTATATACAATTGTTAAATATTAAAAATCATGGTTTTGATTTTCAGATTTTATAAAGTACTATATTATTATTCTCATAATGGGGGTGAGGGGGAAGATGTTTTAATGGTTTCTTTTACCCTCACAACTACACAACAATGGTGATGGTTGTCCATATGAAACAGGCTCGAGGGCTTGAATTTAACTGTAAATGCAATATGAATCCACAAAGATATGACAAGGGAAAAAAAGCTACTGTGATTTAGGACTCATTAGCAGAACTATGGAGTTCATAACAAGGGAGGTGTTTGTCTCAATCTGCTTCACAATGGTCACACCACATTTAGAAAGTTATGCTCATTTCTGGATGTCACAATTGAAGATGAACTTGGACAAATTGTTATATAGCCAAGGTGGTAAGAATTCTTGGAAACCATGTCATGTGGTGAATCATTGAGGGAGCTAGGTATATTTAGCTTTGAGAGGATTTGGACAGAGTGGGACTGGGGAGTGAAAATGATGCTCAGGGTTTGAACATATATGCTGTGAAAGTGGGGTTAAATTGATTCCAATCATTCCAGATGGCAGAATTTGGTCCTGAGATCAGAAGTTATATAGAAACTGTTATCTCAGGATAAATAGAGCATTGGATAATAAGACCAGGGATGTTTGAGTAGGGCTTCATACATCAAATCAGGCTTTAGGTAGTCACTGAGGTCTCCTCTGACTCTAATCCATCATTCTGAGAGCTCTGTCACCTATATTTGTTCCAAGCCAAACTATCCTTACTTTCTTCCACCATTTCTCTTACAACATCACTTCCTATAATGCTGGTCACCCGCCCCCTTTTTGTTTAATTCCCTCTTTGTGAAGCACATACACACAGTGGACTCCTGAATGTGTGCACAAGGAAACATTGATAAAATGGACTTAATATATGGAAAGCGCTTGTAACAGTGCCTGGCACATGGTGATGTCAGCTATTACTACTGTAGCCTTGTTGTAAGTGTGAAATATGGCACTATGAGGAGTATGGGTAAATTGTGGCATACTCAGTATGAAAATGAATGGAACAGGAGCTACATGTATCAACGGATGATAAGATACCATTTATATAAAGTTTAAAAGTATGTAAGGTAACTCCTTACATATTTTAAACAAAAGCTCATATGTGGTAAAAAAAGAGACATGCATGGGATAATAAGCACCTAATTCAAGAGACTGCCCCTGGGAGGGAGGAAGGCAAATGGGATCAGGAAAGCATAGACAGGAGGCTTCAGTTCTATCTGTATTTTACTCATCAACGGAGGGTTGGGGACATGAGTGGGGTTTTTTCTTGTCTACACTTTTTATATGCCTAAAAGAAATTATGGGGCCCTAAAATAGGATATATCATTTCAAATGGAGTCTGACTGACCCAGGGTTTACTGAAACATTCTCTCCCTATAATTTCTGAGCTCCAAATTACTGGCTGACTGGCTTGCTTTTTTTTTTTACATGTTTATTGCAGTATAATTGCTTTTACAATGGTGTGTTGGTTTCTGCTTTATAACAAAGTGAATCAGTTATACATATGTTCCCATATCTCTTCCCTCTTGCGTCTCCCTCCCACCCACCCTCCCTATCTCGCCCCTCCAGGCGGTCACAAAGCACCGAGCTGATCTCCCTGTGCTATGCGGCTGCTTCCCACTAGCTATCTACCATACGTTTGGTAGTGTATATATGTCCATGCCTCTCTCTCGCTTTGTCTCAGCTTACCCTTCCCCCTCCCCATATCCTCAAGTCCATTTTCTAGTAAGTCTGTGTCTTTATTCCTGTCTTACCCCAAAGTTCTTCATGACATTTTTTTCCTTAAATTCCATATATATGTGTTAGCATACGGTATTTGTCTTTCTCTTTCTGACTTCACTCTGTATGACAGACTCTAGGTCTATCCACCTCATTACAAATAGCTCAATTTCGTTTCTTTTTATGGCTGAGTAATATTCCATTGTATGTATGTGCCACATCTTCTTTATCCATTCATCCGATGATGGGCACTTAGGTTGCTTCCATCTCCTGGCTACTGTAAATAGAGCTGCAATGAACATTTTGGTACATGACTCTTTTTGAATTATGGTTTTCTCAGGGTATATGCCCAGTAGTGGGATTGCTGGGTCATATGTTAGTTCTATTTGTAGTTTTTTAAGGAACCTCCATACTGTTCTCCATAGTGGCTGTACTTATTCACATTCCCACCAGCAGTGCAAGAGTGTTCCCTTTTCTCCACACCGTCTCCAGCATTTATTGTTTGTAGATTTTTTGATGATGGCCATTCTGACTGGTGTGAGATGATATCTCATTGTAGTTTTGATTTGCATTTCTCTAATGATTAATGATGTTGAGCATTCTTTCATGTGTTTATTGGCAGTCTGTATGTCTTCTTTGGAGAAATGTCTATTTAGGTCTTCTGCCCATTTGGATTCGGTTGTTTGTTTTTAGGTTATTGAGATGTATGAGATGCTTATAAATTTTGGAGATTAATCCTTTGTCGGTTGCTTCATTTGCAAATATTTTCTCCCATTCTGAGGGTTGTCTTTTGGTCTTGTTTATCGTTTCCTTTGCTGTGCAAAAGCATTGAAGTTTCATTAGGTCCCATTTGTTTATTTTTGTTTTTATTTCCATTACTCTAGGAGGTGGGTCAAAAAGGATCTTGCTGTGATTTATGTCAAAGAGTGTTCTGCCTATGTTTTCCTCTAAGAGTTTGATAGTTTCTGGCCTTACATTTAGGTCTTTAATCCATTTTGAGCTTTTTTTTGTGTATGGTGTTAGGGAGTGAGCTAATCTCATACTTTTACATGTACCTATCCAGTTTTCCCAGCACCACTTATTGAAGAGGCTGTCCTTTCTCCACTGTACATTCCTGCCTCGTTTATCAAAGATAAGGTGACCATATGTGCATGGGTTTATCTCTGGGCTTTCTATCCTGTTCCATTGATCTATCTTTCTGTTTTTGTGCCAGTACCATACTGGCTTGATTACTGTAGCTTTGTAGTATAGTCTGAAGTCAGGGAGCCTGATTCCTCCAGCTCTGTTTTTCGTTCTCCAGATTGCTTTGGCTATTTGGGGTCTTTTGTGTTTCCATACAAATTGTGAAATTTTTTGTTCTAGTTCTGTGAAAAATGCCAGTGGTGGTTTGATAGTGATTGCACTGAATCTGTAGATTCCTTTGGGTAGTAGAGTCATTTTCACAATGTTGATTCTTCCATTCCAAGAACATGGTATATCTCTCCATCTATTTGTATCATCTTTAATTTCTTTCATCAGTGTCTTATAATTTTCTGCAAACAGGTCTTTTGTCTCCTTAGGTAGGTTTATTCCTAGATATTTTATTCTTTTTGTTGCAATGGTAAATCGGATTGTTTTCTTGATTTCACGTTCAGATTTTTTGTTGTTAGTGTGTAGGAATGCCAGAGATTTCTGTGCATTAATTTTGTATCCTGCAACTTTACCAAATTCACTGATTAGCTCTCGTAGTTTTCTGGTAGCATCTTTAGGATTCTCTATGTATAGTATCATGTCATCTTCAAGCAGTGACAGCTTTACTTCTTCTTTTCCAATATGGATTCCTTTTATTTCCTTCTCTTCTCTGATTGCTGTGGCTAAAACTTCCAAAACTATGTTGAATAAGAGTGGTGAGAGATCAGGAACAAGAACCTTGTCTTGTTCCTGATCTTAGTGGAAATGGTTTCAGTTTTTCACCATTGAGGATGATGTTGGCTGTGGGTTTGTCATATATGGCCTTTATTATGTTGAGGAAAGTTCCCTCTGTGCCTACTTTCTGCAGGGTTTTTATCATAAATGGGTGTTAAATTTTGTCAAAAGCTTTCTCTGCATCTATTGAGATGATCGTATGGTTTTTCTCCTTCAATTTGTTAATATAGTTTATCACATTGATTGATTTGTGTATATTGAAGAATCCTTGCATTCCTGGAATAAACCCCACTTGATCATGGTGTATGATCCTTTTAATGTGCTGTTGGATTCTGTTTGCTAGTATTTTGTTGAGGATTTTTGCATCTATGTTCATCAGTGATATTGGCCTGTAGTTTTCTTTCTTTGTGACATCCTTGTCTGGTTTTGGTATCAAGGTGATGGTGGCCTCGTAGAATGAGTTTGGGAGTGTTCCTCCCTCTGCTATATTTTGGAAGAGTTTAAGAAGGATAGGTGTTCGCTCTTCTCTGAATGTTTGATAGAATTCGCCTGTGAAGCCATCTGGTCCTGGGCTTTTGTTTGTTGGGAGATTTTTAATCACAGTTTCAATTTCAGTGCTTGTGATTGGTCTGTTCATATTTTCTATTTCTTCCTGATTCAGTCTTGGCAGGTTGTGCATTTCTAAGAATTTATCCAATTCTTCCGGGTTGTCCATTTTATTGGCATATAGTTGCTTGTAGTAATCTCTCATGACCTTTTGTATTTCTGTAGTGTTCGTTGTTACTTCTCCTTTTTCATTTCTAATTCTATTGATTTGAGTCTTCTCCCTTTTTTTCTTGATGAGTCTGGCTAATGGTTTATAAGTTTTGTTTATCTTCTCAAAGAACCAGCTTTTAGTTTTATTGATCTTTGCTATAGTGTCCTTCATTTCTTTTTCATTTCTTTCTGATCTGATCTTTATAATTTCTTTCCTTCTGCTAAATTTGGTGTTGTTTTGTTCTTCTTTCCCTAATTGCTTTAGATGTAAGGTTAGGTTGTTTATTCGAGATGTTTCCTGTTTCTTAAGGTAGGATTGTATTGCTATAAACTTCCCTCTTAGAACTGCTTTTGCTGCATCCCATAGATTTTGGGTTGTCGTGTTTTCATTGTCATTTGTTTCTACGTATTTTTTTAAAAGAATGTATTATATTCAGTTATGTGTATCTTTTTTGTTGTTTTGTTTTTGTTTATTTATTTAATTTTGGCTGTGTTGGATCTTCGTTTCTGTGCGAGGGCTTTCTCTAGTTGTGGTAAGCAGGGGCCACTCTTCATCGCGGCGCACAGGCCCCTCACTATTGTGGCCTCTCTTGTTGCGGGACACAGGCTCCAGACGCGCAGGCTTAGTAGTTGTGGCTCACGGGCCTAGTTGCTCCGTGGCATGTGGGATCTTCCCAGACCAGGGCTCAAACCTGTGTCCCCTGCATTAGCAGGCAGATTCTCAACCACTGTGCCACCAGGGAAGCCCTCTACATATTTTTTGATTTCCTCTTTGATTTCTTCAGTGATCTCTTGGTTATTAAGTAATGTATTGTTTAGTCTCCATGTGTTTGTATTTTTTACAGATCTTTTCCTGTAATTGATATCCAGTCTCATAGCATTGTGGTCGGAAAAGATACTTGATACAATTTCAATTTTCTTAAATTTACCAAGGCTTGATTTGTGACCCAAGATGTGATCTATCCTGGAGAATGTTCCATGAGCCCTTGAGAAGAATGTGTATTCTGTTGTTTTTGGATGGAATGTCCTATAAATATCAATTAAGTCCATCTTGTTTAATGTATCATTTAAAGCTTGTGTTTCCTTATTTATTTTCATTTTGCATGATCTGTCCATTGGTGAAAGTGGGGTGTTAAAGTCCCCTACTATGAATGTGTTACTGTTGATTTCCCCTTTTATGGCTGTTAGTATTTGCCTTATGTATTGAGGTGCTCCTATGTTGGGTGCATTAATATTTACAATTGTTATATCTTCTTCTTTGATCAATCTGTTGATCATTATGTAGTGTCCTTCTTTGTCTCTTCTAATAGTCTTTATTTTAAAGTCTGTTTTGTCTGATATTAGAATTGCTACTCCAGCTTTCTTTTGGTTTCCATTTTCATCGAATATCTTTTTCCATCCCCTCACTTTCAGTCTGTATGTGTCCCTAGGTCGGAAGTGGGTCTCTTGTAGACAGCATATATATGGGTCTTGTTTTTGTATCCACTCAGCCAGTGTATGTCTTTTGGTTGGAGCATTTAATCCATTTGCATTTAAGGTAATTATCGATATTTATGTTCCTATTACCATTTTGTTAATTGTTTTGGGTTTGTTATTGTAGGTCTTTTCCTTCTCTTGTGTTTCCTGCCTAGAGAAGTTCCTTTAGCATTTGTTGTAAAGCTGTTTTGGAGGTGCTGAATTCTCTCAGCTTTTGCTTGTCTGTAAAGGTTTTAATTTCTCCATCAAATCTGAATGAGATCCTTGCTGGGTAGAGTAATCTTGGTTGTAGGTTTTTCTCCTTCATCAGTTTAAATATGTCCTGCCAGTCCCTTCTGGCTTGCAGAGTTTCTGCTGAAAGGTTAGCTGTTAACCTTATGGAGATTCCCTTTGTGTTTTTAGTTGTTTTTCCCTTGCTGCTTTTAATTTTTTTAATATATTTTTTCTTTGTGATTAATTTTATTCTCTTTTTTTTTTTTTAAAGAAGTACTGTTTACTAATTAATTTATTTTTTTATTTATTTTGGCTGCGTTAGGTCTTCATTGCTGTGGCAAGCAGGGGCTACTCTTCGTTGCGGTGCACAGGCCTCTCGTTGTGGTGGCTTCTCTTGCTGTGGAGCATGGGCTCTAGGCACGCAGTCTTCAGTAGTTGTAGCATGTGGGCTCAGTAGTTGTGGCTCACGGGCTCTAGAGCGCAGGCTCTGTAGTTGTGGCGCACAGGCTTAGTTGCTCAGCGGCATGTGGGATCTTCCCAGAACAGGGCTAGAACCCATGTCCCCTGCATTGGCAGGCAGATTCTTAACCACTGCACCACCAGGGAAGCCCTGTATTTAATTTTTGATAGTTTGATTAATATGTGTCCTGGAGTGTTTCTCCTTGGATTTGTCCTGTATGGGACTCTTTGTTCTTCCTGGACTTAACTATTTCCTTTCCCATATTAGGGAAGTTTTCAACTATAATCTCTTGAAATATTTTCTCAGTCCCTTTCTTTTTCTTTTCTTCTTCTGGGACCCCTATAATTCGAATGTTGGTGCATTTAATGTTGTCCCAAAGGTCTCTGAGACCATCCTCAATTCTTTTCATTCTTTTTTCTTTATTCTGCTCTGCAGTAGTTATTTCCACTATTTTTTTTTTTTTTTTTTTTTTTTTTTTTTTTTTTTTTGCGGTACGCGGGCCTCTCACTGCTGTGGCCTCTCCCGTTGCGGAGCCCAGGCTCCAGATGCGCAGGCTCAGCGGCCATGGTTCACGGGCCCAGCCGCTCCGCGGCATGTGGGATCTTCCCGGACCGGGACACGAACCCGCGTCCCCTGCATCGGCAGGCGGACTCTCAACCACTGCACCACCAGGGAAGCCCTATTTCCACTATTTTATCTTCCAGGTCACTTATCCGTTCTTCTGCCTCAGTTATTCTGCTATTGATCCCTTCTAGAGAATTTTTAATTTTATTTATTGTGTTGCTCATCACTGTTTGTTTGCTCTTTAGTTCTTCTCGCTCCTTTTTAAATGTTTCTTGTATTTTCTCCATTCTATTTCCAAGATTTTGGATCATCTTTACTATCATTATTCTGAATTCTTTTTCAGGTAGACTGCCTATTTCCTCTTCATTTGTTAGGTCTGGTGGGGTTTTGCCTTGCTCCTTCATCTGCTGTGTGTCTCCCTGTCTTCTCATTTTGCTTAACTTACTGTGTTTGGGGTCTCCTTTTCGCAGGCTGCATGTTCGTAGTTCCCGTTGTTTTTGGTGTCTGTCCCCAGTGGCTAAGGTTAGTTCAGTGGGTTGTGTAGGCTTCCTGGTGGAGGCAACTAGTGCTTGTGTTCTGGTGGATGAGGCTGAATCTTGTCTTTCTGGTAGGCAGGTCTACATCTGGTGGTGTGTTTTGGCATGTCTGTGGCCTTTTTATGATTTTAGGCAGCCTCTCTGTTAATGGATGGGGTTGTGTTCCTGTCTTTCTAGTTGTTTGGCATAGGGTGTCCAGCACTGTATCTTGCTGGTCGTTGAGTGGAGCTGGGTCTTGGCATTGAGATGGAGATCTCTGGGAGATTTTCGCCATTTGGTATTACGTGGAGCTGGGAGGTCTCTTGTGGAGCCGCGTCCTGAACTTGGCTCTCCTACCTCAGAGGCACAGCCCCGATGCCTGGCTGGAGCACCAAGAGCCTGTCATCCACACGGTCATGTGGCTGTAGGTAGGAGGCCTCAGTTCCTTGCCACATGGATCTCTCCTTAGGGCTGCTTGAGTGTCCTCATGACATGGCAGCTGGCTTACCCCAGGATGAGTGATCCGGCCCATGGTCCCCAGGACTGTCGCGGCTTTGGCTGCTGGGGCCCCTCCAGAGCCGGCAGCCTCAGTGAGGCCGCCCTCCGCTCGGGCTCTGGGGCAGTTCAGTGACGGCGGAGGGAAGAGACCCCAAGCCAGGAGTTCCAGCTCTGTGGAAAGGCGGACTCCATTCTTGCTTGTGGGATCTTAGTTCCCCAACCAGGGATTGAACCTGGGCCCTTGGGCCATCGGCAGTGCAAGCTCCAGGTCCTAACCACGACCACCAGGGAATTCCCTGCACCAAACTACTTTTAAGCCAGATCTCCCCCACCCAACATGACATTTATATGGCTGATTTGGGGGAACTTAATGCTAGACTTACATTTATCCCTGTTATAACTTTTCTGTCTGCTTCCAGCCCATAATTCCAGCCAGTCAAAATATTTTTGAATTGTGATTCTATTATCTTACATATTAATCATCCTTCCTGCTTTGTGTCATTGTTACAGCTGATAAATATGCCTACCTTGTAGACTGGCTATGAGATTCAAATGAGATTTTGCATTTCTATATATGAAAGTACTCGGAAACTGTAAAGTGCTATACAAATGTAAATGATTTTATTTCATATCATCAGTGATTTATTAAAATGTTGAATGATTAAACTGCTGAGGACAAAGCCCAGGCTGACACTAAACAAACTGTAGAAATGTGAGTTGGATGAAAGTGCAGCTGGGTAGATCTAAAGATACTGAGCAACTATACTCAGTCCTTAAATATGCCTAATTCTACTCCCATTCATCTCATAGTTCTTCACTTTGGCCATAAAATCACCATGAGGATCTTTGTCAGTTGCCCTGCATTATTATGGTATCCATCCAATCCATCTTTCAAGTATACTATCCCAAAAGTGTGGCATGACTTGTTCTTAGAAAACCTATGGGGGTTCTTGGTGATCATTGTTTCACTAAAGAGAGGACTGAGGAGATAGAAGCTTAGTAAAGTTGATGGTACTTTCCAGTTTTTCTAGAATGGCCTAAGAATGAAGGGAAGGTACTTCAAACCTAGTCTTCTGACTCAGTAATGTGTCTTTCTACAAACCTGCTTTGCAGTGTTCCTGCAAGGGCTGGTGTGGGAACAAGCAGTGCGGGTGCAGGAGACAGAAGTTGGACTGTGGCGTGGACTGCAGCTGTGACCCCACAAAGTGTAGGAACCGTCAGCAAGGCAAGGTAGGATCGGTGCTGTCATCCCTCACCATCCTTTCAGATCTCCCAGCAGTTTCTGTCCTTTTCTTCTACCTTCCTTCCTGAAATCCAGAGTCTCCTGCACAGCCCTTCCCACCCTTCTTCCCTCTGCAACCAGAAAAAGATATTTCGCTTCTCAGTCCTTCTTCCTTGCTGCTAACCTGTCCACACAACCCCTTCAGAAGCCACAGCCTCTCCCAGGAGATTCCCAGATATGCAGTTCCCCACCCCTAGCCTTGGCTGTAAAATTTCTGTACAGTGTCTAAGGCACAAGCAAGGAACAGTAGAGCAAGCATTTACAGGCATACAGCCACGCAGGATCAAACTAGTCCAGAGGCTTAGCTGGAATTGTAAGGGCCACGTGCTGAGGTAGCAGTTTCCAGGAAGGAAGTTAATCCTTCTGACATCTTGAGACATTAGTTACTTAGACCTTCTCCATGGGAACCAGCTATTCCATGGCTCTAGGAAAAGACCCACAGGAACTTGGTCTTTCTGATATTCACTGTTCTGAGCCAAGTTAACTGTAATTGTTCTTACATTGCTCCCAGGGATAGCAGACTCAGGGAAACAAAATGTGTACTGAGAAGTGCAGCACCAAGCAGGTCAGATGCCCGAACTTGCCTTATGCCTACCTGTGCCCACGGCAAAAGCTCATTCCTACTGCTCTCTGTGTGATACACAGGAATTTTAGCAAGACTAGTTCACCGTGCATTTCTTAACCATCTATATGGGCGCAGTTTTGCCCTGGGTCGTCCATTAAAAAAACTTCTGAGGTAGGTAATCATTAGAGGACTAAAGTGGCAAGCTAGAGGTCAGGCTAGGAACTGTAGAAGTAGCATTGCAGAAGGACCTTCAGGATTCTCTGTGCCCATGCTTTTCTCAATTTGGGTTCTAGAGTCCTATAGTGGCTCCATGGAAGTGCTTCCAGGCAGAGGAGTGTGGCCCAGCTCAGTTTGACCCCGTGCCAACCAAAGCAACTTGCTCTTTACTTGTTTATAAATCGAGTTTCCTCTTAGAATTTCAGTTGGAAAACCACTGATCTAGTCCAATACTGCCATTTTACAGAGAAGGAAACTAAGGCCCAGAAATAAGCTTAAGTGACTCGGTGTGATATTATACAGCTGGTCATGGCGGCTAAGATTAGACCTCAGGCTTCCTGACTCTTAATCCAGTTCAGTTTCATGACAACAGGCTATAATTCTAATCCAAGCTCTACCACAGAGTAGCCTTGTTACCTAAGCAACTTCTCTCTCTTGGCCTCAGCTTCCTCTCTGAAAGGAAGACCAATACAGGCAACACTCTGTAAAATGCTAAAAAGTATATTGTAGATTGGGGAGGGGAGAGGATTAATCAAAGAAATGACCGAGGCTCAGCCTTGTTTTAAACCATGCCTCATGATGTGTCCTGTGCCACTCTCCTACCCAGTCTTTTGCCTTCAGAGGCTGCCTTTGAGCACTGTGACCTCCCCGAGCAGGGTCACCCTAAGACCTGCTTACACTGACTGATGAGGCCCTCAGCTGGTACCTCACTGGCTGAAGGGGAGCAGACTGATTGTGTAACCCTAGTAGCTGAATTTCTCATATCCCTGTCTGCTTGATTCTCAGGATAGCTTGGGCACTGTTGAGCGGACTCGGGATTCTGAAGGCTCCTTCAAACTGGAGGATCCCACAGAGGTGACCCCAGGATTGAGCTTCTTTAACCCTGTCTGTGCCACTCCCAACAGCAAGGTAGGTGGCCTAAAAGCCAGGTGTTTCCAAATGTATTAGCGTCCGTCTCAGCATTAGCACTGGCAGAGAGCTGTGGGAGAAAAGGAGGTAAAGGTACAATCAGCTTGCTGGGAACTGGGAACCAGGCATCTGCTAGAGTCTGGTTTTTTCAACAGAGCTATTTGGGGGGTCACCTCATACCATTGGGAGTGTGCTAAACATCTGTAGTGGCTAGGCTGCGCTGAGCCTCTGTCCCTACCCCAGATCTAGTCATATAGCTGTCTCTGTCCTTCCTAGATCCTGAAAGAGATGTGTGATGTGGAGCAGGTGCTATTAAACAACACGGCTCCAGGTGCCTCCTCCCTTGGCCTCCCAGAGTCAAAACATGTAGCAACAGAATCCCAAGAAAATAAAGCTCCAGGGAAGAAAAAGAAACGAGCTCTGGCCAGCAATACCAGCTTCTTCTCTGGCTGCTCCCCCATTGAAGAAGAGGCCCACTGAAGTTGGACTCATCATATCTGCCTCGGTCTGGCTTGGGAGATGCCTTCAGGTTGCAGCCAGAAGGGGTTTTTTTTCATGATTCCTCTTGATTTCAGGTTTCTTGCTGTTGAAAAAAGGAACAGCACATTACTGGAAAAGAGGGAACCTTTGTTGGACGTTGGCAACTTCGTGTCCAGAGGGAACCTTTGTTGGATGTTGGCAACTTCGTGTCCAGAGCCCCTGACGACTACTCTCCTCTCCAGAAGGGTGCTAAGCTACCTGCTGAAGGCAGAACCAACTGACCTTCCTGATGACTCATGAGGAACCAGTCCTCAGTACAATCTAGCTGTCTCTTACTCATGAGCAGTTAGGGCTGTGTCCCAGTGGGAATGAGACCAAGGCTGTCCTATCTTTAGGTTATCTCAGTTTCATGGCAGAGCCTAGCCTAGGTTGGAGGCCTGGCACAGATCTTCACGCCACCTCCAGAATGGCGCTGGGATCTTTCTTGTCTCTGAATTTCAAGTGTTTTAATAGTACAATCAATGGTCTTTCAAGTTGCTGAGGTAAATGAAATCTTTTTAAATGTTAATGTTAAGTAAATAAATAAATCTTAGTCCATCTGCTGTTCGGAAAGAGTCTTCTGTGCTAGGGGGAGAAATACAATTTCAACCTGTGTTCCTCCGCCCCTGGGAAGCTATTAAGGAAAGTCAGTGCAAGTGCCCAAGCCCCACTGCCTTGTAGCAGCCCTCATCCCCTGAGGGGAGTATGGAGCAGCAAGTCATGTGTCTTCATGTTGCTCTGTTATCTCAGGAGGTTAGAATAATGCTAGCAAGGCCAGTGGCCTGACCTTCACTGTAGAGGCTGCCTGACCTCCAGATTTAGGAGGAAGGAACCATATTTGCCAAGCATCTCCATGTGCTTGCCACAATTTTATTTGCTCCTCACAAAAAAGTTCAAGGTGAATAGGTCTCATTTTGCAGATGAGAAAACTGAGATACAAAGATGTTAAGTCACTTCACTAAAGTCACAAAGTTAATGAGTAATCGAGCTACTAGGACTTGAACCCAGGTCTGACACCAAAAGTTCTTAGCTGACTCTAGATCGGCAGTGATGGCCATTACTGACAGCCTGCGGCCTGATTTGGAGTCGCCTGGGCATGGGATCGTACTGCTGCCCAGCCCCTGGACAGCACTACACTTACACCCTGCTTCCTCCTTTGAAAGGGAAGAGGATGGGCACGGCTTACTCCTCACTCTGCATCTGGGTTCTTCATCTCTGCTTAAGGCGAAAAGGGAGCCAGCCCTGGCCCTGCAGCCTTCTCAGGAGTTCACAAGCCCTGAGCGTCATATCCATGCATTCTGAATCCCAGCCCCCTGCCCCGAACAAAGCTCCCAGAGTACACCCCAGAATTTAGCACATGAAAGCCAAGACTCCTCCAGAATCCAACAGAGTCCAAGCAAAGGAAACTGAAGGACAACCTGCCTAGAGCGAAGCCTTTGGGACTAGGTGACCCTGCAGCCCTTTCTGGCCTCCTGCCAGCAAGCAGCCTTGCTTCTCTTTGCATTTTAATGCCGAGGGAGCAAGGGAGCCTTTGCCATTGCCAACTAGAGCCTCTGGATACAATGGGAAGGCAGAGAAGGAGGGGGCAGGCTCTTGGCCTAAGAGAGCAGGTCTTCCTTCTCACTGTTCCAAATCCAGTGCGTTTGGGGGGAGGGGTAAATGAACTTATCCCCAGAGAAGACATTCTTTCCCACCAACACTGCACTAGCCCCCAGGCATCGAGCCACTGCCTCAGCCGAAAGGTTGAGAGGGAAGGTCAATCAAGCCAGCCCCCAGTCCCTGGCCCACCCAGAGCCCTGTGCTTTAGCACTAAGCTGACTCTACGGCCTGCTGGCCATTCTTCCCCCGCTGATGGTGTGGTAAAAGTGTCTTTTATATGTATTCATCTTCCAAAAGCCAGTGACCATACCACTATACACTCCTCAAATGATTCTTGGAAAGAGACGGTAGATGCCTTGGGGTCAAAGCAGCGAAAAAGATGCAAATCTCAGCACATCTTGAATGAGCATCTCCTTTCTGGGGTGAGGGGGGAAAGGGAAGGGCTGCTAGTACCACCCAGGCCCCATAAGGCCCACGGAGACCCCTGGTCCAGAAACTGGGTGAAACAAGAAATGGCATGCAACTCTGAGTTCCCTTCTAGATGCACCTTGCAGAGGCAGAAGCAAGATCCCAAGAGGGAAGGGAGGCTGATGAATTAAGGCTATCCTCCCAAGGAGCTTGAGACTGGATGCTAGACATCCTTGCACACATACACACCCCCTTCCAGGGGGCTGGCTGGGCCCCTTCTCCTCACTGCCAAGTTGCAAAGTTGTGTGGTCACCTCCCCCCAGCTTCCCGCCCACCCGCGCCCTCAGCCCTCAGCCCTCGCCTCCCTGAGCTGGGACAAAGCCCCAGCAGTGACTAAGAGAACAGGAGGAGGGACAGAGGGATGGGGAAAGCTGCACAAAGGAATTCCTCACCCCAAGCCCCCTGACCGGCAGCGAGTAAAGAAGCAGATCTGCTCGCCCTCCCCCTTCCCCCCTCCCATCTTCCCACCCGACCAGGCACGGACACCACAGGCAACAGAGCAGCTGCAGGCCTTGGGAGAGGACCCGCACAGCCTCCTGTAGGTGGCAACAGTGCCACCTGTTTGACTGGTGGGGCTGAGCCTGGAAGAGGGAGGAGGCTGACAACTCGGAGAGGACCTGGGAAACAGTGCAGTGCACAGCCGAGGGCAGAGAGCAGAGCGGACCTGCTGCTGAGAAAAGGTGTGAGGGCTCGGGAAGGCTGGGGGCCACAGGCGGGAGTGGCAGGGCCGAGACCGGCTCCTGCCGGCAGGGATTGGGCCCAGGGATTGAGCAGCACCCCTGGTCAGCTCCCCTGATTGGAGTTTTCTGGCTGCTCAGATCCTGACCCTATCCTACAGACAGCTTCTGGAGGGAGGTGGGACCCTGGACGGCAGTGTCCGGGGTGCAGAGGCAGTACCCGAGGTACGGCTGGAGCCCGAGGCAGGCTACAACCACTCGGTCCCAGCATGGGAAGAGGCAGGGGACCTCCCTCTGGGTTGGCTTTTTCCTGGGAGGGGTGTCAGGGTGGGGAGAGGTTTCCCTCCCCCCATCTTCAGCCCCCTAACTTCCATTCCTACCCCAACCCTCCTTTCCCAAGGCAAGCAGAGGGTAAGAAGGGCTGTTTCAGGAGCAGCCACACCCTCCTTTCAGCCACTGTGCACCCCCTAAAGACTCCACAGCTTCAGGGGAGCCCAGATGACAAGGCAAGGGGTCATGTTCCTCAGACCACACCCACTTTGGGTGTATCCAGGGGCTCCTTTACACAAATCCCACACCTTCTCATGTAGGATCAAAATCACACACCCAGCCTAGTCTGGGGATCAGTAAGCCAGCTTGGTCTCAGCTTGACCTCAAAGCACAAGGTCCAGGGATCCCCTGCCCCAAGACAACCACAGCCCCTATACACACCTTTGCCCTGTATTTGTTGTACTTTCACCAAAGTGTCCTCAGAGGGTGGGGCCCCTGAGAAGGAAAAGGCGGAGACTGGGTTCCTGGCTGAGGTTGGGGGATGACTGGGCAGGAAACGACAGGACTGGGGTAAGAGGGCTTAGATGTTCCAAGTGTGTGCGGGCAGGAAAAAGTTTCCTTCAGAAGGTAGGGAGTGCCCCAGGCAACCTGTTCTCCTCAAGATTTCCTCTTATTGGTAGTGCCCCCTTGCCCCTGGGAGGTGGAGACAGAATCTTTCAGTTCAGGGCTTTGTAATGTGTGCAATCTCTGTATCCATAGCAACTGACCAAATAGCCACTAGCCAGGCCTCCCTCAGCCCCAGGTCAGGCCCGGTGCCTCTCCTTCAGGTTACTCCTGGCTTCTATGGTGGAAGCCTCAACACGGGGCCGCCTAAAGTTTGGCCAGATCTGCCTCAACTTGCTAAACCGTGTTTGCCCCACCCCAGGGAAGTTTCTCCTGAGTCCCTACCCCAGGCAACCTCTCCATCCCCAGATAGGGATGCTGTTGAAAGGGGAGGAGATGGAGAGAGTGGGTGTATATCCTGCCAGGAGGCTAGACCTCTGAGTGTCCCACTGACTTTCCACATATGCAGATGAAAGGGAAAGAAAGACCCCGGAAACTGTCCCCTTTGCTCACCTCCTCATCCAATCTGGCACTTGGGACCTGCCCTGTGACCTCCGTTGCTGAGCAGCGGCCCAGGCCTCTGCTCCTCCCGGGGCTCCTCACATATACTGCCTTCTGCCAGGGTCCCTGATAGCCAAGTGTCCCTTCCCCCAGGCCCTCACCATGGGTGAGTCTCCTGGCTGCTGCTCGGTCTGGGCCCACTGCCTCCACTGCCTGTATAGCTGCCACTGGAAGAAATGCCCCAAAGACAGGACACAAACCAACCAGGTGAAGTACGGATGGGGTGTGGTGGGGGGGCAGAAGTCCAAGGCAGAGGCCACTCGGAGGGTATAAGAAGGCCAGGTGTGTTCAGAGACAGCAGAGGGGAGGGGATAGGGAAGGAAGGGGCTTTCTCTCCCCAGGAGGAAAATCCCCTCAAACATGGAAAGAACTACCTGCAAAAGCAGAGCACCCCCATGCCTGGCAGGAAGCCCCCTTGAGCTGCCCTCTGTTGGGGACTCTGAGCTGAAGTGGGGATGGGCTGTGAGCTTCTCTCCTGCCCCTTTGCAGTGCGAATGCATCTGGTTTGGCCTGCTCTTCCTCACCTTTCTCCTCTCCCTGGGCTGGCTGTACGTCGTGCTCATCCTTCTCAATGACCTGCACAACTTCAATGAGTGTGTCACAGACCCCCTTCCTCAGCAGACATGTCAACCTATTCCCCACCTCGGGACTCCAGGGTGCTCGGTCATCCCCAGCCCTGCCTGGCTTGCCCCCTACCCAGCCTCCTTGAAAACCCCTCCGTGAAGTCTCCCCAGTCCGTGGAGCCCCTGACCCCCTGAAGGGCTTCCCCTCACTCCCTTCTAGCCCCCATCCTAGAGCCACCCAGCCCAGCTCCCCTCAGGCTACTTTCGCTGCCCTTCCCCCACTCGGACACCTCCCTCTCCCCTCCCATAGATTCCTGTTCCAGCACTGGGGACACTGGATGGACTGGTCCCCGGCATTCCTGCTGGTCATCTCTCTACTGGTCACATACGCATCCCTGCTCTTGGTGGGTCCCGGAGCAGCTGGTCTAACCTTAGCCCTTCCTTCCCGCTCAGCTCTACCTTGTCGTTCTCACCCTGGCCACTGAGGGGAGGGGAGGAGGGAGGTGTCAGCCTGGGAAGCCCCTCTCTTGGCACCTCATGACTCCCACCACCTCTGCCCCCAGCTCCTGGCCCTGTTTCTGCGGCTCTGTGGCCAGCCTCTGTGCCTGCACACCACCCACAAGGTAGAGTGGGCATATGGGAGCAAGCGGGAGAGGGGTACACTGGGCCCAGTGCTTAGCCAGTTCTTCTATCCCTGAGCACGAGCTCAGGACCTGAAGCCCAGTAAATATGTGCTGAGTGAAAGAAGGACAGTGGTTGAGTCAGGAGAAGAGAATGGTCCTGTTTTCATAGAGTGAGGGGCAGCCCAGGCAGCCACAAGCCCAGGTTGACATGAAGATCCCTGGTCCCCCAGGTGCTGCTGCTCCTCATTATACTTCTTGTGGCCGCTGGCCTTGTGGGACTGGAGGTCCAATGGCGGCAGGAGTGGCATAGCTTACGTCTGTCACTGCAGGTGAGTGGCTGGTATCCAGGGCTTAGTGGGGGAAACCTTCCCCTGTGGCCAACCCCAGGACACAGCTTGCTCCCTGGTGCCCCGAGACTCCAGGTAGCTCTCAACTTCAAAAGTCAGGTCCTAGGGGGAGAAGGGGAGGGCTTCTAGGGAGAAGAGACCCCCTCAACAGCTCTTGTCCACAGGCCACAGCCCCATTCCTTCATATTGGAGCAGTTGCTGGCATCACTCTCCTGGCCTGGCCTGTGGCTGATACCTTCTACCGTATCCACCAAAGAGGTGCCAACTCTACCCTCTCACACACCCTCACTGGCCATCAATGCTTCTGCCTCCTGCTGCTCCGTTTCCTGTACCTGCACTCTGCTTTCTGTCCCCACGGCCCACCACTGTCCTTTCTCTATAGCCTGTCCCCCATTCCCCACAGGTCCCAAGATTCTGCTACTTCTCCTATTTTTTGGAGTTGCCCTGGCCATCTACTTGGTGCCCCTATTCATCTCCTCAGCCTGTATCATGGAATCCAAAGACTTACCCCCCAAGCCTGAGCTGATGGGACACCGAGGGGCCCCCATGGTGAGTGCTGGGCAGAATGCTGGCAGGGCAGGGAGGGTCTGCTCCTCTAGGCTGCTGTGACCAGGCCTGTGGGTTCCCAGGCTCTCACCCTTCCCTGCCACCTCCTCACCTTTCCCAGCTGGCCCCCGAGAACACCCTGATGTCCCTGCGGAAGACAGCTGAATGTGGAGCTGTTGTGTTTGAGACCGACGTGATGGTCAGGTGAGGGAAGCCGGGGTCCCCTCCCGACCCCAGGGACACAGCAGGGACGCTCTGGAAATGATGCCCCAGAGCTTGGCCCTCTGACTCCCCTTGTGCCTTCAGCTCCAATGGGATCCCCTTCCTCATGCATGATGAGCGCCTGACCAGGACCACAGATGTGGCCTCTGTGTTCCCACACCGAGTCAACAGCCACAGTAGCAACTTCTCCTGGACTGAGCTGAAGAGACTCAATGCCGGGACCTGGTTCCTACAGGTGAGGACAGCCTTCTGGAAGAGGCAGCCACGGGCAGGGGCACTCGGGGGTGGAGTTCATTCATTGATAAGCATCTGCTGAGCCCCGTGTTGGGCGACAGGTATACAATCTCTGCACTCAGGTCATTCCCTCCTAGTAAGGAAAGCACCTAGGCAACAGGCTATCAGAATATGAAACCTCCAGCAAGAGCAAGGTCTTTACTGGGTAGAGAGGAGAGAGAGGTCACTGTTGGGCAGGGCGAGTGCAGGAGAGGATCAGGAGTGGTTTCACAGGAGAGGATGCCTGAGCAGCATATGAAGTGAGGGTAGTTTTTAAGATGGACAAGGCAGGGAACGGGAATTCTGGTCAGAGGGAAGAGTGTGTGTAAAGCCCAGAAATATGAAGAAACCTTTCCAGGGAACAAAAAGTGGCTCAGTGGGAATTCCCTGGCGATCCAGTGGTTAGGATTTGGCGCTTTCACTGCCTGGGCTCGGGTTCAATTCCTGGTTGAGGAACTAAGATCCTGCAAGCCGCGTGGCAAGGCCAAAAAAAAAAAAAAAAGACAATGAAAAAGTGGCTCAGTGGAAGTGGGAGACAAAACTGCACGGGAGTCGTGGGAGATGAGACTGGCCGGGGGCCGGGGGAGCAGAGGCTTGGTCTCTGGGGGCTTTGAATGCCAGGCCTAGAAGTGTGGACTTCAATCCTGCAGGTGATGGAAATTATTTAAAAGGATACTTAATTTATTTAGTTTTTCTTTTCTTGATTACCAAAGTAATACAAGTTCCTTATAAAAAAATTTTTAAAAAGTAAAATTTCAGAGAAATAACCTAAAATTGAAAAAAATCCAACCCGTCAGTTGGATACATATTCTGAGGGATTAAGACATATCTGAGCGCTTAAGAGTAAAGGACATCCGAGTTTGAATCTTGGCTTCACCACTTCCTAGCTGTGTGAGCCTAGGCAACATTCCTTAGGGTCTCTGTACTTCATTTTCTTCATCTATAAAATGGGAATAATAACAGTACCTACCTTGTAGGATTATCGGGAGGACTAAATAAATTAATACACATAAGTGCTTCTAATACTGCCTGGCACATAGTAAACATTTAATAAGTGTTGATAGCTCACTTTCTCCATGCCAGTGACTAGGAGGTAAGGTCATCTGTTGATTTCAAGGGGAGGCGAGGAGAGTGGCAGAGGTTTGGAACAGCCACCCGGAGGAATGGGAGAGGGAACAAATCAAGAAAAAGTAAAAGGATGGCTAAGTGGCACTGAGAGCAAAAAATAGGACTACAGGGCTTCCCCGGTGGCACAGTGGTTGAGAGTCCGCCTGCCGATGCAGGGGACACAGGATCGTGCCCTGGTCCGGGAAGATCCTACATGCCGCGGAGCGGCTGGGCCCGTGAGCCATGGCCGCTGAGCCTGCACATCCGGAGCCTGCGCTCCGCAACGGGAGAGGCCACAACAGTGAGAGGCCCGCGTACCGCCAAAAAAAAAAAAAAAAAAAAATAGGACTACAGTGCCAACAGCCTACGTGGTGTGCTCTGCCCCCCGATTCTAGGGGAGGAGGGGGCGGACAATTGCAGAATTCAATGAGTTTGGGATTTGTGGGGCAGGAAAGGAGTTGACGGGGCTGTGGAAAAGTAGTTCAAGCTGCGGATGGACCATGGGTAGGGGATGTAGGTGTGGCCAGAAAGGGGCTGATGGATTGGGAGGAAACCAAGGGGTCAAGATCCCAGAGGTCTTCGTGAGACCCAAGGGCAAGTGTAGTGAGAGTGAGGAAGTTAGGAAACCGGGAGGATAGGAGGTTGGGGCCAGAGTAAGGTATTAGAGGGTCTAAAAAAGGCCACAATTTGGAGAAAGGAAAAACCCTGGCTCAGCAGTGGGCCGAAGCTGTACACCAAGTGGGGGTAATGAGTGAAGATAATGAGGATGGGAGGATGGCCTGGAGGCTTCTTCTGGTCTTGAAACAATTTTCTTCTCCTTATAGAAGCGACCCTTCTGGGGGGCTAAGCAGCTGTCAGGCCCTGATCGGAAAGACGCTGAGAATCAGACAGTGCCAGCCCTGAAAGAACTACTGAAAGAAGCTGAAGCCCACAACCTTTCTGTCATGTTTGACCTGCGCCGCCCCCCACGAAACCATACATACCATGACACTTTTGTGAACCAGACACTGGAGACTGTGCTGAGTTCAGGGGTGCCCCAAGCCATGGTAATGCTGCCAGGACCCCAAGTGCTCCCTAGTGCCCCTCTCCCCTGCCTTCCCTAGGCCATAATGATAATGCTGAGGCTTCCCCCCGCCCCAGGGCCCCACCCCAGCTCATACAGCCCATCCGCAGTCAGACCTCTCTGCCCCTGTCCCCACCCCCGGAATCCCTAGGCCTTCTCCAGCTTCATGCCCATCCACCCTGAACCACAGGTCCTCTGGCTACCGGATGAAGATCGGGCTTATGTCCAACAACGGGCCCCCCAAATGCGCCAGATATATGGACATCTGGGAGGCCACAGCACTGAGAAGCCCCAGTTTCTCAACCTCCCCTATCAAGACCTGCCACTGTTGGATATCAAGTGAGTGCCAGAGGAAAGGAGCTGAGGGGATCACACGAGGCTTAATGGTGGGGAAGAGCCGAGGCTGGGAAGGCAAAGGCCATTCATTCATTCACTCATACAACACATATTTATTGAACACCTGCTATGTGTCAGGCACTGTTTATTGCAGGCTTTGGGGGTGAGACAGACAATAAACCACTGCACAAAACATATGCATATTGGATAGTGATAAGTGATCTGAAGACCAAAAAATTGGGAAGATGTAGTAGAGATTGGGAGAGAGGGGCTAGGGAGAGTCACAGTAGGAAGAGTGGTTAAAGAGGTGGTGTCTGGGCTGAGACCTGACAGGTCACAAAGAGAGGACAATGGGAAGAGCTGCAGAAGAACAGGAACAGCAGTCTTGTGAGCGAGGGGAAGGCAAGGCTGGAGAGGTAGGCAGGGGCCAAATTGGGTAGGACCTTGTAGGCCACCAGAAGGATTTTAGCTTTCATTCTACACCAGAGAGATTGGTGCAAGAGAGGATGGATCCAGGGGAGAGAGGCGAGAGTCCCAGATGTGAGCTGGGCCCCAGAAGCTGACCCAGCCAGGAAACATGATAGACTTACAAACATGCAGTTGCCAAGGTCTCTTATAATATCCTTGTGGTCAGATAGAAAAAAATGTGGACTGAAAGATAGCCCAGTTATCATATTAAGTATTTCAAGGACCTTTCCCCAAGTTGTCACCATGGGAGGAGACACGATATCAGGTTTGGCCCTCCTCTTAGTCTTGTCCTGGTCAACATCGACTGCTGATCGTGTTTCCAAAAGGCATGAATTGGTAATGAAAACACTGATGGGAAAATGGAGGCCCTGAAAGGTCTAAGCACTCCAAGATGACGGGCCAAATGTACCAGGATGAAATGCAACAGAGATACATGCAAAGACCTATATTTGGGGTCCAAAAGAAGCTCAACTGCACAAAAACAAGAGAGGGAGACACTGGCATTAGCAGGAGCATGTGTGAAAAAGACCAGGGCTTTGATTGAACACTGTGAATAATGAATGACACTGCCAAAAACTAGCCTGACTCTGGGCTGCCTTCACATGGGCATAGTGCCCAGAAGGCAGGAGGAGTTTTGCTCTCCTCGAAGCTGGTCCCAGCCTACCCGGGATATCACCTTCAGATGCAGGCTCCAAACTTCAAAAGGAACATAGGTAAATTGGAGTAAGGTCAGATTAGAGAGGTTTTTATGAGGAAGGGAATGATAAGCCAGGTCCCCAGCCCCAGTTGAAGTGACTGGGGTCGTTGGGCCTGGAGAAGAGAAGACTCAGGGGAATGTGGTCACTGCCCCTCAGACCTCTGAAGGGATGTCATGAGACAAAGAGGAGAGACACATTTGTGTGGCCCCAGACAGCAAAGCTAAGGCCCATAGGTGGAATCCACCGGGAGACAGAGTTGGTCAGGGGCTGCTATGCAAAGGCAGAACTGATGGCTCTGGGGAAGTGACACTGGAGATTCAAGCACAGAGAGGGGCTGTCTCCCTCCCATGCCTGGAACGCCATGATTCTGGATGTTCCCTATTTCTTCCCCTCCTCCACAGAGCACTGCACCAAGATAATGTCTCGGTGAACCTATTTGTAGTGAACAAGCCCTGGCTCTTCTCCCTACTCTGGTGTGCAGGGGTGGATTCGGTCACCACCAATGACTGCCAGCTGCTGCAGCAGATGCGTTACCCTGTCTGGCTTATTGTAAGGGCTCTGGGACTGTCACCCCTCCTCCTCCTTTCCCATCCCTGCTTCTCCTTAACCCTATCCCTCTCTTCCTTACTTATTGCCCCTCCTCCCCCCATATACTACCTGTGTCTGTATATGGGTCGCTCTGGCCACTGACAGGAGCTTTTTTCTATTCCCATAGTCCCCTCAAACCTACCTAATGATGTGGATCATTACCAACTGTGTCTCCATCCTGCTGCTTTTGTGGACCTTCCTCCTCCAACGGTGAGTGTTTTGTGCCCCAGCTTTCTGGGTCTTTATTCTCCCTAGGGTCCTGGTGATAGGGCTGATTCAGATTCATAAATGCTGCCTGGGGCTTGGGGTTTGGTCTGTTTGGTTCCTCGGAGATTCTTAGACCCTTCCTTATATATCCAATTGGCTTGAACCTTTTGGGAAAGGCAGTCTGGGGGAACTCGGGGTCAAAAGGTCGTGCTTGAAGCTGGCTGAACTCATAATGAGAAGCTTTTCTCCCTATAGGAGATGTGCTAAGGAGAGAGAGAGAACCGGTAAGAACTTTCTCCCCTCACTTCATTTTTCTCCTCCTCTAGCCTTCCCCTTGCTCACTCCCTATATGCCCCTCTCCCCAGGCTTAGAAACAGCAGTGCTGCTGACCAGGATCAACGCTTTCATAATGGAGTAAATGCCCTGTCCTGGACCCCCACCAGCCAAAGTCTGAGGCCTGTCTGCATTGGCCAACAGCAAGGAGGAAGAGAGAATGGCCGAAGTGGAATGTTGGTGGGGTTGGCGTGGGGTGAACTTTGCCAATAGGAGGTTTTGAACTATGAGGGCCCTCTGCCCAGATGATGGCATGCCCCAAGCTTCCATGGAATCTGTTCCCCTTGAGATTTTGACCTGAAGTGGTTAGGAAGACACTGAGTCACCAGAAGTTTCTCCCCAAATGAAACTAGAACAGAGGAAGAGACAAGGAGATTGCCAAGAGAATGTTTCTGATCTGTGTTCACGTGTTCTTGTGTAGAAGGCACAGGGTGTCAGGGACGGGACAGCTTGGAACAGACTGAAGGAGATGACAAAACGGCCTTTCCTGGAGAACTATAAGATGATGGAGATATTGACCTGGCTTCATTCACTGTCTCCCCTGACATATGCAATTTATCTGATTTCCTGCCTAGAGGCTGGGGGCCAAAGAGCCCATCTAGCCATGTAATTCTGTGCCTGCAGGTGGCTTTTTGCTGTGCACAGTCTTTTCCTCAAGACACATTTGTTCCTGAATCTTGTCCGTTAATCGGTTATTCAGTGAATTGAGTGCCCATTTGGCACAGTCTAATCTTTTCAGCGCTGGGGCTGGGTGGAGGATGCACCTTCCATCTAGGGTTGCATGTGACATGACATTGAGGGGTCATCATGGGGAGAATCGTGGGTTGGAGGTGGCAAGAGGTCCACCTGGGGCAATGAAGGGCTGCAAGTGGGAAGCAGGAGAGCAGCCGCCACAGGGAGCGTTCCGGGTGGCCCAGGCGCGCTGTGCAGAGTTGCGCTGTAGCTCCACCTTGTGGTCACCTGCCCCAAGAGGAGGGCCGCGCCGTCGTCACCCGTGACGTATTTGCTGAATGCTACCTGTTTCTTGTGCCCATTGGGGACCTGTGTCCTTGACTCCGTATCCCGAGGGCATGGTCCGATTTCCACAAGTTTTCGCTTCTCTGGGCTGCGTGCAGGGTCAGGTTGCCGGGCCCACCTTCCCCTCGAGGAGCAAGGTCCCCGGTACGTTTGCTGCTCGTGAGTCCCTGGGATAAACAGTTAAGATGACCAGCGCGGAGCTGGCCTAGGATAAGGAGTCTGGTAGAAGTGCGGGAGGGGCTAAGGCAAACACAAGGACAGGAGGGGGCTCTGGCTGACTCTTCAGTCCCCACCGCACCCACATTCACCCCGGTTCATGGCTCCACACGAAGGGAAATCGAACTAAGGGTCTGACGAGGTCAGGAGGTTTGGTTCTCAATTCCTCCTCTCTCGCCAGCCTGGGACCGGGGGCGGCACTGGCACCTAGGGACAAGACCCTCCTCGGTTGCAGGGCAGGCCCTGGAACTACAACTCCCAGGAGGCCCCACGGCCACTTCCGGTCTCGGGATGGACCGAAGCTAATTTGAATTTGTGTTCCCGCCCCCTCCTCCTCCCAGACCCCGCCCCTTCCCTTCTCGCCACCCCGCCCTCGCCATGCACACACATGCACATAGACACACAGGCCGCCGTCCACGCCAACATACCTGGCCTGCAGCAGGCGCGGTGGGCGGGGGCATCGGCGTGCGACGGGCTGGGAGGTGGGAGGAGCGCCGGGAGCCCACGCCGCGGCTGCTGCCTGGTCCCAGTCTTCTCGGGGGTCCACGCCGCCTTGGACCATCTCTTCCACATACTACCTTTTCAAGCTGCATTTCCGTAGTTTTCCCTGTTCCCGATCCCGCCCCTCAGACCGACTGCCGGCCTCAGCTCTGGGGCGCCCAGGTACTGCCGGGCTCTCACCTCTCAGCATGGACCTCCCCCCCACCCCCATCCCTACTTTTCTGTCCCCTCCCAGTCGCCCAGCCTCGCAGCCCCGCAGCCTCTTCCTCCCCTCCCATTCCGACCTGACCCTGACCACATCCAGGGTTTCCAACCCCCGCAGCCTCCACCTCTCAGCTCCCAGGCTCTCAGCTGCAGTCCTCTAGCCTCAGAGTCTAGACTCTCGGCCGGAATGCCCCAAGCCCTTGCCCCTAGTCCCTAGCCTTGAGCGCTCAGCCCTGAGCCTGCCACCGTCCATCCTTCCTCTCTTCCCAGGAGGACTGGACAGCTATGGCGCACTTAACCTCTATAAGGTCCTGGACTGGAGGCTGAGATTGACAAAAACTTGAGGGTGGAGGGCCAAGGGGCGCTGCTCATTGGGGTTTGGGTGCAGTTGCTCTCGTTATTTTTAGCTGCTGACTCACAGCTTCTGGCATCCGGGTTTGGGGCTAGCAGGCTGGGCTAGGGGGCTATTAATAGAGCTAAGGCACAGCCCCGACCCAGTTCAGTTTAGAAGCACAAGGAGCAAGGAGCCTCCCCCTGCCATCGTGCGGCTGTGGAGATGTTGTGGACTGGGGCAGTGGCTGGACCAGGACCTCTCTGGCTGCCAGTACCTCAGCCTGGTATCTCTACCTTGGAACTCTTGAGGGAAAGCCCACGACGAGACTCCGGGTACAGCTCTCCCCTAAGCTTGCCATGGCTTGGGGCTCTGCCACAGTGAAGCTCCTGCTGTACTGATTGTGAAGAGATGAGTCCCAAGTGGAGGGATTATTGTGCCCACGGCTTCGGCCTGCTTGGACCTACTCCTGGGCCAGAATGCTAGGTTACTAGGGGGAAAAGCTGTGGATTTCTGGTCCCCAAAGGCGGTCATAAGGACGGAATACTTCAGCATGGTCCTAACAGAGAGGGCACAGAGCTGACAGGATTTGCTAGCCCCAAACCAGACACAGTACTAGGAAGGTGCCGAATTCTGTGTTACTACCCTGCCATTCTTTTTGTTTCTTTCCCTCTTGTTGGCCTCTGTCCCTACTCACAGGGGTCAACAGACCTCAGGATCTCTCCCTACTCCATAGAGAAATCTAATTCAGGAAAGCCACTGAGAAACTTGTCTCCACCAAGGTATGAATGATCCTTTATATATTGTCGTTCCTATGGGGCCTTTTTATTTTAATGGGCGAAAGTAGGAGTTCCCTAATCCATACCTTGGGAAAGGTGGGGAAATCTTGATACCTTAGTAGACTAATCACCAAAATTATTCCTACCCACGCCCAATGTGCTAGAATTCCCATCCACCAAGGATGCACACCCACAGCAATGCCCCTTGCTCACAAAACAGAAACTTCCTGCTTTCAGCAATCCCAGTCTCTGGCTCCGAGGTGAAACCCAAGGGCTTTGGGGCAAGGGTGATTATTTCTCCACACAAAAAGATTGGGGTCACCCAGTGAAGCTGTACTTTCAAGAATGAGCCCAGATTATCAGACAGCAGCGGGCCGCACTGCCCTAATCCCATCAGTTTGCTGAGGGAGGGTGCTGGAGAAACGGTGGATAGGAGTGAGAAACAGTCCCCTTCTCCCAAATCCCTTCTCAGGCTCCTCTGTGGCTTCAGTCTCCATGCGGGCCTCCCGGTTGCCTAGCAACCACAACCGCCTGCAGGGGCGTGGGCTGTTTTCGACCTGTAGGGGGCGCCTGTCTCCCTGGGGCCTCAGGTTGGAACTCTAGCAGTTGGGAGGGGATTCCAAGTGTCAAAGCATCTCAAGGCTGCTGACTTGCCAACCAAGTCCAGTCTGAGCATCAGAGAGCCTGTAGAGTGGGGAGAAGCTCACTATGAATGTAAAGGGATGTAACTCATATTCATTAAAAATGAAAATGTGTGTGTGTTTGTGTGTGTATGTGTGTGTGTGTGTGTGTGTGTGAGAGAGAGAGAGAGAGAGAGAGAGAGAGAGGGAGAGGGAGAGAGGAGAGAGAGAGAGCAGTCAAATGGGGACGGGGTGTGGGGAAGGCAGTTTGACCCTCTCCATTCACTCCAGGCTTAGCAATGTTTATTCCTCAATCAGAGCAGTTCAGAGGCCCAGGCTATAGGGTGTTTTTTGTTTTTCCTGAGCTACTTTTAGGATGTAGGAAAAGAGTCTAGCACTCTATAGTATTGGCAAACTGCTGAGCATATAAAAGACTTTAAGGTCCTGAGTTACCAGCCTAGCCTAGACTTGGTCATGAAGGAAGATATTCATTCATTTGTTCATTCAACAATAATAATTAACCCTAACCCACTGTTACAAGGTAATGTGCTAAATGTTTTACATTTAATCCTCACAAAAAACCTATGATGATTTCCATTTCACAGATAAAGAAACTGAAGCTCAAGAAGTAAAGTAACGGCCAAGGTCACACAACTAGTGACTGGGTTGGGTGTGGCTGAGCAACCACTGTGTGCCAGGGTCTAAGAATACAGGAAACAAGACACTCCTCTCTTTTCTCTACCTAATGAACACCTAGTCACCCTTCAGGAGCAAACTAAAAATATCATCTCTTATGAAACTTTTCGTAAGCCCCTCGCCACCCACAAGTAGAGTTGATAACTTGCTTTTTTGTATACCCCTCTGAAATAGAACTTTTCACAGTTATTGTAATGAAATGCTTCTATATGTCCATTTCTCTAACTTTGAGCATCTTGGCGACAGGGTCTGTTTACTATTCATTGCCACTTGGATGTCTGATAGACATCTCAAACTCAACATGTCCAAATCTGGACACCTGATCTTTTTCGCCCAAATGACCCCTCCCCTAAAGCAGTCCTCATCTCAGTCGATGGCAGTTTCACCTTTCCAGTTGCTGTGGCCAAAAAACCTTGGAACCACACCTCATATTCAATCTGTCAGCAAATCCTGTTGACTCTCTCTTCGAAATACATCCAGAATCCAATCACTTCTTATCACCTCCAGTGCTACCACCCTGGTCCAAACCACCATCACTCATGTCTCTCTGGCATCACCTTAGTAGCCTGCTGACTGGTCTCACTGCTTCACCCTTGTCCCCTGTGGCCTATTCTCCACATGGAAGCCAGAGTGATCCTGCTAAACACAAGTCAGATCATGTCAGTTCTCAGCACAAAAACTCTCCAATGGCTCCCCATCTCTCTCAGAGTAAAGCCAAAATCCTTCAGTGGCCTACAGGCCCTATACAATCTGGTCTCCTACTAAATCTCTGATCGTATCTCCTAGTACGTTCTCCTTCTCACTCTGCTCCAGCTGCCTGGTCCTCCTTGCTGTTTCTCCAACAAGCCAGATGCACTTCTTACCGATGACCTTTGCACTTGCTCTTCCCTTGCTAGGTATACTCTTCTGCATGGCTCCCTTCCTCACCTCCCTCAAGTCTTTGTTCAAATGTCACTTTCTCAGTGAGGCCTACCTTGACCAGCCTATTTAAGATTGCCTCTATTCTAATTTCCAGTTTACAGTAAGTACAGGGTATAGAGGAAAAAGATAAATGACACCACGAGGGGAAAAAAAACAACAACAGACAAATCCAGAAGTAGGATATTCTACAAAACAACTGAGTTGTACTTTTCAAAAAGCCAGTGTCATTAATTAAAAAAAAATAAAGATGGGAGGCTATTAGTTCTGGACCCAAGTGGAGTAGACATGCTTCTCCCTATTTCTCCCACTAAGGACAGCTAAAACTCTGTATGTGATATATAAAACAAACATAGGAAGATGCTAAAAGAAGGAGAAAAGGACAGACTTGACTAGGTGACTTGACTAAAAACAAAAACATGAACAGAGCCTCAGAGACATGTGGGACTATAACAAAAGACCTAACATTCATGTCATCGGAGTCCCAGAAGGAGAAGAGAAAGGGTGGGGGCGAAAAAGTCCTCAAGAAATGATGGCTGAAAATCCCCCAAATCTGGCAAAAGACATAAACCTACAGATTCAAGAAGCTGAACAAACCCGCAACACAGGATAAAGTCAAATCCATGCCAAGACACATTATAATCAAACTTTTAAAAACGAGACGAAGAGAAAATCTTGAAAGCAGTAGGAGAGAAACACCACTTTACCAACAGGGGAAAAACAATTCAAGTATCAGCGATTTCTCACCAGAAACCATGGTGGCCAGAAGGAAGTGGCAACAACATATTTCAAGTGTTAAAAGAACTGCCAAGCCTGGATGCTATATCTAGTGAAAATATCCTTCAGAAATGAGGGAGAAATCAAGATATCCTCAGAAAAAGGAAAGCTACGAGACCATGACACCAGCAGACCCACCCTAAAAGAGTGGTTAAAGGCAGTTCTCAAAACAGAAAGGAAATGATAAGAGAAGAAATCTTGGAACATCGGGAAGGAAGAAAGAATAGAATGAGTAAAAACGTAAGTACGTACAACAGACTTTCCTTCTTCTCTTGAGTTGTCTAAATAATGTTTGATGGTTGAAGCAATAAGTAAAACATCATCTGATGTGAAGCTCAGTATATGTAGAGGAAATATTTAAGACAACCGTACTATAAATGAGACATGGTAAAGAGACCTAAAGGGAGGTAATTTTTTTACACTTTTCTCAACCTTTTAAAATGACGACACCAGTAGGTCTTTGTGGTGATGAAATAGTTTTGTATTTTGATTGTAGTGGTTGTTACAGAAATCTCTGCATGTGGTAAAATGGTATAGAACTATACACACACTATACCAATGTCAATTTCCTGGTTTTGATATTGTACTATAATTATGTAAGATGCAATCATTGAGGAAAACTGGGTGAAGGGTACACGGGCCCTCTCTGTGCTATCTCTGCAACTTCCTTGTAAATCTATAATTATCTCAAAATAAAAAGGTTTTCTTTTAAGATTGGGACTGTTCTAGTGGCTAAAGACACAAATGCAATGTGACAGCCTTGATTAGGTTCTGATGTTAAAAAAGATAAAAGGCGGGGAAGGGGAAGGGTGAGCTGTGACAAAGCGAGAGAGAGGCATGGACATATATACACTACCAAACGTAAGGTAGATAGCTAGTGGGAAGCAGCCGCATAGCACAGGGAGATCAGCTCGGTGCTTTGTGACTGCCTGGAGGGGTGGGATAGGGAGGGTGGGAGGGAGGGAGACGCAAGAGGGAAGAGATATGGGAACATATGTATATATATATAACTGATTCACTTTGTTATAAAGCAGAAACTAACACACCATTGTAAAGCAATTATACCCCAATAAAGATGTTAAAAAAAAAGATAAAAGGCAAGTTTGGAGAAATTTGAATATAGACTGGACATTAGACGATATTAGATGATATGAAATTATTGTTAATTTTCTTAGATGTCATAATCATATTGTGGTTATGTGGGAGAATGTCTTTATTCCCACAAGATGAATGCTGAAATATTTAGGGGAGGAGTGTAATGAAATCTATAACGTACATTTGAACGGTTCAGAAGAAATTGTAGATAGATCGATAAAGCAAATATAACAAGACATTGCCAGTTGTTGGCTTTATGAGGAAGACGTATAGGTGTCCCTTGTACTATTCTTTCAACATTTCTGTATGTTTGCAAATTGTCATTTTTAAAAAAGTTGGAGAGGATATACATGTGATAAAGCAAGTATAGTAAAATGTTAATGAGAATCTAGGTGGCAATTGGATGCTTGTTCCCTGTAAAATTCTTTCAATTTTTCTGTATGTTTGAAAATTCTCATGTTAAAATGCAGGGGTAAAAAACTTGAAGAAAAATGATCACAACCTCATGTCCTTCCCTAGTATTCCCAATCCTGCTTTCTCTGCTCTTTTTCTTTTTTCCCATAGCACTTATCACCATATATCGTAGTATATACTTCATTTATTTATTGTGCTATTTTTTGTCTGTGCCCTTTCACTAGAATGTGAGCACCCCAAGGGCGGGGATTTATTGTGTTTTGTTCTGTTTGCTGCTATATCCTCAAATCCTAGAACAGTGTCTGGCACATAGCAGGTGCTCAGTGAATACCTGTTGACTTGAGAATGAATTTCTGTAGCCCTAGGGCCTAGGTCAAGGTCTTGCACAGAGTAGGTGTGCAATGAATGTTCGTTGAACTGAGATCTGAGATCTGCAGGAGAACTTAGAATAGGCCTGTTGGACTTGAGTGGTTCAGAGCGTGGACTCTGGAGTCAAATGGCCAGGATTTGCATCCTGATTCTGTCACTTCCACCTGTGTAACCTAGCTGTATTAACATCTCTGAGCCTCAATTTCTCGGTAAAAGTCAGATAATAGTAGTAGCACCTTGGTAGGGGTTTTGTTTGCATGTAAAGCACTTAGGACTTTGTGAAGACTCAATAATTGGTAGCTAATGACATAAAGAACAGCAAAAAGATAAGAGTTTTCCCAGCATGTCATCCTTCTTCCATCCGCCAACAGACTGAGCCAGGAGAGGCTAAGGAAATGTCCTTGGATAAGTATTCCCAGCTTCTTCTCCAGACACCCGGATTTCTTTCACTTCAGATCTCTTCTTACCTTTCCTTCTGCCCTGGACTTTCTTTACTCTCTTGGCATCCTGAAGCTCTTTCCCCCATCATAACCATGCAGGAGTGGAGTTGAGGAGACAGGAATCTGTGCGCCAGGGACAAAAGCTTAGAGCTTTCCTTTCCTTCTGTTCTAGGCTTGAGTCCCTCATTGGTGATGGAAGCAGGTCAAGTGTGAGGTTGCAGTCATTTCGGGGCCTAGAGGTTGAGAGAACAATAGTCCTGAGGAAGAGGCCCTGACAAGAGAGTAGCCTCCTAAGCTGCCCTCTTCCTTGGTCCCCTGTTAGGAGAGAGCACCTCCCTCACCCTGCTCTAACGTCCCTTCGATCTGTTCTGCCGCCTCAAGTCTTTACTTCTGGTGGCCCCAGCTCAGAGCAAGCCCGGGGACCCATTGAGCATCTCCCTGCAACTCCCTCTTGGTAGTGGGGTGGGGTGGAGTGGGCCGAGGACAGGCTGAAATTGGAGATGAGGGGGCACGAGAGTGGGGGCTGAGCTCACCCGTGGCACAAGTCCCCTGTCCCTGCCCTAGGGTTGGCCCTACCCCCGATATCTGGGGAGCTGGGGCTGAGCCTGGGGGCGCCACTGCCTCTGTTCCTTTAAGGAGCCGCTGTTTAGCATTCCTGCCGCTGCCGCTGCCGCTGCCTGACTCTGCACGCTGATTGGCTGGAATCAACTGAGAAGGGAGCCAGGGAGAGATGCTCTTGACTCCACTCAGATCCATCCTGGGGACCAGTGCGGGAGCGGTCCTCGCAGCACCCAGCTTCTGCCCAGGCTCCCGCTTCTTCTTTGCCGCTGGGCCTCGGCCCAGGAGCCACGACGGGCGACACGGAGCCGCCAGTGCTGGAGGGGGAGCCGTGGGTGCGGGGCAGCGTGGGGGCAGAGGCCCCGGGACGCCCGCCCGGCCCCAGGCCCCGCTCCGCCCGGGCGCCCCCACGGGTGCCCCCCCCTTCCTGGTCCGAGCAGTGTGAGTGTGCCCGGGAGCCTGGCGGCAGCGGCGGCGGCGGCAGCGGCGGTGTGGAAACCGGCGTGGGCTGGGGGGTCCGGGCCGCGGGGGGCAGTGCCATGCACAAGCACCAGCACTGCTGTAAGTGCCCCGAGTGCTATGAGGTGACCCGCCTGGCCGCCCTGCGGCGCCTCGAGCCTCCCGGCTACGGGGACTGGCAGGTACCCGACCCCTACGGGCCAGGTGGGGGCAATGGAGCCAGCGCCGGTTACGGGGGCTACAGCTCGCAGACCCTGCCCTCGCAGGCGGGGGCCACCCCCACCCCCCGCACCAAGGCCAAGCTCATCCCCACCGGCCGGGATGTGGGGCCAGTGCCCCCTAAGCCAGTCCCGGGCAAGAGCACCCCCAAACTCAACGGCAGCGGCCCCAGCTGGTGGCCCGAGTGCACCTGTACCAACCGCGATTGGTATGAGCAGGTATGGATCAGCAGAGGGGGTGGTGGTGGGGCAACCCACGGGGGGCTGGGGAGTGGGCGCCTGGAGGCCTGGGGTGCAGCACGGGTTCCCAGGGCTCCCAGCCCGCAGACCCTGAGCCCTAGCATTGCAGCTGGGCCAAGAGAGGTGGTGTGTGCTTCCCAGTGTGTCTGTTTGGGGGTCTCCATTTGGAGGGGATTGGGAGGAGCTGTGTGTCAGGAGGCGAAGGCATGGCGGAGGGGCACATTCTCCCGTGTGGGGGGATTGGGTTCGCCTCAGCGTGGGCGGGGGGGGGTTAGCAGTGTCTCTGTGTCTGGCAGGGGGCGGGAGGTTCTGCGGGGGCTGTGTGCGGTGTGTGTCTCCACAGGAGGGGAGGAGGGGGCAAGGTGCTCTGTGTAGGGGGGACGTGTATGTGTGTGTGTGTGTGTGTGTGTGTGTGTGTGTGTGTGTGTGTGTTGAGGCGTGTGGAGGAAGGCAGTGGAGCTCCTGTGAATCTGTGTCGAGGAGCCCATGTGCCCAGCTTGCTGAGCTTCATCCCTTGATGCCATGAGTCCCTCTCCGTCCTAGTCCCTTTGTGTGTGAATGTGCACATGGACATGTGGGGACGTCTCTCTGAATGTGGAGGTGTCTCTGTAGATGAAGCTGCAGGTTTGGCTGTGTTTGCCTGTGTGTGTGTGGCTACATGTATATGAGCATGTGGCTGCAAGTGTGTGCACGCGTGTGCCTCTGTGTGTGTGTGTGTGCGCGCGCGTGCGCGCGCGTGTGTGGTGTCCCTGGTGAGAGGCGCTTGACAGGCAAGGGAGGGGAGGGGGAGGAGGCGAGAGACACGTCCCAAGCAAGGCTGAGAGGCTGCTGAGAAGGATGGACTCTTTTGTCCAGGCAGCTCTGAAGTGTGTATGTGTACTCAGGGGGCGAGGGGGGGACTGAAGCCAGCTTCCTTGCTCCAGAACAGGCATGATGCCTGGAGCCAGGCAAGGGGCAGCTGCTATGGTGCAGGGACTGGCCCCGGTGGGGCATCTTCCCCTTGGGTACCGCAAGATGTGGGAGAACTTGGCCCCCCAGTCCTGACTTGGCACAGCTTGGGAACCCCTGGGTGCTGGGCACAACTCCGGCTTCCACTCCCAGCCTAAATAAACTGCCAGCTTAGAAAATGGAAGGAGCATCTGTGGGAGAAGCAGCAAAATGGAGGCTGGGCCGGCAGAGCCGGGTCCCTGGCATGCATGGCGGAGGGCCTGTCCGGTTATTCGGCTCTGCAGCCCCCAGGGTAGGGAGAGGGGAGGAGGAGGCTTTGTTGTGGAGGGCAGGTGCTGGCTGCCCCAAGCTGGTGACCGTTCTGGCCACCTCTGTCCCCCTCTGGGGATCAGATGTGCTCTCACTCAGAAGCAAAGGTGGGGACTTCCTGGGGAGAGGAGTCCTCCGTTCTGGCCTTCTGTCTGTCCACACTGTTTCCTGTGTCCCTTGCCTTGGCCCCTTGCCCTCTCCAGTGGATTCTCCTCCATCCTGGGGCCCTACCCTTGTAAACACTCTCTTGTGCTTGTCCTGCTCAACTGGTAGATAGGTGCCAGTCCCAAGGCTGGGCCAGTTGGTCAAGGTTTCTTTGCCAGGGCTGATCCCTGGCTGGCTCCTGGCCCTGGGAGCAGGTTCCCTGAGGGGGGTGGTGGGAGGCTGGAGGGTGGACCAGTGGAAGCTGGGAGCTGCTGGGTCTCACCAGAGCTGGACTTGAAGCATGGCTATCACATGTGGGCACACATGGTGTACCAGATGCATACAAGAGCTACATGGAAATCCTTTTGCCTATGTGTCTGTTGCATGGTACTTCAGGCAGTGGTGTTGGTTTGCGGGCTCTTAAGAGCCATCGGCTCTTCCTCCTGGGATCAGGGACAGGAGTAGGGCTGCAGTGAGAATCCTCCCACCAACCCCTAGGGCTGCAGGGCAAAAAGCCCTGGGGCCGGGCTCAGAAAAGGTGGAGGCATGACTAGCCAGCCCTCTCCTCCTCTCTGCTTTTCGAAGCCAAAGCTGTGTGGGGTGTAGGTGGGAGGGGAAGCAGAGCAGGGCATGCAGAGGAGCCCTCACCCTGGGTTTGCAGCTTCCCTCTTCAGACGAGGAGACCAGGGGTCAGGAAAGGGGCAACACAGCCAGAGAAAGATGGGGGAGGGGCACCAGGCTGTCTGGGGAGAGAGGCAAGAGGGCTCCTCCATTCTTGGGGATAAGAGGGAAAGCCAGGGAGCAGGTGCTACTTGTCTGTCCAGAATCATATTTTCACTTGACAGTGGCCACAAGTAAGTCCTGTCTGAGAGGCCATCTCTATGGGTTGGTCAGACCAACCCTGTTTCCATCCCTTTCCCTCGCTTCTCCTCCTGTGACTATTGCATGTTGAAGGCCGTGGACTCTGCTGCCAATCAGTCCATGGGTCATCAGCTTCTCCCTCATGGGGCATCTTGTCCACTCTGCTCCTGTCCTACCCCTGGCTTTGCCTCTGACTCCCGAGCAGATCCCTTTCTGCTGGGAAACACAAAGGGTTCGGGATCAAAAGCCCCTTGATAGAAAATGGATTGACTTCTGCCCATTTGAGGAATTGGGTTCTTGGGGACACAGGAGATAGAATGAGGGTTCATGAGGTACTCTGAAGGGGGTAACTTTTCTTTTTCCCATGAGCTTTGCTGGGCAAGGTGATGAGTGGCCAGAACATCAGTGGCCTTGGCAGCTTGCTTTACTCAAAAGAGCATGTGGAGATCCAGGTTCTAGCCCCTGCTCTGCCACTAACTCCCAGTGTGCCCTTAGGCACAACCTGCGTCCTCTCTGGGCCTCAGTGTCACTATCTGTCACATGGGAGAGGTTGAACAAGATGGTGTCTGCTGCCCTTCCAGCTCTGACATGGTGGGAGTCTGTGATCCCAAGTCAGGGAGAGCTGTTGTTCAGAAGGGGTGCAGGTCCCTGTCCAGGCCACTGGGTGCCCCCACGGATGCTGAGTGTGGCATGGTTTGCCTGCCATGTTCAATTTCTGCCATCCCCCTCAGGCCAGCCCTGCACCCCTCCTAGTGAACCCTGAGCCTCATGGTGAGTGCACCACTGGCTGGCTCGGTCCCAAACAATTGATCTGGGCTAAATGAGCAGCTGGGTTGGGCCTGATATGGCTGGAAGCAAGGGGAGGGGGGGCCTCCTCAGGGTCAGCCTGTCCCATCTGTGGCCAACAGATGTCTCAGGGTCAATTTGGGCTCTCCTACTACTCTGTGGGGAGTTGGGGGACAAGCAGGTTGACCAGGGGGTAGGGGGGAGCGGCGCAGGAGGCACTTAGGGCCCTGCCTGTGTCTTCCCCTAGGTGAATGGCAGTGATGGCATGTTCAAGTATGAGGAGATAGTCCTTGAGCGGGTGAGTCTGGAGGTGGGGCAGGATAAAATGGGAGGGCAGGGTTAGAACGGGGAGAGGGGAGGGCCCTGAATCTTGGTCTCAAGACTCGTGGGGGACCTGCATTGAGAGAATGGGGAAACGGCGGCCCTCAGAGGCTGCATCACTGCATCAATCAATCAGCTGTCTAACAAATATTAATTGACCTTGCTCGCTGAGGCCTGGGGAATTGGGGAGGGGATGGCTTCGCTGAGGCCTCCACGCCAGAATGGTCAGCACAGGCTGGGGATCTGCCAGATTGGTGACGAATGTGCCCCAGCCTGCCGTGGCCCCTTCTGAGGCCTGGAGAAGCTGCTCTTTGGGGGCAGGGGTAGATGGGGCCCCGGAAACCCTCCTCCATGCCTTCTAAATGAGAAAACTGTGCCCCTCCACTTCCTTCTGCAGGGCAATTCTGGCCTGGGCTTCAGCATTGCTGGTGGAATCGACAACCCCCATGTCCCCGATGACCCTGGTATCTTTATTACGAAGATTATCCCTGGTGGAGCAGCTGCCATGGACGGGAGGCTGGGGTGAGGTGGCCTGGAAGCAGGGCTGGGGACGGCAGGGGCAGGATGGAGGTGAGGGGAGGAGGGCCGCCTGGCAGGATGACCCTTGAATTAGATCTGAGATGGGGAGGGGTGAGGAGGGAGGGGAAGGGGAGGGGAGAGGAAAAGGAGGAGGTGGGAGAGGGGGTGGAGGGGGGGTGGCAGGGTGTCATGCCTCTTGGGCTTCCCCCACAGGGTGAATGACTGTGTGCTGCGGGTGAATGAGGTGGATGTGTCAGAGGTGGTGCACAGCCGGGCGGTGGAGGCACTGAAGGAGGCCGGCCCTGTGGTGCGGTTGGTGGTACGGAGGCGACAGCCCCCACCAGAGACCATCATGGAGGTCAACCTGCTCAAAGGGCCCAAAGGTGCGGCCCTCTGGGTTCTCGTGCTCTGGCCAGAGGCCCCTGGTTCGCCCTGTAGGAATTGGAAGGAATTGGAATTCCTTCCTGACTCCCTGGTGCAGCTCACATCCTTCTTTCTTGATCTCACATCTCACCTGTACTGACCTCGGGATGGCAGCCTGGTGTTTGGGATCCCTGGGGGGAGCTCCTATGGGGCTGGTGGCTTGGCTGGGTGTGGGGCATTGGGGTTGGGATTGACTGCGTGTTCTAACTTCTCCTTGTGTCCCTCTCCCACTCCCTGCTGGCTCCCGCCCAGGCCTGGGTTTCAGCATTGCTGGGGGGATTGGCAACCAGCACATCCCAGGAGACAACAGCATCTACATCACCAAGATCATTGAGGGGGGTGCTGCTCAGAAGGATGGACGCCTACAGATCGGGGATCGGCTGCTGGCGGTGAGACAGCCTTCCTGGGGATGCCCAAATGGCAGGGTGGGGAGGTGGAGCTCTAGTAGCCTCTCCCTCCACCTGAACCTCACTCAGGGACTAGGCGTCATGGGAAATTTCAAGAGCATCATCTGAGTTGTGTGTCCCCAGATAGCAAGGCCCTAGTCCTCTTCATGGCCGGAACTCCCTCACCTGTCCCCCCCTACCCCCTGCTTCTCTGCCCCTCACAGCACTGTATTTGGACCTCTGTTAGATAGAGCGCTGTTGAATTTCACTGAAAGGGCACCCCTCAGTGTTCCCTGCGGAGGCCCTCCCTTCTTCTCCCCAGTGCCAGCCCTAAGGCCTCTCCTCTCCTAGGTGAACAACACCAACCTGCAGGACGTGAGGCATGAGGAAGCTGTGGCCTCGCTGAAGAACACATCTGACATGGTCTATCTGAAGGTGGCCAAGCCAGGCAGCCTCCACCTCAACGACATGTATGCACCCCCCGACTACGCCAGCAGTACGTACCAGTCTGCCCTGTCCCTGTCCCTGTTCTGAAGCCCTGCCCCCTGGTTTCTGGAAGGGAACAAGTTTATGCTCCTTGTTAAGAGAGAGAGAAGGAAAGAGAGAGAGAGAGAGAGAGAGAGAGAGAGAGAGAGAGAGAGAGAGAATAAAACTGGTGCTCAGGAAAGCTGAGTCCAAATCCCAGCCCTGTCCCTTATACCTGGGTGCCCTTGGACAAGTCCCTTTCACCTGTCTTTAGTTTCCTCTTTGGCAAAAAGGAGCTAATGATATATGTGCTGCCCTCCTCATAGGACTGCTGCAAGGATCAAATGAGATCACGGACGAGAAAGCCCTTGGAAAACTGTATCAGGCTATAGAGATGTGAGGGATTATTATTAGTCACACCTCTAGTCATGCCTTTCTTTGTAGATTGCCTTGACTTTAGCTCTTTCTAAGACTCACAGGAGTGAGCTCAGAATTCAGAAAGGGACTGTGGAGGAGGAACCCTAGGGGGTGGAGTGGGGAGGAGACGCCTGAGGAATCTGCATCCCTCGGTCTGGTCTCTTTACATCTGAGGTGGGGGGGGGTGGTCAGCCCTTGGTGGCGGGTGGAGTAGGGTACCACTGGGGAGTGGTCTCGGAACTTTTCTCTCCCTTTCTCGATTCCAGCTTTTACTGCCTTGGCTGACAACCACATAAGCCATAACTCCAGCCTGGGTTATCTCGGGGCTGTGGAGAGCAAGGTCAGCTACCCTGCTCCTCCTCAGGTTCCCCCCGCCCGCTACTCTCCTATCCCCAGGCACATGCTGGCTGAGGAGGACTTCACCAGGTAAGACCCCCTCCCCTGCCCCGCCCCTCCGCATCCTACCTAGGGATGCGGCGGAGAGGAATCGCTTCTGGCTGGCCACAGGCCTCCTCGTAGTATGGCATAGAAGAGGATAAAGCCCTCATACCTCGTGTCTTTGGGGTCTGAGGCCCCCTCTCAGGCCCTTGGGACCCTAAGGAGGGACAGAGGTGGCTGCAGGGACAAGTTCTACCATCAGGGGGAGTGCCAAGTGTGTGGCCCCCATTCGAAAGTGCAGAGAAAGGGTAGGATGGAGTGTTTAGGGGGCTGAGGAGGTGGAGGCTGCGGGATTTCCTGCCCCGAGACAGCTGCAGCCCCCTCTGCTGCAACCATTCCACGTTAGAGAAGAGAGCAGTTCAGCCGGTGGGGTTGGTCCGGGATGCTGGGAGGCTGGCGGGCCAAGTGGCCTCGCACGCAGGGAACGGCCCCGCCCCACTCTGGAGGCTGCTGCCGCTGCGGAACTGGTTGGGCCGGCAGGGGTTCCGGGGGACAGGTTTGCTGCAGGGTGGGGCCTGGGAGGCTGCTGGGCTGGCTGCAGTAGAGCCGGAAGGGTAGGCGGACGGAGTTGGCGGGGGCGGGGTCGGGGGGAGCTGGAGGAGCCATGGAGAGGGCACGCAAATTCTCAGGCTCCGGCTTGCCCCTGGGCTTGGGCTCAGCTTTGGCCTCGGCCTGGAGGAGGGCTTCGCGGAGGAGGGCTTCGCAGAGGTGGGCCTGGCCGCTCCGCTCTCTGCGGCCTGGAGGGGATGCCAGGTAGGAGGAGAGGAGGGCTTTAGCAAGAGCATCCGGGTCTCAGGGAAGGAGCCTCGCACCTGAGACTGGGAGCAAGAAAGGAAGAGCCTCGGACCTGGGGCTCCTCAGATGAAAGATGCTTAAAGTGAAGGCAGTGGGCTGGGCAAGTGTGCTGAGTCAGGTTGTATGGATATACAGGAGCCGCAGCTGCTCTCACTTGATGACACTGACCATTTACAGAGGGATTCCTTAGACATGGTTAGTTGGAGTCGGAGTTTTCATGTGTTTGTCTCCTCTCTTCAGTTAGGCTCCTAAGCATCTTCTGGGGACCTGGGATTTCTTTATCTCTATCTCCCACATCACCCAGCAAGGGTACATAGTGCTAGCTATTGACTAAATCTGTTGTTGGGGAAAGTAGGAGGGGTCATAGTTGGTCGGTGGATTTTTGAGACTGCGGAGAAGCATGTATAAAGTAAGTATGCACAGTTTGTGGGTGGTGAGTGCAATCAACCCCAGGGCCATCCCACAGCCCCTAACTGATTCCCCTTCTTGTGGCCCAGGGTTCAAATCACACCAGTTGGTAGGATGGGAGAATCTGGGGAGGAAGAGGACCAGTGAGTGGGCTCTGAGATATGGTCTCTAGAGCCCAGGGTAGGGGTTTGTTGACCAGAGAGAGTCGGGGACTGTCCACTGGGAAGTTGACTCCAAGCCCTCAGGAAGAAGGGAGGAAGAACAACTGAAACTTGGCACCTGGAAGCAAACAGCAGCCAAGCAGGTTTCAGGAGAGAAACGGAGCAACAGAGTATCATACCTAGGAACCTAAGTCCGTCTACAGCCATATGGGCCTTGTTCCAGGCTGGCCCTCGCAGGGACAACAGTTTATACCTACTTTGTCCTGACCCTTCCACTCCTTTCCCACCAGAGAGCCCCGCAAGATCATCCTGCACAAGGGCTCCACAGGCCTGGGCTTCAACATCGTGGGAGGAGAGGATGGAGAAGGCATTTTCGTCTCCTTCATCCTGGCAGGAGGCCCAGCTGACCTGAGTGGGGAGCTGCGCAGAGGAGACCGGATCTTATCGGTGAGGAGACAAAGGCAAGGTGGGAGGATGGGAGCTATGCCAGTCTGAAAGGGAGGAGGGAAGACCTGGCTGTCTCCAAGGAATGCTTCTTGAAGTGGGGGAAGGCTAAAAGCTGGAGAAAACATATTCTCTTTTTTTTTTTTTTTTTTTCTTTTTTGCGGTACGCGGGCCTCTCACTGTTGTGGCCTCTCCCGTTGTGGAGCACAGGCTCCGGACGCGCAGGCTCAGCGGCCATGGCTCACGGGCCCAGCTGCTCCGCGGCATGTGGGATCTTCCCGGACCGGGGCACGAACCCGTGTCCCCTGCATCGGCAGGCGGACTCTCAACCACTGCGCCACCAGGGAAGCCCCATATTCTCTTTATAGATGTCCTTAGTGAGGGACAGGGAACCAGACTTATACTTAAGGAGGAAGTGAGTATCTCTTGGATCTTAACCCTGGCTGGCATTTGACCCCCACAAAGATATTATGCTAGAGATGTATCCTTTAGGTCTCATCCTAGGGGCAAGGATGGGATATTGCCCATCCTTGGATGAGAAAGGCATCCAAGTAGGCTTAGAGATGGTCTACCCATCTCCCTCTCCTAACTCAGGACAACAGAGGACTCCTTTCTTGCTTTTGGGGTGGCTCATAACTCCTCTCTTTGGACAGGTGAATGGTGTGAACCTGAGGAATGCAACTCATGAGCAGGCTGCGGCTGCTCTGAAACGGGCTGGCCAGTCAGTCACTATTGTGGCCCAGTACAGACCTGAAGGTAGGAGAAGGAAGGTGGAACAAGATGATTTGGGGAGATTAGACTTATTACTAACTGCTGGCTTTTTGCCATCATAGGTAACAAAGCCACTTGACTAGGTCCTTTCTTACACTGGTACAGTAACCTCTTCCTCTCTCGTTTTCCTTCTGGACTGGGGTAGGTTTGGACAGCTTGGGAGCATCAATCAAGGCTGTGCTCAGAGCCTGGTGAATAGGGCTGCAATGCAGCTGAAGGCCAGTAGTGGGCGGCAGTTTACGGGAGGAAGCGCAGAGATTGGGGCGACTGGAAAAAGGGGAGGAGGAGGGAGGCAGAGGCGGAGGGCTCAAGAGGCGAAGAACATAACTGTGTTCCCTGGAACAGGAGGGTAGTTCTCGGTTAGAAGGACTTGAGGGAGAAGAGTACCAACCTCTTAAGAGTGCTTGGGCCAAACCTCTATGACCCCCCACTTCTCCCCTCATCAGGGTGACCGTGAAACAGCCATAAACGCGCTGAAAAGGTGATGCTAGGCTCTCCAGGTAGGGAATCGGAAGTGGACCCCCCTTTCCCTGCTGGGGGCCTTCTTTGTGTTCTGCGGGAGCAGTCCCCCGGCTTGGGCGAGTGGGAGGGGCCGGTTATGCAAATGAAAGCATTTGATTGGCTGGGGCCAGCCAAGGCCCAGGTGCCGAGGTGAGCTGCGGGATAGCGCGCCTGAGCCAGCCGGCCGGCGGGGTGGCCATTGGCCGGCCGAGCGCGGCCTCCAGCCTCACGCCCCGCCCCCTGACCCAGGCGGAGGGCGGCGGGCGCCCCTCCTTTCCCCCCTCCCCGCCTCGCGCGCCTCAGGCGTCTCCTCCTCCTCCCTCCCCTCCCCCTCCTCCTCCTCCTCCTCCCCCTCCTCCCCCCCTCCTCCCGCGTGCCCCGCTTTGTGTCCGTGGTCTCCCGCGCGGGACAGAGGGGCCGGCCGGAGCTGGCGCTTTCTCAGCACTAGACCTGGACTCCGACCCGGCGCCAGGTGAGGTGGGGCGGACGGGGGTCAGGCCCCCTCACAGTCCCCCCTAGCCTCTCTACGGTTCTGTTCTCAGACTCTCTCTTTTCCCACACTGCGCCCCCAACTCTGAGCTCTCCCCGGAATCCCTGGGTCGCGTGTCCCCAGCCCCGCGCGGCGCGCGACTTTGGAGCCCCTCCCGAGGGTCCCTCGCGGCCCCGCGGAGCAATGCGCGCGGCTGAGCCCCGGCCGGCCTCCACCTCTTGGCCATCACCTCTCCCCACCCACGAACTCTGCCCCTTCTCGCCTGGGATCTCTGTCCGCCCCCCACTCTCCTTCCTGCCGGCGGCTGCGCCCCCAGCAGCTCCCTAATCTCGGTCCTCAGAGGAATTTTCTCCGTCTTCCCCTCCCCCACATCCGTTACTACGCTTCCTTTCCCCCCCACCCCGACCTGGCGACCTCTGGGAACCCCCGAGGTGGGCTCGGTGTTCTCGGGCCTCCCCCATGCCCACTTTTGTTTGCCAGCGTTTGCGACTGTCGCCGACTCCTTTCGCCTCCCCCTCCTCTTTGTAAGGCCGGCCTTTGTCCCTTAGGGCAGGTGCTCTGTTCCGTGATGAGAATGGGGAGAGGCTGGCAGCCCTGCTGCAAAGCCGTGAGGGATCGAAAGCGCCTACCTTTGTCCTTTCCGCTGCCCCCCTACCCCTTGTTCAGTGCCTCAAGCCAGGAGCCTGAAGGCCAACAAGAGAGGGGCCTGCAACCTTATGCACTAGGCCCTTTTGATGGGGACAAGTGTAGGGAGATGACTAACAGGAGAGCTTGTTGGTCTGAGGTAGTAGGAAAGAGGGATGCAAATGGACACTTTGAGTCATTTCTTTCCATGTTGGGTGTCCCGGTTAATGACAAAAAACACACATTAGGGTTATTGTTTTTATGATGCTTGGGCGTGCTGTTTGCTTCTCAGTGTAGAGCTCACCATCTGATTTTTATTAGCAACCAATATTTATCCATTTCATGGCCACAACTTAGGCAACGTAGGTTCTGCAAAGAAAATGGTTTCTCTTGCATATTTGTGTGTGTGTGTGAAGGAGAAATTGATGTGTTTCTTTTGGTTTTGCTCACTGATGCTGGGCACATGGAAACAATACTGTGAATTTGGTGGTAGTATGTTGGAAACTGGTGACTACATGTTTCTCCGAGTTTTGTTAGAATGTAATTGATTTGCATAAAAAGCTGCAAGTTGTCCTGGCTAAAGGGATTCCTTCAGTGTTCATTGCTCTCTGGGCATATTTCTGAGCATTTTTGATGTTTGTCAGGGTGCTGTCTTATGCTAGGTCTCTCTACCATTTGCCAAACAAAGCCTTTCTTCTCTTAGGATTTAGTTGAACTACTGTTGTTAAGTCTTTGCCACCCCAATCTCATTTCTTCCTTTGGTTTGGAAAATCCAACAGGGCCCCAACATGCAAAAGCTTTTTTTTTTTTTCCATTCAAAAATGGACCCTTGGAAACAGGTCCAGAGAGACTATCAAGCATTCCGTGTTGGGCTCTGAATTTTCTTTGATAAAATGATAGTTTTTAAGAATAAGGACTCCATGTTGATCATTTTATAATTATGTTAAATACTGTTCTTTGGAGGATTGCATCACATAGGCATTTACAAAATGAATGATCCAAATATATGTTTGTTGGCTAAAATGGCAGAGACTTTGTATGTTATTGGCCAAGTAAGTGTTCATCATTTGTATTTTTTTCACATGGAATGTGGGAGCTGGAAAGGATCACGTAGTCCAACCCCTCATTGTGCAAACCAGAACAGCGACAGGAGAGCAGGGACATGACTTGCGTAAGGTCATGAAGGGAAAGTTGCCGAGGGTCAGCAATCAGTTTAATCCTGAAGTCCACCAGCTGGGACAAATCGTGCTTGGGAATACCTGAGAAACCTAAGACCTAGTTGGAGCAGAGGAAAGGAACTGGGAAAATAATAGAAGAGAGGGTGAGGGAAAGATTAGAGTGGTCTCCATGGTGGCCCTTGAGGCACCATTGCCAAACCAGTGCAGCCTTTAGCTAGTTATCCTTTAGTACGAGAGCTTAAAAAAAAAATAGCCTTGACTAATTAGAGCAATCAGAGTAAGAACAATTTTTCTCCTTTTTTTTAACAGCTTAATTGAGATATGATTCATATACCATACAATGCATCCATTTAGGTGTACAATTCAGTGGCTTTTAGTGTATTCACAGAATTGTGCATTCATCATCACAGTCGATTTTAGAACATTTTCATTACCCCTCTCTTTTGAATACATAGAGATGGTGCAAGCATTGGAAGGGTGATAGGTGTAGGACAGTTGCTTCCTGATGTATCTCATCTGGGCAGTTAGGGGCTGGATGGCAGCTCTGACTTTGCTCTAACTGTGAGATTCTTTCATATATCTGGTTGCTTAATGGGTTGGACCCATAATGAAGATAGGAACCTTGTCTATCTATTTAAACTTTGTATTGTGCCTAAGCATGGGTGCTTTACAAATATTTGTATGATGAAGCTTTGGAAAATATTAAAATAGATATAGAAGTGCCAAATTATAAGCTACTACAGTGAGAGATGCTGTTTAATAGTTTCACTCCTGATTGCTCCAAACTGTTGTGGACACAGCAATCCTACCTATTTAGCTAAAAATAGCATGATGTTCGTGGGCATGTATAATCCTGCTTAAAATTCAAATTGAAAATTGAAACAACTGGCTCTTGGCAGAGGCTCTCTTCCAATCTATTCTAAAATGAAAAATATTTTTCTGTGACTTGTGGAATTGCTCCACCAAGGGAAGGATGGTTTTCATGTTATAACATTTTGATTTAGAAACTATCTCCTACATTTTCCTCCCTAGTTGCTTTGTGTCAGCCTCTGTTTATAAACTCAGCTAGTATTTTTCTGGAAAGCCCTTTTGTTTTTAGCATAGATTCTGAACCCCAAATCAGGAGGTGAGCCAGAAATTGGTCACTAAGGTAGCTAAACTGGGAACTGATCCTTTGTGACTAGTCTTTTCAACTGGAATATAAATCCATACAGGCTGGGGGTACAGGGAATGAGAAAGAACTAGGGTTTTCCATACTTATTTTAAAGTGCTGAAGAAGCACACTTTTCACCATGGAAACACCTTCAGGTAAGGCCTGGAAGAGTGTAAGGATCAGTGTTGGTAATAACTTGAAAGCATAAAAGGGATATTTTCCCCATAACATTTAAGTTTACCACCCCATCTCCCCTGTTTGAGAATGAGGGATGTAAACATAGGTGCCACCCTATCAGCATGATCTCTTTTGAGAGCACAGAGGTGAAAGTTTATCAAGGCAAAGAATCAAAGTTCTGAAACTCCTGTTGCCATCCTAAAAGAAGGCTAATGTAGGGAGGGAAGAAAATGAATTCCTGTTAACAGCATTTCTACACTGAACAATTTGAAGGCAGCTACTATTGTATTTTTCTTTGTGCCCCAACACCTAGTCCAGAGCCTGGCACATGTTTTGTTGAATTATTGAGTATGTCTGCGTTCTAGATGGCTTTGTAAGCATTAATCTTCAGGATATCCCTGTGGGATAGGTGGTATTATCCCTATTTTACAGATGAGGAAAGTGAGGATCAGAGAGGTTGAGTGACTTGCTCAAGATCCCACAGCCAGTAAGGGGCATAATCACAATTTGAAGTCAGATTTCCTGAGAACTTCGTGTCCAGGGCTTTTGCCAAGAGACCACAACGACCTCTCTCCACAGCAGAGAAGCTGTGAGCCCCTTCTCTCTACCCAGAAGATACTGTTCTGAGACTCTTCGGGTGCCAGAAGCTGTTAACAGATGGACTAAAGCCAACTCCCAAATGTCAGCTTTTTTTAAAAAATAAATTTATTTATTTTTCACTGCGTCGGGTCTTCGTTGCTGTGTGCAGGCTCTCTCTAGTTGCGGCGAGCAGGGGCTACTCTTCGTTACGGTGCGCGGGCTTCTCATTGCAGTGGCTTCTCTTGTTGAGGAATACGGGCTTAGTTGCTCCGCGGCATGTGGGATCTTCCTGGACCAGGGATTGAACCCGTGTCCCCTGCATTGGCAGGCGGATTCTTAACCACTGCGCCAGCAGGTAAGGCCCCAAATGTCAGCTTTTTAAGTCTTGATGACCACAAACTCCTGTACCAAAGGAGGAGGTAACCTGGGGGTAGAGGGGCTGCTGGAAGCCTGAAGGAGACGCCCCCTCTCCTGCAAAAGGAATGTGGACTTGGGAAAACTACCATAGAATGATATTGTGGGGGGAACCTCAGGAGGAGCCAAAAGATGGGAATTGGTTGGCTTGACTTAACAGCAAATGTGTGCAGGCCTAAGAATACTAATGCAGTAAATAGGAATTTCCCATTTCTTCAAGTGAAATAAAGTTGTATTTGTCATTCATTTTTTTTATGAACTTACAGTTCACTCATTTAAGGGTGTAATTCAGTGGTGTAAAATTCACAGAGTTGTGCAACCATCCCAGCAGTCAATTTTAGAACATTTCACCACCACAAAAAGAAAAATCCTTTAGCTGTCCCCCCAGCCTCTCCCCACCCCACTGCCCCACCAACCTCCCCATCCCCCTCAGTGCTACTAATCTACTTCCTGCTTCTATGGATTTGCCTGTTCTGGACATTTTGTATAAATGGATTCATATATGGTCTTTTATGACTGGCTACTCTCACTTGACATAGTGTTTTCAAGGTTCATCTGTGTTGTAGCATGTATCAGTACTTTATTTCTTTTCAGGACTGAATACTATTCTATTATATGAATATATCACATTTTGTTTATCCATTCATGAGTTGATGGGCATTTGGGTTATTTCCACTCTTTTGGCTATTATGAATGCTATCTATCTTTGAACATCTGTATGCAGTTTTCTGCATGGGCATGTGTTTTTATTTCTCTTGTTTATGTATACCTACTGGATCATATGGCAACTCTATTATATTTAACCTTTTGAGGAATGGCCAGGCTGTTTTCCATTGTGGCTGCACCATTTCACATTCCCACCAGCAGTGTGAGGGTTACAGTTTCTCCACATCCTTGCCAACCCTTATTAATGTCAGTTTTTTTGATTCTAGCCATTCTGGTGGGTGTGAAGTGATATCTCATTGTGGTTTTCTTTTCTTTCTTTTTTTAAAATTTTTATTTATTTACTTTTGGCTGCATCGGGTCTTTGTTGCTGCACGCAGGCTTTCTCTAGTTACGCCAAGTGGGGGCTACTCTTCGTTGCGGTGCGCGGGCTTCTCTTGTTGCGGTGGCTTCCCTTGTTGTGGAGCATCGGCCCTAGGCACGCGGGCTTCAGTAGTTGTGGCTCGCAGGCTCTAGAGTGCAGGCTCGGTAGTTGTGGCACATGGGCCTAGCTGCTCAGCGGCATGTGGAGTCTTCCCGGACCAGGGCTCAAACCCGTGTCCCCTGCATTGGCAGGCGGACTGTTAAACACTGTACCACCAGGGAAGTCCTCATTGTGCTTCTCATTTGCATTTACCGAATGGCTAATGATGTTGAGCATCTTTTCTTGTGCTTATTGTTTTGCTTTGCTTAGTCCCCTGATTCTCACGTTGTTTATAAATTGACTTGAGACCCGAGCAAGCCAACTGTTATTACTCAGGTGATTAGAGGGAACCAGGAGGATAAGGGACTACCTTTCCACTCTTATCACTGTGTGCTGGAGGGCGTGGGTATGGATAATTTAGGAATGCTGACCTGATAAAAATGATAGGGCCCACCTTAAAAAAAAAAAAACAGAAAACCCTCCAGCTTATTCACATACCATACAATTCACCCATTTAAAGTGTACAACTCAGTGGTTTCTAGAATGTTCAGAGTGGTGCAACAGTCCATTTTAGAACATTTTCCTCACCCCAAAAAGAAGTCCTGTCCCATTAGCAGTCACTTCCCATTTCCCCCAAACTCCTCCCCTTGCCTTCCCTTGCCCAAGGCAACCACTGATCTACTTTCTGTTTCTGTAAAGTGTCCTTTTCTGGCTGGTTCATATAAATGGAATCATACAACATGTAGTCTTTTGTGTCTGTCTTCTTTCTTTCAGCATAGTGCTTTCAAGATTCATCATGTTGTAGCACGTAACACTTCATTCCTTTTTAAGGCTAAATGATATTCCATCCTATGGTTATACCATAAGTTGTTTATCCATTCTTCTGTTGATGGACTTTTGGGTTGTTTCCACCTTTCAACTACTGTGAATACTGCTGCTATGAACCTCACGGGAGGTTTTTGTGCGGTCATATGTTTTCAATTCTTTTGGGTATATATGCCTAGGAGTGGAATTGCCGGGTCATAAGGTAACAACATTGAACATTTTTGAGGAACTGCCAGACTTTCCCAAAGTGGCTGCACCCTTTTAGGCCCACCCTGTTTTGCAAACTTAGAAGAGAGAAATATGTTAGCTTTCTTTTCAGTTTTGCCTCCTGGGACTGAACTTTATATACAGGGGTGTGTGTGTGTGTGTGTGTGTGTGTGTGTGTGTGTGTGTGTGTCCTCGTGTGCACTGTGCTTTTTTGTCTTCCATGTAGCCTAAGGACATGGTAGCTAGAGTTGGCAAAGAATTCTGAACCTAGCTAGACAGGTGCTTTCTTGTCCTTGTTACATGGTTTGAGGCAAAATCCTAGGAGCTTTGGTGTCTGTAAAACATCGGTTCTTCTGATGGGGTAGAGTGATTAGAATGATATAGAGAATGAATTATTTCTTATTTATTTATAGCTTTTTAGGATTTCTTTTTAATTTAATGTGTTGCTTGTTGAAGTCTTGACCCTGGTATTTACACTGTTGCTTTGTTTGTTTGAAGATTTAGACTTATATTCCACAATAGGGTAATTGTTTTATTGGTTTTTTTAAAAATTTATTTTATTATATTTTATTTTTGGGTGTGTTGGGTTTTCATTGCTGCACGTGGGCTTTCTCTAGTTGCAGCGGTGGGGGGGGGCTACTCTTCATTGTGGTGCATGGGCTTCTCATTGCAGTGGCTTCCCTTGTTACGGAGCATGGGCTTCAGTAGTTGTGGTACACAGGCTTAGTTGCTCCGTGGCATGTGGGGTCTTCCCGGACCAGGGCTTGAACCCTTGTCCCCTGCATTGGCAGGCGGATTCTCAGCTACTGTGCCATCAGGGAAGTCCCCATGGGCCCCAGTTTTCTGATCTGTAAAATGAGGGGACTATGCAAAATGATCTCACATGTTTCTTCTAACTCAAATTCTGTGTTAGATAAGTGTAAGTGAATTCAATTCATAAGCTCCTGTTTGTACCTAGACTGTTGTTGAATCACAGTCTTGAGGTTTTGTTTGTTTGGTTGGTTGGTTTTTTTTGCGGTAAGAGGGCCTCTCACTGCTGTGGCCTCTCCCGTTGTGGAGCACAAGCTCCGGACGCGCAGGCTCAGCGGCCACGGCTCACGGGCCCAGCTGCTCCGCGGCATGCGGGATCCTCCCGGACCGGGGCACGAACCCTTGTCCCCTGCATCGGCAGGCGGACCCCCAACCACTGCGCCACCAGGGAAGCCCGAACCACAGTCTTGAGTTAATAACAGTCTTGTTTTAATAAAGGTCTTGTCTTCCCCTCTTCTTTCCCGTGATAAGACTTTCATCCTCTTGAAATAGATCTTTGTTTACTTTTCACTACTTTTCACTGAATTTAGATATCTTAAAAAAACAAAGACCCTAGAGATTTGGGGGTTTTTCAACTTGATGAAATTAACACATTTTGTATAAATACGTGCATTGGGGATCTGGATACACACGTGTCCTTCAGATTTTCAAAAAGGAGAAAGAGAATTTTGTAAATCTTGGGTTAAATTCCAAACTAGATTATTAAGAGTTGTTTTTTTTTTAAATGTTGAGCCTTCTTTTAATTTATCTATTTTTATTTTTGGCTGTGTTGGGTCTTTGTTTCTGTGCGAGGGCTTTCTCTAGTTGTGGCAAGCGGGGGCCACTCTTCATCGCGGTGCGCAGGCCTCTCACTGTCGTGGCCTCTCTTGTTGCAGAGCACAGGCTCCAGACATGCAGGCTCAGTAGTTGTGGCTCACCGGCCAGTTGCTCCGCGGCATGTGGGATCTTCCCAGACCAGGGCTTGAACCTGTGTCCCCTGCATCGGCAGGCATATTCTCAACCACTGTACCACCAGGGAAGCCCAAGAGTTGTTTTATAAACACTCAGAAAAAAGAAGTGGTGAGCACTGGAACCAGTATTGGTTCACCAAAGTCAAACGAATCATGTCAGACTGCCAAATTGCCTTGATGGACAGGGTTACTGGACTGGTAGACCAAGGAAATAGGGTAAATGTGGTAAATCTAGATTTTAGCAATGCATTGGCAGGGCTTCTTTGGTCTACTCTTGGATAAGATGGCAAGGTGATAATAGTGATAATACATTTAAGTGGATTTGTCTGCAACTGGTTGGGTGATCCGTCCCAGAGGAAAATGATGAAGGAGTCAAGAGCAGTGAGGAGGGAAATTTCTAGTGCACGTGTGTCCTGGCTTCATCCTTGGGCCTGTCTTTTTCAGTCTGCCTCCCCATCCCCCTCAAATTATTTTATATTATAATATATATAATTTTAAAATATATAATTTTTAAAATTATATTTTTCCTGGATATATAAATATTACATTCAGATTTGTAGAAAATTGGAACATAACAAAATACAAAGTAAAAAAAGTTCAAATCACCTGTAAAACTACCTCCAGAAATAACCTTGTGTTTGTGTATATTTCCCTCCAAACTTTTATATATCATATAGTATGTATGTATCTCTTTTAAGACTCGGATCATTGTATTTAAGCAGTCTTATATCCATTCTTTTAACTTGGCGTCATGCATATTTTATTAAAATGGTTTTTAATAATTAAACAATATTCCATCATGTGTGTGCCATAATTCATGTAATCATTCCCTTATTGGAGGACTTGTAGGTTGTTTGCAATTTTTTGATCTTATAAATAACACTTTGATGGATATCCTTGTATGAGGCTTTTTGTGAATCTGTGATTGTGCCTTCAGAATGAATTCTTTGGAGTGGAATTATTGGGCCAAAGGATATGAACATGTTTAAGACTTTTGATATATTTGATATATTTTGGTATATTTCTCCACCTCCACCAACCTTGCTAACATGGAGTATTATTTTTTAAAAATCTCTGCAAATTGGATAGGTAAAAATGTTACTTAATTCATATCTTAATTTGTATTTCTTTTTCGTAATAGAATTGAACATTTGTGTGTGTGTTTGTTTGTTCATCATTTTCTTTTTTTGTGTGTGGATTGCCTGTTCATACCCTTTCCCCATTTCCCTGTTGACGTATGTTCATTAGTTCTTGCTGATACCTAAAAGCTTTAAAGTAGTTAGAATATTAGTTCTTTGTCATATATATTGCAGCGGTTTTCCCCATTTTGCTTTATTATTTTATTTTATTTTGATGTACAGATGTTTTGTTTTTATGTAGTCAAGTCTATCAGTGTTTTCTTTTGTGTATTTCACCTCTGCCCCTAGGTTTGGAAGGGCCTTTCCTACCGTGAGATAAAATAAATGTCTGCCTTTGTTTTATTGTAGTTATTTAATGTTTTTCTTTTTGCATTTAAAACTTTAACCTGCCTGGACTTTATTTATGAGGTAAGATAGGACACTACCTTATTTTTGCTCCAAATATTTAAGGAATACCTTGGTACCATTTATTAGATAATCCATCATTTTCGTGCTGTTTTGAAGTGCCACCTTTATTACGCACGCACACACACAACCACACACACGCTTATAATTTGGATTTGGGGTTTCTTAATTCTGTTCTGTAATATTTTACTCTGGGATTATCAGAGTAAAATATGAAAAATGACCGCAGATGTTTTGACAAATAAGCAGAAGGGTCTTTCTCTAGGTCTCAGTTTCTGGGTTCCTTCCACAGAAACTTGACCCAAAAGAGATTCAGTTGATACCCCAATAACTATTGTGAGAGAATTTGTGATCCTATTGGAGTGACTACTGTGAAGAACATTTGAATCTAGATTCTCAATTGACATAGTAAAACATAGAAATCAGGGAATTCCCTGGTGGTCCAGTGGTTACGATTCCGTGCTTCCACTGCAGGGGGCCCAGGTTCGATCCCTGGTGGGGGGAACGCCGCCGGCTGCGGCCAAAAAAAATAAAAAACAAAACAAAACAAAACATAGAAATCAGTTATATTATCTCAAGTTAGCAAGCTTAGTCATAAAATGTTGTGTGTTTCAGTCACTGTGTTGCAGCATTTCTGTTAAGTGGAAAAGATTGCTGTGAACAAGAGTACCTGCTACCTTCAGGGCAAGGTATTCATTCTCATGTTTTCTAGATGAGGTGTTTTGTCTTGGGGTGGTTCTTACATAGACTTTGACTTATGGGTTAAAGGAGCTAAAGGCTTTATTAATCTTGCATTTGAATATACTATATGAAATTCTTTTGAATTAGAGAAAAGGCCCTATTTGAAGCTTTTACCCTGATCTGTTGGGTGATCTAGAACGGGGTGAGGAGAGCCAATGGCCAGGTCCTATGAAAAACTTTTTCTTAGCTTGATGGGAGATCAACGCATTTTTCATTCTACTCGTTTCAGACCAGGTGGCTGAATGTCATGGCACATTTATATAGTAGAGCACTTTTGCTCAGTGGCCCTTCCTGCATAATCACTAAGCTTTTTAGGGGACAGAAACATCCAGTCAGTAGGGATAATCTGGATTTTTTTTTATGGCATGCTGTTATGACTTGTCTTGTTTTCTGTTTTATTCCCAGTATCAGGACCCTGGTAATGTGTGTGTATGGGTGAGGAAGCACATTGTGACAGTGCAGGGACCAGAATACAATGACACTGAAGTTTCTGTTCTGGGTTAGTCATAGTTCCGAGCCCATTGTTCTAAAAGTAGAGCTGAAATTATTTTTCTTCAGGCAGCATTTGCCCATATGGAGGTCTGTTTGCAACTTTTCTGCCCTCTCATATAGCCTTAAATTCTTTTTCTTGCAATTTATACTCCTTAAATTGGTATTTTTTTGACCCAAAGAGTTTAGGATTATTTGCAGATGTGAAGATTTCCTTCTTGTAGATCATATTAAAATTTTTTATTAGACTAGTCCTAGGTTTGATTTCTTATGGACCTCATTGATTTGGTTCTAAAATCATAATTATGTCAAAATTAGAAGGGAACTGAGAAATTGTCTAGTTTTAGAGGTGTCAGATTCTTTTCTTTTTGAATATAAAACTATTTATTGACCACTGTTCACCAGTATTTACAATAAAGTAAACAATATACAGTTGAATAACATTCTGATTACTACAGAGTTATTGTTTTTCCTGGCTGCTGCTGAACCAGTAACCCAAAATACTGAGAAGATTGAGCCTACATGTAAGGAATGGGTTGGGGTAAAGTTTGAAAAAACATGCAGGTCAAGTTTAGATTAGTAAAGTTTGTTCGCTCATTTATTCTTGCAGATCCTAAATTGCCAACATCTCTAACCATCTGATTAGGTTTCCATTAACAAGTCTGAGACATTCCATGTATCACAGTCTTTCAGTAAATACAGCACAGGGATTTCAACTTCTTATAAAAGAATGGTTTGCCAAAAGGAAGCTTTAAATGTCCATTTAACTAAGTCTTGCTTGGCTAATTAACACATACCAGAATTTTTCTAGTTTTTTCATTTGGGTTGACAGAGATAAAGTTTTCCTTTCAGGGGTTTTTACATATAAAGCCGCATTTATATGATGGTAGATATGGATGCAGATTCTGGTAGGGCTGCTTTAGAAAATTATCCAATTTAAATTGTTTACATTAATTTGTCTAATTAATTACAAAATTATTTAATTTGAAAGGTTAAGACTTAAATTTTCAATTTAAGTTGAAGTGATTTCTTATATTGCTCAAAATGATAGAATCCCAGAAACGTGGGCTTATCCCTGGTTGTGAAAGGCTGTTTTTGTTTTGGTAAATGTATTTAAACAATAACCAGAAAACCCCCAACCATTTACATATGTATACACATACAAAAAACCCAGAATGGTCCTTAGGCATATATGAGTTAAATGCAAATTCTAAATTCCGATTGAGTAATGACTATGGAGATTTTCCCGAACATTTAGAAAAGCTGTTCTCTAATGCAGAGGAAATAATATACCGTGGTATCAAACGTTCTTTTCTGCTAAAGGAAGCAACTACAGAAAGCTTTTATTTGTTCAAAGTAACCAGTGCTACAGATGCAAAACAAAAACAAAACCCCCCAAAATTCCCCCCAAAACCCAACAACTTCCCCAGTACTACTTCAAAACGAACATATCAAACTTGATTTTCATTAGAATGTAGTTATTTCTTCACACTAATAAATCAAAAAAAACCAAGACCCAGATTTTTGATTAAAAAAAATATATAAAAAGCAATGCAGACAATTATTGAGCTTCATCTTCTGGACAAGAATGCCAAGTTAGTCTCTCTTCATAAAAAGCAATTACAAATAAAAGCCACAGGGCTTCCCTGGTGGCGCAGTGGTTGAGAGTCCGCCTGCTGATGCAGGGGACACGGGTTCGTGCCCTGGTCCCGGAAGATCCCACATGCCACGGAGCGGCTGGGCCCGTGAGCCATGGCCGCTGAGCCTGCGCATCCGGAGCCTGTGCTCTGCAACGGGAGAGGCCACAACAGTGAGAGGCCCGTGTACCACAAAACACACACACACACACACACACACACAAAAGCAATTACAATTTGAGGACACTTCATATTTGCCTCTTTTGCCAGCACCAAGTCCGCCTCATCTGAATGTTTCCATTTCATGAGAAACATTAATTCTCCACTGCTCTCTGTGGCACCAATTATTCGCTCTGGGTTGAGACCTCTGGCAAAAACCTCTTGGTTTATCAGCAGCATCTCTTTTCTTCTTTGATTTGCTATCATCAGATTCACTGTCAGATAAAGATTTTCTTTTTGTTCCATCTTTTTCTTTACCAGCTTTTTGAGAATTAAGAAATACTTCAATTAACTCTGGACAATCTAAATTTTCTTCGGGTTCCCAAGTATTGTCTGCATCTGTAAATCCCTTCCACTTCAGGAAATACTCCACCTTCCCATTCACTACACGTCGGTCCGGTACTTTTTCTACCACAAATTCTTCAGGTTCTGCCTCTTCGACTTTATTACTCTTTCCATTCTGTTTCCTTCCCATTTTTTGCAATGTAGTTTTATTGGAGGCCATTTTTTACTGCAGACTTGAAGAGCTATTATTCACCGCCTCCGAGCTGCTCCGGTCCGGGTCTGCGGCTTCTGTTAGAGGTGTCAGATTCTTTAAATAGTAGGCCCCATAATTAGAAACTAACCCAAGTAATAGGCTTCATATTATTTTATAGAGACAAGTTTGTGATTCCAAGAAATGTTGTGCTGTTTGACGATTCATGTACTTATCACCACACTGACAGGTATCTTCTTGATGGGCTTATTTTACTTTTGGCTCCATCCATTTCTTTTGAAAACATGAGCTGTGTTGTTGGGACAGATGCTTGTAATTCATACAAATCCTGAGGGTTTGCACTCCAAAGGCAACTGTAGAAACCTAAAACACAATTCATACTCATCAAAATCTGTGACTCTCACGAGTTCTGTACATTTGCACAACGGGTGATTCCTCTGAGCTCAGGGCAGCTCAGCAATGGCAAATGAGGGCTGTATGAGTTTGAGATCGGAACACCTTCACTTCCATAGGAACAAACGAGCCTTTGGGCAGCTATTGCCTTGTTTTGTGTTGATAGCCAACCAAGACACATGCTGTTATTCAGCCCTGTCTTCCCTACTCAGTATTTGTGTGGGGACTCAAGGTCAGGAAGTTACGTTTCTTTTTTGCATTCTATTTGTATTCCCCTCTTTCCATTGTTCCTACCTGTCACAATCTGTGTGTCTGAAGTCTGTCATCCAGTTGTCTCCCCAGCTTCATTGTCACTTCCAGATTTGGTAGGCATGGTTTTTATTTTATTTTGGAGCATTTACCTTTTATATCTTCATTCAAACCATAGGTAGTCAGTGCTTCATGCAGAGTAAGTACCCTTTTTTGCTTCCCATTGTTCCCTGTCTCTACAACATTTTCCTACCCATAATCAAATAGAACCACATAAGTCTTCTATGGGTTGAGAAACTGAGCCTCTTTCTGCTTTTCCAAATTACTGACAAATGTCATTTTTTTATCCTGAGAAGACAGTTTTTCTGTCATTAGGAACGTAGATGCATTTGAGATCAGAGTCTTATAGGGGAGATGGATTTGGAGGCTTGGTTATGTGTCCATTTCATATTAGTGAATATTGTAGTTTCAGTCCTCTTTGATGCTTTATTAGGCTATTAAGTAGGTCTTGAAACCTCTGATATGTTAGTGTTTTGCAGAAGTGGTTTGTGGTTTTGTTGTTCAGTTTTTAACCATTTTGGGGTCAGTGGAAGGAGAAAGTTTTGTATTCTTTTTTCTTACATTAGTTCCTGAGGAGTCAGAATTTGAGAATTACAGTGTCCAGGTTTGTCCTGTTGGATCTTTATAGTGAGTTAGCACATTCAGTAAAGATCGTTGACTCAACGATGGTGCAGATTGCCATGCTAAACTTTGAGAAGGAAACAAAAACCACATCAAGGAGCTTACAGTTTTGTAAAGAAAATGACATCACCACAAGTTCTGGGCACTAGATTTTAAAAAGGGAGAGGTAGTGGAGGGCCTGGAAACCATGTTAGATGAAGAATGGTTAAGGAAGTAACAGTATTTAGCCTGGAGAATAGAGAACTTACTTGGAGTACATGATGGCCAGTTTCTATTATGGCTGATATTATCCCACCTTTTCCTGGTCTTTCAGGAAGAAATTCAGAAGCTGCCTTTGATCCTTTCTCACCCCACATCCAGTCAGATGTCAGATTTTCTCTCCTCTAGCTCCAGCATATTTCCTGATTCTTGCCTCTTCTTTCTGTCCTCAGTTGCCCCCACACTATGTCAAGCCTTTGAAGTCATTGTCTATACTAGTAGAACAGGTCTCTGTTATCTTTGTCGCTGTTTTCCCTTTTGTATTATGTTCTCAGAATAATCTTCCCCCAAACCTAGTTCTAATTGTATCACTTTCCTATTTAAACACTTAACAGTGGTTCCCAAAGCCTAGTAAGAAAAGTCCTATCTCAAACTCTTATAATCTGGCCCCCTAACCTTCCATCACTTCCCCTTCCCCTGTTCACACTCTACCTTCTCTTCAGTCTTACTCAGTAGTCTTGGAACCTGCTCCAGGCTTTCCCAGCTCTTTGATTTTCTTTAAACTGTTCCTTCATACAGTTATGCAGAAGAGAATCCATCATGTTTTATACTGTTTTAGACACCTAAGTAGGACCAGCTAGCAAAAGAGATGGCCCTCAATCCAAGAATTTTCTCTTGAATAGTGTTGTCTAATAATTAAGGAATACAGAGCTTCCCAACATTGGATATATTTGAGCAGAGGCTAGGGGGCTAGCTGGTTTGGATGCTGTAAAGCAGGCCCCCCTAGGGGCTGTAGGGCCTAGGCAAGAAGAGAAAGCATGGTCCTCTGCTGTCAAGAAACTTAAATCTACATGTGAGGCACCACACTTATTCTCCCCACAATAGCCATAGTGATACACATACAGACATGTTCATGTCATTCCTTTACTTAAAATCTTTCAGTGACTTCTTTCTGTTACTCTTAGGATGAAAGCAGAAATCTTTACTGTAGTCCACGAGGTCATGTATAATCTGACCTCTGTCTACCTTACAAGTCTGATCTCCTGCCAGTATTCCCTTACTTCCCTGTGATCCAGATATTTTGTACCCTCACATATGCTGTTCCTTCTGTCTGGAATGCTTTCTTTACCCCTTTTCCACGGGCTAACTCTTCATCCTTAAAGTCTCAGCTTAAATGTCACTTCCTCATGGAAACCTTTGTTAACCTCCCATCCCCCCACTCAGTAGATTGGGTCACCCTGTTCGTCTTGTAGCATTTTCTTCATAGCAGTTGTCACAATCGTAATTAAAATTGTAATTAAATTGTTGTTTTTTTCATTATTGTAATTTCTAGGAACTGTTTGATTACCATTATATCCCCATCAGCTCTCATAATGCGTGGCACACTGTAGACATTTAGTTAAGATTTGAATAAGTAATGAATAAAACTTCTGAGTGGTGAAGGACATAAAGGATGTTCAGTGTCAGGCAGGGAGGAAAATTTCAGGACAAGGGAATAATAGGTAGGAATGAACAAATTGTGTTCAAGAGTTCCAGGCAGGTTAGATCAAAAGAGGATCTGTCTAATAAAACATGGGATAGATCGGCTGAGGGTGACAAGATGATGGTTTTAGCAGTCTTTGAAATTTTAGTTGAGATATTAAAGTTCTTTAGTTGCTGTTGAGTTATTATAGATACCTGGACAGAGGGCTACAAGTTGGTGTTTTAGGAAGGCTTTTCAAATAAGAATCTTAAGCTGGATTGGAGTTTGGAGAGCCTGGGGGCAGACCACCAGCTAGAGCAATACAGCAGTGGTCCAGAGAAGAGATAACACAGTGTGACCTAAATCCAGGCAAGAGATAAAAATAATCATGAGAAAAGGAAAAGGCAATGACAATGGAAGTTAGAAAGAAAGATGGATTGAGGAAGCAGTTAGGAAGAACATCAGCAAAACACTGAGGAAACACTGGTGGTGCACAGGAGGAAGGGGGCTGTCATTTACTGTACCAGGGAGGTTTGGCATGAAATTACTAAGTAGGAGGAGGCAGAGTGGTCAAGTCTAGAGGTAGATATTTCTAGAGGTAGATAAAGTATCATATAGGTGGTAGGACAAGCCCTTTGAATCAGCAGCTCCACCCACAGGAGGACCTTTTCTGTGATTATGCAGAGAACATTTGAGGTTCCTCTTTGTCTATTCCAGAATGCAGTCTTGGCTTTACTTTTTCATAACCAAAAGGCTTATCAGAGTTTTTTCCCCCAAACAAAAAGATCAATCTGTCCTTAAAGGTAAATTCTGCCTCTACTTCTTCAGGAACAGAAGAGCTGCTGGAAGCTTTAGACTAGCAGTTTATCCTCACTTCCAGTCATGAAGGTTTCAGAATATTGGGGTTCATTTTGGTAGTGCCAATCAAATTTTTTCATGTGCATGTAATTTGACCCTGCGTTTTCACTTCTAGGAGTCTATGCTATCGAAATGCTCATACAAATATACAGAGCAGTATTGATTGTAATATAAAAAAATTATAAACAATTTAAATGTATGTCTGTTGGGATACAACTGAATAAATTATGGTCTGTCCATAATATGCAATACTGTGCAGCTATTATAAAGGACGAGGTAGATCACTGTGTACTGACATGAATAGGTTTCCATTATATATCAGAATGAGAAAAACTTGTGAATCTATGTGAGTTGTGAGTGTATGTATATAAACGATATATACATGGAAGTAAGTCTGGAAGGATACATACTAAAAATCCTAACTGGTTACTTCTGGGTAGTGGGATGGGGAAATGATACAGGAATGTCCAAAGAAAAAAATTAAAGATTTTTAAAAATCATGTGCTACTTTTATAATTTAAAAAAGTATAAACTCTTAGATTTCTTTGCAGGCACATTGGACAGAGGTTTCTTTTTTTTCTTTTTTTGCGGTATGTGGGCCTCTCACTGTTGTGGCCTCTCCCATTGCGGAGCATAGACTCCGGACGCGCAGGCTAAGCGGCCGTGGCTCACGGGCCCAGCCACTCCGCGGCATGTGGAATCCTCCCAGACCGGGGCACGAACCCGTGTCCTCTGCATCCTCAGGCGGACTCTCAGCCACTGCACCACCAGGGAAGCCCTCTTTTTTCTTTTTAAACATCTTTATTGGAGTATAATTGCTTTACAATGGTGTGTTAGTTTCTGCTTTACAACAAAGTGAATCAGTTATACATATACATATGTTCCCATATCTCTTCCCTCTTGCGTCTCCCTCCCTCCCACCCTCCCTATCCCACCCGTCTAGGTGGTCACAAAGCACCGAGCTGATCTCCCTGTGCTATGCGGCTGCTTCCCACTAGCTATCTATTTTACGTTTGGTAGTGTATATATTGGACAGAGGCTTCTTTAGCACTTTCCTTTCCCGTGGAATTTGCAGTTGTATTGCCAGTTTTTTTTTTTTTTTTTTTGGAGAGCTTTCCAACCCTCTTGTCCTAACTTCCTTTTGAGACAGGCTGCAGGATACTTACCTTATCTTTTCCCTGAACTAACAAAACAAAACAAAACTCAATTCTGTAATCAAGACCAGCAGTTTCAAATTTTATTTGGCATCGGAATTATCTTGATGCTTGTTAAAAATACAGATTCCTTGGCCCACTCAGTAGGTTCTGAGTCAGTGTATCAGGGGATAGGGTCCCAAATCCTGATCTTTCAGAGGCACCCCAGATGGTCAGTGAGAAATCCTGTTTCGGGGAATGATGTCTGATTGTCCCCTACCCCACTCCCTTTTCTCTCTGTGATTAGTAAAGAGAATGAGGGAGCAATGACTGACTCACCGTGGATATCTTTGTGGAGCACAAATGGTTGGGTTCATATGAATGGGAAAAAAATGAATATAACACAGTTTAGTAGACTTGAGATTTTAGTAATAAGTGTTGTTTCTTTAAAATAGCCTGTTTGAAGTAGGCCTTTTGGATTAAAGAGGCTGGTCTGGTGGGCTTCTTAGGCAAAGACTTAGGCCTAGGAGATGCCTTCCAGCAACGGCTTTGTTATGAGTGGAAGGGGAAAAGAGGGACCTTGGCAAATTGTAAGGTCTTAGAATTCAGATGCTTTTTAGTTGAAGCTTTTGTCCTTGGAAAATGAGGCCTCTAATATTAAGATGAGGTACTATCTAAAGACTATTCTAAACAGCTTTTTGTTAGAATTATTTTTTTCTTTGTTATAAACAAAGTTTGTTAATCAGATGCCCACTGTGGGTTATTAACATCTCAAAAAGGTGTTTAAAAAACATATACTCCAATTGCTCCCAACAATTAACCTTGGGAACAAAAGCAAATGGGAATACTTCTTAACTACTTTTCCAAGCCCTCAGTGAAGCTGGCAGCCATGAGTTAAATAAACCATTAGTTTTATTAGTTTGAGAACAGAAGCATCGACTTGGGCAGAGTTTTTTAATCTGCTCCACGTTTACCCAACAATCATTTATTCGGAGCCTACTTTGTGCCTACTGGACATTAAATAACTCTACAAATAAAAGGCAGAGACCGATGAGCAGCTAGAACTCTAAGGGGATCATCTGAATGGGGAAAAAGTGAATAAAACACTATTTAATAGACTTGAAAGCTTAGTAGCACATAGAAAACAGAAAGTGGCTTCCTTAAAGCAATAGCCTTGTTCTCTTTCTATAGTCTATTTTAAGTGGGCTCTCTGGCCCAGCGTTATCAACCTTGGATTAGGAGCTTTGAGGAAATGGTGGTTTGGCGGTTGTTTTTAAAGGGTTATTTAAGAAATGTAGTTACTAAGCAACTGCCATGACCGGCTGCTAAGTTGGAGTTCAGTGGGCAAGCCAATTCCAAAGAAGAGAATATATAAACAAGTTGGGAGAGGGGGAATATGGCTTAAGGATAGATTGGGTGGTGGGGTTTTTTTTCTTTTTTTTTTCTGTGTTCAACGCATATTTCTGCCTTTTACTTATCTTGCTCAAGAAGGGGTTGCTTGGTCAGAAATCTCTTTGTCTCACCCAGTCTCCTTTTAGCCGGTGAGTGGGGAGGAGGGCCAGAAAGGAGCCAACTGGAGAGCGCTGGGCTGGAGGGCTGAGCCTTGGGGCGGGACCCGCGCCTGGGCGGCTCTAGAGGTAGATAGCCCTGCTGCTGCGCGCTTGGGCCATCCAGGGCTACCATGACAGATTGGTCACCACCTTCTACCTTTAGATTGGGAAGCCTCATTGATATTGATGTGTTGCCTTCTAACCCTCAGAATAGGGACATTGTCCAGCTGCTGTCTCTCTTTTTTTCTTTCCCCAACATTTAATGGGTGAGTCAGTGACTTAACCGCTTCCTGCAGGATTTCAGGGACAGGAGTAAGTAATGAGGACAAATCACCATAACACCAGTGCGTGCTGAATGAAAGAGCACATGAGTTTAACCAGTTGGCTTCATTGGTACCAGAGTGAACAAAAAGAAACTTTGTTGAGAAGAGGATATTTGTATGAGTTAGAACCCTATTCCCTCCTGTTTAGGCTTTTTACTGTTTCCCTTTATACCCAGCTGAAGGTCAGGTTGCTTTGCTGAGGGAAGGGGAGTGTCAGGTGTTAGAACAGGTGTTTTGTTTTCTGCCTGTAGAGTCTTACAGACTAGATGGGGATGCTTCTTGCCCAGCCCTCTGTGGTGCATGAAAATGCTTTTGTGGAATTCTTTTTTCCTGGAAATGTGTTTGTTTTTTAAAGCAGTTCCCCAACCTTCAACCCCCAGTATAAATTGTGACTTCCTTTAAAATCAGCTTGTCATAATGAAGTATGCCTGTTTTCTACCGTTTTCACAGTCTGTGCCTTAGATATATCCCATTTTATGTGGCAATTATAGACTGGCAATTATAGACCTGAAAAATGTGCAGGGTGTGTGTGTTTGTGGTAAATGTGAACATCATATTTAAAATGTGCTAGGAGAGTGTCACAGCAAAGTAGCCCTGTAAAAAGCCTTTTATAATAATTGTATGGATAGAGTTAATTTTCCTATGTCAGGTTTTCTTACATCGGGTGTAAACCTGTAGTCACCTTTCCAGAATGATGAGGCTTTTTCAGACTGTTGTAATGGTGTCAGTGGGCTACAAAGTTGGGCATGGACTTATGACCCCCCTGGCTAGATGGTTTTGGAGGAGAGAGATGTCAGCAGACTTCTGGGTTTGGGAGAATTTCTATTGTAATGTTCAGTTGTTACTGAAGCCAAAGACCCTGTTTGTTAAAAGGGAAATAATTCAGGAGAGCTTTGTGATCTTCTCTTCTGATTGTGAGGTTTGTTTTTACCTTTGTACTGCATTCCAATGTCCCCCCTCAAAAAAAACAAGTCATCTAGAAACAGATCATCTTTGCCTAACAGTGATATAATGGCCTCAGGTCCTTCGCTGCCCCACCACCCTGCATCTCAGGGCCATCTGTTCTCTGCAATCCACTTTTCGGGAAAGTCTCTTTTCCCATCTGCTCTCCTTGGGCCTTAGTGCCTGCTCTAAAGATTAATGAAGGCTGCACTGGAACCTCTTTCCAGTTGTTATTTTTTTTAAGGATCAGTGAGTTTTTCCATTCGATATGTCCAAATGTTACTCCTTTTTCAGGTGTATTCTTTCATTCTACTAGTCTGGGGATTGAGAGAAATCTTTCTGTGCATGGAGGAGGTACTCTGCTTATCAAAGCAAAGATTGACTGGGCTGGCTCTGGCTGCTTTGAAGCCAAGGGTCCTCCTGACTCTTTGGCCGCTGGCACACAGGGTTGGTGCAACTCCTTGGGTTCATTCTTTTCTTGTCCTTTCCCTTGTCTCTCTGACAGAATACAGTCGCTTTGAATCGAAGATACATGACTTGCGAGAACAAATGATGAACAGCAGTATGAGCTCTGGGTCTGGGTCCCTGCGAACGAGTGAGAAGAGGTCCTTGTACGTCAGGTAAGTCTCACCTCTGAGCACCAGGCCTTGTGCTGCACAAGGGGAGTTCCGTGCCAACCCAGCCCTTCTTGTTTAACTAGTGGGGTAGGGAGTGTGTACTCCCAGTACTAAAACAACACTTTGCACTGTATGCTCAGGTTGTGTACTTTATGGTCAGTATCTCCTCCCTTTTGTGAGCTGGCTTCTTCCTTTTTGCTCCTGAATGACTCAGTATGGGAAATTTTCAGTTTGCTCTAATTGTAAAAGACTGTTGGGTGGTTGTTGCTATTCAGCATTCAGAGAGCACTCAAATGTTCAAAGTACTTTGCTTGCAATCTGTGATTTCAGGGGAAACTTGGCATTCCCCCCTTCTACATATGCATAATAGACATCAGAATTTGTATCCGAGCATATCAGCTATCACTGTGTTCTGGTACAGGGTCTCTTTTAAGAAACCAAAGAACTGACATGTTGCTGCTTTCTGGGTTTTTTTTTTTTTAATTGTGTTCCCTCACTCCCTGTGCACTGGTCTGCTGTATCTGAATCATGGGACATGGGATGGGATGGTGTATCTTCCACAGGAAGGGTGGGTGGAACGGATATATAGCATTGAGTGTATTGCTGCTGGAAGCTGTTCTGAGATACTGTCCAAGGCTGAGCTTTTGACCCTTGAGTCACATTATAATACTTTGTCAGGTCGAAGTACAAACCTCTTAGAGAGTTGGATTGCTAAATGAACACTATGGACTCCTCCTAGAATTAGGGATAGTTTCCTTCTTCCTGCTTGGGCTTCTTGGCAAAACTCCAGCAGTCTGGGGCAAGCATATTGTACCTCTCCAAGGGTAAAATCCTTGGAGAAAGAGGTGGTAGGATTACTCCTCTGAGCCGTGTGTGTGTGTGTGTGTGTGTGTGTGTGTGTGTGTGTGTGTGTGTGTGTTTAATGCTTGTATCAGACTCTTGGGTTAAACTTTTTCTAGTGGCCTCTGATACCAGCTGGAAGGTGGGGAGGAGAGGCTACAGTTGCTAGTTGCCTGGCAACGTGACATCTACTCTGTCCTTGGGGTTTGAGATGACATAGCCAACCGATATAAATGCTAATTGCAGTTTTTCTCTCGGGTGCTTGATTTTCTTTTTCCTCAGTTGCTAGTTCCTGACCCTCCTACAGGGAGAAGAGCCAAGGGAGCCCAGATTTGAGCCTCAAGCCCACTAGAACCCTTCATGGTTCTTTTCTAAAATGAACCCTCAGCTCTGCTCCCTCTGTGTTGAGAGCAGCTTTCTTCACATTTGTTGTGAAGAGAGGAGAGCAGGAGGAAGGCTGGACTAGTCACTGGTGATCTTTTCAGTCTCCTGTTTTCTGTCCCTAAGCCCTTGCTCTGGATCTGCAGCCTAGACACTGGGGTGCCAATGGGGGGACTCAGAAATATGCTGTCGCCTCCCGCAAAAGGGTAATAGTTATGTGACTTGGTCAGGATTGTTCCATTCGCGTGCTTCCAGCCCCCGCAGATGTGGCACTCCAGTGTGTGTGGGAAGCTGATCTTTAGGCAAGACAGTTTCTTTGGAGAGCTTTATTTCTAAATTTCCCCTCTCTACCTATCCTGTGCTAGAGCTCTCCCTGCCTGGGCAGGGGGAGTGGGGCATCAGCTCTCAACCTGGAAGACCTGGAACACCCTTCTCTGGTCCTGGCAAGGGACGCATTCCATCTGACTCTGGGGAGGAGGGTGGAGACTGCACTCTGTTTCTAGTGAATCAGTTTATACAGTTTATATCATCTGCCCTTAGTCTTATGTAGATAATATCTGTATCCTCAGAGGAAAGTAAATATGGTTTAGAATAGTGAACATTTGTAATCACTAGAGTTCATCAAGGGAAATAATGTTTTATGGCTAGATTAGCGAGCTGAGGTATTTCGCTAAGCTAACCCTCTACCAAAGCCTGAAGCCTGGCTCGCTCTATTGCTTTTTGTGCCTGTTTTTGGCCTTTTTTTACTCTACAGTAGCTTCCTTTTGTTCAGCATTTAAGTATATTCAAGGTTCTTCCATTCTTAATAAGGAAAGAAAAAAAATTCCCTTGATTACCAATAGTCCCTTAAACTATTGTCTTGTTTCTCTTCTTCTCACCACATTTGCCACATTATGTGCCAGGAAGCACTAGCTCCTCAAGATGTTAAGTATTGTGTGAAAAATCAGTGGTTCAGTAAGTTGGGCAAATGCAGGATTAAACAGAGGAAAATAGGGTTCTTTACTGTGATCAATCTCCAGGAGGGACTGTACTAGGCAGTGTTTCCCCCAAAGATAGGAGCATGGGAGCCTTATTTGGAGAAACTGGTCTTAGCATCCAGGCTTGGAAATATTGCAGTCGTCTGTACTTGCTGCTGCTATTTCTTCAAATTGCTTCTCTTTCAATAGGAAAGGAAGTGTGCATCTGCTTATCAGCATGGTGGTATGGTTCCAAGCAACTCTGGAAGGCTCCAGAGGGGCAGAAGCCCAACTCTGTCAGTAGTGACTGCTTCGCTGATTCTCTGCCATTGGTCTGATCTCTTCATATTTGTTTCCGTGTATTACTGGCTTTCTTCTTTAAAGGCTCTCTTTCTACCTTGCTGACCATTCCTCAATACGTTTCATTAGCTCTGCCCCATAAATGGCAATGTCATTTATGTTCACAGCTTCAAATCCTGTTGTGTAAATGACGACTCTGATCTCTTTACTGAACTCCAGACCCACATATCAACTACTTGTTGCACACGTGACTGGAGCTGCCCTCCCGGTGCCTCAAACAAGCAGTGTGTTCCAAATGGACCCCCACACCTACTCATCCTCCTTACTTTCCTTATCTAAACTAATTGTGTCACCCTATCATGTGGAAAAGGGATTAGATTTGTTCTGTCACCCAAGGCAGATCTCAACTCAACATAAGGAAGAAAGAGCTTATGATTAAAACTGTCTGAAAGTGGAATGAACTGCTTCTGGAGATAGTAAATTTTATTCTTTGTCACTGGAGGTGTTACCAAAGAGGCTGGGCAGCCATTTGTCTGAGTGTTGCAGAGCGGGTTGAAGCTAAAGATCTGCTCAGAGGCTTTTAGTAGTTCCCAGTGTCTTCAGGATGAAGGGGAACAAACAAACATTTTAAACAAACATTTACGGGAACAAACATTTAAACATTCTCTTTAAATTGCTTTTAAAATCCTTTTAATAACGCTACGAAGTAGGCATTATTATTCTTATTTTTCAGGTGAGAAAACTGAGATTCCAGTTAGACAGCTAAGAAGTTCCAAAACTGGAATTTGAACCTGGCTCTGACTAGAGCTCTCTCATCATTTCCCAAACTTGCTGATAGGAATCAGCTGGCATGCTAGTAGAAGTACAGATTCCCAGGCTCTTCTTCTATCGATTTAGATTCACCAGGTTTGGGGAAATGTATGTTTTTAACAAGCAGTCATAATGCTTAGGAATGACCACTTGTTTGTCACAATAGACATTTATTTCTGTTTCACTCGAACAACTGAACATTACACTTACTTTAGCTCCTGCCACGTGGAAAGCAGTAAAGCACGGGCCTGAGAAATTGGGCGTGGCTGTGGCGGTAGATTCAAGGAAGCGGTAGGCGTGGTTCCCGCCCTCCAGCAGCTTGCCATCCACACAGATGATACTACGCAGCAGGTGGTTAAAGTGAAGGAACCCTTTACAGTGGGATTTCACCTCTAATTCTGTTTGCTGTTGTTTCCCCTTCTGACATGCTCCTCCTCCCTTCCCTTCCCCTGAATCTCTATCCTCCTCTCGTGTGCACGGGGTTGCAAAGCTGTTTTGAAGCAAATAACACCCTCTTGCAGCTGCACCGAGGCTGTAGCAGGTGAAGCCTTAGGAAGCTGCAGCCGCACTAACCACAGGGGGGATGGGATTTGTGGAGCGGGGAGCAGGAGGAAGAAGGAAAGATAACAGTGTTTGGAAAATGAAACTTGGTTTTAAAGTCACTAGTGACTTAATGGAAAGGCCTTCCCTACCCTTCACCATACTATAGAAACATCTCTTAAATAGTATAGGCAGGGTGAACAGAGCCCCTCTTTCTGCCCAGTCTAGGGCCTTTGCTCTGCTGGTTAATTTGCCTTCCACACTAGAAAAGTCCACAAAATATGCCTCTCTTGAGCCTTTTGCTCAGGGTCAGGGTGATTAGATGTTTAACTCAGGCCATTCTGATGTGAAGGTAGTAAAAAGACACAGGGTAGGTTAGAGTTCCAGAGACCTCCAAGTTCTACACTTGTATTTAGTTTATTTATTTATTTCATGAATGAACAAAAGACCTTATCCTCCAAAGCTTGCCAAGAGGCTTGATAGTACATTTGTAGAAATAGCTTTTGAAAGTCTGTTCCGGCTAGCCTGGCTACATTCTTTGCAGTCACAGGACAGCATCAGGCATTTTGGGAGTCCTGGCCTTCTGGCTGGCCATCTGCCATCCCAGTTTTCTTCCCACTCTAGGAAGGAAGTCATGCCCCCATCTGTAGTCCTGATTCAAGAAACAATGTCAAAAAAATGTCAGAAATATTGGCTTGGTCATCAAAGAAGGCTGGAAGGTGCTCCTTCTTCTTCACAAGCAGACATTAATTGTACACTGCTCTGTGCTTAGCCCAGGGTGGTGCTCGGGGGAGCCCAACTTTCTCTTGCTCATTAGTGAGTTTCAGTAGTGGATTAAGATGCCAACGAGGTAATATTGGCAGGCTTCACTATCTGACAGAATTTGGGAGTGCTGATAATCCGCATCTTAAAAAGCAACCACAATTTATGTAGTGTTCAGGGCTACCAGAGGATGGGATAGTTTCCTGTATCAGTGATTCTGGAACTTCCTGTTGCTGGATCATATACAGACATCAGTCCTGGACTTGTAATCCCCTCAGCTGATCCAACAGGTGCTGTGAACCCTGAATATTCACACACTGTGGGTCTGTGAATGCCCCTCTGACTTCATAATTGCTCTCTAAGGCCTGAGACTCTGAGGTAGACTAAGGAGAAGAGTGCCCTCCCCTGTTCTCCATGTTCGCTTCTTCAAGGTGTGCAAGGGACTCCCGACTTGCTACCAGCTGCACTTGCTCCTCCTGTGATGACCCACCTTGTGTCTATCTGAGTACTCAAGTTTGGACTTTTGAGTTGCTCTTCAGGAGCTGCGAGAAATTTTAACTCTTGCACTAAGGCCAAGGGCCGATTTACAGCTCTCTGTGCATCCTTTAGATGGACCAGGCAAGGGAGGGGCTGCTGAATATTTAAGTAATATGTGCCCTTTATCTGGTACTTTCTGTCTCAGGCAGCTTGGGCTGCTGTAACAAAATACTGTAGGCTGAGTGCTTGAACAATAGACATTTATTCCTCACAGTTCTGGAGGCTGGGAAGTCCAAGTTCTAGGTGCTGGCAAATTCAGGTTATGGTGAGCCCCCTCCCCCCTTCCTGGCTTGTAGATGACCACCTTCTTGCTGTGTCCTCATGTGGCCTTTCCTGGGTGTGTTCTGAGGAGAAACAGGTCTCTTTGTCTCCTCCTCTTCTCATAAAGGACTAATGTTAGGATGAGGGCCCCTCCCTCATGACCTAATCTAAACCTAATTGCCTTCCAAAGGCCCCACCTCCAATTACCATTACATTGGGGGTTAGGGCCTCAACAAATGAACTTGGAGGGGGCAACCCAAACATTCAGCCCATAACACTGACCAAAGGAAGAAATCGATGTCTCCCAACTGGTATGGGAGGGATATACAGTGGAAGAACACTGCAGGATAGTAACTGGGAGGGTGTTCTGTGCTCGCTGCCCCAGCTTGGTCTCACCCACCATTCACGAGCGTCATACGTGGCCTCAGTCCTCAAAGGGCTTTCCCCAAAGGGATATAATATGAAAGATTAGAAAACTGCAAGGGTTAAATAGCAATAAACAGAAAATATAAAGAAAGATCGCTGCTAAATACGTAGTATGAATTTGGAAGAAGGAAATTTGGAGTGGGCAGGGTCACAGAGAAGGGTGGAACTTGGGTTGGGCCTCAGAGGAGCTGCTGATGGCGCAAGGGGACAGGCAGAGCCTCCCAGGCCAGACAGATGGCTGGGTCCACAGGCAAAGAGGTGGGCACACTACTAGGTGAGTACATGGAAGCAGCTACTTGCCTTTGAGGCTGTAGTGCTGAAGTGCTGTTGTTTACTTTGCTTTGAGAAACCTGCCTGACCGGTTTCCTCGGTATTTGCCATTTTCTTTGCATTCCTGTTCACTAAGACACCAGGGTGTCTGGGCCAGATGCGTATGATTTCTCTGAATCTTTCAGACCCTAAACTTTAAAATTTAGGACCTGAACTGCAGAGACTTTGGGCCTGGTAATCTGTTTACTTTGAGCTGATTATATTCCTGCTTTCCCACTTGGCAGTGAGGTCCCAGCTGAAAGGAAGATTAGGCAAAGTCCTCTGGAGCGTGTGCATCATCCCTGTGGGCAGCTCTTAGGGGATACTATTTGAAAGGTCACCACTTAAACAACATATCTTTCAAGACCTTTGACAACGCCTTCTCCTTAGGAAAGACAGGCAGCGGCATTTAAAGCTGCTGCGCTGAAACTTAGCTTGGGAACTCCAACCTGCAGGCCCTGGGAAGTGAGCATCTGCTTTTCGTGCTGCTGTGACTTGGCTCCAGAAGGTGGCTTCATCGCCCACTTTCTGTTTTTATGTGCCACATTTTTACCTGGGACATGCTCTTTACCCTGCTCTCAAGATAAATCAGTATTTTCTGGCCTGGCCATGATGTTTGAGAAGTTGTGGGAAAACCCAAGATCTGGCTCTCCTTTGCTTCACAGAGGTACATGGCCATAACCAAGGAGAACATATTCAGGGTTGAAGTCAATAATCTTTTATGTAGACCACTCACTGTGATCTTAGGCTGTGGATGGTAATATTTCCATAAGCCTTGTTCTTTCCCGAAATAGTGTTTCCTTCTGACCTGACCAGTCCTTAACTTGGAGGCCCCCATGAGATTCTTTATATTTACACCCAGGAAGGATAAGGAGTTTCTGAGGCTTCTAGTCTCCCAACACACCATCTTGTCAATAAGCTCACACACATGAGATGGGACCAAGGTGACGGAGTAGTTAATTATGGTCTTTTTTTAGGTGTCCGGAGAAAACAGGTGTTGCTTTTTTTTTTCCTGCTCACTCTTGGTTTGAGTCAGAGGTTGAAAACGTTGGTTGCTGTGTCATCTGGGCCCTGCATGTGTAGGATTTTGGCTCCCGGACAGTTGTTCAGTCTGATTTAAAAGGGGAGGTATGTTACTGCCTTGACTTTCCTTAGTGCTTGCCCTAAGGATAAAAAGGGGCGGGCAGGAGGATATATTCATGTTGTGGAGAAAGGTGTTCTTTGATCCTCTTATCAAGTCTGACTAGAGGCATTTGTAACAAGGTGCCAATCCCTGTCACTTCCTTAGGTTTCTAGGCTGTTCCTAAGAGAGACTGTTATTGCTAGAAGGCCACAGTTTAGCATGCCTCTTAAAGATCTTAGGTAGGTAGTCAATATTTTTTCAAAATTTATTAAGGTCTAATTTGCATACTTTTTCCTATTACATGAAATACATGTCATTTGAAAGGTGGTTTGACTTTACTACTCAGGCTTGTTCTCTTTTACTGGATTACTTCCCACGTGAAAGTTTAGCCTGCTAATGATTTTTTTTTTAATTTATTTGGTTGCACCAGGTGTTAGTTGCGGCACATGGGCTTCTTAGTCGTGGCACGGGAACTCTTAGTTGCAGCATGCGTGTGGGATCTAGTTCCCTGACCAGGGATCGAACCCAGGCCCCCTGCATTGGGAGCGTGGAGTCTTAACCACTGCGTCACCAGCCTGGTAATGGTTTAAAAAAAAAAAAAAAAGTGAGACAATGAAGTCGGTCACACAAGGCCTCCTAAATGAATGCCAGACTCCTTAGCTGGACTCCAGGCTGTCCACAGGCAGGCCCTGGCCAACCGCTCTCCCGAGTGCCCTGCGGTGAGGCCAAACGTGGGTGCTGCTGACCCCGGTACACACCCTGGGCTGCTTGCCTCCGAGCTTCTGCTCATGCTGTTCCTTCTAGCCGGAAGGGCCTCTCCCCATCTCTGTCTTTGAAATCTGAACCGTCATCGAGGAGGCCCAGTTCAAAGTTAACACCTCCCCATAGATTCCCCAAGCTCGCTGTGACCTATGCTCCCTCTGAAGGCTTTTAGGCCTTGGTTTGTCCTGCCCTTGTGCCTCTCGCTATGACACACTGTCAGATAGCATACTCCACAAGGCCAAGACTCATTTTGCTTCTGTATCTCCCTTCTGTCAAACACAGTGCCCCAAAGTAGACTCAGTGAGTATGTAAATAATGGAAGAAAGATATTTTCCAGACATAGCCAAGTGGACAGTTAGCTTTTTTTTTTCTTTTTTAAAAATGTGACCATGACTTAGACCTCACAAAATTTTTCTGAGATTTAAGAGCCCTGGTCTGAGAGTTAACCATCATACAACTCTAAGATGAGGCCCTGTGCATCTCTGGGACTGGTTTTCATTGTCTATGAGGTACTTTTCAAGCTCTTAGTCAGACAAAATTTCAGCAGGAAGAGATTTGGAAAACAAATCAAGATCATGACAATGGAAGAAGGACTGTTGAAGGAATTAGGAATGTTTGGCCTGGTAGAGAAGACCTTAGGAAGGACTCAGACTCATTAAATGTTTGCACTGGAAAGAAATTTAGAGAATATCAAAGGAATTTCCTTTATTAGATAGGAAGTGGGGTGAAATGACCCTTGAGGTTTCAGTGTTCTACAGAGCTCTCCTCATTTGCTGTTCCGATTGATAGAAAAGGAAATTCTTGTCAATTCACCTTTTACGTTCTCAACTGAGAATGGTATTGTAGTTCAGAATTTCAAATTCAAGTTTTAGGCTGCTATGTTTTTAACAAAATCATCGTTTAAAAAAAGCATTGTCCATTCTGTTGTTCACTATTGCTCATTCACAAATTCATCAGATAGAATGTAGGTAAACTTAGGTACTACATTTTATTGGGAAATTGCCTTTTTTTGCCAGGGAACTTAGAGCCAAACAGGTTCCTCATCTGAAGTAAATGACTCAGGTCAGGTGCCTGGTTTATTGACTCCCCCAGCCCTTTTTATTTTCTTTTTTAAAAGTGCCTAGAACAGTGGTGTCCGTTCATATTAGATGCTGATAAATATTTGCTTAATTAATGAATATCCTTAAGAATAGACTATTGTATCATCATTTAAAATATTAGTTTTGAAGAGTAGTCAACGATATGGGAAATATTAATGATACAATTTCAAGTGACAAGTAAGGTTGCAGAATTGTGTATACACACCATGTTTGTAACTTTGAGAAATATGTACTTTTTGATTTGTGTGTTTATTACGCAATATTATACAATACCACAACAGTATGAAGAGTTACTTCTAAGTTACATTAAATGTGATTTTTCTATTTTTAGGCTTTATATTTTTCAAATATTCTATAATGAGCTTATATTAATTTAATTTTTAATGAAATTAATGCATATGGATAGTTTAAAATGTCAAATATTACAATAGCATATGCAAAAAATTTAATCCCTTGCCTATTCACCCCCTTTCTTGCTACACAAAGGTAACTGCTTTCGAATATTTTAACTGTAACAAAAAGAAATAGTAAATCTAAATAGCCTTCTATGTGTTAAATAAGGGAGTTACAAAATAATAGGGATGTAGAAATATAGTCAAATGAAAAATCAGGCATTTATTTCCACCAGGAAAAAAAACAATAGAGGACTTCCCTGGTGGTGCAGTGGTTAAGAATACGCCTGCCAATGCAGGGGACACGGGTTCAAGCTCTGGTCTGGGAAGATCCCACACACTGTGGCACAACTAAGCCCGTGCACCACAGCTACTGAGCCTGCGCTCTAGAGCCTGTGAGCCACAACTGCTGAGCCCGTGTACCACAGCTACTGAAGCCCACACGCCTAGAGCTCGTGGTCCGCAACAAGAGAAGCCACCACAATGAGGAGCCAACATACCAGCACAAAGAGTAGCCCCCCTCTTGCGGCAACTAGAGAAAGCCCACGCGCAGCAACGAAGACCCAACGCAGCCAAAAATAAATAAACAAATTGTTTTAAAAAAAACAACAATAGGAAAAGTTTATAGGAAAGGAGGGGTAGTCATCTATGAACACCACTTACATAATGATGTAAAATTAAATATTGTTTAACCAAAAAAATGTGATGTAACTAAATTGGGAGGGCAGGGGAAAAAGAATGGGTGAGTGCTATAGAAGACCGATACATAATGTCTAAAATGTAAAACACAAAGCAAGAAGAAGCAGTTGTTTAGAAATATGTTAGAAAAGAAAAAGAAACAGCTAAAATATTTGAAAGCAGTTCCTTTTTAAATTGAGTTACATTTTTTGAAAGTCGTAAAAGGAACACATGCCTGTGGTTTAAAAACAAACCAAACAGTTCCATTCCTGACAGGCAGTGGGAACTGCTGGCATTCTTGTTGCCTTGGATTTGTGCTTATTTTGTTTTTACTTAGCTCGTGTTATGTGTTTTAATATTGTAAAGTATCCAAAATTCATCTTGGAAGTAAACTGACCTATTAGTTTTATTTAAATCTCAGATGTTTAATCAATTACCAATAATTGGATTCCTCATCCAGAAAATGTTTACATCAACTTTACTGTACGTACTCCAGCTTCTTACTGCTGTTGCCAAAGGTCAATATGGTTCTGTGAGGTGCTAAAGTATATATTGGATTGTCCCTTTTATGTTTTAAACTTGTAACCAGTAAACTCTCCCTTCTAATCTTCTACAGCCTCATCCTAATCTCTCCTCACTCATTTCAACATCTTCTTCCTTGCCTCCCCAAACTAATTTGTGCAGAATCCAAGCTCTGTTCTTTTCCTTACTATATTTGTTTTAATCTTTGAAGCCCATAATGACATTTAGTGTTTCTCATTGTCACTTAAGATAATAAGGTCTTCACCATGCACGTGTTCGTAGGAAGCTCTGACAGAATAGCTTCCTTGCTTTAGGACACTCAGTTTCGAATGCAGTGCAGACGTGTTCAGATTTGATTCTATCACACAAAGCCCAGAAAGAACCTTGGGGATGGAGGGCCTCCTTAATCTGCTGACCTCAGCCTCTCTCCTTATTGCTTCGAGTGTGTAAATTGAGGGAGATAAAGGGTTTTTGGTCAGAATTTGGGTATTTTCATTTTCAAATACTCTGACAGTGACTTCTTAAGGATTCCATTTTAAGAAGTTTAAGATGTAGATGGGTGTTTCACGCTCCACAGTTTTATGACCTTCTGCATTTCATTTGGGCCGGCCTGCACATGGGGAAATAGTATGTTTTACTTTGCAGCTTCCCCCTGAGCCACAGACCACTGTATTGCAGGTAGAAGTCTAAGTCTTGGAACTAGTTCTGGGAAATCTGCTGGGCTGTATGTGCAAAGGTGTTAACAGAGAATATGAAGAAGACAGAGCCTAGATTACAAGTAGAAAAATACAAACTTCTCACTGAAATCACCCATTTGTGGTGACTGCGTATGAGGAGAGATCCAGTGGATGAGAAAAGTAGACACTTTCATGTAGATGTGTCTGTTCCCTGAGCAGGGGAGCTCTGCTGTCAAGTACCAGCTTCACCAGGGCCGAAGTCAGCAGTCTATCCTGAAGGATTGAGCTTGCAGCTTTGGTTTAAATGTTCCTTCAAATCCACCCCCTTAAAAAAAATCCACCCCCTTTCCCTGCTATCTCATCATATATGAGGTCAGATTAATGTTCCTAAGTCTCTTTGGATGTGTCACTTCCTTACTCCCAAATCTTCAGGGGTCACTAGATCAGGTCTATTCAAGACCTTCCAAAATTGGCGCCAGACTTTTATTTCCAGCCTCATTTTCCATGACTCTCAGCTGCAACCAAGCTGGTCTCCTCCTTTTTTTCAAGCCTAGATGGAATAGCTCTCTCCCCACCTTCTTCTACCCTCCCCTTTAATCTTTACTCTGCATGTCTTATCAGAGGACCTGGCTTCTGTCCCAGTTAGTTTGGTGTGTGACCTCAGTCAAATTATTCTTCCTCCTTGAGCCTCCGTTTCCCCGTATATGAGAGAGAGAGACTGAACTGGGAGACTTCTTTAGAGGGGCCCCTTCAACTTTATCCTTGTGCGGGGTCAACATCAGCCTTAGCTTTCTCTTTCGCTGCCCCAGGATGCACAGCCCTTTTCTCTTTTGTATTTCTACAACATTTACCATTCATTGTTTGGGATTGTAGTTAACATTTTTGTGTCCTATCTTCGACTACTTTTTAAAGATTTGTTGTAAACTGAGACAGCCCATTGGCAGAACTAACTTATTTCCCTAGGACGTGGCTGAGGGAGAAGACTAGCGAGGGTGTTCTGCTTTGGACTCACACTTCACGTCCAGAAGCTGGGAGGAGATGGGACTCGTGAAAGATTGTTTTCCCTTACGCCCCTTGTTGGGAGAATGGGATATTTACAATGTCAAGACTGAAAGAAGGATGCAGTCTCCCACAGAATTCCTTCTGGTCTGCTGTAAGGCTGCTGGGTGTGTGCTGACTCTTTGGGTTGACCTTCCTCTGCCATCCTTCCACCTATTTAGGGTTGAGATGACCATTTCATCTTTCACTGTTTGTTTCCAGGGCCTTGTTTGATTATGACCGGACTCGGGACAGCTGCCTGCCGAGCCAAGGCCTCAGCTTCTCCTATGGTGACATTCTACATGTCATTAACGCCTCTGATGATGAGTGGTGGCAGGCGAGACTGGTGACCCCCCATGGAGAAAGTGAGCAAATTGGTGTGATCCCCAGTAAGAAGAGGTGAGTCGTCATGATCATGAGAGAGGTTTTCCTTACCCTGTTCCTGGTATTGATTTCTTCTTTACCTATTATACTATAAGTTGCTTGAGAGCAGTGGATGTGCTTTATTACTCCTTTTTGGTAGAGAGCTGGTGCTCAGGACATGGTTACGATTCAGTGAGTCAAAGATGGCTGCTGTGCCCACTGCAACCCACTGCTGAGACCATGCACTGGCAGTAACAGGACTTCTTTCTGACTCCAAAACAGGGTGGAAAAGAAAGAAAGGGCTCGATTGAAAACCGTGAAGTTTCATGCCAGGACGGGGATGATTGAGTCTAACAGGGTAAGTGGGGATCCCCAAGGAAGTCAGCCATATGTGAAGAGGCATAAGAAGCTTGAAGTCTGTCTGGTGGATAAGAAAACTGGCGAGCACAAAAGAATATCTCTTTTTCAGGGCGCTGGCTCTGTCCTATCAGAATACTGACTGCTTTTCACAAAGCAGAGAGAGCGGGCACCCAACCTCTACAGCCAGTGTATACTCCTCCCCCCTGGGTAACTGGCTCTTGAAGATGTGTTGGAGTTGGACTGTTTGGAAGGCTGACTTTCTTGGGGCACATGAAACCACTTGTGGGTGTCTCCCTGGCTGTAGACCCTTTCGGAGCTGTGGGGACCCTGAACAGAGCCTGACCTTGTCATCCAGCCAGCAAGGCCAGCCCCAGAGCTCCGACTGCCCTTCAGACCGAACGAGGCATGAGGGCTCTGTCCATTCACCCCTTTTCTTCTGTGAGCTTCACAGGCCAAAGAACTTCTGGAGCGGTAGAGGGAAGAGAGACACGGAGTAGATGACTCTGTGTGTATCAGTGGCACCTTAGGGCATGTGTCCAGGAGGCTACAGTGACCTTTATCCTTTAGGAAGTACCAGTGAGTGCTGTGAGTCTGGATTAGGTAGAAACCTCTAACATCCCTACAACATTTTCCTGTAAACATAATTTTCCTCTTACATCAACTTTCATTTAATCTCATAGACTCCATTTGTGAGAGATGGTCTTTTGTTTAGCTCACCATTGTCTCCATTTTAGTTTTTCTTGCATGCTTTAAAATCCATTGTTCTGTTTTTTTTTCTTCTGTCCTTCCCCTCCATGTTCATGTTCTTTCACAGTCGATCAAAACGAAACGTAAAAAGAGTTTCCGCCTCTCTCGAAAGTTTCCATTTTACAAGAGCAAAGAAAACATGGCCCAGGAGAGCAGCGTACAGGAACGTAAGTAGCAGCAGGGAACAGAGAGCAGGCCACCCACAGCCCCGCCCTCTCTTCCTCATTTGCACCGAAGACTGGGAAAGCGTGTGTGGGTATGGGTGTGGGTGTGTATGTGTCCGTGTGTGTCGGTCCCCCGTCTATCTGCCATGTGTGCATGTGTGTGAGTGTGTGTGTGTGTGTGTGTGTGTGTGTGTGTGTGTGTGTGTGTGTGTGTACCTGCTTATTTGCAGAGTCAGGGTAGAAATTGGTCTGCACAGGGAGACGTTGGGTCTTTTTTGTCCAGCTCCTCGCTCTGAAAGAATGTTGGAGGCTCTGAGGTAGAACTGGTTCCAGGGCTTGCCCACCAGAAAGTCGCTGGCACTGGCATTGGGAGTGCATGGCTGAGCTCTGCTGTGGTGGTGATGAGCGGTTATCAGCTACAGGGTCAAGTTCAGAAAAATGGTTTCTCAAGAAAACCAAGTCTAGGGACTCGGTGTTGCTCTCCTGGCTTCTTCCTCTTGTGTTTTCTTTCCCTTATCTTCACTCATCTATGTCAAGAGAAGAGCCTTTTCTTCCCTGGACACCTGGAATTGGGCCTACTTCTTGAATTACATGCACGTGCATATGCGTGTAATGCATAGGGATGTTCACACAGCTCTAACAGACTCACTGTCTTCCCAGAGTGTTACAGAGCCAGCTTTCAAAATAAAATCCTTCTTGCTTAAACGAATTGACACCGAACGGGGTTTACTAAACATTGTCCAAATAAAGGTTTATTGAGCAACACAAAGCTGGTTTGATAGAAAAGACCATAAAGCTGGGCTGAATGAACTTGCCATCCTGAGAAATATTCTCTTTCTACCATGTGCCTCAAATTAACTGCTCTCACCCTAACCTTAAATACCAGGTCAGGCTGCTAAAGTATTTCTCGCATGGCTCATGGTGAATTGTAAACCTCTCTCCTCTTCTGCCTCACAAGGAGGGGTCTCGGGGTCCTGAGCTGTTGGGACAGCAAGAGACTGACTAGTTCCGATAGGGAATGTCCTTTTTCTAGGCCAGCATGTTTCATGGTCATGGGATACATAGGTCATCAGTGTCTGGGGTGGCAGCTAGTAGATTACAAGGGTGCCCTCATCCAGATGCAGGTTAGGGCTCACAGTTCTGGGTAGCTCAGTAAGAAGCACTAGGTGCAGTAGGAGACGGTCTGAGACAGAGGCCTGAGGTGAGGTCACCATAGTTCATTCACCAGACAATTCCAGAACTTCCGTGCTGAGCCCAGCCTGGGGAGGCTTCGCTGTTGGGTGGCCCAGCTGAACGGGGGAGGGGATTGGCTGCTGGATAAGAGTTGAAACTGCCTAGTGCTTATTCTCCAGAAGCTGAGCTCATCCCCTGTGGTCTGCAGAACTCAGGTCAGCTTGGAAGCCCACACCTCAGACTGCATGAAGCTTTCCCTGAAGGGTTTGGACAGAGTGAGTCAGTATTGGACGAAAGCTCCTTGGGATGACGATAATTCTGCCAGCCTGTCTGCCACACATAGATGTTTGACTTTCCATTCACCCTCAGAGGGAAATGGTGATTTCAGGGGCAAAGCAGAGGTGGCTGTGTAACTACACATTTAGTCAAAGCAGGTGCTCCGAGCCTTGGTAAGTCACCTGTCTGTCCAGGTATCATATATGACCTGGGATGTTCTTTCTGTAGCAAAGTTCTTAACCTGGCTATATTTATAGGTCTTCATAGTATTTCATACTTCTGTCACTGATGCTCACCTGGCTCTGTATTCTTCCTTCCCCTTGTCTTTTTTCTCTATTTTCTGTCTTCTCCCCAATTCTTTCCCTCCCTCCCTCCTTCCCTCCCTCCTTCCCTCCCTCCCTCCCTCCCTCCCACTTTGTCCTGCTGTCTGTGAAATTAGGACTTCCCTGGGTTAAGTGACGATTATTATGGAGCAAAGAACCTGAGTAAGTCAAACTTACATACTGTTAACTGTATTTCTGGCATGAGTGGAGTTGCTGGGGTTGGGCTACAGGGGACATGGGTGAGGGCAAAGGGCGGAGGGGAGGGCAGTGAGAGAATTTGTGAGAACTGGTACCACAGCAGGAGGAATTAGAAGTGGCTCTGAATGTCACACTTTTGGTCTAGATCCCTGGTACCCTAATAAAAGCCTATCATTCATGTCTCTTTTTTTCCTTTTGTACCTTGAAATGGTGTGGAGCCGTCTTGGCATCCCACCTTATAAGTGAGGGGGGGCAAGAAGTGCTTCTCCAGAGGTGACCACTCAGCTCATCTCTAACCTATTGTTGAGGTGAGGGGTGCCCGCCTGTTGTATTCTTCTTCCAGTGACGCAGCACTAAAGAATTGGACTTAAGAATTAGCTGTTTCAGTCTCTCTAAACAGGGGGTAAGAGTACCGTGAAGCCCTTTACCCAGCGTACATCTGGGATGTCCCAGAAGGTTCAGGGGCCTCAGCAGATGGCTGTGGGCTGGCTCCCCACAGAGCATCTCTAAGGGGCTGAGCAGATGGGAGCCTTGACAGCATTTTCCGGACTATATATATTTAGTGCTTTAGCTTGGGGAAACCCTGACCAACCTCTCCCCTCTGGAAAATAATCCTAGACTTGAAAAAGGAAGGGACCTAGATCACAGGGCCTTAGCCTCCCTGCTGTGCACACATGCGGCCGTGCCGGGCAGGTTCTGTTAGTGGATACTCTGCTTCCATAAGTAATAAAGGCATGAGGGTAAAGGAGCTTCATCGGGGGGTTGCTCAGGAACTAGCATGGATGGTGACTCAGCCAGTCCTTCCTGGGGGCCACAGCATATCACGGTCTGGAATAGTGTCATCTTGGCTGAAACGAGCAGTGTCTCACTCCATAGTTCGTTGTTTCCATGTTCCATCTTCATTCGACTGTCGTCTTGGGAGCGAAGGGCTTTCTTTGGGCCAAACTGTGCTCTGTGCCTCCTGCAAGTGCGGCTGCTGGGCCCGCTCAGACGCGGGGAGGCCCCAACAGTCTGAGACAGGAGGATCGTCTTGTCTTCCCAGTGTTCTTCATTTGTTGTCTCTGTGTTGTGACGTGTCTGTCTTCTCCTGGACGGAGGAGCATCCCCTTTCACCGCTGGGGCCAAGCCCTCTTTCCAGGTAGCAGCGGCAGGAGGGCTCTTGGTTCCACCCATTGGCCAACACGTCATTCCCCGCCGATTGCTCAACCAACCCAGTGCTTAGCCTCTTAGTCGTGCACAATTCTGTACTTCAGGGGTTCTGTGTGGGGAGGAAACTCAAGAGCAGCCTGGTCGCTGGGCTTCTCTTTGCTACTGTCACTGCCTGTCTAGCATTGGGAGGTGCATTTTGGGATAGGATTTGGAAACCATCCAAGTCAGTTCTTCTGATTCAGATGAAGAGGATGCTGCCAAAGATTGGAAGCTGGTAGTCTGTAGGGAGGGCCTTGGCAGCCCCAGAGGGCCCTGGGGACGAGTGCGAGGTGGCCGGGGCTCAGGATTGGAGCTGTGCCTCCCAGCTGGTAGCCTGATGTGGCAGGCCTCCCGTGGCCTGACTTGGTTGGCAGCTCAGTGTCTGGCTCTTGGAGCATTTGAGTTTTCTGCTGCGTGTGACCTCTCAGTGGTGTGTTCTGAATCGGAGTCTCTTTCTTGTTGGCTTGCAGAGGGAGTGACATCCAACACCAGTGACAGCGAAAGCAGTTCCAGTAAGTGTGTGTCATTCTCCCCCATGTCACGTAGCTCTACCGTGTGTCCCAGCCATCCTCATTCCAGCGTTGCACGGCTGCCATTTCTGTTCAGAGGCTACTGCTTCTTTTAGCCATGTACACTTGGAGATCCTGGAAATGCTGTGGCCATTTTGTCCTTATGGGATGGGATTTAGGCTGTGTATTAAAGGGGAGAGCATAAGCCCTGCAGTTCTGGCCAGGACCTGACTTAAAAGCTTCCCTGGGCCCTGGGAAGGCTGAGCAGCCAGTGAGCAAATCCCTGCCATAGCCACCATGGGCTGTAGGTGCTGCCAGTTTTACAGATTTGCTCAGAGACCAAAAGAAGAATGGCTCCTGTGGGATATTGTTCTGAATTGCCTTTCCAGGTCACTAGTACTCCCTGGGTTAAGGCTTGGCGTCCTTACCTTTTAGCTGGGCTAAATGACCAGATGACTGCCCAGTTTTCCTTCAGAGATCCTGTGACCAGGCCAGAGAAGCCACAATTCAAGCCGCATGAACTTTGGGACTACTGGCCTCTCAGGAGTTGTGGCTGGAGGCCCTGAGAATGCATCCTGGGGCTTGATGCAGATATCGCTGCCTTCCCCGGCACTGCCGTCGGCCACTTTGGGACCTCCTAGCGCCCAGTACCACGTCTCTTGGTGACTGTTTTAGGAAGAGCTCATCGCTGCTAGGATAGATGGAGCTCTACCGTGAGGGGAGAGCAGTGCTCAGCACTGCTCTTAAAGGGCACTGAGGACCTTAGCCCAGCCTTGTGCCACTTTTCTGGTTGCTTCTTCCAGTGAAGGGGAGATAGGTAGACCCTTAAAAGGGGCAAAGTTTAGCTGCATCTTTGGGGACCTGCAGATGAGGGGACACAGGCAGTATGTCTCGACCAGTTGACGCTTTCCTGTGATTCTCACCAGAGCAAGAAGGCAACTGAGCACAGTAGAATATTACTTATAAGAAGAGTTCTGAGAAATTGAGGTGGCTTTTGGTGGAGGCTTCATGGCTTCTGGGTCATGTCCCTTTGCTCAGCTACATTTCACTGAACAAGAGGACTCCTGACTCCTGTCCCAGGGGCGGTGAAGGTCTTCCTGTGCTTTCTTGCCAACGGGAAGTAGATAGGCCCAAGGGCAGGTGTTAGCAAGTGTCAGCTGACAAGGCTGTTTTCTGGCAGAGGTGGGGGTGAAGTGAACATTGTAGGGAGATGAGGACACAGGGAGGCAGATGATAAAGTGCTAACATGTCCCCCTTTTTTGTTGCAGAAGGACAAGAGGATGCTATTTTGTCATATGAGCCAGTGACACGGCAAGAAAGTAAGCCCCCTTCTGAGAGCCTTGCCTTTGAGCCAGTCTGGTGGTCATGGGGCCCGGCCCAGTGGTTGGCCGTGGCGGCACATGGGGTGAAGGTGGAGGAGTAGGAGGGCAGCCGGTCCCTGGATGCCTCCTTCTCATCTACTTCTTCCTAGCGTTAGAACAGGGAAGGCCACCCAGTGTGCGTCCCTCACTATACCTTTGCTTGCTGCTGGGATGCTTTCCGAAGGATAGGACAGATGGACAGGGATGGCAGAGGTTGATTTCAGTGGATGTGGCCACTGCTAAAAGAGAGGCTTCGGTCCCTCCCTTCCGTGGCTGCTCTGAAAACCCTTGCTCAGCTGTTGGTGCCCATGCAGAGGTTTCTCCTGAATCTGTTGGAAAGGGAGATGCTTCTGGTTTCATACTTGCCTTGGACTTAGATATTCTCAAATTAAAGGCTCTTTGATGTCTTTGTAGTTAAAAGGCAGAATGGCTGAAGATGTGCTCTCCCGTCTGAGCAGTGGCTCCAGAGCCTCAGTGCTCCAGGCATACGGGGAGGGACAACAGGCCGTCTGGTGGGGGCCTCACTGACTGTCTCTGTGCTTGCTCTCCAGTTCACTATGCAAGGCCTGTCATCATCCTGGGCCCAATGAAGGACAGAGTCAACGATGACCTGATTTCTGAGTTCCCGCATAAATTTGGATCCTGTGTACCACGTAAAAGCCCAGGGCATCTTTGGGAGGGAGGCGTTGGTGCCCTGGGAATTGTTGCTCTGATGTTTTATGGAAAGGGCCTGCGGCCAGGTTCTAGGGTTCTCTGGGAACAGGGTGCATCTAACACCCTGGAAGAGGGAGTTCCCTGACGGTCCAGTGGCTAAGACTCCATGCTCCCGATGCAGGGAGCCCAGGTTCGATCTCTGGTCAGGGAACTAGATCCCACATGCCGCCACGAAGATGCCGCATGCCACAAGTGAGACCCGGCACAGCTGAAAAAGTAGTTTTAAAAAATGTGAAAAGAAAAAACCCACCTTGGAAGAGATTAGGCAGCAACGCGTTCCCCCAAAGCTGATGTGGGGAGGATTAAGACATCAGGCCGGTCTGCTCACTCCCTTGGAGAGGAGTTTGAGTGGTGGTGGTTGGGAACGATTGGGCGCTTGGGGGTGCCCAGCCCACGAGGTGTGGGTGTGGCCCTCTGGTTGGCTTGTGAGGCTTGCTGGCTCCTGTACCACGTTTGGCACCCTCTGTCTGCCAGACCTTGGCCCAGGAAACCCCGCCTTTCTGGTCCAGTTGAAGCTAAAGCAGATAGCTCCCAGCTTCTAACCTGGCTGTTAGAAGAGATGTAGGCAAGACAAACTTCCTCCCAGCCTCTTTCCCCCGACTCATCTGAAAAGCACTGGAGTGGCCCTGGGGCCCAGCAGTGGTTGAGGGGAACAAGTCAGCTCTCCGGGGCTTGGGGCAGGTCGTTGTCCTTGCACCCCAGAGCGTTTCCTCTCTTCCTGCAGATACTACCCGGCCTCGGCGTGATAATGAAGTGGATGGGCAAGACTACCACTTTGTGGTCTCCCGAGAACAGATGGAGAAGGATATTCAGGACAACAAGTTCATCGAGGCAGGCCAATTCAACGATAATCTCTATGGGACCAGCATCCAGTCAGTGAGGGCAGTTGCAGAGAGGGTAAGGAGAGAGGCGGAGGCGGTGGCCCTACGAAATTACCCTCAAAGGGAGCACGGAAATGCTGCAGCCAAAGTTCTGCGTGGATCCTCATCCTTCCAGCACATGGCCCTACCCAGTGGCAGTGCTGACCAGCGCCACGCCCACTCCGCGTGTTCCCAGACCCAGGTTGGAGGCATCTGTCTCCTCTGCGCAACTCACCCCAGAGCGTCACCCACCTGCAGCTTCAGATGTGACCTTGTGTGGGTAGTAGGAGCAAAATGTGGAGCCTGGGTACCTCAGAAGTAGAATCTTCCAGGCCTCTCTGGGTGGCCCCATGTTTCCCGCAGGTGGATGTTTGGGTTAGCACAGGGCGTAGACAGGGACTGGGTGGACTGATGCCAGTCTTTGCTTTTTCAGGGCAAGCACTGCATCTTAGATGTTTCTGGCAATGCTATCAAGAGGCTGCAGCAGTCACAACTTTACCCCATTGCCATTTTCATCAAGCCCAAGTCCATTGAAGCGCTTATGTAAGTATTTGCTGAGACTCTCGGCTAGGAGAGGGCCCTGGAAAGGAAAGGAAAAATCAAGTGGTTTGTTGGGCAGGGGTAAGACCCAATGGGTGCTCAGTGGAATGTCTGCGCCCCACCCTGTTCACTGGGGGCTCCTTTGGATTCGAGTGCACTTGCGTGTATTCCTGGTTGAGCTTTCAAACCTGGAAGGTTTGAGGAATGTTGAGCCTTGGGCCGCTGCTGCTCTCAGAGGGCAGCTGAGCAGCTTTTCAGGGAGCCTGGAACAATCCTTTGTGTTAATCAAAACACAGAACCTAGTTTTGGGTACTGTTTTCTTCCGTGTCTTTGGCAGGGAAATGAACCGACGGCAGACATACGAACAAGCAAATAAGATCTATGACAAAGCCATGAAACTGGAGCAGGAGTTTGGAGAATACTTCACAGGTAAGTCTCCCCATTGCACAGCTGGGGTAACATGGGAGCAGCTGGACACCTATTCTGTGAGTGTTTCCAAGAGGCCCAGACACCTTGCACAGAGTTTCTGGGTGCTTTTGAGCTCAAGCATTGCCAAAGTACTCAAGTGCCCTCCAGCCAGAGGAGTTTAGCCAGTTTTCTGGTATCAACCACCATCACCAAATGCTGCCTTTGATCGTTTTTGTTCGTCTTCATGTCCCTCCTAGATTGTAGGCTCCCTGTTGTCGTTTGTTTCCCTCCCTCCCAGGCTCCCCCATCCAGCACTTGTCCTTGCATGTTTTATGTACTGAGTGAATGTTTGTTGATGACGATGATTCCCTGGCGTGGTGTTCAGGCTGTCGTCTGTCAGTGTGTGTGTTTATATGGTCACCTGCTTTAGAAGGGTCAGTTCCTAAAAGGTTGGGAAGGTTTCTGTGTAATATGTTGCTTACCTTTTGAAGTACAGGGACATGTGTGTGCAAGGTGGTGCTGAGTGAGCTCTAGCTGGTGGTGCTACAAGGTTACCGGGGGACAGGATTCATAACTGTCCTCGCATACCTTGGGTCTTGGAGCTCCCTTTTCTGTTAGCATCCATGTCCTTGTTTGTCGGGTTGACCTCTGACATGGAGCAGATGTGACGGCCCCAGGAGCACGGCACCTTGCCAGAAATTGTGGCTTTTTCAGCTCTTGCTCTGGATAACCAGGATTTTCCACATCTTCTGGTAAGGCTGCGTTAGAATTACCAACTGCCGGCCTCATGGCAGCCAAGAGAGGGGCATGATCTACAAGGTCTGGCATCTAATGGGTGCGCAATAAACATTTCTGAAGAACACATTTTCCTACTAATTGCTGCTCAGTCTCACTGTCTTAGCAAGTTGACATCAAGCCCCGGGCCTGCAGTGCCCGCCAGTTTCCCCAGCGACCTGGGCTCCCAGACGGCCGCCTAGTGAATGAGCGGGGCTGAGCTGTGGGGCGGTTGGGATGGGCCAGACTGTCAGGGTTTGGGGCAGGGGGTTGCTGTGGACCACGGTAATAATTCTGTTTTCCTCTTCAGCCATTGTACAGGGTGACTCACTGGAAGAGATTTATAACAAAATCAAACAAATCATTGAGGACCAGTCTGGGCACTACATTTGGGTCCCATCCCCTGAAAAACTCTGAAGAATCCCCTCCAACCATTCTATTGTGAACAGAAGAAACCAAGTCCCTCTTCCCTCCTCCCTCTTCATTCCTGTCCCCATGGGGAGAACAGATGACTACTGTTCTTGTCCCCTTTTTTAGATATGTCCAAAAAATTGAGTTTTCTAGTCCTGTTCTGTTTTTTTAAATTTTTGTTTTGTTTTAGTTTATTTTTTGGGATGATGCCATCTCACTCATCATGTGACTGCGCCCATTCCTGCATGGACCTTTCCCAAGCACTAGCACAGGTGCAAATCCATCAGAGTCATTGTTTGCATAAAACCAAGCAGAAGCGAAGAGAAGAGAGGAGGACTGATGGAAAGACAGACTGGACAGCTGCGCGGCTTATGAAGCGAGCCCCGCGCACCCCGCGAGGAGAGGCTCCCGGGCTTTGCTACGATCCGTACACCACCTCGCGGCTTGGGACAGCGCGGTCATGGTGACAGAAAGTATCTTATTTATATATAGATATATATATGTAATTTATATAAAATATATAGAAATTATCATATATATATATATTATACACTCTCATATAATATATATATATATTCACACGCATTTGGACTAGAAAATCTATGGAGACTTCATCAATGGTACTGTGTTATTAGAGAAATGCTTTAATTTTCATATTCCAATCAGATGGCATCTTATATCCCAACTGGTTGGGGAGGGAGTGAAAGTGGTAGTAAGTGCTGTACCGAGGGCACCCGCATTGGTCATTCTCTTGAGAGCTGGGCTTTTCTTTAGGAGGGGTCAGGTCAGCCAGAGAACGGTGAGAAAGGGCTTTGGCCCGGGGGCCAGAGGCTTGGAGCTGTGACCCTAGAGCCGACGCTGCCCTTGGGGCACAGTCAGGCCCACGTGTGGGGAGCGAGAGAATGGCTAACGGTGCTCCCAGCGTATTAAATTGCCAATTGTTTTATGCCACCTGATGTGTCTGCATGAGAGGTTTCCTTTTTGTTCATTTTTAAGCTGCTGTTAAACCAAAACCATGTTGTGCTACTGTGTCAGCCTTTTCATTCTTCCAGATTTTACTTTGACTATTTAAGTGAATGTGTAGAATCCAATTTGACCGTGTTCTAAAGGCTCAAGATGTTCTGGAGGAGCCGGGCCTTGTGGTAGACTAGGCGACCCGGGCTTGGCCATTCCCGTCAGCGGAAAGGGAAGTGGGGGCAGATGAGAACCGACAGGAGCTGGGCCTCCTACTGTAACGTGTCCCTTCACTCACCTGCCAGGGACATGCTGGGCTCAGCCGAGGCCCTGTCATGGGGCCCACTGGCAGGGACGGGGCGTCACTTGCCTTCCAGCTCTGCGCTGGGACAGTGGGACGGCCCTGAGCTTGGCCAGCCGCGTAATGAAAAGTTTGATTTGGGTTGTTTTCGCAGCTGCTTCATATGCCCTACCTACCCCAATCCCTCACCAACAGCTGGTAGCTTACTGTTTCTTCAAGAAGAAAGTAGACTTTAATGCTGTCAATTTGAGCTGTAGAGCTACAATTCACTTACCGTTGAGATGTGAAACCCTGTTGCTTTTTCCCAGAGTCAGACGGCAGTGTTTGTGGTCAAGGGGGTTTTTCTCTGACCAGAAGTGCAGGCGGCAGGTGTGGCCCGGGCCCCGCCCCACCACGCTCCTTTGAAGCCACCATGCCTCCCTCAGCTCCACGCTGGAGGCACGACCCAGGGGAGAAGAGCGTGGACCTGCTTGGCCCCAGGGTTGAGCCTGTTGTTTCCTAGCCCACTGTGTTACAACCGGTGCAAAGCATACATGTCGAAGATGCTTTGAGCGCTACCAGCCAGATTTAGGAAGTCTGTTAACAGTTCTCCTAGCAGCGTGATGAGGCTATAACTGTAAAGTGTGGGGCCCGGAATGTGGGTAAAGAAAGGGCAGCAGCTTTACCCGCGCAGTACACTGGACTGGAGGCAAGAGGGGTAAAGTGGTGTCCGATTATGACTCTGGGGAGGAGGGGGTGAGCTGGGAGTGCTTTGATTTCTCTGATGTTAAGTGATGTAGTCTGAGTGATGCTCAACCCTCTACCCCTCCCAGGGGAGAAGAGCAGAGATTCAAAGCAAGCATGACACTAGTTGGTTTACCAGTGTTCCTTCCAAGGAGACATATATTTTTTAATAAATGATAGTTGCAATGAACTGTGGCTCAGAGACCTTCTTGAAGTAGTTGAGAGGGGAGGGTGGGGGCGCAGCAGTGGGAAACATGTCCCAAACCTTTGGGGGCCAAAAGGCTCTCTGCTTAGTGACCATCAGCTGACCGAGTCAGGCGTTCCTCTGGATGGCTCTAGACTCCTGTGGTCATAACAGGTCCTTTGTGAAAGCTTTGCGCTCAGTCTCCTACCCCAACCCCAGAAAACTGCCTCAGGTAGTGCTGGCCAGGTGTGCGTGGAGGGCATCCACGGCCTTCGGGGCAAAATGGCAAAGAAGGTACACAAAGACAGGAGGTGCCTAATGCAGCACAGACGTTTGTTAGAGACAGCGGGAGCCAAGGCAGGAGCAGAGAGCCGAGTAATAAACATGGTAAGAAAAAGCTGGTCTCCCAGCTACCAGAAAGCATTAGAGCCCAGGGGGAGTGAGGGTGAGATGGGCCCAGTTTGCAGAGCAGGGTGGCAGTCATCGCGGCAGCCCTGTGATGAGAGGAGGAGCGCTTAGAGCAGGTGCCTGTGACGTGGCTGATGTCCCTGTAGCTTGTGTGAAGAAGCCTGAGGACGTCCTGCTGTGGTTCAGCTCAAGAGCGATGACTGTGTGGGGGCCGAACCACGGCAAGGACAACAGTGCTGAGCTGTTTGCAGGGTGCTTCTTTTCACACATTCTCTCATTTGCTAGAAGGCAGCCTAACAAAAGGGAGTCGCCAAAGTGCTCTGTGGGGTTTTAAGGAAATCTACCTCCTAAGTGTAAAGGGCACAAAGAGCTGGCCTCTGATCCCGCTGTGCTGAGACTCCGGCTCCACAGCTGCTGGCCCTCCTAGAGGCGGCGCGGCTGAAGAAAGCGCAGCCCCGGAGGGAAGATGCTGAGCAACTTGGAAAGAGCAGAGGTGGACACCCTGACCCTGAACTCTACCACCGCCTTCTCCACTAGGAGGCAACGCTGCGCTCTCTCCCCGGCTCCGCTGCCGACAACGCAGCCAGTCCCACCCCAGCCTCTTCGTCTCTAACAGACCTTAAATTAAAACATTCCTAGGATGATGCTGACTACATAAAATATTTGTTCAGATGCAAGTGACCAACTTTGTCTTAAGGTGAAAGTGGTTCTAGAAATTAGCTAATGAAAGCAAAATCTTTACCAAAACTAGCGTGGGAGCCATGCTCAAGGATGGAGCTAATACAGATGCAGAGGAAGGTAGGGGTTGAGCTGCAGGACTGGGAAGGGACTACAGGGGGAGTATCCTGAGCAGGTCCAAGTCAAGCTAAAAAGGATGGGGCTGCGAAGGGACACTGGGCTCCTGGAGCAGAAAGGTCAGTACTAAAGGACAACGGAGCCCTCTCCACGGGGACAGCACTTGCCTGGTGCCAACCACTGGAGGCCCACGGTGTCAGAGTGGCTGCTGAGAGAGAGAGAGCCTTAGCTTTCTCAAGACAACCCCGCGAGCGAGCGCCTGCGGGAGACGCTCACCTCAGTGCTCCCACGTTTTGCCCCTCATCCCTGTTCCCAACTAGGGTTTCATGGCCTTGATGCCACTAATTCTCTTACCCGTTCAGTCAGTGCCGTGGCACCTCTAGGACATGCTATTATTACTGCAAGTAACTTTCTGAAGCTCAAATTCCAATTCCCTCCAAGGCCTCTCTTCCTCATCACTTCCCAGAAACAGCAGAACTGGCACCCCCCCTTCCCCCCACTCCCCGCACACCTTGGTTCCTGCCGAACCAGTGGGGTCTTGGTAGCAAGAGCTTTCGCAGAGGATAGTCTGTTTCAGCTGTGAAGCCCCAACTAGATTTTATATGAAGCACTGAGCCTGTTGTCGCAGGGGGATACCCACTGGTGGTTTCCACATTAGACCTAATGGTCTCCCTCCGCGTCCTGTCCCTTCCCCAGCACTCGCACTGTCACCAGAAGCACCTAGCACACGGCAGAGGACTGGAAAGTGGGTGGTTTGAGAGGAAGGATTCAGACCTGCCTGCTGGTGGTGAAGAACATGTGCAAGCGGATGCTCTCCTGACCGGCCTTCCTGTCACCACAGCCATCCTCCCTGTAGCTGATAGAATCGGCCTACTAAAGTGCCCTCCCTCCCCATGGGGGCAGCGTTGCCTACAGGGAAGAAGAGTCCGAGCTCCTTATCATGGCGTCCCTGCCCTTTCCCTCCTGCCTCGTCTTGCTGTGGCCCCGTCTGCTCCAGCCATGAGTTCTCTGAATGCGGCACAACCCTGTGTCTTTGCTTTTTTTTTTTCTGCCCATAAATGCCCTCGCTGCCACCCCCTTGATCACCTGCAAAACTCCTGTCAACATTTTAGACTCCATTCAAGAATTCCCCTCGTTCTATGCTGCCTTTCCTGAAGTACCTCTTCTGCCCCCGTGCCGTGGGTCACAATGACCCTTCCTTCCTTTGTGCTGTTGTTAGACCCTGTAAGAACTTTCACCATCACCGTAACCGCTAACACTTATTTCACGCTTACTATGTGACAGGCACCGTGCTCAGTGCTTTGTGCGTTTTAAATCATTTATTGCCAAAAAAAACAGCCCTATGAGGTTGGTGCTCTTATCCTTATTTTCCCGTTGAAACTGAGGCACACGGAGGTCATGCAGCTAATACACGTCAGTGAGTCAAGCGCAGGCCAGCTGCAGTGGCTGTGCTCTCAAGCGCTGCGCTGCTTCTTCCTCTGCCACGCGTTTTCTGGCCCTTCTCTCTTGACATCTGGCTTCCTCTCCTTGACTCCTCTTTGCGAGCGGAGACTGTCCTATTTCCCTTCCCATTTCCAGCATTCGGCACAGTATCTGTCGCATAGCAGGTACTCGGTAAAAGAGATGTCCTAGTCTTTGGCTCAAGCTTGGAGGGAAGAGATTTGACGAGGCCCAAACCTGTGGTGAATGTGAATTTTGTTTTCTGTTTTACGGAGAACCTCCATTCTGGAGTTCCTGCTACTTCCTCTGGGATCTTGCTCCAATTATGACTCCTTTCCATCTCCAACCACTTCCTCTCCTTTAGCTCCTTCCCCTTCTTTTCACTCTGCTGCCTGTTCACCAGGAACTGAACGGTCCCCCAGCTCTGCTCCCACTTACTGACCATTTGTTCGTTCAGCACAAGTTTATCCATGCCCAGAAGCTCTCAGGGTCAGCCAGGACCTCCCAAGCATGACTTTCAAAGACTCCTCTCTCAGCCATAGCGTCAGAGAAAGATGAACATGCCACATCCCCCGCTCCTCGCGGTGACTCCATTCCTCCCTGGAGCCCTATGGCTGCAAGGAAGACTGCTTCACCCACTCTTCTCCCCCATCCTAAGTGCTACCATTTTCCTAGTCACCTAAGCTCAAAATCTGATTTCTCTCCTTTGGTCATCATAGCCAGTCTCCTACCAAAACGTGATTCTTTAGGGTCTGTTCAATTTAGTGCTTTGTTTTCATTATCACTGCCCCTACCTGTGCAATAACAAGAGCCACAAATCAAACAAAGACAGTCCCTGCCCTCAGGGAGCTTCTAGTCTAGTGGGGGGAGGCAACCAACAAGTAACTAAGTATATAATTACGTGTTATACTAAAGGCTGTGAAAGAAATAAATAGGATGCAGCAATAGAGGGTAATATAGCGAGGGGCCCTGCTTAGAGACGGCTTCTCTGAGGAGGTAGACGTTCAGGTCAGACCTATAAGGTCAGCAGGGCTAGCCTGGTGGGGGAGGGGTGTGGGATGTAGGCAAGCGAAGTACTGAACACCCTCTGCGGGCCCCGATCTGCTTTTCCCCATTATCATCTCCTGTATTTCTCTATAAACCAATCTAGACTACTTGCCTTTTCACCTGTGAGCAAAGCCTCTGTCTGGAATGTTTCCAGTCCCGATCGCTATGAAACCCTTCAGGTTTCAGCTTCAGTGGCATTTTTCACGATGACGTCACTGGTCCCTCCAGAAGAGCTTCCCCCTCCCTTCCTTTGCACCACTTTAGCAGTTTATACGAACTTACTCTGTTCTTCCTCGTCCATAACATACTTCAACTAGACAAAAAGCTTCTAGAAGGCTGGGATTGCATCTGGTGTATCTTTGTAGCCCTCACAGCAGCTACTACAATGCTACATGCTCAATAAAGGACTGTTGAGTGAGCTCCCCCTCTCTGGGCCTCACTATCTAAAACAGGAGGAAGTTGCACAGATGATCTCTACGGCCTCTTCTGGCCCTTAACACTTATTGACAATGATAAAATAGAATTCTAAAGGACATGTACTGTGCGGAATCCCTCACAAAAAGGAAGTTCATGCCTTGTGTGGACTTACAGTTGGAAAAAAACAAATGAACAGTGATGCAGGTGACGTGAACGGCTTAGATACAGCTGCCAAAGAACATGGCCCAAGGTTTATACATGATCACACGTTACACACAGAGGCTAGGTGCCTGCTGGAAAGGAGGGGGCAAAAGGAGCCGCAGATGTGTGGACTAGGACATGGGAAATTTCCTTTTCCCAGCTGGGTGGAGGCACACGATCCCAGGACGGCTTAAAATAATAGAAAACTGTGGTAGAAGAGGGCGCTGCTTCTCATTACTTACCGTTACACAAAGAAATGGCGCTAGGGAAATATGGGAATGGAGGTGTCAAACGTGCCACTAGATGCCCTCCTAAGGAGAGTGTAGGTGCCCCACGGTGGCAAATAGTAGTTCCTGGTGGTGGTTCCCACGAGAGCATGAGGGCCGTCAGCTGTGAGACGCCAACCAGGAAGTACTTCCTGGTTCCGAGGCCCCTGCAGGCAGTGATGCACCAGGTTTGGCTTTTAGTCAGAGCAACTGCTGGCTTTGTGTTTGTTAAATTAAATGTGAGCTTAGCTTATCAACTTTCAACTTTTCTTGAGGCATTAAAAAGGTTCCCAGAGGGCTCCCCTGGTGGCACAGTGGTTGACAGTCCACCTGCCGATGCAGGGGACACGGTCTCGTGCCCCGGTCTGGGAAGATCTCACATGCCATGGAGCGGCTAGGCCCGTGAGCCATGGCTGCTGAGCCTGCACGTCTGGAGCCTGTGCTCTGCAATGGGAGAGGCCACAACAGTGAGAGGCCCGTGTACCGCAAAAAAAAAAAAAAAAAAAAAAAAAAAAGGTTCCCAGGCCTTTGCCTTATCAGAGAGGTTGAAGTTTCCTAGGCCGAATGAGGGGAAAACTGAAAAAAAAAAAAAGAACTCAAAAGGTAAAGGTAAAAATATCCTAAAAAAGCCAAGGGGGAACCCACCCTCCTTATTGTTAAGCAGAGGAGACAAAAATGGTGCTTGCTCTCCGGGGTCTGCTAGAGTTCACCGCCCTATTTCTAGAGAAGAAATAACAACAGGCAATAGAGAAAGTAAAGGGGAATAAAAACCAGAGTCGAGACTCTGATGAGCAGAAGACTGCAAAACAACAGAAAAGTTAAAAACCCCACATCACTCTAGCTGCCCCGTAAAGGTAGGAAGCCTTTCCTGGGGCTGGAAAATTCAGATCTCCTGGAGAAACAGAATGACAAGAGGGTATCAAGAGTTAGTGGGTGGAGGGAAACACGTGACCCTGCTAGAGAGCAAGAGCGGAATAATAATTGCAAACCTTCAGAAGCACTTACTGGGTGTCAGGCATCGCTCTACCAGCTTTGCATGTATTTACTTATTTACTCTTTACAACAACTCTAGGATTGTTATGGAAGCTTTATAGACAAGATACCTGAGGCCTGGAGAGAGGTTAAGTACCTCACCAAAAGCCGTCCAGCTAGTAAGTGGGAGAGCAAGGATTCGAACCTGGGCAGTTTGGTCCCGGGTTACGCCACCATGCTGTGCTGCTTCGTCTATTTCTTACCACTTCCCACCTCTGTATTTCTTTGCAGTCTGGCTTTTGCCCTCACCACTCCATTGAAACTGCTCTCAAAAGTCATCGTGGCTTCCAAGTCACCAGATTTGATACCTTCATAGAGGTATACAAAGCTCTCAGCCATATTTGATGCTGTTGAAACATCCTCTCCACCCAGACCTGAAAGCTTTGCATCATCTCTATGTCTCTCTAATAGTCCTCACGTCCACCATCACTGTTTTCGCTGCTATTATCCCAATTTGATTCTTCATTATTTTCATTCATTCGACAAACACATAATTCCACATGTCAGGCCCTGGGGATACAACGGTGAGCAAAGCAGATAAGTCTCTGCCCTTATAGAGCTTACTGTGGAGGAGACAGGCATCAGACAGTCAGGCAAATAGATATTTACAAAGTGATAAGTGCTGTTCACAAAAAGTATGGGGCTTTATAAAAGGGTGAAATAGAGAAGTTACAATGACCTCCAAATTAGTCTACCTCTAGACTCTCCCTTCTCCAATCCACTGCACCCTGATTAATGTTCCCAGAGTCTGTCTGTCTCTGACCACACCACTCCCCAGCTCAATTTCCTTCCATGGCTTACAGAATAAAGTTCAAACACCTTAGCCAGGTATTGGAGATGCTCCATAACCTGGTTCCAACCCACCTTTTAAAGCTTTCCCCCAATACTCGCCTTCAAGTACTCCATGCTGTTTTTTTGTTTGTTTGGTTTGGTTTGATTTTTTTTTGCCTAGAATACCCTTCCCCTTGTCCCCTTATGTTCAAATACTATACATCTTTTAAGTCCAGTTCAACCTTCTTCACAAAGCATTTCCTGATCCCCTCCTTTGAAATCTCAGCACGTTTCCCCTACTTTTATAGCATTCACGTTCTGTCTTTAATATTATAATCACTGTAATATAATAAATGTAAGCCTACCCAGTTCCTTTCCTGTAAGCTCACTGAGGGTAGGATCTGGGTCTAAACCACAATTACTCATTGGCTGGATGGACAGATGAAGGAATGAATGAATGAATGAACAGTTGGTGGCTTCATGATTGACAATGTGGAGGGGGCCATAAGTACGCAGGCATAATACGAATATTTTCTTTGATCATGTATTTTCATTGCAGTTTAGCAGAGAGCCATGGGAAAGCTATCAAATCAAACAAATGCTGCCCATTTCCACCTTCCTCCACCTCTTGATCTAACAGGTGGACCTCCTGTAGGGATGAGTGGCCCCACCAAAGGAGACATAGAAACCATCTCCAAGGACTATGAAGTTGTGCCCGGAAAATCCAAGGATGTGACGGACCAGGTGGTGTTTTGGGTTTTTTTTTTTTTCTTGCAAAAGAAAACCGGTACTTTAGAAAAGAATAGATGGGTGGTGAAATAGTTGCCTGTAGAGATGGAACTGTAGAATAGGATTTGCTTTGTCTGAACCATTGTTTAAAATACTGGATTGCTGGGCTCTTGGCTAGGGACAGAGTTCTCTATGATAACTGGGGAAAATGTGTTTACCCAGAGCCTTGCTGATCTGATACAGAGAACTGTAAATTGAAAATGGAGGGGAAAGGAGAAAAATGACCTGATGATATTATAAAATCAATGACTATGGATGATATCAGATATGACAACAAGAACAGCACTGGAAGAGGTGCCTGTTCAGTCATAGGAGAATACATCTGGGAAGAGTCATAAATAGAACTTACGGCTTAAGCTGTTTTCTGTATCAATACACGGCACGTGCATTGGGTTGAACCACATGAAATTGCCAATATTCCATGGTTTTGACCTACAAAAATGGCAACTTCATACGGTTCAACCTAAGATTTGAGGGAAACTTGAAGTTTTAACTCAAGGAAGTAAATATCACCTAAGAGATATCATTAAGACTTGGAGGAATGAAACTTACAACTTACAGAGTTTTGGTGAAGTTGAAAGGAGAAAGGACCAGGAGTAATATAGTAATATAGTGTAAGTACATCACACAGCACTTTACAAAATGGGAGAAATGGATGATGTATTCCTGATGCAGATCACAAAAATGGCATTGGACAAGATCTAGCAGCAATGAGGGACTTTGTCCAGGGCTTCTCTTGCTTCATTTGCTTAAAAGAAAAACATTTCAAAATTGTTTACTTGTCTTGCTGACAATATTGCCCCTTAGAAAGTAAAGAAATCCACAAGAGAACTGTTTGTTTGTTCTCCATGACCTAATTCTGACCAATAACAGAGAACTGATTGGCGAAGTGGAAACTTAAAGAGCAACCGTATTAGCTCAGGGCTTGTGAGAGCATAAGGCTGGACATAGTAAGGTATTTTGCCCTAGAATTTAAGAAGGCAGACTTCAGATGTTTCAGAGAAAAGAAAGGTATCATGAGGGCAAAGAAAGAGCAGGGGTCCCATAGATCTAGCTTTAAATCATGGCTCTGCCATTTACCTGCTGTGTGACCTTGACTAAGTGGCGTAAACTCTCTGAGCCTCAGTTTCCCACAGGAATGACAGGGAAGGGAGGGAGGAAGAAAGGAAAGAAGGAAGGAAGGAATGGCAACAATAGAATGACACCACCTCCTTCCTGGGGTTGTGACGACAGTTAGAGGGGATGGCACACATGATGGGCTCAGCTCTTAGTAGGGGTGCATCAACTGTTAGTTTTCTTGCACTTTCTACTTAACCACCCTCCCAAAAGGGTAGAAAAGCTCTTAGAAACTAAATTCTGACCATATAATTGTGAAGTATTTTAATGAAGAAGTAACAGTATGGAAAGAAAATGATGTAAGTGAGGGAGTTCTTTGATGATGAGACATTAAAAAGGTGGAGAGAGGGCATCTGACCACAGATGAATATAAAGTAGTAACACGGAGCTGTCAGAATCATATCGGGGAGGCCTGACCCCAAATGAGCTAATTCTAAGAGTAAGAAAAAGAGGCTGTTTTCAGTTTTGTTTACGCCAAGAAGCAGATCAAGGAGGCCTTAAAAAGTCTGCAAGTTGGGGCAGATAGTATGTTTCGTTTTAATTAGAATTAGTTTTTAAGGACTTCCCTGGTGGCACAGTGGTTAAGAATCCACCTGCCAATGCAGGGGACACGGGTTCGAGCCCTGGTCCAGGAAGATCCCACATGCCATGAAGCAACTAAGCCCGTGCGCCACAACTACTGAGCCTGCGCTCCAGAGCCCACAAGCCACAACTACTGAAGCCCGCGTGCTGCAACTACTGAAGCCGTGTGCCTAGAGCCCATGCTCCGCAACAGGAGAAGTCGCCGCAATAAGTCCGTGCACCGCAACGAAGAGTAGGCCCCGCTCGCCGCAACTAGAGAAAGCCCGTGCACAGCAACAAAGACCCAACGCAGCCAAAAATAAAAATAAATAAAATATAATTAAAAAAAAATAATTAGTTCTTAAAATTATAAATGTTATATAAGCACATGTAAAAATAATTCCAATAGTACCACAGGGTATAAAATGAAAAATGAAATGGTGTAATGTTGCCAGACAACAAAGATACAGAGGACCTCTTTAATTCCTCCTTTGCTCTGGTCTTCTCCGCCATACAAACTCTGTCCATTAGACTGGAAAGGGTCAAGCAGACATTGGTAAGAGGGACCTGAGGATCACAGTAAATACGAAAATTGTAAGAAAGCCTCAGGGTGCTTTAAATGATTTTGAGTCTCCTGGCCCAAACTGTATTTCACGATGTTGAGAGAACCTGTTGATGAGATCACTGCACTGGTGTTTGTAACCATGGGGAATAAGAAAGATGCTGGAAGCCCAGAGAGAAGGACATATGCTCCTTTTTAAAGGGAGGATGATGATAGGTTTCACAAGCTTTAGACAGGTAGATTTCCTCTTAATCCCAGGCAAATTTCTATACGTTATGGGAAAGGATGGTTTGCATGAGACCTGGAAGGGAACTAGTGATCACAAAGGATTTATAAAACCCTCTACCTAAGAATAGCGCAAGATAGACTAAGCTCATTTTCTTTTCTGAAATGAGGTGAGTATATGTAAGTAGGTAAAGCAGGGGAACATTGTAGACACAGTGTATCAGGATCCTAGCAAGGCATTGACAAAATCATTCATGTGTGACTTGTTCCTTGTGAAAAAGTTGGGAAAATGTAGACAGTACAATTAGGGAATGGGTGAATGATCATCCCAAAGTCTGCTAGTTAAAAGAACAAAGTTTATTTATATACTAATTTATTATCTGACACACCCACTCGGATGTAAGCTCCTCTAAGGAGAGACTTCATCCTCTATTTTGCTCATGACTTTATCCCCAGTACCTATAACCGTGCCCAGTACATAGTAGAAAGTGCTCAGAAAGTGTTTGTTTGTTGCATGAATGCATGAAGTTGCGGGTAGGACTGCAAGGCCTGTCACCAAGCTTTGTCTCAGCCCTCCCCTATTCAGTACGTCTTATCACCTATTTGGATAAAGACATTAGATGGCGCACTGATCAAATATGCAGATAATGTGGGTCTGAGTGGGATAACGCTGTAATAAAGATAGACACTGTATCCAAAAAGAACAACTGGCGAGAGCAATTTAATAGTGATAAATGCACTTAAACAGACTGGAAGTAAAAGCTGAGACATCAGTTAATAGCAGGATGTATGAAAAGAAGACTTCGAAGTTTTCATTCATTCTTTTAACCAATATTTGTTGAAAGTGCCAGGCACTGTGCTAGACACTGGGATATACAGTGGTGAGGAAACATACTGTCTGCCCTTCTGCAGCTTAAAGACTACTGAGGGAGACAGATGTTAATCAAATCAGTCCACAAGGAAATATATGTTTATAAACTATGAAGAATAAAAGAGAGCACTAAGAGAGCACATGACAAGAGAACCTGACCTTGTGGAGGAAGGTTTCTCTGAGGAACTGACCCTTGAGCTGACTTCTCAAAACTAAATAGGAAAAACACCAAGGTGAAAGCAGGGGAGAGTAAACAGTAAGTCCCATGAGTCAACAATATGAAATGCCTGCTTGAATGGAATGTGGTTCCTTGGCCTTCCCCTTGGTGGGGGCTCAGCGAGGGACTCAAGCTTGCTCACTCCCTGGGCTGGAAGCTCGGCTGATGACTTGGCCAGTGTTTGCCAGGGCTTCTCGGCTGAAGGGGCGGCCCTCATGGTCAGGATGGTGGGGTCAGGACTGAGGCATGACTGGGAGATTATTCTCAAGCAGGGAGATGATTGAGCAAATAAGTGAATATTTGAGGTTAATAGGAGCCAGATTTCTCAATGTTGGAAGAGATAGTTGCAAATATGGAAAGGGAGGAAGGCTAGAATGAACCCTCTGGTGTTGGATTGAAAATGGAGGTATCAGTAGGAACTCGGTTTTATGTATACATATATGCACATATAGATATATACACATCCACACATTTCCTAACTCTGTCCACTGAGAGGCTCTAGAAACAATGGCACCCCAGTAATAATGAGTACACCTAGCACCTAAATCTTGGATACTACCATTCTCCATTAAAAGGAATGAGGGGGGCTTCCCTGGTGGCGCAGTGGTTGAGAGTCTGCCTGCCGATGCAGGGGATACGGGTTCGTGCCCCGGTCCGGGAAGATCCCACATGCCGCGGAGCGGCTGGGCCCGTGAGCCATGGCCGCTGGGCCTGCGCGTCTGGAGCCTGTGCTCCGCGGCGGGAGAGGCCGCATTGGTGAGAGGCCCGCATACCGCAAAAAAAAAAAAAAAAAAAAAGGAATGAGGGCTCCTTGGAGAAATAACTGATTCCAGTGCAGGAGCAGGGAAAGTACAAGATGAGCCTGGAACATCTTACTATGTCACAAAGTAAGGAAGTGTTCAAAGAATGATGGGGACATGTCAAAAGGACATAGGAGCCAGCTTTGGGCAGCAGAATAGTGGATTATAACTCATTGAATAAGATCCATTAGTCTGTACTAAAACATATTTTTAAAATATGAATAAGTAGGGGAGAAGAAAATGCTCTCCCTAACAAACGCCAACTAATAAATGAAGACAGAATGATGGAAATTTAAAAATCAACATTTAGCAACCATCACAGTAAAAAGGGATTCCAGCAAGAGTCATCAATGGATGCTAAAACTAGTGAGTGGGAGTTCAATGAGGAACAGGATATTTGGTCTCAAGGTGTCTTCCACAAAATACTTCCTAAATACTTATGAATTACTAATATGGTAGACACCGTCTTAACTTGAACCATCAGTGGGACAAACTGACATTGTCTGTCTGTTGGTATGATGCACTGAGAAGAACACATCTCTTCTGTGGCGTGCCTACCAAAAATGCATAAATTAATCATTAGGAAACACCAGAAACACAGAAGTTGAGGTTCGTGTTACAAAGTAACTGGCCGGTACTCTTAAAAAATGTCAAGGTCATGAAAGATCAGTAAAGACTGAGAAACTGTTTCCGTTTGCAGGGGACGAAAGAGACATGACATCTAAATGCAACTTATGATCCTGAACTTATGAAGGACTTTATTAGGACAATCAATGAAATTGGAATGAAGCCTGTGGATTAGATGGTAGACTTGTATCATTATTTTCTAATTTTGATGGTTGTACTGTGGTCGTTTAGGACAGCGGCCCCCGACCTTTTTGGCACCAGGGACCGGTTTCGTGGAAGACAATTTTTCCACGGATGGCGGTGGGGGGCCGTGGGCGGGGAATGTGAGCAATGGGGAACGGCAGATGAAGCTTCGCTTGCTCGCCCACTGCTCACCTACTGTTGTGCAGCCCGGCTCCTAACAGGCCGCGGACCAGTTGTGGTCTGCGGCCCGGGGATTGGGGACCCCTGACTTAGGAGAATAGTATCCTTGCTTTTAGGAAATACACAATGCGGCATTAAGGGGTAATGGAGCAAGAAGTCTGTAAATTAATCTCAAATGGTTCAGAAAGAAATACACAAAGAGAGAATGATAAGGCAATGTGGTAAAATGTTAACAAATGGGGAATCTGGGTAAAGGGTATGTGGCAATTTGCACCTTTTCTGTAAGTATGAAACTATTTCAAAATCAAAAGTTAAAAAACGTTAATACAAATCAACAGGGAAAAAGAAGCCAGTGTCATCTTACGGTACACTAATGCAAGTCTAGCCAGAATGAGGCTGCTGAACTCTGTGTGGGTCAGATCTCACTGGAACATGGGCCTTGGCTCTGGGAAAGGTGAGGTGACTACATCACATGAGGAACAGCTGAGGGGGTCTGAGGATGTTTAACCGGAAGACAAAAAAGTCAGGAGGATGGGGGAAAGAGGAAACAAACTTGTTACAGGGAGACACATTTCTGTTCAGTATGAGGAAGGGTATTTTACCAATTAGCAAAAAAAAGGCAGATTGCGTTGTCTCGGGAGTTTGTCACAGGCTATGTTCTGATACAGACTGCACAACCAAGTCTCAAGGATGTCATCGATTTCATGAAATCTGATCGATGCTGGGCCCAAAGACCACTAAGGTCCTTCCAATGAAGAGTCTATGGTTCTCTGTTATCTTCAGGTATTGCGAATTTCAGCACTTCTCGAATAAAATGCAACCTGTGTGGGACTGGGATGAACATCCCCTTTTGGTCACATGGGCATGAATCAGCTTGCTCTCACATGGGCTATTTCTGTATGTGTATGTATATGTATGTGTATATATATATATATATATATATGTATATAAAATGTTCCTTAGCTCCTTAGCACTTTGGAAAAAATCATTTGTCCCCCAGAAATTAGCTGGTCACAGCACTAAAAGTCAAAATGCTTTTATTTTAGAAAATGTCATTTAACAACATGAAAATAGGGCAGGAGAAAACAGAAACAAAAACTCAAGAGTAAGTTTGGTAAGAATTTAAACATTCAACATCTCAGGAACACATATCTTCAAGTCACTGGCAGCTTGCTCTGTTCCAGCAGTCCTCACTCTTCATTAACAAGTGGGCCCTTTTTTTTTATTTAATGTTTCCAGAAGCTCACAGTACAGAACATGAATCTGGGAAAGAGAACAGCAAATAGATTTCTTGAGAGGAAAGGAAATGTGGGAAATCTTCCCAGACCCATGGTGATGGCATGAGAGACCTGAGGCACCACTCTGGGAAGAACATACAGTACTCACCTGGGGAAAAGGGATCCCATGACACTAGGTCTGTTCACTAGAGATAGGCAGAAGGGAGGAAGTACTTAAAACATAAAAGATCCTTTGCTCTTATGTGATACAAAACCTTTTTCTCTATCAAGCCTCTCCTTGTTAGCTAAGGGCCCAGAAGTCTGCTACTCAGAATAGTTCCTGGGCTACCCTGGTGGTGCAGTGGTTGAGAGTCCGCCTGCCGATGCGGGGGACGCGGGTTCGTGCCCCGGTCCGGGAGGATCACACATGCCGCGGAGCGGCTGGGCCCGTGAGCCATGGCCGCTGAGCCTGCGCGTCCAGAGTCTGTGCTCCGCAACAGGAGAGGCCACAAGAGTTGAGAGGCCCGCGTACCGCAAAAAAGAAAAAAAGTTCCTGCAGAAAATGTCTTTTTAAACACTCATTGTTTGCACAGAGGCTGGTCCTTCCCTACGTGCACTGGCATTGACAGGGATGCATCTTTCCAGAGCCCACTCTTGGCATTCTTCTTAATTAGATTCCATTTTCTATTCCTAAGTTTGCCTTGTTCACCATTCTTCCTGGTTTTCACTATAAAAAATTACTGTTTATAGTCCCATAACTCTTGCACTTTTGTGGAACCACTGAGAGGAACAATGGTCAAGATCCTTTCCTAGCCAAGGAAGGTAGGGTTGTGTCCTTAACGAGAGCTATGTAGAACCTCTCTGTCCCTGAGTCATGCCATCCACCCGTAGCCCTCTCCCTCCTCACCTGAGTTTCATAGTTTCTCTTAAGGGAGCCAAGGTGGTCAAGGAAACGCAGTGCCAGGCCACACCACTTTTCACTAGACATATACTTGTTGCTGCTGTACATAAATATTCCAATATTCCAGCACTTGATCATCAGCCAGAGAATCTCCATTTCTGGGTAGCCTTCCTGAAATCCAAGAACAGTGGGTTTACAGTTATTACTGTCACAATCACTGTAGCCCTGACTCTATGAGGGCTGCATCCCAGTATTATTAAACAATGGGTGCTCTGCTGACACGGAGGAAGGAGCCCGCGGCCCCCACGAGCAATCCTGTGCTCCTGGAGAGTAGGAGGAGACCACCTTGAAGGTCTGTCAGCTGTAGGATGCTCCATAGCACGACCTCATGAAGTGACACATACACTAAAAAAGCAATGAAGCCCTCTTGGACTGAGTTCTGTCTTTCTGAAGCAGGAGAAAAACCTGTATTCTGTTTGGGGCTTCCCTTGTTGCTGTCCTCAGTCGATTAACTCCCCAATACCTATCTCTAATTTTCAGAGAAGGTTGTGAAGCAGCAGTTTTATTGAATCTCTTAATTTCCTTGACCTGAATCAGTCTGTGTTTGGAATAGAAATTATATTAATCTTTATTTTTTGCATATGTATAGAGAGATTTATTTTAAGGAACTGGCTCACACAATGTAGGGGCTGGCAAGTTTGAAATCTGTAGGGTAGGCCAGCAGGCTGTAAAATCAGGTAAGACTTGATGTTGTGATCTTGAGTCTGAAATTTGTAGGGCAGGCCAGCAGGCTGGAAACTCAGACAGAATTTCTGTTAGAATCTTGAGGCAGAATTCCTTCTCCGGGAAACCTCAGATTCCACTTTGAAGGCAAAAACTGATTATGGAGTGTAATCTGTTTTATTGTACTTCAAGTCAACTGATTATAATTTAAAAATGATCTTTAGTGTTGACAGTATCTACCTTGCTATGAACACAGGGCACATTTCTAAGATGGTCCCTTTGTCTTTTAACATGGCTGATCACAAGATTTTGCAATAGCAAAAAGGAATAGTCTAAGGACCTACTTTTGCCGTTCTTGTATAGGAGATGGACCACAGAGGGAGCACTTGTGTGCTCATAACATGTTAAAGTCCTTCATCTACACAAGAGGTCTCAGGCCCTTGAAGACCTGGGCAGCAGGTTGTTGAGAGTGTCAATGACATTGTCTCAGCTGTCCTTTCACCCATGTGGATCTATAAAAAATTACTATGCATAAAACACTATGAGAATGAGGGTGCTAAGAGTGACAAGACAAAGCTCTTATCCTAAATGATACATAATGCCTCTGGGGAGACAAGGCATCCACGTATAAAGAGGACCACACCAGGAATGTGATTAAGGGCTAGTCAGAGTGACACAGGCATTAGGTGCTCCAGCTCAGTCAAACAAATGAGCATTGGGCTGGCACAGTCAGAGGTCTAGTCTCTCTGCTTGAAATGCCAGCCCCCCACCCAACCTTTATCCACTTGGTAAACTTCTACCTTTTCTTCAAATTAACAAACGGAGTTAGTCATTCCTTTCTCTCTGTTGCCACAGCAAGCTTTACATTCCTCTAATACAACTTATATCACATTGTTTTGAAACTGTGTATATATATATATATATATATATATATATATATATATATATATATATATATATATATCTCCTCCAGGCTGAGCTCCTTGAGTACAGGGAATTTTTCTTCTTCATCTTTGTATCCTCAGAGTCCAACACTGTGCCTGACACATAAGGGTGCAATAGATATTTGCTGAATGAATGAATTTATGAATGAATGAACAAATGAATTCATATCCAGTTATTAAAATGCTACCTCCTCATTCAGGCTTTGCCTGACTCTCCACAATTTGTTATCTGTACCACTTTGTTCCTATGGCACTTTGTTCACGGCACCTACTGTCTGTCTCCTTCACTAGGCTGGGAGTTCCTTAAAGGCAGAATGTCATCTACCTTTGCGTATTCACAGCCTGACACGTGACCGTGTTGTAATTTTAACGGAATGACTTAACAGATGACTGAACAAATAGACATGATCTTAGAGTAGATGAGCAGGATATCTAGCTATAGAGAGGCTATATGAAATGTCCAGAACAGGCAATTCCAGAGAGACAGCAGATTGGTAGTTGCCAGGGGCTGGGGGAGAGGGGAATGGAGAGTTACTGCTAATGGTTATGGGGTTTCTTTTTGGGGTGATGAAAATGTTCTGGATTTGGATACTGGCGATAGTTGCAGAATTTTGTGAATATACTAAAAACCACTGAATTGTATACCTTAAAATTGTGAATTTTATACATGAATTGATATATGAATTGTATCTCAACTTAAAATATATATAGAGAGAAAGAGAAGGGCATTCCATGTGGGCAGAATAGAATCAATAAAGACTCAGACTGTGCTTGAGACTAAGCACGTCTCAGGGGAACTAACAGTCATTTGGCCCAAGCAGACAACTGATGTAGGGAAATTAATGGGAAATAGGACTGGAAATGTAGGATGGGGCTACCTAAGCACTTCCTAGATGCTTTTCCTTAGAACATTAGTGTCATGAAAAATGTTAACAGATGGTGTATAAAAATAGGGTTCTTTAGTCAAATACATTTTGGAAATGCTGCATTCTATATACAACCTCTTGGAGAGTTTTAATGCACATTAGTTCATTAAAAGTTTTAGGAACTTTTACAGTGAAGAAACCATGTAACTTTGTTTAATCCAGAGTATGTAGATCATTTACTAACATCTTGTGGAATGTAATTTGTGAAACATCGGGCTGGAATGTTAAGGGTTTTGCGTAACAGGCCACAGATTTTGGGACTTATTCTGCTGGTAATGAGAAGTTACTGAAACTTTTTGAGAAGGAAAGTTATATGATGAAACTGGAGTTTTAATAAGATTGAAATGCCAGTGGTGTTTAGAACAGACGTGAGTGTGAGAAAACACATACAGCGAGAACTGTTTAAATGGACTTGTTAAGAGATGAAGAATGAAGTGGATGAGGGTCAGAAATAGTGATAATGGAAATGGAAAGATGTAAGAAACACTCTAAAGGAAGAATCAGTAGAACTTGGTAACTGATTTGATATGGGGAATGGAAGATAGGTCAATTAAAAATGGCTCTGAAGTACACAGTTTGAATGTCTGAGAGAATGCTGATACCACTGAAAGAAGAAATTGGAAGGAAATGTTTCTGGGGATAAAGGATCAAAATAATGTTAACTTCTATTTTAATCATGTTGAGATTGAGGTAACTTTGGCGATATCATGTGGGCTGTTGCAGATATGGACTGGAACTCAGGTAATAGTTGAAAAATATCAATCCACTTAAAGGACAGAGTATAGAATATGGAGAAGGAAAGAGTAGAGCATATTGGAAATGTTCATAGTTGGGTGGCAAGAGGGAAAAGATAACACAGAAGAGTGATGAGAACATAAAGGACAAAAGAAAAGACACTTTCAATAAGGAGGCAGTGGTCAATAATGAAGGCCAGGGTAAAGAAAGAGGCCATCAAATTTGTCTAGGAGGTGGTAATTAGTGGAGTACTGTGTGGCTAGCAGTACAGAGAGTGACGGAAAGAGTGGCTCAAGATGAGGACAGACAGGTACGCAGGACCTTGTAGGCCATGTTTAGGATTTTGGTTTTTAAGAGCAATGAGAAACTACTGAAGAAGATTAAGCAAGGTCACATATATTCGAAAATTTAAAAGATCACTCTGGTTGCTGGATGGAGAAATGAAGAAAGCAAGAGATGCAAGAAGACCAGCTAAAAGGTTCCTGCAGTAGCTGAGGTAAGAGATGATAACCTGAACTAGGTTGGTGATGGTGGAAGATGGGAAAAAGTAAATGAATATACGATATTTAGGAGGCAGAACTGACAGGACTTAATGATAGGTTAGAAATGGGAGTGAGGGAGGAACTGAGGATGACTCCGAGATGTTTGGCTTGGGCAACTGGAGGAATGATGGTGCCATTCAATGAGTTAGGGAACTGGATGAGTTTTATTTTCATTTGCGTTAGCTACTCTCATGTCCAACACTGCTCAGGAGAATCATTCACCTTCAACGAAGAAATGCAACCGTGCAGCTACTCACCCCAGTGCAACATAGGCTTGCCTGTGGTAACATACAAATCAATGCCAGCAAGTAGAGATGTTTGCACTTATGATTTTCTGGGGCTCATATTTGAAGCCAGTTTTCTCTGTCTTCAACATCTTAATAAACATGGCAGTCATATAACAGTCTAACAAAACTGTTATGTGTTTTGGAACACAAATACTGTCTTTTTAGGCTCTCTTCAGGGTTACTGAAGTGAATATTGTGTACATCAGCTTTACTGAGATATAATTCACATACCATACAATTTACCTACTTAAAAGTGTACAGGGCTTCCCTGGTGGTGCAGTGGTTGAGAGTCTGCCTGCCAATGCAGGGGATGCAGGTTCGAGCCCTGGTAAGGGAGGATCCCACATGCCGTACAACAACTAGGCCCGTGAGCCACAACTACTGAGCCTGCGCGTCTGGAGCCTGTGCTCTGCAACAGGAGAGGCTGCGATAGTGAGAGGCCCGTGCACCGCGATGAAGAGCAGCCCCTGCTTGCCGCAACTAGAGAAAGCCCACGCACAGAAACAAAGACCCAACACAGCCAAAAATAAATATAAATAAATAAATAAATTTGAAAAAAAAAAGCATCCAAACCATGAAAGTTGCTAAAAAAAAAAAGTGTACAATTCAATGGCTTTTAGTACATTCACAGAGTTCTGCCACTGTCACCACAGTCAATTGTATAATATTTTCATCCCCCTAAAAGGAAACCTCCATGCCCATTTGCAGTCACTCCCCATCTCCCCAAATAACCCCCATCTCTGTCTTTTATAGATTGGCCTATTCTGGACATTTCAGATAAATGTCCAGAGTCACACAGTATGTAGTCCTTTATGACCGGAATCTTTCACTTAGCATGTTTTCAAGGTCCATCCATGTTGTAGCATGTGTCAATACTTCATTCTTCGTTATGGCCAATTAATATTCCATTGTATGGAAATACCACATTTTGTTTACCCATTCATCAGCTGATAGACATTTGGGTTGCTCCCACTTTGGGCTGCTATGAACATCTGTGTACAAGTCTTTGTTTGGCATTTGTTTTCATTTCTTATGGGTATATACCTAGAAGTGAAATTGCTGGGTCATATGGTAACTTCACGTTTAACTTTCTAAGGAACTTAACCAGACTGTTTTCCAAAGCAGCTGTACCACTGTACAGTAACATGGTGTATGAGGGCACCAATTTCTCCACATCCTTGTCAATACTTGTTATTGTCTGTCTTTTTGACTATAGTCATCTTAGTGGGTGTCAAGTGGTAGATCACTGTGTTTCGATTTGCCTATCTCTGACGACTAATGATGTCAAGAATCTTTCCATATGCTTACTGGTCATTTGAATATTTTCTTTGGAGAACTGTCTACTCAGATCTTTGCCCATTAAAAAAAATTAGTTGTCTTTATATTATCGAGTTGTAAGAGCTCTTTATGGATTCTAAGTACAAGTTCTTTAACAAATACATGATTTGCAACATTTACTGCCATTCTGTGGGTTATCTTTTCACTTCTTTGTTGGTCCTTCACAGAAAAGTTTTAATTTTGCTGATATCTAATTAATTGATTTTTTATTTTATTGCTTGTGCTCTTGGTGTCATATCTAAGAAAACACTGTCTAACCCAAGGTTACAAAGATTTAAGCCTATACTTCTAAAAGTCTTATTATTTTAGCTTATGTATAATTATAGTTTTATAATTTTAGCTCTTTCATTTAGGTCTTTGATCCATTTTGAGATAGGGGTCCAAACTTCATTCTTTTCCATGTGGCTACACACTTGTCCCAGAACCATTGTTAGAAAGACTACATTTTCACATTGAATAGTCTTCACAATCTGGTCAAAAATCAACTGACCATAAAGGTGAGGGTTTGTTTCCAGACTCTAATTCTATTTCACTGATCTCTACGTCTATCCTTATGTCAGTACCACACTGTCTTGATTACTATAGCTCTGTGGTAAGTTTTTTTTTGGGCGGTACATGGGCCTCTCACTGCCGCGGCCTCCCCCGCTGCGGAGCACAGGCTCCGGAGGCGCAGGCCCAGCAGCCATGGCTCACGGGCCCAGCCGCTCCGCAGCATGTGGGATCCTCCCGGACTGGGGCACGAACCCTGTCCCCTGCATCGGCAGGCGGACTCCCAACCACCACGCCACCAGGGAAGCCCTATGGTAAGTTTTGAAATAGACAATGCAACAATAAAAGTTTTAATTACTTCATATAATTTTATGTGTTTCAAAGAAGCTAAGAGAAGTAAAGAATGAAAGTATATATTTATAATTTGTTATATTAACTTTCTTTCTTTCTTTTTTTTTTTTTGCAGTACGTGGGCCTCTTACCATTGTGGCCTCTCCCGTTGCGGAGCACAGGCTCCGGACGCGCAGGCCCAGTGGCCATGGCTCACAGGCCCAGCCGCTCTGCGGCATGTGGGATCCTCCCGGACCGGGGCATGAACCCGTGTCCCCTGCATCGGCAGGCGGACTCTCAACCAGTACGCCACCAGGGAAGCCCCTATATTAACTTTCTTATTTACCATTTCTGGTTCTTTTCGTTTCTCCCCATGGCTTAGAGTTATTCTCTAGTGTCATTCCTTATTCCCAAACTGGCTCCCACCTTCCTTCTTTGTGCTGTTATTTTTATATTACATTTTATACGATAAAAGCCCAACAAACAATTGTATGTTTTATACATTTGCTTTTTAAATAATACAAGAGAAGAAAGGAAAAGAAGTATGCATTTATACTGTTGTATAATTACTTAAGTACCAATGCTTTTTGTTTCACTTGCTATCAACCTAAAGAACTTCCTTTAGTATTTCTTGGAGGCAGGTAAGCTAGCAAGAAATTCTCCGTTTTTCTTTATTTGTTAATGTCTTCATTTTTGTGAGATAATTTTGCTGATTATAGGATTCCTGGTTAGCTGTTACTTTTTCCCTATCATTCTGAATATGCCACTGCCTTCTGGTCCCCACTGTTTCTGGTGAGAAGTCAAGAGTTACTCTCTTTGGGGTTCCTTTTTTTTAAACCATTTTTAAAAATTGAAGTATAGTTAATTTACAATGTTGTGTTAGTTTCAGATGTACAGCAAAGTGTTTCAGATTCTTTTACATTGTAAGTTATTACAAGATACTGAATACAGTAAGTCCCCTACATACGAATGAGTTCCATTCTGAGAGCGCGTTCCTAAGTCCAACAAAGTTAACCTACGTACCCAACTAACACCATCAGCTACATAGTACTGTACTATTATAGGTTTATAATACTTTTCACACAAAATAATACATAAAAAACAAACAAAATAAAGAAAACATTTGAATCTTACAGTACGGTACCTTGCAAAGTACAGTAGTACAGTACAACAGCTGGCATACTGGGATTGGCATCGAGTGAACAGGCCAGAAGAGTTACTGACTGGAGGAGGGAGAGGAGGTGGGAGATGGCAGAGCTGAAGGATCATCAGCAGTAGGAGACGGAGGGCAAGCTGCAATTTCACTCACGCCTTACATGATTGGACATGCAAATGCACATTTGCATCTCTGAAAGTTTGCAACTTAGAGGTTCATATGTAGGGGACTTACTGTATAGTTCCCTGTGCTATATAGCAGGTCCTTGTTTATCTATTTCATACCTAGTAGTGTGTATTTGTTAATCCCAAGCTCCTAATTTATCTCCCCCCATCCTCCGCTATCCACTTTGGTAACCATAAGTTTGTTTTCTAGGTCTGTGAGTCTATCTCTGTTTTGTAAATAAGTTCATTTGTATAATTTTTTTAGATTCTACATATAAGTGATAACATTTGTCTTTCTCTATCTGACTTACTTCACTTAATATGATAATCTCTAGGTCCATCCATGTTGCTGCAAATGGCATTATTTCATTTTTTCTTATAGCTGAGTAATATTCCACTGAGTGTGTATATGTATGCAAATATATCACACACACACACACACACACACACACACACACACACACAAACACACCGTATCTTCTTTATCCATTCATCTGTTGTTGAACAATGGGTTGCTTCCATTTCTTGGCTATTGTAAATAGTGCTGCTATGAATACTGGGGTGCATGTATCTTTTAAAATTAGAATTTTCTCCAGACATATGCCTGGGAGTACGATTGGTGGATGATATGGTAACTCTTAGTTTTTTAAGGAACCCCCATACTGTTTTCCACAGTGGCTGCACCAATGTACATTTCCACCAACAGTGTAGGAGGATTCCATTTTCTCCATAGCCTCTCCTGTATTTATTATTTGTAGACTTTTTTTTTTTTTTTTTTTTTTTTTGGCGGTACGTGGGCCTCTCCTGCTGTGGAGCACAGGCTCCGGACGCACAGGCTCAGCGGCCATGGCTCACGGGCCCAGCCACTCCGCAGCATGTGGGATCTTCCCGGACTGGGGCACGAACCCGTTTCCCCAGCATCGGCAGGCGGACTCTCAACCACTGCGCCACCAGGGAAGCCCTATTATTTGTAGACTTTTTAATGATGGCCATTCTGACTGCTGTGAGTTGATACTCTGTTGTTTTGATTTGAATTTTTTCCAATATTTAGTGATGTTGAGCATCTTTTCTTTTTTTTTTGCTTAATAAATATTTTGAATGATTTAAAGCATGGATATGGAGGAATGAATATACAAGAAAGTAAACATGACATTTTAGTAAAGAAAAACGTGAAGAGACTGAAAAGAAAAACACACTAAAATAGCTATAAGTAGAATATACTACCCTACTGAAAGACAATGATTTTTATATTAATAGAAAGACAATGATTTTTATATTAATAGAAAAAAGTTCACATCTGTTGTTTCCAAGACATGGCTCTTCAGACAAAATTGGAAAAGTAGTGCTATCCCATGCCATGAAAATCAACAAAAAAGAGAAAACATTAACTGGGAGAAAAGAATGTTACCTTTTTTCTTTTTCTTTTTGTACAGCAGGTTCTTATTACTCATCAATTTTATACTCATCAGAGTATACATGTCAATCCCAATCTCCCAATTCATCACACCACCACCCCCACGCCCCCACGGCTTTCCCCCCTTGGTGTCCATACGTTTGTTCTCTACATCTGTGTCTCTATTTCTGCCCTGAAAACCAGTTCATCTGTACCATTTTTCTAGGTTCCACATATATGCGTTAATATACGGTATTTGTTTTCCTCTTTCTGACTTACTTCACTCTGTATGACAGTCTCTAGATCCATCCACGTCTCAAAAAATGACCCAATTTCGTTCTTTTTATGGCTGAGTAATATTCCATTGTATACACGTACCACATCTTCCTTATCCATTCGTCTGAGGATGGGCATTTAGGTTGCTTCATGAACTGGCTATTGTAAATAGTGCTGCAATGAACAGTGGGGTGCATGTGTCTTTTTGAATTGTGGTTTTCTCTGAGTATATGCCCAGTAGTGGGATTGCTGGATCATATGGTATTTCTATTTTTAGTTTTGTAAGGAACCTCCAAACTGTTCTCCATAGTGGCTGTGTCAGTTTACATTTCCACCAACAGTGCAAGAGGGTTCCCTTTTCTCCACACCCTCTTCAGCATTTGTTGTTTGTAGATTTTCTAATGAAGCCCATTCTAACTGGTGTGAGGTGATACCTCATTGCAGGTTTGATTTGCATTTCTCTAATAATTAGTGATGTTGAGCAACTTTTCATGTGCTTCTTGGGCATCTGTATGTCTTGGAGAAATGTCTATTTAGGTCTTCGGCCCATTTTTGGATTGGGTTGTTTGTTTCTTTAGTATCAAGCTGCATGAGCTGTTTATATATTTTGGAGATTAATCCTTTGTCCATTGATTCGTTTGCAAATATTTTCTCCCATTCTGATGGTTGTCTTTTCGTCTTGTTTATGGTTTTCTTGGCTATGCAAAAGCTTTTAAGTTTCATTAGGACCCATTGGTTTATTTTTGTTTTTATTTCCATTACTCTAGGAGGTGGATCAAAAAAGATCTTGCTGTGATTTATGTCATGGAGTGTTCTGCCTATGCTTTCCTCTAAGAGTTTTATAGAGTCTGGTCTTACATTTAGGTCTCTAATACATTTTGAGTTTATTTTTGTGTATGGTGTTAGGGAATATTCTATTTTCATTCTTTTACATGTAGCTGTCCAGTTTTCCCAGCACCACTTACTAAAGAGACTGTCTTTTCTCCATTGTACATCCTTGCCTCCTTTGTCATAGATTAGTTGACCATAGGAGCGTGGGTTTATCACTGGGCTTTCTATCCTGTTCCATTGATCTGTATTTCTGTTTTTATGGCAGTACCATATTGTCTTTTGATTACTGTGGCTTTGTAGTACACTCTGAAGTCAGGGAGTCTGATTCCTCCAGCTCCCGTTTTTTTCCCTCAAGACTTCTTTGGCTATTCGGGGTCTTCTGTGTTACCACACAAATTGTGAAATTTTTTGTTCTAGTTCTGTGAGAAATGCCAGTGGTAGTTTGATAGGGATTGCATTGAATCTGTAGATTGCTTTGGGTAGTACAGTCATTTTCACAATATTGATTCTTCCAGTCGAAGAACACGGTATATCTCTCCATCTGTTGGTATCATCTTTAATTTCTTTCAACAGTGTCTTACAGTTTTCTGCATACAGGTCTTTTGTCTCCCTAGGTAGGTTCATTCCTAGGTATATTATTCTTTTTGTTGCAATGGTAAATAGGAGTGTTTCCTTAATTTCTCTTTCAGATATTTCATCATTAGTGTATAGGAATGCAAGAGATTTCTGTGCATTAATTTTGTATCCTACAACTTCACCAAATTCATTGATTAACTCTAGTAGTTTTCTGGTGGCATCTTTAGGATTCTCTAAGTATACTATCATGTCATCTACAAACAGTGACAGTTTTACTACTTCTTTTCCAACTTGTATTCCTTTTATTTCTTTTTCTTCTCTGATTACAGAGGCTAGGACTTCCAAAACTATGTTGAATAATAGCGATGAGAGTGGACATCCTTGTCTTGTTCCTGAGCTTAGAGGAATGGTTTCAGTTTTTCACCACTGAGAATGATGTTTGCTGTGGGGTTGTCGTATATGGCCTTTATTATGTTGAGGTAGGTTCCCTCTATGCCCACCTTCTGGAGAGTTTTTATCACAAATGAGTGTTGAATTTCATCCAAAGCTTTTTCTGCATCTACTGAAATGATCATATGGTTTTTCTTCTTCAATTTGTTAATATGGTGTATCACACTGATTGCTTTGCATACACTGAAGAATCCTTGCATCCCTGGGATAAATCGCACTTGATCATGGTGTATGATCCTTTCAATGTGTTGTTGGATTCTGTTTGCTAGTATTTTGTTGAGGCTTTTTGAATCTATATTAATCAGTGATATTGGACTGTAATTTTGTTTTTTAGTAGTATTTTTGTATGGTTTTGGTATCAGGGTGATGGTGGCCTCATAGAAGGACTCTGGGAGTGTTCCTTCCTCTGCAATTTTTTGGAAGAGTTCGAGAAGGAAGGGTGTTAGCTCTTCTCTAAATGTTTGACAGAATTCGCCTGTGAAGCCATCTGGTCCTGGACTTTTGTTTGTTGGAAGATTTTTTTTTTTTTGCGGTACGCGGGCCTCTCACTGTTGCGGCCTCTCCCATTGCGGAGCACAGGCTCCGGACGTGCAGGCTCAGCGGCCATGGCTCACGGGCCTAGCCACTCTGTGGCATGTGGGATCTTTTCAGACTGGTGCACGAACCTGTGTCCCCTGCATCGGCAGGCAGACTCTCAAACACTGTGCCACCAGGGAAGCCCTGTTGGAAGATTTTTAATCACAGTTTCAATTTCATTACTTGTGATTGGTCTGTTCATATTTTCTATTTCTTCCTGTTTCAGTCTCAACAGGTTGTGCATTACTAAGAATTTGTCCATTTCTTCCAGGTTGTCCATCTTATTGGCATAGAGTTGCTTGTAGTAGTCTCTTAGGATGCTTTGTATTTCTGCGGTGTCTGTTGTAACTTCTCCTTTTTCATTTCTAATTTTATTGATTTGAGTCCTCTCCCTCTTTTTCTTGATGAGTCTGGCTAATGGTTTATCAATTTTGTTTATCTTCCCAAAGAGTCAGCTTTTAGTTTTATTGATGTTTGCTATTGTTTTCTTTGTTTCTATTTCATTTATTTCTGCTCTGATCTTTATGATTTCTTTCCTTCTGCTAACTTTGGGTTTTCTTTGTTCTTCCTTCTCTAGTTCCTTTAGGTGTAAGGTTAGATTATTTATTTGAGGCTTTTCTTGTTTCTTGAGGTAGGCTTGTATAGCTATAAACTTCCCTCTTAGGACTGCTTTTGCTGCATCCCGAAGATTTTGGATTGTCGTCTTTTCACTGTCATTTGTCTCTAAGTATTTCTTGATTTCCTCTTTGATTTCTTCAGTGATCTCTTGGTTATTTAGTAAAGTAGTGTTTAGCCTTCATGTGTTTGTGTTTTTTACGTTTTTTCCCCTATAATTCATTTCTAATCTCATAGCGCTGTGGTCAGAAAAGATGCTTGATATGATTTCAATTTTCTTAAAATTACTGACGCTTGATTTGTGACCCAAGATGTGATCTATCCTGGAGAATGTTCCATGCACACTTGAGAAGAAACTGTAATCTGCTGTTTTTGGATGGAGTGTCATATAAATATCAATTAAATCTATCTGGTCTATTGTGTCATTTAAAGCTTGTGTTTCCTTATTTATTTTCATTTTGGATGATCTGTCCATTGGTGTAAGTGAGATGTTAAAAGTCCACCACTATTACTGTGTTTCTGTCAATTTCCTCATTTACAGCTGTTAGCAGTTGCCTTATGTATTGAGGTGCTCCTATGTTGGGTGCATATATATTAATAACTGTTATATCTTTTTCTCGGATTGATCCCTTGATCATTATGTAGTGTCCTTCCTTGTCTCTTGTAATATTCTTTATTTTAAAGTCTATTTTATCTGATATGAGTATTGCTACTCCAGCTTTCTTTTAATTTCCATTTGCATGGAATATCCTTTTCCACCCCCTCACTTTCAGTCTGTATGTGTCCCTAGGTCGGAAGTGGGTCTCTTGTAGACAGCATATATACGGGCCTTGTTTTTGTATACATTCAGCAAGCCTGTGTCTTTTGGAGTATTTAATCCATTCACATTTAACGTAACTAGCGATATGTATGTTCCTAGGACCATTTTCTTAACTGTTTTGGGTTTGTGTTTGTAGGTCCTTTTCTTCTCTTGTGTTTCCCACTTAGAGAGTTTCCTTTAGCACTTGTTGTAGAGCTGGTTTGGTGGTGCTGAATTCCCTTAGCTTTTGCTTGTCTGTAAAGCTTTTGATTTCTCCATCGAATCTGAATGAGATCCTTGCCAGGTAGAGTAATCTTGGTTGTAGGTTCTTCCCTTTCATCACTTTAAGTATATCATGCCACTCCTGGCTTGTAGAGTTTCTGCTGAGAAATCAGCTGTTAACCTTATGGGAGTTCCCTTGTATGTTATTTGTCATTTTTCCCTTGCTGCTTTCAATAATTTTTCTTTGTCTTTAATTTTTGACAATTTGATTACCATGTGTCTTGGCATGTTTCTCCTTGGGTTTATCCTGTATGGGACTCGCTGCACTTCCTGGACTTGCGTGGCTATTTCCTTTCCCATGTTAGGGAAGTTTTGACTGTAATCTCTTCGAATATTTTCTCTGGTCCTTTCTCTCTTCTCCTTCTGGGACCACTAAAATGCGAATGTTGTTGCATTTAATGTTGTCCCAGAGGTCTGTTAGGCTGTCTTCATTTCTTTTCATTCTTTTTTCTTTATTGTGTTCCGCAGCACTGAATTCCACCATTCTGTCTTCCAGGTCACTTATCCGTTCTTCTGCCTCAGTTATTCTGCTATGGATTCCTTCTAGTGTAGTTTTCATTTCAGTTATTGTATTGTTCATCTCTGTTTGTTCCTTACTTCTTCTATGTCTTTGTTAAACATTTCTTGCATCTTCTCAATCTTTGCCTCCATTGTTTTTCCGAGGTCCTGGATCATCTTCACTATCATTATTCTGAATTCTTTTTCTGGAAGGTTGCCTATCACCACTTCATTTAGTTGTTTTTCTGGAGTTTTATCTTCTTCCTTCATCTGGTACATAGCCCTTTGCCTTTTCATCTTGTCTATCTTTCTGTGAATGTGTTTTTTGTTCCACAGGCTGCAGGATTGTAGTTCTTATTTTTCTGCTGTCTGTCCTCTGATGCATGAGGCTATCTAAGAGGCTTGTGCAGGTTTCCTGATGGGAGGGACTGGTGGTGGGTAGATCTGGGTGTTGCTTTGGTGGGAAGAGCTCAGTAAAACTTTAATCCACTTGACTGCTGATGGGTGGGGCTGGGTTCCTTCCCTGTTGGTTCTTTGGCCTTAGGTGACCCAACACTGGAGCCTACCTGGGCTCTTTGGTGGGGCTAATGGCAGACTCTGGGAGGGCTCACTCCAAGGAGTACTTCCCAGAACTTCTGCTGCCAGTGTCCCCATCCCCACGGTGAGCCACAGCCACCACCTGCCTCTGCAGGGGACCCTCCAACACTATCAGGTAGGTCTGCTTCAGTCTCCCCTGGGTTCACTGCTCCTTCCCCGGGGCCCCTATGCACTCACTACTTTGTGTGTGCCCTCCAAGAGTGGAGTCTCTGTTTCCCCCAGTCCTGTCAAAGTCCTGCAATCAAATCCCACTAGCCTCCAAAGTCTGATCCTCTAGGAATTCCTCCTCCTGCTGCCAGACCCCCAGGTTGGGAAGCCTGACGTGGGGCTCAGAACCTTCACTCCAGTGGGTGGACTTCTGTGGTGTAAGTGTTCTCCAGTCTGTGAGTCACCCACTCAGCAGTTATGGGATTTGATTTTACTGTGATTGCACCCCTTCTACCGTCTCATTGTGGCTTCTCCTTTGTCTTTGGATGTGGGGTATCTTATTTGGTGAGTTCTAGTGTCTTCCTGTTGATGACTGTCCAGCAGCTAGTTGTGATTCTGGTGTTCTCACAAGAGGGAGTGAAAGCATGTCCTTCTACTCCAACATCTTGGTTCAGCAAAGAATGTTATCTGCTAGTGTTGGAGCATCTTTTCATGTGCCTAATGGCCATCTGTATGTCTTCTTTGGAGAAATGTCTATTTAGATCTTCTGCCCATTTCCCGATTGAGTTGTCTGGGTTTTTTGATATTAAACTATATGAGCTGTTTGTATATTTTGGAAATTAATCCCTTTTTGGTAGCATGGTTTGCAAATATTTTCTCCCATTCGGTAGGTTGTCTTTTCATTTTGTTTTATGGTTTCCTTTGCTGTGCAAAAGCTTTTAAGCTTGATTAGGTCCCATTTGTTTACTTTTTCTTTTCTTTCCATTACTCTAGGAGAGTGATCCAAGAAATATTACTGTGATTTATGTCAAAGAGTGTTCTGCCTATGTTTTCCTCTAGGAGTTTTATAGCATCCAGTCTTACATTTAGGTCTTTAATCCATTTTGTATATGGTGTTAAAGAATGTTCTAATTTCATTCCTTTACATGTAGCTGTCCAGTTTTTCCAGCACCACTTATTGAAGAGACTACCTTGTCTCCATTGTGTATTGTTGCCTCCTTTGTCATAGATTAACTGACCATAAGTGCGTGCGTTTATTTCTGGGCTTCCTATCCTGTTCCACGGATCTATATGTCTGTTTTTCTATCCTGTTCCATTGATCTATGTCTGTTTTAACAGTACCATACTATTTTGATGACTGTAGCTTTGTAGTATAGTCTGACATCAGCAAGCACGATTCTTCCAGCTCTGTTCTTCTTTCTCAAGACTGTTTTGGCTATTTGGGGTCTTTTGTGTTTCTGTACAAATTAAAAATTTTTTGTTCTAGTTCTGTGAAAAATGCCATTGGTAACTTGATAGGGATTGCACTGAATCTGCAGATTGCCTTGGGTAGTATGGTCATTTTAACAATATTGATTCTTCCAATCCTAGAACATGGTCTATCTTTCCATCTGTTTGTGTGGTCTTCAATTTTTTTTCATGAGCACCTTCTAGTTTTTGGAGAACAGATCTTTTGCCTCCTTAGGTAGGTTTATTCCTAGGGATTTTAATCTTTTTGATGCGATGGTAAATGGGATTGATTCCTTAATTTCTCTTTTTGATAGTTCTTTTTTAGTGTATAGAAATGCAACAGATTTCTATATATTAATTTTCTATCCAGTGACTTTACCAGATTCATTGATGAGCTATAGTAGTTTTCTGGTAGTGTCTTTAGGATTTTCTATGTATAGTATCATGTCATCTGCAAACAGTGATGGTTTTACTTCTTCTTTTCCAATTTGGATTCCTTTTATTTCTTTTTTTCTCTGATTGCTCTGGATAGGACTTCCAAAACTATGTTGAATGAAAGTGGTAAGAGTGGGCATCCTTGTCTTGTTCCTGATCTTAGAGGAAATGCTTTCAGCTTTTCACCATTGAGTACGATGTCAGCTGTAGGTTTGTTGTATATGGCCTTTATTATGTTAAGGTATGTTCTCTCTGTGCCCACTTTCTGAAGAGTTTTTTTTCTTATCATAAATGGATGTTGAATTTTATCAAGCTTTTCCTGCATCTATTAAGATGATCATATGGTTTTTCTTCTTCAATTTAATGTGGTGTATCACACTGATTGATTTGGGGATTATGAAAAATCTTTGCATCCCTGGGATAAATCCTACTTGCTCACGGTGTATGATCCTTTTAATATAAAGTTGCATTTGGTTTGCTAGTTTTTTTAATTTTTGAATTTTATTTATTTTTTATACAGCAGGTCCTTATTAGTCATCAATTTTATACACATCAGCGTATACATGTCAATCCCAATCACCCAATTCATCACACCACCAAGTTTGCTAGTATTTTGTTGAGGATTTTTGCACCTATGTTCATCAGTGATATTGGCCTACAATTTTCTTTTTTGTAATATCTTTGTCTGGTTTTGGTATCAGGGTAATGGCAGCCTCATATAATGAATTTGGAAGTGTTCCTTCCTCTGCAATTTTTTGGAATAGTTTCAGAAGGATAGGTGTTAACTCTTCTCTAAATGTTTAGTGGAATTCACCTGTGAAGCTACCTGGTCCTGGACTTTTGTTTATTGGGAGTTTTTAAATTACTGATTCGATTTCAGTACTGATAATTGGGGTTCCTTTCTAAGTGATAAATCATTTTTTCTCACTCCTTTCAGATAGTTTCTTTGTAGTTGGCTTTCAGTATTTTTAGTATTATGTTTCTGTGTGTGGATCACTTTGTGTATTCGATTTGAAGTTCGCTGACCTTCTTGGATGTGTAGATTAATATTTTTTGTCAAATTTGGGAAGCTTTCAGCCATTATTTCTTTGAATATTTTTTCCTGTTCTTCTCTCTCCCATCCTTGATACTCCCATTATGTGTATGTTGGTGTATTTAATGATGTTCCACTTTTCTTTGAGGCATTTTTTAAATTCTTTTTTCTCCCTTATCTTCAGATTGCATAATCTATCAATCTATCTTCAAATTTGGTGATTTGAAACAGCTGGGTTCTGCAAGTTAAAATCTACTGTTCAGCCCCTCTAGTGAATTTTTAATTTCACTGATTGTAGTTTACACTTCCAGATTTTTCATATAATTCTTGAAAACAATATCCTATGTCTTTATTGATATTCTCTATTTGTTAAGACATTGTCATCACACCTTCCTTTATTTCTTTTAGCTTCATTTAGTTCTGTGAACATATTTGTAATGGTTACTTTGACATTTTTGTTAAGTCTGATATCTGGGTCCTGTCACAGAGCTAGTGTTACTTGCTTTTTTTCCTGTGTATGGGTCACACTTTCTTGTTTCTTTGTATGTCTCATATTTTTTTTTGAAAACTGACTATTTTATGTAATATATTAGAAACATTTTAGGTGGCAACTCTAGAGACTGATTCCCCCAACCCTGGGGCTTGTTTTTGTTGTTGTGTATTTATTTGTGTAGTAACTCTACTGGACTATTTTAGGAAAGTCTAGTTTCCTCACGTGTGAAGCTTCTTATGTTGCTTCTCAGAGGACACAGACTTGGTTACGTGCAGTAGTCATCATGGGCTGACAGTATTGAGTAGGGCTCTCTTTAACTTTCTCTTTCTCTGATGTCTCTATTAAGCTGGCTGACTCCTGGTATCACATCCAGCTGTTATGCTCCTCTAATTGCATGATGATTGCTCTATTGTTTTCAACAATGCCTGGAGGTGTAAACTGCTCTACAGTCTAAACCAGTTATATTCAGACAACTTTGTAGGGATGGTCTTTAATGCAAATCTTGAGGTTTGTTCTGATGCCAATAAGGCTCTTCTGAGCTGTCTTTTTCCATGGCTCTCTATGGTAATATAGCTGGTCTGTGAGTTACTTGTTCAAACAGAGCTACTATCCTCCTCTTAATTGCTTACCACCAAAATCTCCATTATTTTCAAGACTACTCTTTGGCTTGAACTTTCCCACACCCTGTTTCAAGTGAAGTAAGTTCCTTTGGAGAGAAGTTTGAAGCTCTCTGTTCTTATGGACTGCCTTTCTCCCTGGGGAAAATCTCTGAGCCTCTGCTCCAGACCTTTGAGGGGTGGGAGGGGGGGCAGTGGACTCCTTTCCTCTGAGTGATACCTCTTGTTTAACAGAAGGGTGCTGGGTAGGGTAGTAGTAGTAGTCTCTGGTTTTCTTGGTTGCCTCTTTGGGTATGGAACCACTGCCCTAAGAGTTAGCTGGGAAAAGGAAAACCAGGGCTCTAATATTCTTGGTCTGACTTGCCTGAGGTAAATAATCTGCCCTATAAGTGGAGGCTGGGTGAAGGAAGGGAGGCTCATTCTCTTGGCCATACTTGCCAGGAATTGAGGCTTTGCAACTTGCATCTCAAGGTGGAATGAGAAGTGTTGGCAGCCTGCTGCTCTTTGTGGCATACCATATCACTTGCTGGGAGCTGAGGGGGGTGTGAGCATTGTTTTCCTGGCCATACTTGCCTGGAATGGAGCTTCCCTCATGCTAATCTGGGGGAGAGACAGGAAGGGAGTGGGTCATGGCTCAAGTACCACAGACTCACGTTTCTTTCCAAGATTTAGTAGATATTCTATAGATCTTTATTCATTTTATGTATGCTCTAAGGACAATTTCCAGAGACTTTAAATGTTTTTTTCTATATTTTTTTTGCCCATTTCTTCCAATGTTGGTAATATTTCTCTTACTGATTACTAATTTAAATAGGTTTAAAATATTTTATCCAAGTTTGTGGTTGTTTTGCTGGGCAGCTGGTCCTATCAGGTTCTCATGCTGCCACTCCAAAAGTGGAAATCTCTAGAAAACTCATTTTATTGATAAGAAAACAGACCAAGAGAGGTGGTGCCATCTGCCTAGAGCCACAGTGTGTTTGTGGCACAGATGAGACTAGAAGCCAGGGGCACTCACTCTTGGTTGAGTGCTCCTTTGACTGGTTACCCTGTATGTGTGTGTGTGTGTGTGTCTGTGTGTATATATATATTTTTTTTTTTTTTTAATTTTTTTATTTTTTTGCGGTACGTGGGCCTCTCACTGTTGTGGCCTCTCCCATTGCGGAGCACAGGCTCCAGACGTGCAGGCTCAGCGGCCATGGCTCACGGGCCCAGCCGCTCCGTGGCATGTGGGATCTTCCTGGACCGGGACACGAACCCATGTCCCCTGCATCGGCAGGCGGACTCTCAACCACTGCGTCACCAGGGAAGCCCGAGATATTTTTTTAAAAAATAGAAAAAATCAGTAAAACTGAGAGCTGGTTTTTTAAAAAGATAAACAAAATTGACAAACCTCTATCCAGGATCACCAAGAAAAGAGATAGTACCCAAATAAACAAAATAAGAAATGGAGGCAGAAAAATAATGACCAATACCACAGAAATACAAAATATTGTAAGAGATTACTATGAACAGTTTTACGCCAACAAATTGGAGAACCTAAAAGAAGTGGACAAGTTTCTAGAAACACAGCCTGCCAAAACGGAGTTAAGAAGAAACAGATAAATTTTTTCCTTTTCCATTATGGTTAATCACAAGATACTGAATATAGTTCACTGTGCTATACAGTAGGACCTTGTTGTTTATCTATTTTATACAGAGTAGTTTGTATCTGCTAATCCCAAACCCCTAATTTATCCCTCCCCCACCCCCTTTCCCTTTTGGTAACCATAAGTTTGTTTTGCATGTCTGTGAGTCTCTTTCTGTTCTGTAAATACGTTTATTCGTATCATATTTTAGATTCCACATATACGTGACATCAAATGATATTTGTCTTTGTCGGACTTACTTGACTTAATATGGTAATCTCTAGGTCCATCCATGTTGCTGCAAATGGCATTATTTTGTTCTTTTTTATGGTTGAGTAGTATTTATGTGTGCGTGTATATCTATCTATCTATCTATCATATCTTCTTCATCTGTTCATCTGCTGACAGACATTTAGGTTGCTTCCATGTCTTGGCTATTGTAAATAGTGCTGGTATGAACATTGGGTGCATGTATCTTTTTCAATTAGAGTTTGCTCCGGATACATGCCCAGAACTGCAGGATGATGTGGTAACTATATTTTTAGTTTTATAAGGAACCTCCATACTGTTCTCCATAGTGGCTGTATCAATTTACATTCCCACTACCAGTGCAAGAGGGTTCCCTTTTTTCCACACCCTCTCCAGCATTTGTTGTTTGTAGATTTCTCTGATCATGCCCATTCTAACCGGTGTGAGGTGATACCTCATTGTAGTTTTGATTTGCATTTCTCTATTAGTGATGTTGAGCATATTTTCATGTACCATCTGTATGTCTTCTTTGGAGAAATGTCTATTTAGGTCTTCTGCCCATTTTTTGATGGGGTTGTTTGTTTTTGTTATTGAGTTGTATGAGCTGTTTGTATATTTTGGAAATTAAGCCCTTGCTGGTCACATCATTTGTAAATATTTTCTCCCAGTCTGTAGGCTATCTTTTCATTTCATTGATGGTTTCATTTGCTGTGCAAAAGCTTTTGATTAGGTCCCATTTGTTTACTTTTGCTTTTATTTCTATTGCCTTGTGAGGCTGACCTAAGAAAACATTGGTACGATTTATGTCAGAGGATGTTTTGCCTATGTTCACTTCTAGGAGTTCTTTGGTGTCATGTTTTATATTTAAGTCTTTAAGACATTCTGAGTTTATTTTTATGTATGGTGTGAGGGGGTATATCCAGTTTTCCCAGCACCACTTGCTGAAGAAACTGTCTTCTCCATTGTATATTCTTGCCTCCTTTTTCACAGAGTAATTGACTGGAGATTTGTGGGTTTATTTCTTTTTTTTATTTTTATTTTTTGCGGTACACGGGCCTCTCACTGCTGTGGCCTCTCCCGTTGTGGAGCACAGGCTCCGGACGTGCAGGCTCAGCGGCCATGGCTCACAGGCCCAGCCGCTCCGTGGCATGTGGGATCCTCCCGGACTGGGGCACGAACCCGCGTCCCCTGCATCAGCAGGCGGACTCCCAACCACTGCACCACCAGGGAAGCCCTTGTGGGTTTATTTCTGAGCTCTCTATTCTGCTCCATTGATCCATGTGTGTTTTTGTGTCGATATGATGCCATTTTGATTACTGTAGCTTTGTAGTATTATCTGAAGTCTGGGAGGGTTATGCCTCCAGCTTTTTTCTTTTTCCTCAGGACTGCTTTGTCAATTCTGGATCTTTTATGGTTCTATATAAATTTTAGGATTATTTCTTCTGGTTCTGTGAAAAGTATCATGGGCAATTTGATAGGGGTTGCATTGAATCTGTAGATTGTTTTGGGTAGTATGGACTTTTTTTTTTTTTTTTTGTGGTACGTGGGCCTCTCACTGTTGTGGCCTCTCCTGATGCGGAGCACAGTCTCTGGACGCACAGGCTCAGCAGCCACGGCTCACGGGACCAGCCGCTCCGCAGCATGTGGGATACTCCCGGACTGGGGCACAAACCCGCATCCCCTGCATCGGCAGGCGGACCCTCAACCACTGCGCCACCAGGGAAGCTCAGTATGGACATTTTAACATTATTAATTCTTCCAATCCAAGAGCATGGGCTATCTTTCCATGAAGAAACAGATGATTTGAACAAACCAATCACTAGAAGTGAAATAGAATCTGTAATAATAATAAAAAGTCCCTGCAAAAAAAAAATTCCAGGACTGGATGGCTTCACTGGGGAATTCTACCAAATATACAAAAAACTTATACCTATCCTTCTCAAACTATTCCAAAAAACTGAGGAGGAGGGAACACTCCCAAAAATTCATTCTATGAAGCCACTATCACCTTGATACCAAAACCAAAGACACTACAAAAAAAGAAAATTATAAGCCAATATCTTTGACAACTATAGAGGCAAATATCCTCAAAAAATATTTTTAACAAACCGAATACAATAATACATAAAAAGGATCATACACCATGTTCAAGTTGGATTCAATCCAGGGTCGCCATGATGCTTCAATATATGCAACTCAATCAATGTGATACACCACATTAATAAAACACAAAAACCACATGATTATCTCAATAGACGCAGAAAAAGTGCTTGATAAAATTCAACATCCATTCATGACAAAAACTCTCATCCATCAAGGTGTGTATAGAGGGAACATATCTCAACACAATAAAAGCCATTTACGACAAACCGACAGCCACATAATACTCAATGGTGAAAAGATGAAAGCCTTCCCAATAAATTCAGGAACAAGACAAGGATGCCCACTCTCACCACTTCTATTCACCATAGTATTTGAAGTCCTAACCATAGCCATCAGAGAAGAAAAATAAATAAAAGGTATCCAAATTGGAAGGGAAGAATTAAAACTGTGACTATTTGTAGATAACATGATACTCTATTATAGAGCACCCTAAAGACTCCACACAAAAACTATTAAAAGTGATAAATGAATTCAGAAAGGTAGCAGGCTACAAGATTAATATAGAGAAATCTGTTGTATTTCTTTGCACTAACCATAAAATATCAGAAAAATAAAGTTTAAAATAATTCCCATTTACCCCAATAAAGATGTTTAAAACAATAATAATTCCCATTTAAAATTGCATCAAAAAATACCTAGGGATAAACTTAATCAAGGAGGTGAAAGACCTATATGCTGAAAACGATAAAACACTGATAAGGAAAACTGAATATGATTTAAACAAATGGAAATATATCCCATGCTCTTGGACCGGAAGAATTAATATTGTTGAAATGGCCATACTGCCCAGAGCAATCTACAGATTTAATGTCATCCCTATCAAAATACCCATGACATTTTCCACAGAACTAGAACAAATAATCCTAAAATTTATATGGAACCACAAAAGACCCAGAATTGCCAAAGCAAGCTTGAAGAAAAGGAACAAAGCTGGAGGCATAACCCTCCCAGACTTCAGATACTACTACAAAGTTACAGTAATAAAAATGGCATGGTACTGACAGAAAAACAGACATATGGATCAATGGAACAGAATAGAGAGCTCAGAAATAAACCCACACACTAACGTTTAATTGACAAAGGAGGCAAGAATATACAATAGAGAAAAGACAGTCTTCTTCAGCAAGTGGTGTTGGGAATGCTGGACAGTTACATGTAATAAAATTAGAACACTCCCTCACACCATATACAAAAATAAACTCAATATGGTTTAAAGACCTAAATATAATATAAGACATGATGCCAAAAAACTCCTAGAAGTGAACATAGGCAAAACATTCCCTGACATAAATCATAGCAATAGTTTCTTAGGTCAGTCTCCCAGGGCAAAAGAAATAAAAGCAAATTATAAGCTTTTGCACAGCAAAGGAAACAATCAACAAAACAAAAAGACAACCTACAGAATGGGAGAAAATATTTGCAAATGATGCAACCAACAGGGGTTTAATATCCAAAATATAAAAACAGCTGATACAACTCAATATCAAAAAAAAAATCAATCAGAAAATGGGCAGAAGACTTAAACAGACATTTCTCCAAAGAAGACAGACAGATGGCCAATAGGCACAATGAAAAGATGCTCAAGATCGTTATCAGAGAAACACAAATCAAAACCACAATGAGTTATCACTGGTCAGAATGGCCATCATCAAAGAGTCTACAAATAATAAATTCTAGAAAGGGTGTGGAGAAGAGGACCCTCCTACACTGTTGGTGGGAATGTAAATTGGTGGAGCCACTATGGAAAACAGTATGGAGGTTCCTTAAAAAACTAAAAATAGAGCTACCATATGATCCAGCAATCCCACTCCTAGGTATATATCTGGAAAAGATGAAAACTCTATTTTGAAAAGATACATGTACCCCAATGTTCATAACAACATTATTTACAATAGCCAAAACATGGAAACAACTCAAATGCCCATCAACAGACAACTGGCTTAAGGAGATGTGGTATATACATATACACACACACACACACACACACATACACACACACATATACACACAATGAAATATTAGCCATAAAAAAGAACGAAATATTGCATTTGCAGCAACATGGATGGACCTAGGGAATATCATACTAAGTGAAGTAAGACAGAGAAAGACAAATATTCTATGTGGAAGGTAAAAAATAACACAAGTGAATCTACATACAAAACATAAACAGACTCACAGACATAGAAAACAAACTTATGGTTACCAAAGGGGAAGGGAAAGGGGAGGATAGATAAATTAGGAGTACTGGATTAACAGATACAGACTACTATACATAAAATAGATAAGCAACAAGGTCCTACTGTATAGCACAGGGAATGATATTCAGTATCTTATAATAACCTATAATGGAAATAATCTGAAAAAATCATATATATAAAATAATCACTTTGATGTATACCTGAAACGAACACAATATTTTAAGTCAACTAAACTTTAATTTAAAAAAAAGACAGACTGAAGGTTGAGGTTCAAAATGGCAGCACAGGAAGACCATGAACACAGTTCCTCTCACAGACACAATAAATTTTCAGCTATATTTGGAATGATTTTCCTTTGAAAAAGACCTGAAAACTAGATGAATAGCACCTCCACAAACAAAAGCTAAAAGATAAACTTTGAGACAGATAGGAGAGGCAGAGACATGGTCTTGCCATGGATTCCACTCTAGGAGCAGTGACCCAAAGTGAGGAGGGATACCACAATATGGAATTTTCCCTTGAGATGTGAAGGGATTGAACCCCACATCAAGCACCGCAATCCCTGGGTCCAGCACCAGAAAGACAAGCTCCCAAAATGTCTGGTTTTGAAAATCAATGGGGATTAAGAGGTCAGAAGAACCACAGAACTACAGGGAACAAGAAACCTGCTCTTAAACAGCTCACGCACAATCCATTTCACATGGAGATCCAGAGAAAAAGCAACAGTTTGAAAAGCACCTAAACTATAAGTAAGGGAGACCCACTTACTAATCTTAAAGCAGCTGCTGGGGAGGCAGGAACCTCCTGAGACTTTTCCCAGGGACGGAAGCATTGGCTGACACCATTTTTCTTTTCTTTTTTTTTCCTTCGGTATGCAGGCCTCTCACTGTTGTGGCCTCTCCCGTTGCAGAGCACAGGCTCCGGACGCGCAGGCTCAGCGGCCATGGCTCACGGGCCCAGCTGCTCCGCGGCATGTGGGATCTTCCCAGACCAGGGCACGAACCCGTGTCCCCTGCATCGGCAGGCAGACTCTCAACCACTGCGCCACCAGGGAAGCCCCTCTTTTCTTTTTTTAAATTTATTTTTTTATACAGCAGGTTCTTATTAGTTATCCATTTTATACATATTAGTGTATATATGTCAATCCCAATCTCCCAATTCATCACACCACCCCTCCCCCCACCACTTTCCCCCCTTGGTGTCCATACGTTTGTTCTCTACATCTGTGTCTCTATTTCTGCCCTGCAAACTGGTTCATTTGTACCATTTTTCTAGGTTCCACATATATGCGTTAATATACGATATTTGTTTTTCTTTTTCTGACTTACTTCACTCTGTATGACAGTCTCTAGGTCCATCCACGTCTCTACAAATGACGCGATTTCGTTCCTTTTTATGGCTGAGTAATATTTCATTGTATATATGTACCATATCTTCTTTATCCATTCGTCTGAGGATGGGCATTTAGGTTGCTTCATGAACTGGCTATTGTAAATAGTGCTGCAATGAACATTGGGGTGCATGTGTCTTTTAGAATTGTGGTTTTCTCTGGGTATATGCCCAGTAGTGGGATTGCTGGGTCATACGGTAATTCTATTTTTAGTTTTTTAAGGAACCTCCATACTGTTCTCCATAGTGGCTGTATCAATTTACATTCCCACCAACAGTGCAAGAGGGTTCCCTTTTCTCCACACCCTCTCCAGCATTTATTGTTTGTAGATTTTCTGATGATGCCCATTCTAACTGGTGTGAGGTGATACCTCATTGTAGTTTTGATTTGCATTTCTCTAATAATTAGTGATGTTGAGCAGCTCTTCATGTGCTTCTTGGCCTTCTGTATGTCTTCTTTGAAGAAGTGTCTATTTAGGTCTTCTGCCCATTTTTTAATGGGGTTGTTTGTTTTTTTAATATTGAGCTGCATGAGCTGTTTATATATTTTGGAGATGAATCCTTTGTCCATTGATTCATTTGCAAATATCTCCTCCCATTCTGAGGGTTGTCTTTTTGTGGCTGACAACATTTTGCAATCATATCCTAACTTGGTGATGACAGAGCTGGCAGGTGTCATTTTTGGTGCCCTCCCTCTAGCCTGGTTACACCATTGGGCATGCTCTGCACACCCTGCAAAACAGCCTGACTGGGTGAGCACCTTGAGCACCCACCCACTTCACACAACAGCTGCACCACACCTGGGCCAGGTGAGAGCACTACTCCCCCCCCCCCCCCCCCCCCCCCCGCCTAAGCACAGCAGTTGCGATGCAATCAGACCAGGCGGGTACCCTGTGTACTGTCCACCTGTGCAGCAATCTCACCACAACTGGGCCATGAGAGCACCCTGAGTCCACCCCCACACCATGCAACAATTGTTCTGCAACCAGGCCAGGCATGTGCCTCATCCCCAACCTTCCATGGAACAGCTATGCTACAACCAAGGGGGTGAGCACACACACCTTGCCTCACCCTCCCCATTAGCAGCTATGGCCCCACAAGGGACACCTCTTGAGTGTCTGGCTCTGATGTCCAGGGGAGAATGTGTTTCCAGGCCCCATGGATCATCTGCTACACTAGAACCCTCCTTCAAGACCAGGGGAGGTAGCTGTTTCGCCTAATATACATAGACAAACAAAGAGTCAGACAAAATGAAGAGACAGAAGAGTATGTTCCAAACCTAAGAACAAATCCCCAGAAAAAAGACCTTAATGAAATGGACATAAACAACCTGCCTTATAAAGTGTTCAAAGTAATGGTCACAAAGATGCTCACCAAACTTGGGAGGATACTGGAAGAGAAAATATAAGAAAGAAGCAAACAGAAGTAATATCTGAGCTAAAAATACACTTGAGGGGTTTAACAGCAGACTGGATGAAGCAGAAGAACAAATTAGTGAGCTGGAAGATAAAGCAAAAGAAATCACTCAGAGCAGCAAAATGAAAAAAGAATTTTAAAAAAGTGAAGATATTTTAAGGGACCTCTTGGATAACATCAAGAGTATTAATATACACATCAAAGGTGTCCCAGAAGGAGAAGACAGAGAAGAAGGGCTGGAAAAATTATTTGAAGAAATAATGGCTGAAAACACCCTCCATCTGGGGAAGGAAACAGACATCCAGGTCCAGGAAACCCAGAGAGTTCCAAATAAGATGAACCCCCCAAAAAACACACCAAGATATATTATACTTAAAATGGTAAAAGTTAAAGATAAAGAGAGAACCTTAAAAGCAGCAAGAGAAAAACAACTTACTACATAACAAGGGAAACCGCATAAGACTATCAGCAGATATTTCAGCAGAAAATTTACAGGTTAGAAGAGAGTGGCATGACATATTCAAAGTGCTGAAAGGAAAAAACTTCCAATCATGAATTCTCTAGCCAGCAAGGTTATCACTCAGAATTGAAGGAGTGATTAAGAGTTTTCCAGATAAGCAAAAGCTTTAACTCCTTTAGGAGTTCATACCACTAAGAAGGCCTTACAAGAAATGTTAAAGGGATTCTCTAAGCTGAAAAAACAGGCAGTAATTAATAATAAGAAAACAGGGACTTCCCTGGTGGCACAGTGGTTAAGAATCCGCCTGCCAATGCAGGGGACACAGGTTCAAGCCCTGGTCTGGGAAGATCCCACAAGCCGTGGAGCAACTAAGCCCACGCGCCACAACTACTCAGCCTGTGCTCTAGAGCCCGCGAGCCACAACTAGTGAGCCTGCGTGCCACAAGTACTGAAGCCCGTGTGCCTAGAGCCCGTGCTCCACAACAAGAGAAGCCAGTGCAATGAGAAGCCCACGCTCACTGCAACTAGACAAAAGCCCGCGTGCAGCAACGAAGACCCAATGTAGCCATAAATAAATAAATAAATTTATTAAAAATAAAAAGATGGGCAGAGGACCTGAGTAGACATTTTCCCAAAGAAGACACAGAGATGCCCAAGAGGCACATACATGAAGTGATGCTCAACATCATTAATTATTAGAGAAATGAAAATCAATATCACAATGAGATACCACCTTACACCTGTTAGAATGGTTATTTTCAAAAAGACAAATAAGTGTTGACGAGCACGTGGAGAAAGGAAAGCCCTTGTGCACTGTTGTTTGGAATGTAAATTGGTACAGCCACTATGGAAAACATTATGGAGATTCTTTTAAAAATTTAGACTAGGACTACCATATTATCCAACTATTCCACTTTTGGGTATTTATCCAAAGAATATGAAACACTAATTCAAAAAGATATATGCACCCCTATGTTCGTTGCAGCATTATTTATAATAGCTGAGATATGGGGAAATCTAAGCATCCATGGATGGATAAATGGATAAAGATGTGGCATATATGTGTATATGTGTGTGTACACACACACACACACACACACACACACACACAGTGGAATGCTACTCAGTCATAAAAATGAATAAATCTTGCCATTTGTGACAACATGGATTGAGGGCATTATGCTAAATGAGTCTGAAGAAAAAAGATAAATAGGCTATGATTTCACTCATATGTAGAATCTAAAAAACAAAAACAAAACAAATGAAAAACAAAACAAATTGAAAACAAACTCATAGATACTGAGACTAGATTGATGTTTACCAGAGGGGAAGAATGCTGGGGATTGGGCAAAAGTGGTAAAGGGAGCCAATTATATGGTGACAGATGGTAACTAGACTTTTTGAGGTGATCACTTTGTAGTGTATACCAGTGTTGAATCATAACGTTGTACACCTGAAACTTTTAATATAATTTAAAAAGAGAGAAAATTTAAAAAGAGAGATTGGCAAAGTGGATTAAAAACTGTGTTGTCTATATGCTGGCTACAAGAAATTTCCTTCAAATATAACATTATAGGCAGGTTGAAAATAAAAGGATGGAAATAGGTATATTATATAAACAGTAATCAAAGGATAGCAAGGGTAGCAATATTATATTAGTTATTGTAGATTTCAGAGCAAAGAAAATTACTTGAGACATACAGGAACATTATACAATGATAAAAGGTGAAATCCACAAAGAAGACATAGCAATCATAAATGTGCATGCATCCAATAACAGTGTTACAAAATATGAAGCAAAAACCAATAGGAGTGAGAAGAGCTAGATAACTCCAGTTATAGTTGAAGATTTTAATGTGCCTGCTCAACAAATATTAGAACAATTAGCCAGAAAATAAGGAAAATTATACAAGAACTTGGCAACACCATGAACCAGTGAGATCTAATCAACATTTATAGACTACTCCTCCCAACAACAGCAGAATACACATTCTTTTCAAGTGCCCATGGAACATTTACTAAGATCATATCCTGGGCCATAAAATAAATCTCAAAAAGTTTAAATAACTGAAATTATACAAGTTGTGTTCTCTGACCACAATGGAATAAAACTAGAATTCAATAACAGAAAGATAACAGGAAAATCTGTAAACACTTAGAAACTAAACAATACACTACGAAGTAATCTATGGGTCAAAGAGGAAGTCTCAAAGGAAATAAAAAAATACATTGAAGTAAATGAAAATGAAAATACAATATAGCAAAATTTGTGGGCTACAGCTAAAGCAGCTCAGTGAGGGAAATTTACAGCACTAAATACATACATTAGAAAAGAGGAAAGGTCTCAGTAATTTAAGTTCCCATCTCAAGAACCTAGAAAAGAAGAGCAAACTAAATGCAAAGCAAGCAGAATGAAGTGAATAATAAAGAGCAGAAATCAACAACACTGAAAATACAAAGGCAATAGAGAAAATCAATGGAGGAGATGGTTCTTTGAAAAGGTGGATAAAATCTACTAACTCTTGGCAAGAATGACAGAAAAGAAGGGAAGATGTAAATTATCAATATCAGGAATAAAACAGTAAATATCACTACAGACCCTGCACACATCAAAAGAATAATAAGGGAATAATAATACAAAGAACTCTATATATATAAATTTGACAACTTAGGGGACTTCCCTGGTGGTGCAGTGGTTAAGAATCCGCTTGCCAATGCAGGGGGCATGGGTTCAAGCTCTGGTCTGGGAAGATGCCACATGCCATGGAGCAACTAAGCCCGTGCACCACAACTACTGAGCCTGCCCTCTATAGAGCCTGCATGCCACAACTACTGAAGCCCACGTGCCTAGAGCCCGTGCTCTGCAACAAGAGAAGCCACCACAGTAAGAAGCCTATGCACCGCAACGAAGAGTAGCCCCTGCTCAGTAGCCCCCTACTTGCTGCAACTAGAGAAAGCCCGCATGAAGCAATAAAAACCCAATGCAGACAAAAATAAATAAATAAAATAAATTTAAAAAAATAAAATGCTGATGTTGTCAGCCTTGGTCATACCTATTTATATATAAAAAATTTTTTGACAACTTAGACAAAATGGGTCACTTCACTGAAAAACACAAATTATCAGAAATCACCCAATATAAAATAGATAATGTGAACAGTCTGTAACTATTAAGGAAATAGAATATGTAGTTTTAAACTCTTGAAAAAAATCTCCAGGCCCAGTTACACTGCAGAATTCTACCAAACATTAAGAAAAGAACTGACATAAATTCTACACAATCTTTTCCAAAAATATGAGGAAACACGTCGCAATTCATTTTATGAATCTAGTATTACCCTGATACCAAAACCAAAGACTGTACAGAAAAAAAACTACTGACCAATGAATATAGATGATAAAAAATCTTTAACAATATGCTAGCAAACAGAGTTCAGCAATATATAAAAAGAATTATGGGAGGGAGGGAGACGCAAGAGGGAAGAGATATGGGGATATATGTTTATGTATAACTGATTCACTTTGTTATAAAGCAGAAACTAACACACCATTGAAAGCAATTATACTCCAATAAAAATGCTAAGAAAAAAAAGAATTATACACTATGACCATGTGGGGTTTATTCTAACGATGCAAGGCTGGTTCAATATTTGAAATCAGTCAATGTAATCCCCCATATTAACAGGTTAAAGAAGAAAAATCACATGATCATATCGATTGATGCAGGAGAAGCATGTGACAAAATTCAATACTCATTCATGAAACTAGAAGAGAAAAGGAATAGTGGGAACTTCCTCAACTTGATAAACAGCTTCTACAAAAATCCTATGGCTAACATTATACTTAATGGTGAAAGACTGAATGTTTTCCCCCTAAGAGAGTGAACAAGGCAAGAATATCCACTCTCATTACTCTTAACTAACATGGTGCTGAAAGTTCTAGTCTGTGCAGTAAGGCAAGAAAAGGAAAGAGAAGGCACATAGATTGGAAAGGAAGAAATAAAACTGTCTCTATTTGCAGATGACATGATTGTTTACATAGGAAATCCTAAGGAATCTTCAAAGAAAATTCCTGAAATGAATGAGTTCAGCAAGGTTGTGGGATACAAAATAAACACAGAAATATCAACTGCATTTCTTCATACTAGAAATTAACACAGGACACTACTTACAATCACTCAAAAAAAAAAAAACAACCCACAGCACTTAGATATAAATCTAACAATACATGTACAGGAATTGTATGCTGAAAACTACATAATGCTGATGAAAGAAATAAAAAATCTAAATAAATGAAGAGACATACCCTGTTCACGGATCGGAAGATTCAGTATAATAAAGATGTCAATTCTATTTTTAAATTGAGATATAATTAAAGATGTCAATTCTTGACATAAAGTGTACTAGGTTCAATGGAGTCCTCCCCCAAAATTCATGTCCTTCCTGGTACTTCATCATGTGACCATATATGGAAATAGGGTCACTGCAGATGTAACTAAGTTGAGATCATACTGAACTAGAGTGGACCCTTAATCCAATAATGGCTGTGTACTTATAAGAAAAAGAGAAAGACAGAGGGAGAATGCCATGTGGTGACAGAGACTGGAGTTATGAATCTATAAGCCAAGGAATACCAAGGTTTGCCAACAACCATAAAAAGACAGGAAATGGCAAAGAAGGATCCTCCCCATAGAGCCTTCAGAAAGAGTATGGCCTACTGACACCTTGATTTCAGACTTCTAGCCTCCAGAACTGTGAGAGAATAAATTTCTCTTGTTATAAGTCACCCAGTTTGTGCTAATTTGTTATCACAGTTCTAGGAAACAAATACAGTTTAGTGCAATTCCTATCAAAATCCCAGGAGGAATTTTTGTAGATTTAGACAAGATTATTCTAAAATGAATATAGAAGGGCAAAGGAACTAGATAGCTAATAACAATAAAGTGGGTACAATCACTCTACTTGCTTTTAAGACTTATTGTGTAGCTATAGTAATCAGGTACTGGCAGAGGGATTGACACATAGAGAAAATAGAGAACCCAGTAAGAGACTCACACAAATATGCCCAACTGATTTTTTGTCAAAAGTACAAAAGCAATTTAATGGAGGAAAGACAGCCTTGTCAACAAATGGTGCTAGAGCAACTAGATATCACAGCAAAAATGAATCTCAACCTAAATCTCACACCTCATACAAAAATTAACGTAAAATGTATTATGAACTTAAATGTAAAATATAAAACTTAAAAAAAGAGGAGAAAATCTTTGGGATATAGGGCTAGGCAAAAAGTGTACTAGATACCAACTTGAGCCTCTCCTTTGAACTGAAATTCCTAGCAAGAGCAGGTAAATAAGACGTGTGTTCTGGTGGAAAGAGCCCTGGAACTGAGGTCAGACGGTTCTAGTTCTGATTTTCATTCATTAGCCATATGAACTTAGGCAAATTGGTAACTTGACTTTTTTGAATCTTAAAAATTTCCTTATTTGTATATCAAGGATAATACCAGCATTTCCTACTTCACAGAATTACTGGGGGGCGGACTGTCAAATGAAATAATGGATGTAAGAATGCTCTGTAAAATGTAAAGTATGATAGTGTGGGCTTGAGGTTTTATATTTGTGCAATAGCCATTTTGCCACTGTATGGAGGCACTTGATAAAGGTTATCTGCTTAATAAATAATGAATGAGTGACTGGTCATCAGAAAAGTCAAATAAGGGCAAATTTTTTTCCAAGTATTTAAAACAAAAGGGATGCATAGCACATTCAATCAAACAGTAAAAAGCAACATATACTATGTAAAGAGCCAAGAGGGTTATTAAATTAATCTCTGTATAGAAAAGCTAACTATCCCATCATGTTTCAGGGAATTAGCAATAATGGATGGGAGGCTGGTCAAAAAACTAAAAAAATATTAACAGGCAACCCAAGATTCGGAGAGATGGAACAGTAATACATTAGACAGAATAAAAGTGGCAAAATGCTCAGAGCAGTTTTGGCCTTACATAGCGACTATGGAAATTGATCAATTTGAATTTATAGTACAATTTAATTTTAGTTTGTATTTGTTACTATGGCAAACACATCTGAAGGTCCAGATGAGGCTCATGGCTTAGAAATTTAATTTTCTCTTCTTCCCAAAAGAAAGTTAAGATGAGGGGAAAAAAAAGATGTATATATCTCCAAAATGTTCAATGCTAAAGTTTTTTTTTAAACTTAAATTTACACAGGCCATAATTACATAGCTCCAGAATTCTGGGTTTCTGTAAGATGATGCTAGTTTGTACCAGGTTGTCACCCTGCTATATTGTTCCACCATCTGTTGTGGTTTGCAGACGTTTGTATATGAAGAAGCAGTTGGGCAAGTCAGGAGCCTTGGATATTAACATGGACTCAAGTAATGACTTTTGTGTGACTTTAAGCAAGCCATTTGACCTTCTTAATATTTTATAGCTCCCTTAAAATAACAATACTACCTTACCTTACCTGTGTATGAGTTGTTAAAGTTCACAACACATATTATTATTTTAATTGATCCTTAAAACCTCAGTGTGGGAGTCAGAAAAGGTATTATTTCCATTTTACAAATGAGAAAACTGAAGTCAAACAGCAGAGGAGGAATATCCATATGCAAAAACAAACAAATGAGAAACCATTTAGACCCTTACCTCATACACCATAAACAAAAATTAACTCAAAATGAATCACAGACCTATATGTAAGAAATAAAACTATAAAAGCTACAAGAAAACACAGAAGAAAATCTTTGTAAATTTGGAATAGGCAAAGACTTCTTATCATGACTAAAAACATGACCCATAAAAGAAAAAATAATAAATTGGTCTTCATCAAAATTCAGAATATTTGCTTTTTAAATGCTGCCATTAAGAAAATGAAAAGACAAGCCAGAGACTGGGAGAAAATATTTACAAATAGTATATTTGATAAAGGGTTTGTATCTAGAATACATAAAGAACACATAACTTACTGAGAATCTAATTTAAAAAATGGGAAAATAACTGAATAGATATCTTTCCAAAAAAGATAAAACAAATGGTCAATAAGCACATGAAAAAATGATCAACAGTGTTAGCTATCACGGAAATTCAAATCAAAACCACAATGAACTACCATTACATACCCACCAGGATGGCTATAATAAAAAAGATGGACAATAACAAGTGTTAATAAGGATGTGGAGAAGTTGGAACCCTCATACACTGCTGGTAGGAATGTAAAAGGTGCAGCAACTTTGGAAAACAGATCGCAGTTCTTCAAAAAGTTTAGTGTTACCATATGAGCCATTAATTCATGTACTCAAGAAAATTGAAAACAAACCTTTGAAGACGAAGACTTAGACACAACTGTTCATAGCAGCATTATTTGTAATAGCCAAAAAGTGGAAACAAATAAAATATTTATCAACTAGTGAGTGGATAAACAAAATGTGACATACTAATTCAATAGCCTATAAAAATATTCTATTTATTCAGCAATAAAAAGGAATGAAAGAGTGATACATGCTACAGCATGGGTGAACCTCAAAAACAGTAAGCTAAACTGAAAGAAACCAGACACAAGAGGTCACAAATACGACTCCATTTATATGAAGTGTCTAGAATGAGAAAATCTATAGAGCTAGAAAGCAGATCAGTGGTTCCCTGGGCCTGAAAATGGGAGCAGGGATTGACTGCAAATGGGCAATGGGAAAATTTTTGGAGTAATGAAAATATTCTAAAACTGGATTATGGTGTCAGTCGCATAACCATACATTTACTAAAAATCACTGAATTATATACATATAATGGGTGAATATTACAGTATATAAATTACATCTTAATAAAGCTAATCTAAAAACTACTGAATAAACCTGCACTGAAAAGAAAAAAAAGCAGCAGAGGAGGGACTAAAACACAGGTCTTCATTGTTCCTTCTACTCTATTATCACCTGTCTCAGAAGTGGCAGAATAATAATAAACTTTTTCAAAGGGTTAGTCTCATCACAGGGAAATAATTCTACCAGGTTCTGAAAATACAAAGTAATTCAAAATGCCAGATGGTACTGCTACTTCGACCTAATCCATAGTATAACTGTATTAGAAATTTTCTACTTTTAACTATTTACATTTCACAAACCCAGGGAAATTTTATAGTGTGTAACCACATTTTAATACAAATTTATTTACATTAAAACTCATATCGAAAAGCATTATTCTATGTAATTTCTAATACATAAGATCATTTAGTTCTTTAAAATTAGCTTAAAGTTTAATATCATTGTTTGACTTACAGTGTGGCTAATAAGGCTCAGAGCATCTTCACAGCAGCCCCAAATTTCTTCCAGGGGACAGAGTTCTTCATTCGGCACCCCATCTGGCACGAGGAGGTTAATCAAGCTGTGCATACATTTGCTGAAAATCAAAAAGAGAAAACGCATCCCATAAGGAAAGAAATCATTGACTTCATGGCTAAGATAAGTAAAATCTGGATCTCATCCCAGACTAAGAGCTTCAAAACACGTCTGTTCTTCCTTCAATTTTATCTGGCCTCCAAGCTCAGAAGACAGATTTTTGAAGATATAAAGGGGGCTGACCAATCCTTCCTTTCATTATGCCTACGGTTGTCTTTCACTATTTTTTTTTTTTTTTAGTTTCCTGAACTAAGGAGTTGTGTCTGTTTACTATATTTTATGAGCTGGTTTAATCTACAGATACTTTAAAGCATCTCGTTACATCCTCAAATGCGGAAGGGAATTGGGATTTAAATTGGGAGTAATTCCAGGAGAACTCTCTCATGTCTCAGAAAAGGAAGACTGTAATGAAGTTTTCCAGAGAAAAATCACACAATATCTATTTTTCCCCCATGTCTAGGCATAGAGAACATAAAATCTTCAATAAATACTATTTTATATTATGTACAGCACTTATTGGTCCTTAAAGAAAGGTGCTTAGAAAAAAATATATCAGGCAAATGTAGCAAAATGTTAACATCTGTTAAATTTGAGTGGTGGATACACTCGTGTTTGTTATATTAATCTCTCTACTTTTCTGTATATTTGGCATATTCAGTAATGAACGAAAGAAAGGTACTTAATTAGTAATTTTATTATATATACAGGCTCACACAAAGAAGCAACTTTCTCCCTCTTTTCTCCTTTGGGAAAACCAGACTCCTTTACCTTGCCTTGGTCTATCACACAACTCTAAATGTGGAGCTATTCTGAGGGCTTTTTAGTCCAGGAGTTACAGGAGTGGCCCAATCATCTTTTGAGTCAATTGAGTATGATTGATGACTTATGGGACATTGACTATAGCACTTATGGCTATCAAAAACTAAGATTCGGGCTTCCCTGGTGGCGCAGTGGTTGAGAGTCCGCCTGCTGATGCAGGGGACACGGGTTCGTGCCCCGGTCCGGGAAGATCCCACATGCTGCGGAGCGGCTAGGCCCGCGAGCCATGGTCGCTGAGCCTGCGCGACCGGAGCCTGTGCTCCGCAGTGGGAGAGGCCACAACAGTGAGAGGCCCGTGTACCGCAAAGAAAAAAAAACAAAAACAAAAAAATAAAACTAGGATTCAGTGTTGAATTATATTTACTAACCTGTATCTCAAAACATCAACTGATTCTTTCTTTTTGTGGAGAAATAAAGCCTTTTTCAAGGCCTTTAGAGCAATAGAAGGATAGTGTGCAGGCATTTCCATTGCTAATGCTACAGGAAGGGAAGCAAAAAGATTGTGAATACCATAACCTCATCCATCACAGTTTTCATCCCACGTTACAACTGACTTTCTCTAATGAAACTGACCTGAGACAGATGAACAAAAACAAATAAGTAAACAAAGACAAAAACCCAAAAATGAATTTTATAAAATGATGAATCCATGGTGGCTTTCAGAGATAGCTTCTACTTTCTGGGCAGAGTAACATGGTAGGATCACCAGGTTATATTTTTTCTTCAGCAAACATCAACAGAGAACCTACTGTTTCTGTAAGCCTGCGCATAGTCATACAGGTGAAGCAATAATCTTAGGAACCAAAGTGAAGGAGGGGCACACTAAGAAGGAAACAGAAAGCAGATAAGTAAAAGGGTACTAATCAAAAACAGATTTATGCTAAATATACTGTTTCTGCCTAATATTAAAAACAGGAAACACTTGACATAAGAGTAAGTATCAGAGATAAAACCCCTAAAACTTCTAGACGCATTTACCAGGCCTCTAGAATTGGAGTTCCATTATACAAGGAACAGTGGTCACCATCACATGTCTATAAAGTATACGCCACCAGCTCCACGGGTCTAGAAATTCTGTCTTGGCAAGACAAGGAAAGGCAAATGTGACTCTTGTGCACTTGGGGCTACCTAATACCTTTATTAGCCACACACAGGCTCCTGAGGAGGGTGAAAGATATAAAGGGAACATAATGAGGCCATTTCTTGCAGTATATCCTCATAGAGGCTCTGAGCCCCCAAATACTACTTATAGCCCAATGACAAATTTGAGGTTGGCAATCGTGTTAAAAATATCACCAATATTTCTCTGTACGCTTTCATAAACGGCTAAGAGTGTATTACTTTTGATTAGTGAAGCAGCTGATTGTCTATTTCTAACTAGCTGAGCAAAACTAACTTTCTGAAGTTTGAGCTACCTCTATTGTGTAGTTATATTATTCGATTCTACACATAAAATAAATATGAGCCCCTATTATGGGCAATGCACTTTGCTAGGGTTTATAAGTACAACAAATACAAGTAATTATTACTCATGACCCTAAGGAGCCTAAAGAAAAAGATAAATGCACAAACGATTATAATACAAAATAGTTCGAGAATGCCATTAGAGAAGGAGAAACAAAGTGCTATGAGGATACATTGCTTCCCACCTGGAGGAAATAGAGAAGAGAGAGAAGAAAGAAAAAAGTAGTACGATTTAAATGGGTACCAGCCTTCTAAAATCATAAATACAGCTCTTACATGCGATTGTTTCCAATGTTTTACTTTCTAAATGAGGCAGTTCCCACACTGGTTCCAGGAAGCTGTCCAGTAATGGGTCATTCATTTTGGCTTTAACTTCAAACTCATACAGCAGAAGCAATGTCTCACATGGATCACTTGAGAAGTCCCCTAAGAAAGAGGCAAAAATGCAACATTCTCTGTGATTACATTTTGTCATTCTCTTCTATTCTAATCTCTCTTCTGGGGAGATTTTCCTATTGAGGAAAATTAATTTTACTTATAATTTGAAGGTTATCCCAGCTCCTGTAGACAGATCTTTTACATTTTAAAATCTATAAACTCACCAATACTTTCACACCCTGAAATGCATTCACTAGAGTTGTCTACATTTCCTGAAATTATTACGATGATATTCCTAAATAGCCTGGAAAAGTCTTGTTGCTATCTAATTCAAATATGTTTACCTGCCTTACTTTAATGACTGAGTTAACCAGAAAATACAGTGCAATATAAACCAACTGTGGTTTTATTTTAAACAAAGCAAGGGGAAGTTTCCAAACTGTTTCATTTAGTCAGTCAACAATATTTCTTGGTTATCGCCATGGGCAGAATCTTGTATCAGGTGGCATCTACCATACTATGTGAGATGGTTTCCAATCACCCTTGTTAGACTGAACGTTTTCAAAAGTTTGGAGGTATAGCATACATACAATAAACTGAGGGAAGTGCATTAATCTTAAACAGGGTGATGAATTTTTATATATGTTCAAACCCATATAACCACTACCCAGATCATGATATAGAACACTTCCAACACTCGTGCTCCTTTCCAGTCAATACCACCTTTGCAGAGTTAACAACTATTTTGACTTCTATCACTATTGATGTGCATTTTTTGTTATTGAACTTCAGTGATAGCATGTAGAACTATAATCAACTTTTGAATATTGACCTGTATACTGTGACTTGCTTAACTCATTTATTAGTTCACATAACTTTTTTGTAGAGTCTTTGGACTTTCTATATAGAGAATCATGTGTCCTCTGCAAATACAGATAGTTTTATTTGATCTTTTTCACTCTATATATGTCTTTTCCCACTCTTTCGCTTGCCTTATTGCATTGGTTAGGACCACCAGGATGATGATGACCAGGAGTGGTGAGAGTAGACATCCTTGACTTGTTTATGTCCTTAGAGGGAAAGCATTCAGTCTTTCATCATTAAAAATGACATTAGCTATAGGTTTCATTTTTGTGGATGGTCTTTATCAGCTTGAGGAACTTCCCTACTATTCCTGTTTAGCTGAGTTTCTATAATAAATGGATGTTGAGTCTTGTCACTTAATCTGTTGATATGGTGAATTAAATGATTGAGTTTACAATGCTGAACCCAGGATAAAACTTACTTGGTTATAATCTATTATCCTTTTCATGTTTTACTAGATTTTAAACTATGAATTCAATGGGTATAGGACAATTCAGGTTATCTATTTCTTTTTGTGCGAGCTTTGGTAGTTTGACTTTCAAGGAATTTGTCAATCTCATCTAACCCTTCAAATTAATGGGCATAAATTTCTTCAGAATATTCCCTTGTTATCTTTTTTTTAATGTCTGTAGCATCTGTAGTGATGTCTACACTATCATTCTTGATATTGTTAATTTGTGTCTTGATCTGCCTGGCTAGAGTTTTGTCAACTGCACTGATCTTTTCAAACAAAAACAACAATACAGCTTTTGGTTTCATCAATTTTATCTATTATTTTCTGTTTTAAATCTTATTGACTTCTGCTCTTATATTACTCCTTTCATTCTGCTTGATTTGGTTCAATTTGCTAATTTTTTCCCTAAGGTGGAGGCTTATTTAAGATCTTTCTTTTTCTAATAGAGGCATTTATTTCTACAAAGTTTTGTCTAAACACTGCTTTAGCTGTATCCTCCAAATTTTGTTTTGTTTTGTTTTGTTTTGTTTTTTTGTGGTACACGGGCCTCTCACTGTTGTGGCCTCTCCTGTTGTGAAGCACAGGCTCCGGACGCGCAGGCTCAGCGGCCATGGCTCACGGGCCCAGCCGCTCCGCGGCATGTGGGATCTTCCCGGACCGGGGCATGAACCCGTGTCCCCTGCATCGGCAGGCGGACTCTCAACCACTGCGCCACCAGGGAAGCCCCCTCCAAATTTTTATATGCTGTGTTTTCATTTACTTCCATTCAAACTATTTCTAATTTCCCTGCGAATTTCTCTTAAACCCATTTGATTATTTAAAAAGTATGTTTTTTAAACTGAAGTATAGTTGATTTACAATATTATATTAGTTTTGGGTATACAACATAGTGATTCAATATTTTTATAGCTTACACTCAGTTTAAAGTTATTACAAAACAATGGCTATATTTCACTGTACTGTACAATATATCCTTGTTGCTTATCTATTTTATACATAGTAGTTTGTATCTCTTAATCCCATACTCTTGTCCTGCCCCCTCCCCACTTCACTCTCCCCAGTGGCAACAACTAGTTTGTCCTCTGTATCTGTGAATCTGTTTCTGCTTTGTTATGTACATTGGTTTGTTTCATTTTTTAGATTCCACATATAAGGGATAACATAGAGTATTTGTCTTTCTCAGTCTTACTTATTTCACTAAGGGTAATATTCTCCAAGTCCATCCAAGTTGTTGCAAATGGCAGAATTTCATTCTTTTTTATGGCTGAGTAATATTCCATTTTATATATTACACCACATCTTCTTTACCCATTCATCTGTTGATAGACACTTAGGTTGCTTCCATATCTTTGCTATTGTAAATAATCCTGCTATGAACATTGGGGTACATATATCTTTTTGAATTATTGTCTTCTTTTTTTGTAGATATATACCCAGGAGGGAATTGCATGATCACATGGTAGTTCTATTTTTAGGTTTTTGAGGAACCTTATACTGTTTTCCATAGTGGCTGCACCAAATTACATTCCCACCAACATTGTACAAGGGTTCCCTTTTCTCCACATCCCCACCAACATTTGTTATTTGTAGACATTCTAACAGGTGTGAGATGATATCTCATTGTGGTTTTGATTTGCATTTCTCTAATGATTAGTGATGTTGAGCATCTTTTCATGTGCCTGTTAGCCATCTGTATGTCTTCTTGGGAAAAATGTCTATTTAGGACTTCTGCCCCCCCCCCCTTTTTTTTTCCGGTACATGGGCCTCCCACTGCTGAGGCCTCTCCCAACGCAGAGCACAGGCCCTGGATGTGCAGGCTCAGCAGCCATGACTCACAGGCCCAGCCGCTCCGCAGCATGCGGGATCCTCCCGGACCGGGGCACGAACCCACATCCCCTGCATCGGCAGGCGGACTCCCAACCACTGCGCCACCAGGGAAGCCCTTCTGCCCATTTTTAATTGGTTTGTTGGTTTTTTTCTTGATGCTGAGTTGTATGAGCTCTTTATATATTTTGGATATTAACCCCTTATTGATCATATCATTTGCAAATATTTTCTCCCATTCCATAGTTTGTCTCTTTGTTTTGTCAATGGTTTCCTTTGCTGTGCAAAAGTTTTTATGTTTAACTAGGTCCCATTTGTTTATTTTGCTGTAGGAGACAGATCTAAAAAATATTGCTATGACTTATGTCAAAGAGTGGTCTGCCTATGTTCTCTTCTAGAAGTTTTACGGTTTCAGGTCTTACATTTAGGTCTTTAATCCATTTTTAGTTTATTTTTGTGTATGGTGTGAGGAAATGTTCTAATCTCATTCTTTTACATGTGGCTGTACAGTTTTCCCAGCACCACTTATTGAAGAGACTGTCTTTTCTCCATTGTATATTCTTGCCTCCTTTGTCATAGATCAATTGACCGTAGGTACATGGGTTTATTTCTGGGTTCTCTATTCTGTTCCACTGATCTATGTGTCTATTTTTTTGCCAGTACCATGTTGTTTTCATTACAAATAAATGTGTTGTTTTGATTACAATAAATGTGTATTCTGGTGTTGTTGGGTAGAGCATTCTATAAATATCCATTAGATCAAGTTGGTTGATAGTGTCATTTATGTCTTCTATACACTTGTTGAGTATCAGTAGCTTTATAGTACAGTCTGAAGTCAGGGAGCATGATACCCCAGCTTTGTTCTTTTTTCTCAAGATTTCTTTGGCAGTTCGGGGTCTCTTGTGGTTCCATTAAAATTTTAGGATTATTTGTTCAAGTTCTGTGAAAAATGTCATGGGTTATTTTGATAAGGATTGCCTTAAATCTGTAGATCACTTTGGGTAGTATGGACATTTTAAACAATATTAATTCTCCCAATCCAAGAACATGGGATATCTTTCCATTTCTTTGTATCATTTTCAAATTCCTTCATCGATGTTTTACAGTTTTCAGAGTATAGGTCTTTCACCTCCTTGGTTAACTTTATTCCTAGGTATTTTATTCTTTTTGATGTGATTTTATTCACGATTGTTTTCTTGTTTTATCTTTCTGACAGTCCATTATTAGTGTATAGAAAAGCAACAGATTTCTATATATTAATCTTGTATCTTGCAACTTTACTGAATTCATTTATTAGTTCCAATACTTTTTTGGTGGAGACTTTAGGGTTTCTTATATATAGTATCATGTCATCTGGAAATAGAGTTTTATTTCTTCCCTTCCAATTTGGATGCACTTTATTTCTTTGTCTTGTCTGATTGCAGTGGCTAGAACTTCCATTGCTATGTTAAATATAAGTAGCAAGAGAGGGCATCCTTGTCTTCTTCCTGATCTTAGAGTAAAGAGTTTCAGTATTTCACCATTGAGTATGATGGTACCTGTGAGTTCATCATAAATGGCCTTTAAATATGTTGATATATGTTCCCTCTATATCAACTAGAAGTATGTTGTTTAATTTCCAAATATATATTTGGAAAAATATAACTGTAAAATATATTTTACATATATTTTATAGATTTATCATTTAACTCCATTATAGTAAGAGAAAATACTTTGCATGATTTCAATACTTTTAACTCTTTTCAGGTTTGTTTTATGGTTCAGAATATGGCCTATGTTGAATGATCCACGTGCATTTGAAAATAAATGTGTATTCTGGTGGTGTTGGGTAGAGCATTTTATAAATGTCAATGAGATCAAGTTGGTTGATAGTGTTAGTTATGTCTTTTATATCCTTGTTGAGTTATCTGTTGACTTATTCTATATTGACTCCTGTATTGGAGTCTCTCTCCAACCATAGGGTGGATTTGTCTATTCCTCCTTTCAGTTCTATCAGTTTTTGTTTCATGTATTTTTTTTTTTTTAATTAATTAATTTATTTATTTATTTACTTTTGGCTGCGTTGGGTCTCCATTGCTGCACGCAGGCTCTCTCTAGCTGCGGCGAGTGGGGACCACTCTTTGCCGCGGTGCGCGGGCTTCTCATTGCGGTGGCCTCTCCCGTTGTGGAGCACAGGCTCCAGGTGCGCAGGCTTCTGTAGTTGTGGTGCGTGGGCTCAGCAGCTGTGCCTCATGGGCTCTAGAGCACAGGCTCAATAGTTGTGGCGCATGGGCTTAGTTGCTTCGCAGCACGTGGGATCTTCCTGGACCAGGGATCGAACCCGTGTCCCCTGCATTGGCAGGCGGACTCTCAACCACTGTGCCACCAGGGAAGTCCCTGTTTCATGTATTTTGAAGCTCTGTTTTTTGGTACATTACAAATTTAGGATAGTTATGTTGTCACGTTTAATTGACCACTTTTTCATTATATCTCTCTTTATCCTTAGTAATATTCCTTGCTTTAAAGTGTCTTCTCTGATAATATAGCCATTCCAGCTTTCTTTGGATTAGTGTTTGCATAGTGTACCTTTTTCAATTCCTTTTATTTTTAACCTACCTATGTATTCATATATAAGTGGGTTTCTTATAGACAGCATGTAGTTTTGGGTGTTGATTTTTTAGCCAATCTGACATTCTTTATTTCTTTTCTTGATCTTTTAATTGGTGTGTTTAGACCAGGGCTGAGCAAACTACAATCTATGGGCTGGCCGCCTGTTTGGCAATAAAGTTTTCTGGGAACCCAGTCATGTTCATTTGTTTAAATATTATCTATGTCTATTTTCCTGCCTATAATGGCAGAGTGGAGTAGTTGTGTCTGAGACCCTACGGCCTGTTAGCTGAAAATATTTACTATTGGGTCTTTAAGAAACATGTCCTGACCTCTGATTTAGACAATTTATATTTAATGCAATTACTGATATAGTTGGGTGTTCTTGAACTTTATTAAATTGAATTATACTTAGAACAATTAGAAGATCAAGAAGGAAACATGTCTTGAAAAACACTATAAGCCAACTAGAACTACCAGACCTTTAGAGAACACTCAACAGCAGCAGAATAGACATTCTTCTCAAATGCATATAGAATATTCTCTAGAATTAATGATATGCTAGGTCATAAAACAAACCTTCATAAATTTCAAAATATAAAATGATACAATGTATGTTCTGTGACCACAGTGGAATGAAATTAGAATAAGAAAAAAGAAATTGGGAAACTCACAAATATACTGAAAGTAAACAAGACACTTTTAAACAACCAATGGGTGAAAAAACAAATCAAGAGAAATTAGAAAATATTTTGAAAATGAATGAAAATGAAGACACAATATAATAAAACTAATGGGATGCAGCTAAAGTGCTTAGATGTAAAATTATATTCATAAACATATAATTATATTGGTAAACATATACACATATAATTAATTATATCTTTACAGAAAATATGCTGTACACCTTAAACTTATATAGTGCTGTATGTTAATTATACCTCAATAAACCTGGAAAAAAATAAAATAAAATGAAACTTAAAAAAAAGAAGGAAAAATTGATTTCAAATCAATAATATAACCCTCCACATTAGTTAAGAGCAAACTAAACCCAAAGAAGTAGAAGATAGAGAATAATAAAGATTGGAGTGGAAATGAATGAGAGAATAGGAAAACAATAGAGAAAATTAATGAAACCAGAAGCTGATTCTTTAAAAAGACAAACAAAATTGACAAAACTTTAGCTAGATTGACTAAGAAAAAAAGGAGAGAAGCCTCATTGCTAGAATCAGAAATAAAAAAAGAGACATCATTACCAACCTTAGAGAAATAAAAAGGATTACAAAGGAATGCAATGAAAAATGTATGCCAAGGGTCTTCCCTGGTGGCGCAGTGGTTGAGAGTCCGCCTGCCGGTGCAGGGGACGCGGGTTCGTGCCCCGGTCTGGGAGGATCCCACATGCTGCGGAGCGGCTGGGCCCATGAGCCATGGCCGCTGGGCCTGCGTGTCCGGAGCCTGTGCTCCGCAATGGGAGAGGCCACAACAGTAAGAGGCCCGCGTACAGCAAAAAAAAGAAAAAAAAAAAAGAAAAAAAAATGTATGCCAATAAATTGGACAATCTGGATAAAATGAACAATTTCCTAGAAAGACAAACTACTGAAACTGACTCAAGAAGAAACAGACAATCTGTATAGTTGTATAATGAAGGAAGATATTGAATTAGTAATTTAAAAAACTACAGGGACTTCCCTAGTGGTCCAGTGGGTAAGACTCCACACTCCCAATGCAGGGGGCCTGGGTTTGATCCCTGGTTGGGGAACTAGATCACACACACATGCTGCAACTAAGAGTTCGCATGCCACAATGAAGAAGTCTGCATGCCACAACTAAAGATTCTGCATGCCACAAGTAAAAGATCCCACATGCCACAACTAAGACCCGGCACAGCCAAAATAAATAAATATTTCTTTAAAAACTACAGAAAAAGAAAAGTCCAGGCCTATACAGCTTCACCACAGGATTGGAGCAAATGTTTAAAGAATCATTAATACTAAGTATTTACTAATTCTTTCAAAAATGGAAAGGGATGGAACATTTCAAACTTATGCTATAAGGCCAGGATTACTATGATACCAAAACCAGACAAAGATATCACAATAAAGAAAATTAGACAAATGTCTCTTATGAATATAGACACAAAAATACCCAACAAAATACTAGTATTCTGCATCTAGAAACATAAAAGAATTATACGATGTGATCAAGTGGGATTTTTCCCAGGAATTTAAGGTTGCTTTAACAAGTGAAAACCAATTAACATAATATACCATATCAACAAAACAGAGACTACATGATGATCTCAATAGAGGTGGAAAGCATTTTACAGAATCCAATAAACCTGATAAAACACTGTCATGATAAAAACAATTAACAAACTAGGAGTGGAAGGGAACTTCCTCAACCAGATAAAGGGCATCTATGAAAAACACACAGCTAAAAACATACTTAATGGTAAAAGACTGGATTCTTTCCCTCTAAGATGAAGAAAGAGACACGTATGCCCACCCCTACCATTGCTATTCAACACTGTACTGTAAGTTCTACCTAAAGAAATTAGGCAAGAAAAACAAATAATAAACATCAAGACTGGAAAAGAAGTAGTGAAACTATTAATACACAATGTGATCTTGTAAATAAAATTCCTAGGGATTCCAGTAAAATACCATTAGAACTAATAAAGAAGTTTAATAATATTAATGTACAAAAATCAATTCTATTTCTATACAATAGCCATGAACAAAATGAGAATAAGATTAAGAAAACAATTCCATTTATAATACCATCAAAAATAAACTATTTAGGATTAAATTAAAGAAGTGCAGGACTTGTACACTGAAAACTTTAAAACATCATTGAAAGAAATTAAGGAAGATGTAAATAAATGGAAAAATATTCCATGTTCATGGATTAGAACGCTTGACATTGTTAAAATAGCAATACCCCTCAAAATGATCTATATATTCAACAGAATCCCTACCAGAATCCCAGCTGGCTTTTTTCTTTTTTCAGAAACTAACAGGCTGATCCTAAAATTCATGTGGAAATTCAAGGGATCCAGAATAGCCAAAACAATCTTGAAAAAGAAGAGTGCACACACACACACAAAAAAAAGAAGAAGAAGAAAAAGAACACATTTGGAGACTAACATTTCCTGAAATAAAACCATGTGTCTATGGTCAACAATTTTCCACAAGGAGACAAAGACCATCCAATGGGGAAACAATAACTTCTTTTCTTTTCTTTTTGGCTGTACCGCATGGCTTTCAGGATCTTAGTTCCCTGACCAGGGATTAAACCCGCAACCTCAGAAGTGAAAGCACAGAGTTCCAACCAATGGACCACCACGGAATTCCCAAGAATAGCTTTTTCCAAAAAATGGATCTGTATAGCCACATGGAAAATAATGAAACTGGACCCTACTTCATACCACATACAAAAGTTAACTCAAAATGGATCAAAGACCTACATGTAAGAACTAAAACTATAAAACTCTTTAGAAGAAAACATAGGAGTAAACCTTTATGACTTTGGATTGGCAGTTATTAGATATGATACCAGAAGCAGGAACAAGAAAAGAAAAATAGATAAATTGTACCTCATAAAAGTTAAAAAAAAAAAGTGCTTCAAAGGATGCAACTGAGAAAAGGAAAAAACCCAAAGAATGGGAGAAAATATTTCCAAGTCATATATCTGACCTGCATCTAGAATATATAAAGGACTCTTATGACTTAATAATTTAAAAAACAATTAACAATTGGGCAAACGACCTAAACAGACATTCCTCCAAAAAATACGTACAAATCGCCAATAGGCATTATGAAAAAATGCTCAATACCATTAGTTGTCAAGAAAATCAGTCATTGGGACTTCCTTGCTGGTGCAGTGGTTAAGAATGCACCTGCCAATGCAGGGAACAGGGGTTTGAGCCCTGCTCCGGGAAGATCCCACATGCCACAGAGCAACTCAGCCCGTGCACCACAACTACTGAGCCTGTGCTCTAGAGCTCCCGAGCCATAACTACTGAAGCCCTAGTGTCTAGAGCCCGTGCTCTGCAACAAGAGAAGCCACCACAATGAGAAGCCCACACACCGCAACGAACAGTAGCCCTCGTGTGCCACAAGTACAGAAAGCCCACGTGCAGCAACGAAGACCCAACACGGCCAAAAATAAATAATAAAAAAATTAATTAAAAAAAAGAAAATCAGTCATCAGGAAATCAAAACCACAATGGGATATCACTCTACACTCAGAAGGATGGCTAGAATCAAAAAGTCAGATAATACAAGTGTTGGCAAGCTGGTGGTGAAATCAGAAGCCTTATACACTACTGGTGACAATATAAAATGGTGCAGCCACTTAGGAAAATGGTCTGGCAGGTCCTCAAACAATTAAACAGAGTCACGGAGAGGGGAGCTTAAAGATGGTGGAAGAGTAAGACGTGGAGATCACCTTACTCCCCACAAATACATCAGAAATACATCTACATGTGGAACAACTCCTACAGAACACCTACTGAATGCTGGCAGAAGACCTCAGACCTACAAAAGGCAAGAAACCCCCCCACGTACTTGGGTAGGGCAAAACAAAAAAGAAAAAACAGAGACAAAAGGATACAGATGGTACCTGCACCAGTAGGAGGGAGCTGTGACGGAGGAAAAGGTTCCACACACTAGGAAGCCCCTGTGCGGGTAGAGACAGGGGAGTGGACACGGGGGTGGGGGCGAACTTTGGAGGCACGGAAGAGAGCACAGCAACAGGGGTGCGGAGGGCAAAGTGGAGGGATTCCCGCACAGAGGATCAGTGCTGACCAGCACTCACCAGCCCGAGAGACTTGTCTGCTCACCCGCCAGAACCGGTGGGGGCTGGGAGCTGAGGCTCCGGCTTTGGTTGGATCCCAGGGAAAAGACTGAAGTTGGCTGCGGGAACACAGCCTGAAGGGGGCTAGTGCGCCACGGCTATCCGGGAGGGAGTCCGGGAAAAAGTCTGGAGCTGCCGTAGAGGCAAGAGACTTTTCCTTGCCTCTTTGTTTCCTGGTGCGCAAGGAGAGGGGATTAAGAGTGCCGCTTAAAGGAGCTCCAGAGACGGGCACCAGCCGCAGCTATCAGCACGGACCCCAGATACGGGCATGAGATGCTGAGGCTGCTGCTGCTGCCACCAAGAAGCCTGTGTGTAAGCACAGGTCACTATCCACACCTCCCCTCCCAGGAGCCTGTGCAGCCTGCCACTGCCAGGGTCCCGTGATCCAGGGACAAAGTACCCAGGAGAACACACGGTGCCTCAGGCTGGTTCAACATCACACAGGCCTCTGCCGCCGCAGGCTTGCCCCAAACTCCGTACCCCTCCCTCCCCCAAGCCTGAGTAAGCCAGAGCCCCAGAATAAGCTGCTGCTTTAACCCTGTCCTGTCTGAAAAAAGAACAGACGCCCTCAGGAGGCCTACACGAAGAGGCGGGTCCAAGTCCAAAGATGAACCCCAGGAGTTGTGTGAACAAAGAAGACAAAGGGAAATTTCTCCCAGCAGCCTCAGGAGCAGCGGATTAAATCTCCGCAATCAAACTGATGTACCCTGCATCTGTGGAATACCTGAATAGACAACGAATCATCCCAAATTGAGGAGGTGGACTCTGGGAGCAATGATATACATATATTATTCCCTTTTTCTCTTTTTGTGAGTGCGTATATGTATGCTTCTGTGTGTGTTTTGTCAGTATAGCTTTGCTTTTACCATCTGTCCTAGGGTTCTGTCTGTATTTTATTTTTATTATAGGTTTTTAAACTTTTTTATGTTATTATTATTATATTTCTGCGGTACGAGGGCCTCTCACTGTTGTGGCCTCTCCCGTTGTGGAGCACAAGCTCTGGACACACAGGCTCAGCAGCCACGGCTCACGTGCCTAGCCGCTCCACGGCATGTGGGATCTTCCTGGACCGGGAAACGAACCCGTGTCCCCTGCATCGGCAGGAGAATGCTCAACCACTGCGCCACCAGGGAAGCCCCTTTATTATAGTTTTTAGCACTCTTATCATTGGTGGATTTGCTTTTTGGTTTGGTTGCTCTCTTCTTTATTTCTTCTTTTTAAAAAAATTTATTAATTTTTTAAAATAATTGTTTTAATAATTATTCTTTAATAACTTTATTTTCCTTTATAATTTTACCTTCTTCTTTCTTTCTTCCCCTTTTTTCCCTTTTATTCTGAGCCATGTGGATGACAGGCTCTTGGTGCTCCAGCCAGGCATCAGGGCTGTGCCTCTGAGGTGGGAGAGCCAAGTTCAGTACACTGCTCCACAAGAGACCTCCTAGCTCCATGTAAAATCAAACGGCAAAAATATCCCAGAGATCTCCATCTCAGCGCCAAGACCCAGCTCCACTCAACGACCAGCAAGCCCTATGCCAAACAACTAGCAAGACATGAACACAACCCCATCCATTAGCAAAGAGGATGCCTAAAACCATAATAAGGCCACAGACACTCCAAAACACACCAGCAGACATGGACCTGCCCATCAGAAGGACAAGATCCAGTGTCATCCACCAGAACACAGGAACTAGTCCCCTCCACCAGGAAGCCTACACAACGCACTGAACCAAGCTTAGGCACTGGGGATGGACACCAAAAACAACAGGAACTACAAACCTGTAGCCTGTGAAAAGGAGACCCCAATCACTGTTAAGTTAAGCAAAATGAGAAGACAAAGAACCACACAGCAGATGAAGGAGCAATGCAAAAACTCACCAGACCTGAAAACGGAAGAGGAAATAGGCAGTCTAACTGAAAAAGAATTCAGAATAATGAGAGTAAAGATGATCCAAAATCATGGAAATAGAATGGAGAAAATACAAAAAACCTTTAACAAGGACATAGAAGAACTAAAGAACAAACAAACAGTGACGAACAAAATAATAAATGAAATTAAAACTGCTCTAGAAGGGATCAGTAGCAGAATAACTGAAGCAAAAGAATGGAAAACTGACCTGGAAGATAAAATAGTGGAAAAAACTACTGCAGAACAGAATTAAGAAAAAAGAATTAAAAAAATTGAGGACAGTCTCAGAGACCTCTGGGACAACATTAAATGCACCAACATTCGAATTACAGGGGTCCCAGAAGAGAAAAAGAAAGGGACTGAGAAAATATTTGAAGAGATAATAGTTGAAAACTTCCCTAATATGGGAAAGGAAATAGTTAATCAAGTCCAGAAAGCAGAGAGAGTCCCATACAGGATAATTCCAAAGAGAAACACACCAAGACACATATTAATCAAGCTATCAAAAATTAAATACAAAGAACAAATATTAAAATTAGCAAGGGGAAAACAACACATAACACGTAAGGAAATCCCCGTAAGGTTAACAGCTGATCTTTCAGCAGAAACTCTGCAAGACAGATGGGAGTGGCAGGATATATTTAAAGTGATGAAGCGCAAAAACCTATAACCAAGATTACTCTACCCAGCAAGGATCTCATTCAGATTTGACGGAGAAATTAGAACCTTTACAGACAAGCAAAAGCTAAGAGAATTCAGCACCACCAAACCAGCTATAAAACAAATGATAAAGGAATTTCTCTCAGCAGGAAACACAAGAGAAGGAAAAGACCTACAATAACAAACCCAAAACAATTAAGAAAATGGTAATAGGAACATACATATCGATAATTACCTTACATGTAAATGGATTAAATGCTCCAAGGAAAAGACACAGACTGGCTGAATGGATACAAAAACAAGACCCGTATATATGCTGTCTACAAGAGACCCACTTCAGACCTAGGGACACATACAGACAGAAAGTGAGGGGATGGAAAAAGATATTCCATGCAAATGGAAATCAAAAGAAAGCTGGAGTAGCAATTCTCATATCAGACAAAATAGACTTTAAAAGAAAGATTATTACAAGAGACAAAGAAGGACACTACATAATGATCAAGGGATCAATCCAAGAAGAAGATATAACAATTATAAATATTTATGTACCCAACATAGGAGCAACTCAATAAATAAGGCAAATACTAACAGCCATAAAAGGGGAAATCGACAGTAACAAAACCATAGTAGGGGACTTTAACACCCCACTTTCACCAATGCACAGATCATCCAAAATGAAAACACATAAGGAAACACAAGCTTTAAATGATACATTAAACAAGATGGACTTAATCGATATTTATAGGACATTCCATCCAAAAACAACAGAATACACATTCTTCTCAAGGGCTCACGGAACATTCTCCAGGACAGATCATATCTTGGGTCATAAATCAAGCGTTGGTAAATTTAAGAAAACTGAAATCGTATCACGTATCTTTTCTGACCACAACACTATGAGACTAGATATCAATTACAGGAAAAAAATCTGTAAAAAATACTAACACATGGAGGCTAAACAATACACTACTTAATAACCAAGAGATCACTGAAGAAATCAAAGAGGAAATCAAGAAATACCTAGAAACACATGACAATGAAAACACGACGACCCAAAACCTATGGGATGCAGCAAAAGCAGTACTAAGAGGGAAGTTTATAGCAATACAATCCTACCTTAAGAAACAAGAAACATCTGAAATAAACAACCTAACCTTACACCTAAAGCAGTTACAGAAAGAAGAACAAAAATCCCCAAAGTTAGCAGAAGGAAATAAATCATAAAGACGAGATCAGAAATAAATGAAAAAGAAATGAAGGAAACAATAGCAAAGATCAATAAAACTAAAAGGTGGTTCTTTGACATGATAAACAAAATTGATAAACCATTAGCCAGACCCATCAAGAAAAAAATCGAGAAGACTGAAATCAACAGAATTTGAAATGAAAAAGGAGAAGCAACAAATGACACTGCAGAAATACGAAGGGTCACGAGAGATTACTACAAGCAACTCTATGCCAACAAAATGGACAACCTGGAAAAAATGGGCAAATTCTTAGAAATGCACCACCTTCCGAGACAGAACCAGGAAGAAACAGAAAATATGAACAGACCAATCACAAGCACTGAAATTGAAACTGTGATTAAAAATATTCCAACAAACAAAAGCCCAGGACCAGATGGCTTCACAGGCAAATTGTATCAAACATTTAGAGAAGAGCTAACCTCTATCCTTCTCAAACTCTTCCAAAATATAGCAGAGGTGGGAACACTCCCAAACTCATTCTACGAGGCCACCATCACCCTGATACCAAAACCAAAGATGTCACAAAGAAAGAAAACTACAGGCCAATATCACTGATAAACACAGATGCAAAAACCCACAACAAAATACTAGCAAACAGAATCCAACAGCCAGCACATTAAAAGGATCATACACCATGATCGAGTGGTAATCATACCAGGAACGCAGGGATTCTTCAATATTCGCAAATCAATCAATGTGATACACCATATTAACAAACTGAAGGACAAAAACCATATGATCATCACAATAGGTGCAGAGAAAGCTTTTGACAAAATTCAACACCTATTTATGATAAAAAAAAAAAACCCCAGAAAGTAGGCATAGAGGGAACTTTCCTCCACATAACAAAGGCCATATATGACAAACCCACAGCCAACATCGTCCTCAATGGTGAAAAACTGAAACCATTTTCACTAAGATCACGAACAACAAGGTTGCCCACTCGCACCACTATTATTCAACATAGATTTGGAAGTTTTAGCCACAGCAATCAGAGAAGAAAAAGAAATAAAAGGAATCCAAATGGGAAAAGAAGAAGTAAAGCTGTCATTGTTTGTAGATGACAATTGTTTGTAGATGTAGATGAAATACACAGAGAATCCTAAAGATGCTACCAGAAGACTACTAGAACTAATCAATGAATCTGGTAAAGCAGCAGAGTACAAAAGTAATGCAGAGAAATCTCTTGCATTCCTATACACTAATGATGAAAAATCTGAAAGTGAAATTAAGAAAACACTCCCATTTCTCATTGCAATGAAGAGAATAAAATATCTCGGAATAAACCTACCTAAGGAGACAAAAGACCTGTATGCAGAAAAGTATAGGACACTGATGAAAGAAATTAAAGATGATACAAATACATGGAGAAATATACATGTTTTGGATGGGAAGAATCAACATCGTGAAAATGACTCTACTACCCAAAGCAATCTACAGATTCCATGCAATCCCTAGCAAACTACCACTGGCATTTTTCACAGAACTAGAACAAAAAATCTCACAATTTGTATGGAAACACAAAAGACCCCGAATAGCCAAAGCAATTTGGAGAACGAAAAACGGAGCTGGAGGAATCAGGCTCCCTGACTTCAGACTATACTACAAAGCTACAGTAACCAAGACAGTATAGTACTGGCACAAAAACAGAAAGATAGATCAATGGAACAGGATAGAAAGCCCAGAGATAAACCCATGCACATATGGTCACCTTATCTTTGATAAAGGAGGCAGGAATGTACAGTGGAGAAAGGACAGCCTCTTCAGTAAGTGGTGCTAGGGAAACTGGACAGGTACATGTAAATGTTTGAGATTAGATCACTCCCTAACACCATACACAAAAATAAGCTCAAAATGGATTAAAGACTTAAATGTAAGGCCAGAAACTATCAAACTCTTAGAGGAAAACATAGGCAGAACACTCTATTACATAAATCACAGCAAGATCCTTTTTGACCCACCTCCTAGAGAAATGGAAATAAAACGAAAATAAACAAATGGGACCTAATGAAACTTAAAAGCTTTTGCACAGTAAAGGAAACCATAAATAAGACGAAAAGACAACCCTCAGAATGGGAGAACATATTTGCAAATGAAGCAACTGACAGAGGATTAATCTCCAAAATTTACAGGCAGCTCATGGAGCTCAGTATCAAAAAAACCAAACAACCCAACCCAAAAATGGGCAGAAGACCTAAACAGACATTTCTCCACAGAAGATATACAGATTGCCAACAGACACATGAAAGAATGCTCAGAATCATTAATCATTAGAGAAATGCAAATCAAAACTACAATGAGATATCATGTCACACTGGTCAGAATGGCCATCATCAAAAAATCTACAAACAATAAATGCTGGAGACGGTGTGGAGAAAAGGGAACCCTCCTGCACTGTTGGTGGGAATGTAAATTGATACAGCCACTATGGAGAACAGTATGGAAATTGGTTAAAAAACTAAAAATAGAACTACCATATGACCCAGCAATCCCACTACTGCGCATATACCCTAAGAAAACCATAATTCAAAAAGAGTCATGTACCAAAATGTTCACTGCAGCTCTATTTACAATAGCCAGGACATGGAAGCACCCTAAGTGTCCATTGACAGATGAATGGATAAAGAAGTGGCACATACATACAATGGAATATTACTCAGCCCTAAAAAGAAATGAAATTGAGCTATTTGTAATGAGGTGGATAGACCTAGAGTCTGTCATACAGAGTGAAGTAAGTCAGAAAGAGAAAGACAAATACCGTATGCTAACACATATATATGGAATTTAAGAAAAAAAATGTCATGAAGAACCTAGGGGTAAGATAGGAATAAAGACACAGACCTACTGGAGAACGGACTTGAGGATATGGGGAGGGGGAAGGGTGAGCTGTGACAAAGCGAGAGAGAGGCATGGACACATATACACTACCAAACGTAAGGTAGATAGCTAGTGGGAAGCAGCCGCACAGCACAGGGAGATCAGCTCGGTGCTTTGTGACCACCTAGAGGGGTGGGATAGGGAGGGTGGGAGGGAGGGAGACGCAAGAGGGAAGAGATATGGGAACATATGTATATGTATAACTGATTCACTTTGTTATAAAGCAGAAACTAACACACCATTGTAAAGCAATTATACGCCAATAAAGATGTTAAAAAAAACAATTTAGTAGATGCTGCTTCTGTAAACTAAATTAAAATATTTTAAAATCATATGGGGGGACCTTGAAGATGGCGGAAGAGTAAGACGCGGAGATCGCCTTCCTCCCCACGGATACACCAGAAATACATCCACACGTGGAACTCCTACAGAACTCCTACTGAAGGCTGGCAGAAGACCTCAGACCTCCCAAAAGGCAAGAAACTCCCCACGTAACTGGGTAGGGCAAAAGAAAAAACAGAGACAAAAGAATAAGGACGGCACCTGCACCAGTGGGAGGGAGCTGTGAAGGAGGAAAAGTTTCCACACACTAGGAAGCCCCTCCGCGGGCGGAGACTGCGGGAGGCAGAGGGGGGAGTTTCGGGACCGCGGAGTAGTGCACAGCGACGGGTGCGGAGGGCAAAGCGGGGAGATTCCTGCACAGACGATCGGTGCTGACCGGCACTCACCAGCCCGAGTGGCTTGTCTGCTCACCCGCCGGGGCGGGCGGGGCTGCGAGCTGAGGCTCGGGTTTTGGTTTTGGACGGAGCTCAGGGAGAGGACTGGGGTTGGCGGCTTGAACATAGCCTGAAGGGGTTAGTGCACCACGACTAGCCGGGAGGGAGTTCGGGGAAAAGCCTGCACCGGCCGAAGAGGCAAGAGACTTTTTCTTCCCTCTTTGTTTCCTGGTGCGCGAGGAGAGGGGTTTAAGAGCGCTGCTTAAAGGAACTCCAGAGACGGGCGCGAGCCGCGGCTAAAAGCGCGAACCCCAGAGACGGGCGCGAGCCGCGGCTGAGGGCGCGAGCCCCCGAGACGGGCGCGAGCCGCGGCTGAAAGCGCAAACCCCAGAGACGGGCGCGAACCGCGGCTAAAACCGCGGACCCCAGAGACGGGCGGGAGACGCTAAGGCTGCTGCTGCCGCCACCAAGGGGCCTGTGTGCGAGCACAGGTCACTCTCCACACCCCTCTTCCGCGGAGCCTGTGCAGCCCGCCACTGCCAGGTTCCCGGGATCCGGGGACAACTTCCCCGGGAGTACGCACGGCGGGTCTCAGGCTGGTGCAACATCACGCCGGCCTCTGCCGCAACGTCACGCTGCCTCTGCAGCCGCAGGCCCGCCCCGCACGTAGTGCCCCTCCTACCCCCATCCCCCAACCCCCGGCCTGAGTGAGCCGGAGGCCCCGAATCAGAGGCTCCTTTAACCCCGTCCTGTCTGAGCGAAAAAACAGACGCCCTCCAGCGACCTACACGCAGATGCAAGGCCAAATCCAAAGCTGAGCTCCTGTGAGCTGTGAGAACAAAGAAGAGAAAGGGAAATCTCTCCCAGCAGCCACAGAAGCAGCGGATTAAAGCTCCACAATCAACTTGATATACCCTGCATCTGTGGAATACCTGAATAGACAAGGAATGATCCCAAATTGAAGAGGTGGAATTTAGGAGCGAGATCTATGATTTTTTCCCTTTTCCTCTTTTTGTGAATGTGTACGTGTATGCTTCTGTGTGAGATCCTGTCTGTATACTCTTGCTTCCACCATTTGTCCTAGGGCTCTATCCGTCCATGACTTTTTTTTAAAAATTCTTTTTCTTAATAATTAAGTTTAATTGTAATAACTTTATTATACTTTACCTTCGTTCTTTCTTTCTTTCCTTCCTTCCTTCCCTCCTTTAGACAACGAATCACCCCAAATTGAGGAGGTGGTCTCAGGGAGCAGGATTTATGATTTTTCCCCCTTTACCTCTTTTTGTGAAGGTGTATGTGTATGCTTCTGTGTAAGATTTTCTCTGTATAGCTTTGCTTCCAACATTTGTCCTAAGGTTCTATCAGTCCCTTTTTTTTTTTTTTCTAAATATTTTTTAATTCAATAACTATATTATACTTTATTTTATTTTTACTGTATCATCTTTCTTTCTGTCTTTTTTCCTTCTTTCCCTCCTTCCTTCCTTCCTCCCTCCCTCCCTCCCTCCCTCCTTTCCTTCTTTGCTTCTTTCTTCCTTCCTTCCTTTCCTCCTTTCCTTCTTTCTTTACTCATACTTCTACTAATTCTCCCTACTTTTTCTCCCTTTTATTCTGAGCTGTGTGGATGAAAGGCTCTTGGTGCTCCAGCCAGGAGTCAAGGCTCTGCCTCTGAGGTAGGAGAGCCAACTTCAGGACACTGGTCAACAAGAGACCTCCCAGCTCCACATAATATTAAACGGTGGAAATATCCCAGAGACCTCCATCTTAACACCAGCACCCAGCTTCACTCAACGACCAGCAAGCCACAGTGCTGGACAACCTATGCCAAACAACTAGCAAAACAGGAACACAACCCCACCCATTAGCAGAGAGGCTGCCTAAAATCATAATAAGGCCACAGACACCCCAAAACACACCACCAGACGTGAACCTGCCCACTAGAGAGACAAGATCCAGCCTCATCCAGCACAACACAGGCACTAGTCCCCTCCACCAGGAAGCCTACACAACCCACTGAAACAACCTTAGCCACTGGAGACAGACATCAAAAACAACGGGAACTACGAAAGTGCAGCCTGCAAAAAGGAGACCCCAAACACAGTAAGATAAGCAAAATGAGAAGACAGAAAAACACACAGCAGATGAAGGAGCAAGATAAAAACCCACCAGACCTAACAAATGAAGAGGAAATAGGCAATCTACCTGAAAGAGAATTCAGAATAATGATAGTAAGGATGATCCGAAATCTTGGAAGTAGAATGGACAAAATGCAAGAAACAGTTAACAAGGACCTACAAGAACTAAAGATGAAACAAGCAACGATGAACAATGCAATAAATGAAATTAAAATCACTCTAGATAGGATCAATAGCAGAATAACTGAGGCAGAAGAACGGATAAGTGACCTGGAAGATAAAGTAGTGGAAATAACTACTGCAGAGCAGAATAAAGAAAAAAGAATGAAAAGAACTGAGGACAGTCTCAGAGACCTCTGGGACAACATGAAATGCACCAACATTCGAATTATAGGGGTTCCAGAAGAAGAAGAAAGAAAGAAAGGGACAGAAAATATTTGAAGAGATTATAGTTGAAAACTTCCCTAATATGGGAAAGGAAATAGTTAATCAAGTCCAGGAAGCACAGAGGGTCCCATACAGGATAAATACAAGGAGAAACACGCCAAGACACATATTAATCAAACTGTCAAAAATTAAATACAAAGAAAGCATATTAAAAGCAGCAAGGGAAAAACAACAAATAACACACAAGGGAATCCCCATAAGGTTAACAGCTGATCTCTCAGCAGAAACCCTACAAGCCAGAAGGGAGTGGCAGGACATACTGAAAGTGATGAAGGAGAATAGCCTGCAACCAAGACTACTCTACCCAGCAAGGATCTCATTCAGATTTGATGGAGAAATTAAAACCTTTACAGACAAGCAAAAGCTGAGAGAGTTCAGCACCACCAAACCAGCTTTACAACAAATGCTAAAGGAACTTCTTTAGACACGAAACACAAGAGAAGGAAATGACCTATAGTAGCGAACCCAAAACAATATATAAAATGGAAATAGGAACATACATATCGATAATTACCTTAAATGTAAATGGACTAAATGCTCCCACCAAAAGACACAGATTGGCTGAATGGATACAAAAACAAGACCCTTATATATGCTGTCTACAAGAGACCCACTTCAGAACTAGAGACACATACAGACTGAAAGTAAGGGGATGGAAAAAGATATTCCATGCAAATGGAAACCAAAAGAAAGCTGGAGTAGCAATTCTCATATCAGACAAAATAGACTTTAAAATAAGGACTATTAAAAGGGACAAAGAAGGACACTACATAATGATCAAGGGATCGATCCAAGAAGAAGATATAACAATTGTAAATATTTATGCACCCAACATAGGAGCACCTCAATACATAAGGCAAATACTAACAACCATAAAAGGGGAGATCGACAGTAACACATTCATAGTAGGGGACTTTAACACCCCACTTTCACCCATGGACAGATCATCCAAAATGAAAATAAATAAGGAAACACAAGCTTTAAATGATACATTAAACAAGATGGACTTAATTGATATTTATAGGACACTCCATCCAAAAACAACAGAATACACATTTTTCTCAAGTGCTCATGGAACATTCTCCAGGATAGATCATATCTTGGGTCACAAGTCAACCTTGGTAAATTTAAGAAAATTGAAATTGTATCAAGTATCTTTTCCGACCACAACGCCATGAGACTAGATATCAATTACAGGAAAAGATCTGTAAAAAATACAAACACATGGAGGCTAAACAATACACTACTTAATAATGAAGTGATCACTGAAGAAATCAAAGAGGAAATAAAAAAATACCTAGAAACAAATGACAATGGAGACACAACGACCCAAAACCTGTGGGATGCAGCAAAAGCAGTTCTAAGGGGGAAGTTTATAGCAATACAAGCCCACCTTAAGAAGCAGGAAACATCTCGAATAAACAACCTAACCTTGCACCTCAAGCAATTAGAGAAAGAAGAACAAAAAAACCCCAAAGCTAGCAGAAGGAAAGAAATCATAAAAATCAGATCAGAAATAAATGAAAAAGAAATGAAGGAAACAATAGCAAAGATCAATAAAACTAAAAGCTGGTTCTTTGAGAAGATAAACAAAATAGATAAACCACTAGCCAGACTCATCAAGAAAAAAAGGGAGAAGACTCAAATCAATAGAATTAGAAATGAAAAAGGAGAAGTAACAACTGACACTGCAGAAATAAAAAAAATCATGAGAGATTACTACTAGCAACTCTATGCCAATAAAATGGACAATCTGGAAGAAATGGACAAATTCTTAGAAATGCACAACCTGCCAAGACTGAATCAGGAAGAAATAGAAAATATGAACAGACCAATCACAAGCACTGAAATTGAAACTGTGATTAAAAACCTTCCAACAAACAAAAGCCCAGGACCAGATGGCTTCACAGGTGAATTCTATCAAACGTTTAGAGAAGAGCTAACACCCATCCTTCTCAAACTCTTCCAAAATATAGCAGAGGGAGGAACACTCCCAAATTCCTTCTACGAAGCCACCATCACCTTGATACCAAAACCAGACAAGGATGTCACAAAGAAAGAAAACTACAGGCCAATATCACTGATGAACATAGATGCAAAAATCCTCAACAAAATACTAGCAAACAGAATCCAACAGCACATTAAAAGGATCATACACCATGATCAAGTGGGGTTTATTCCAGGAATGCAAGGATTCTTCAATATACGCAAATCTATCAATGTGATAAACCATATTAACAAATTGAAGGAGAAAAACCATATGATCATCTCAATAGATGCAGAGAAAGCTTTCGACAAAATTCAACACCCATTTATGATAAAAACCCTCCAGAAAGTAGGCATAGAGGGAACTTTCCTAAACATAATAAAAGCCATATATGACAAGCCCACAGCAAACATCATCCTCAATGGTGAAAAACTGAAAGCATTTCCACTAAGATCAGGAACAAGACAAGGTTGCCCACTCTCACCACTCTTATTCAACATAGTTTTGGAAGTTTTAGCCACAGCAATCAGAGAAGAAAAGGAAATAAAAGGAATCCAAATCGGAAAAGAAGAAGTAAAGCTGTCACTGTTTGCAGATGACATGATACTATACATAGAGAATCCTAAAGATGCTACCAGAAAACTACTAGAGCTAATCAATGAATTTGGTAAAGTAGCAGGATACAAAATTAATGCACAGAAATCTCTGGCATTCCTATATACTAATGATGAAAAATCTGAAAGTGAAATCAAGAAAACACTCCCATTTACCATTGCAACAAAAAGAATAAAATATCTAGGAATAAACCTACCTAAGGATACGAAAGACCTGTATGCAGAAAATTATAAGACACTGATGAAAGAAATTAAAGATGATACAAATAGATGGAGAGATATACCATGTTCTTGGATGGGAAGAATCAACATTGTGAAAATGACTCTACTACCCAAAGCAATCTACAGATTCAATGCAATCCCTATCAAACTACCACTGGCATTTTTCACAGAACTAGAACAAAAAATTTCGCAATTTGTATGGAAACACAAAAGACCCCGAATAGCCAAAGCAATCTTGAGAACGAAAAAAGGAGCTGGAGGAATAAGGCTCCCTGACTTCAGACTATATTACAAAGCAACAGTAATCAAGACAGTATGGTACTGGCACAAAAACAGAAAGATAGATCAGTGGAACAGGATAGAAAGCCCAGAGATAAACCCACGCACATATGGACACCTTATCTTTGATAAAGGAGGCAGGAATGTACAGTGGAGAAAGGACAGCCTCTTCAATAAATGGTGCTGGGAAAACTGGACAGGTACATGTAAAAGTATGAGATTAGATCACTCCCTAACACCATACACAAAAATAAGCTCAAAATGGATTAAAGACCTAAATGTAAGGCCAGAAACTATCAAACTCTTAGAAGAAAACATAGGAAGAACACTCTATGACATAAATCACAGCAAGATCCTTTCTGACCCACCTCCTAGAGTAATGGAAATAAAAACAAAAATAAACAAATGGGACCTAATGAAACTTCAAAGCTTTTGCACAGCAAAGGAAACCATAACCAAGACCAAAAGACAACCCTCAGAATGGGAGAAAACATTTGCAAATGAAGCAACTGACAAAGGATTAATCTCCAAAATTTACAAGCAGCTCATGCAGCTCAATAACAAAAAAACAAACAACCCCATCCAAAAATGGGCAGAAGACCTAAATAGACATTTCTCCAAAGAAGATATACAGAATGCCAACAAGCACATGAAAGAATGCTCAACATCATTAATCATTAGAGAAATGCAAATCAAAACTACAATGAGATATCATCTCACACCAGTCAGAATGGCCATCATCAAAAAATCTAGAAACAATAAATGCTGGAGAGGGTGTGGAGAAAAGGGGACACTCTTGCACTGCTGGTGGGAATGTGAATTGGTTCAGCCACTGTGGAGAACAGTATGGAGGTTCCTTAAAAAACTACAAATAGAATTACCATATGACCCAGCAATCCCACTACTTGGCATATACCCTGAGAAAACCAAAATTCAAAAAGAGTCATGTACCAAAATGTTCATTGCAGCTCTATTTACAATAGCCAGGACATGGAAACAACCTAAGCGCCCATCATCGGATGAATGGATAAAGAAGATGTGGCACATATACACAATGGAATATTACTCAGCCTTAAAAAGAAATGAAATTGAGCTATTTGTAATGAGATGGATAGACCTAGAGTCTGTCATACAGAGTGAAGTAAGTCAGAAAGAAAAAGACAAATACCGTATGCTAACACATATATATGGAATTTAAGGGAAAAAAATGTCATGAAGAACCTAGGGGTAAGATAGGAATAAAGACGCAGACCTACTGGAGAACGGACTTGAGGGTATGGGGAGGGGGAGGGGTGAGTTTTGACAGGGCGAGAGAGAGTCATGGACATATACACACTAACAAACGTAGTAAGGTAGATAGCTGGGGGGAAGCAGCCGCAAGGCACAGGGATATTAGCTCGGTGCTTTGTGACAGCCTGGAAGGGTGGGATGGGGAGAGTGGGAGGGAGGGAGACGCAAGAGGGAAGACATATGGGAACATATGTATATGTATAGCTGATTCACTTTGTTATAAAGCAGAAACTAACACACCATTGTAAAGCAATTATACCCCAATAAAGATGTTTAATAAAAAAAAAAAAAATAACTAAAAGTTAGGCCAACCATAAAAAAAAAAAAAAAAGATATGATTCTCACTTACCTCCTCCCCATCCTCCCCCTCCCTTATGAATTCAGAAACTGTTCCTAAGTCTCCTTATTGTTCATGGCAATATAGTTATTTCCATTGGTTCTATAAAAATCTTCCACTTTTTAAACCAGGATATAAATGGACTCATTGTGCAACCAGGATATATATGGACTCATTGTGCAACAAAGGCCTTGCATGAACTATCCATATTTAAGAAAGACAGCCACTTAATAAGCTATGATAAGATACTTTTAAGGAATAAGTCTGATCTTACCTCAGCTGTATGGAGTAAAGGCCTACAAGGTCCTCTCAGGGAACTGTCCTGGTACCTGACTTATAGGGAGGGTTCCCAGTCTAAATGTGATAAAAAGTTCACTTTCCATAAGGCCAGGAACCTTAGTAAATTTGAAGGACCTTGAAAAAAGATGATTTTCCTCAAATTTATAAGTACTACAGGTAAATCTGGTGGAGAGAGTTTCTTGGCCTTTGTATCCTAGCAAACGATAACATAACCATGCACATTCACACACACCTATGGGCAATTCAGTTTTGAATATACTTGTAAATCCATCTCCTAATTGCCTCTGTGTGTGTGTGTGTGTTTTACTCATCTTTTGAAACAGCTGTAACATCTTACTGGCTCCTTTATTAATTAACGAGTTAAATCTTTAACGTGTTCAAAAAATGAGAATGGAAATTAAAACTCTAGAAAGAGAGATGGTGGTAGATTTGGAAACAAGCAAAGGAGATCCAAAACATACCTAGAGTTCCTGAAGAAGAAAATGGGAAAAAATAAAACCAAATGTTTAAAAACCGTTCTAGAAAAATTTCTAGAAAAAGAGGAACACTGGAATTTATAAATTGAAAAAGCATACTATATTCCAGAAAAACTAAGACTCACCAACACTCAGAAAATTTTTATTATAGTCTTTTCTGCTACCACATTTATTTTTTAATTAATAGATTTACTTTATTTTTTTTACACTGAAATAAAATCCGTTTTTAATAACATTTACAACCCATCATCCTTGGAGCTGTACCTAATGGTACATACATATATATGTGTATGTATGTCACAGTTTCTTTATCCATTCATCCTTCAATGGATACTTAGACTATTTCCATGTCTTGGCTATTGTGAATAATGCTGCAGTGAACATGGTGCTGCAGATATCTCTTTGCAATAGTGATTTCATTTCCTTCGGATATATACTCAGTAGTGGGATTTCTGGATCATATGGTGGTTCTATTTTTAATTTTTTGAGAAACCTCCACATTGTTTTCCATAGTAGCTGTAAGAATTTACAGTCCCATCAACAGTGCACAAGGTATTCCCTTTTCTCCACATCCTGCCTTGCCATTTTAAATTAAAAAAAAAATTAATTTATTTTTGGCTGCACTGGGTCATCGTTGCTGCATGTGGGCTTTTCTCTACTTGCGGAGAGCGGGGGCTACTCTTTGCTGTGGTGCACGGTCTTCTCATTGTGGTGGCTTCTCCTGTTGCGGAAGACAGGCTCCAGGCACGCGGGCTTTAGTAGTTGTGGAATGCAGGCTTAGTTGCTCTGTGGCATGAAGGATCTTCCTGGACTAGGGCTCAAACCCGTGTCCCCTGCATTGGCAGGCGGATTCTCAATCACTACGCCACCAGGGAAGCCCTCTCCCTTGCCTTTTTGATGACAGCCATTCTGGGTTTTTTTTTGTTTAACATCTTTATTGGAGTATAATTGCTTTACAATGGTGTGTTAGTTTCTGCTTTATAACAAAGTGAATCAGTTACACATATACATATGTTCCCACACCTCTGCCCCCTTGCGTCTCCCTCCCGCGCACCCTCCCTAACCCACCCCTCTAGGTGGTCACAAACCACTGAACTGATCTCCCTGTGCTATACGGCTGATTCCCACTAGCTATCGATTTTACGTTTGGTAGTGTATATATGTCCGTGCCACTCTCTCACTTTGTCCCAGCTTACCCTTCCCCCTCCCCGTATCCTCAAGTCCATTCTCTAGTACGTCTGCATCTTTATTCCTGTCTTGCCCCTAGGTTCTTCATGATCATTTTTTTTAGATTCCATATATACGTGTTAGCATACGGTATTTGTTTTTCTGCTTCTGACTTACTTCACTCTGTATGACAGTCTCTAGGCCCCATCCACCTCACTACAAATAACTCAGTTTCATTCCTTTTTATGGCCGAGTAATATTCCATTATATATATGTGACACATCTCCTTTATCCATTCATCTGTCGAAGGACAATTAGGTTGCTTCCATGTCCTGGCTTTTGTAAACAGGGCTGCAAAGAACGTTTTGGTACATGATTCTCTTTGAATTATGGTTTTCTCAGTGTATATGCCCAGTACTGGGATTGCTGGGTCATATGGTAGTTCTATTTTTAGTTTTTTAACCAATGTCCATACTGTTTTCCATAGTGGATGTATCAATTTACATTCCCACCAACAGTACAAGAGGGTTCCCTTTGCTCCACACCCTCTCCAGCATTTAATGCTTGTAGATTTTTTGATGATGGCCATTCTGACCAGTGTGACATGGTATCTCATTGTAGTTTTGATTTGCATTTCTCTGATGATTAATGATGTTGAGCATTCTTTCGTGTGTCTGTTGGCAAACTGTACATCTTCTTTAGAGAAATGTCTATTTAGGTCTTCTGCCAAGTTTTGGATTGGGTTGTTTTTTTTTAAATATTGAGCTGCAGCTCAGCTGCTTATAAATTTTTGAGATTATTCCTTTGTCAGTTGCTTCATTTGCAAATATATTCTCCCATTCTGAGGGTTGTCTTTTCATCTTGTTTATGGTTTCCTTTGCTGGGCAAAAGATTTTAAGTTTCATTAGGTCCCCTTTGTTTATTTTTGGATTTATTTCCATTTCTCTAGGAGATGGGTCAAAGGATCTTGCTGTGATTTATGTCAGAGTGTTCTGCCTATGTTCTCCTCTAAGAGTTTGATGGTTTACATTTAGGTCTTTAATCCATTTTGAGTTTATTTTTGTGTATGATGTTAGCGAATGTTCTAATTTCATTCTTTTACATGTAGCTGCCCAGTTTACCCAGCACCACTTATTGAAGAGGCTGTGTTTTCCCCACTGCATATTCTTGACTCCTTTATCAAAGATAAGGTGAGCATACGTGCGTGGGTTTATCTCTGGGCTTTCTATCCTGTTCCATTGATCTATCTTTCTGTTTCTCTGCCAGTACCATACTGTCTTGATTACTGGAGCTTTGTAGTATAGTCTGAAGTCAGGGAGCCTGATACCCCCAGCTCCGTTATTCTTTCTCAAGATTCCTTTGGCTATTAGGGGTCTTTTGTGTTTCCATACAAATTGTGAAATTTTTTGTTCTAGTTCTGTGAAAAATGCCAGTGGTAGTTTGATAGGGATTGCATTGAATCTGTAGATTCCTTTGGGTAGTAGAGTCATTTTCACAATGTTGATTCTTCCTACCCAAGAACATGGTATATCTCTCCATCTATTTGTATCATCTTTAATTTCTTTCATCAGTGTCTTATAATTTTCTGCATACAGGTCTTTTGTCTCCTTAGGTAGGTTTATTCCTAGATATTTTATTCTTTTTGTTGCAGTGGTAAATGGGAGGGTTTCCTTAATTCCTCATTCAGATTTTTCATCATTAGTGTATAGGAATGCAAGAGATTTCCGTGCATTAATTTTGTATCCTGCTACTTTGCCAAATTCACTGATTAGCTCTAATAGTTTTCTGGTAGCATCTTTAGGATTCTCTATGTATAGTATCATGTCATCTACAAACAGTGACAGCTTTACTTTTTCTTTTCCAACTTGGACTCCTTTTATTTCTTTTTCTTCTCTAACTTCCAAAACTATGTTGAATAACAGTGGTGAGAGTGGGCAACCTTGTCTTGTTCCTGATCTTAGTGCAAATGGTTTCAGTTTTTCACCATTTAGGATGATGTTGGCTGTGGGTCTGTCATATATGGCCTTTTATTATGTTGAAGAAAGTTCCCTCTATGCCTATATTTTGGAGGGATTTTATAATAGGTGGTGAATTTTGTCAAAAGCTTTCTCTGCATCTTTTGAGATGATCATATGGTTTTTGACCTTCAATTTGTTAATATGCTGTATCACGTTGATTGATTTGCATATACTGAAGAAGCCTTGCATTCCTGGGATAAACCCCACTTGATCATAGTGTATGATCCTTTTAATGTGTTGTTGGATTCTGCTTGCGAGTATTTTGTTGAGGATTTTTGAATCTATGTTCATCAGTGATATTGGCCTGTAGTTTTCTTTCTTTGTGACATCTTTGTCTGGTTTTGGTATCAGACTGATGGTGGCCCCACAGAAGGAGTTTGGGAGTGTTCCTCCCTCTGCCATATTTTGGAAGAGTTTGAGAAGGATAGGTGCTAGCTCTTCTCTAAATGTTTGATAGAATTCGCCTGTGAAGCCATCTGGTCCTGGGCTTTTGTTTGTTGGAAGATTTTTTTTTTTAATTATTTATTTTTGGCCGTGTTGGGTCTTCGTTTCTGTGCAAGGGCTTTCTCTAGTTGCGGCGAGCGGGGGCCAATCTACATCGAGGTGTGTGGGCCTCTCACTATCGCGGCCTCTCTTGTTGTGGAGCACAGGCTCCAGACATGCAGCCTCAGTAGTTGTGGCTCACCAGCCCAGTTGCTCCGCAGCATGTGGGATCATCCCAGACCAGGGCTCGAACCCATGCCCTCTGCATTGGCAGGCAGATTCTCAAGCACTGCGCCACCAGGGAAGCCCCTGTTGGAAGATTTTGAATCACAGCTTCAATTTCAGTGCTTGTGATTGGTCTGTTCATATTATCTATTTCTTCCTGGTTCAGTCAAGGAAGGTTGTGCATTTCTAAGAATTTGTCCATTTCTTCCAGGTTGTCCATTTTATTGGCATATAGCTGCTTGTAGTAATCTCTCATGATCCTTTGTATTTCTGCAGGGTCAGTTGTTACTTCTTTTTCATTTCTAATTCTATTGATTTGAGTCTTCTCCCTTTTTTTCTTGATAAGTCTGGCTAATGGTTTATCAATATTGTTTATCTTCTCAAAGAACCACCTTTCAGTTTTATTGATCTTTGCTATCATATCCTTCATTTCTTTTCCATTTATTTCTGATCTGATCTTTATGAATTATTTCCTTCTGCTAACTCTGGGGTTTTTTTTTGTTCTTTCTGTAATTGCTTTAGGTGTAAGGTTTGGTTGTTTATTTGAGATGTTTTTTCTTTCTTGAGGATTGTATTGCTATAAACTTCCCTCTTAGAACTGTTTTTGCTGCATCCCATAGGTTTTGGGTCATCATGTTTTCATTGTCATTTGTTTCTAGGTATTTTTTGATTTCCTCTTTGATTTCTTCAGTGATCTGTTCGTTATTAAGTAGTGTATTGTTTAGCCTCCATGTGTTTGTATTTCTTACAGATATTTTCCTGTAATTGATATCTAGTCTCATAGCACTGTGGTCAGAAAAGATACTTGATACGATTTCAATTTTCTTAAACTTACCAAGGCTTGATTTGTGACCCAAGATATGATCTATCCTGGAGAATGTTCCATGAGCACTTGAGAAGAATGTGTATTCTGTTGTTTTTGGATGGAATGTCCTATAAATATCAATTAAGGCCATCTTGTTTAATGTATCATTTAAAGCTTGTGTTTCCTTATTTTCGTTTTGGATGATCTATCCATTGGTGAAAGTGGGGTGTTAAAGTCCCCTACTGTGATGATGTTACTGTCGATTTCCCCTTTTATGGCTGTTAGTGTTTGCCTTATGTATTGAGGTGCTCCTATTTTGGGTGCATAAATATTTACAGTTGTTATATCTTCTTCTTAAATTGATCGGTTGATCATTATGTAGTGTCCTTCTTTGTCTCTTGTAATAGTCTTTGTTTTAAAGTCTATTTCATCTGATATGAGAATAGCTACTCCAGCATTATTCTGATTTCCATTTGTATGGAATATCTTTTTCCATCCCTTCACTTTCAGTCTGTATGCATCCCTAGGTGTGAAGTGGGTCTCTTGTAGACAGCATATATATGGATCTTGTTTTTGCATCCATTCAGACAGTCTATGTCTTTTGGTTGGAGCATTTAATCCATTTACATGTAAGGTAATTATCGATATGTATGTTCCTATTACCATCTTCTTAGTTGCTTTGGGTTTGTTATTGTAGGTCTTTTCCTTCTTTTGTGTTTCCTGCCTAGAGAAGTTCCTTTATCATTTGTTTTATAGCTGGTTTGGTGGTGCTGAATTCTCTTAGCTTTTGCTTGTCTGTAAAGGTTCTAATTTCTCCGTCAAAGCTGAATGAGATCCTTGCTGGGTAGAGTAATCTTGGTGTAGGTTTTTCCCTCTCATCACTTTAAATATGTCCTGCCACTCCCTTCTGGCTTGCAGAGTTTCTGCTGAAAGTTCAGCTGTTAACCTTATGGGGATTCCCTTATGTATTATGTGTCGTTTTTCCCTTGCTGCTTTTAATATTTGTTCTTTGTATTTAATTTTTGATAGCTTGATTAATATGTGTCTTGGCGTGTTTCTCCTTGGATTTATCCTGTATGGTACTCTCTGTGCTTCCTGGACTTAACTATTTCCTTTCCCATATTAGGGATGTTTTCAACTATTATCTCTTCAAATATTTTCTCAGTCCCTTTCTTTTTCTCTTCTTCTTCTGGGACCCCTATCATTCGAATGTTGGTGCATTTAATGTTGTCCCAGAGGTCTCTGAGACTGTCCTCGGTTCTTTTCATTCTTTTTTTCTTTATTCTGCTCTGCAGTAGTTTTTTCCACTGTTTTATCTTTCAGGTCACTTATCCGTTCTCCTGCCTTAGTTATTCTGCTATTGATCCCTTCTAGAGAATTTAAAATTTCATTTATTGTGTTGTTCATCACTGTTTGTTTGCTCTTTAGTTCTTCTAGGTCCTTGTTAAAGGTTTCTTGTATCTTCTCCATTCTATTTCCAAGATTTTGGATCTTTACTGGCATTATTCTGAATTCTTTTTCAGGTAGGCTGCCTATTTCATCTTCATTTATTAGGTCTGGTGGGTTTTTGCCTTGCTCCTTCATCTGCTGTGTGTTTCTGTGTCTCCTCATTTTGCTTAACTTACTGTGTTTGGGGTCTCCTTCTTTCAGCCTGCAGGTTCATAATTCCCATTGTTTTGGTGTCTGTCCGCAGTGGCTAAGGTTGGTTCAGTGGGTTGTGTAGGCTTCCTGGTGGAGGGGACTAGTGCCTGTGTTCTGGTGGATGACGCTGGATCTTGTCTTTCTGGTGGGCAAGTCCACGTCTGGTGGTGTGTTTTGTGGTGTCTGTGGACTTATTATGATTTTAGGCAGCCTCTCTGCTAATGGATGGGGTTGTGTTCCTGTCTTGGTAGTTGTTTGGCATAGGGTGTCCAGCACTGTAGCTTGCTGGTCATTGAGTGGAGCTGGGTCTTGGAGCTGAGATGGAGATCTCTGGGAGATTTTCGCCGTTTGATGTTATGTTGAGCTGGGAGGTCTCTTGTGGAGCAGTGTCCTGAAGTTGGCTCTCCCACCTCAGTGGCACAGCCCTGACGCCTGGCTGGAGCACCAAGAGCCTGTCCTCCACATGGCTTTTGCAGCTTTAAGTTCTTTATCACCTTGTAAGTCATCCAACAGCAAAGATTAATTTCTCCCAGGTTGGTCTGTGGGTTGGCTGCAGTGGAATTTAGGTTTGATCCACATGCGTTTCATTTCCAAGTGCCAGGTGGAAGAGCATCGGCACAGGGGCACGCTTTTATCCTGGTGCAGGAAGGAGCACCAATGATAGCCATTCTTTAAAGCAGTTTTAGGTTCATAGCAAAATTGAGTGGAACGTACTGAGTGCTCCCATATATACCCTATCCCCCACTGTATACAACCTCCCCCACTATTGACATCCTGTAGCATAGTGGTACATTTGTTACAATCAATGCATCTACAGTGACATGTCATTTTTACCGCAATTTCACAGGTTACATTAGGATTCACTCTTGGTGTTGTACATTCTATGGATTTTGTCAAATGTATAATAAGATGTATCTACCATTGTAGTATCATACATAATAGTTTCACTGCCCTAAAAATTTTCTGTGTTCTATCTATTCAACCCTCCTTCCACAACTCACCCCTGGCAACCAATGATCCTTTTATTGTCTCCATAGTTTTGTCTTTTCTGGAATGTCATATAGTTGGAATCATATAGTATGTGGCGTTTTCAGATTGGCTTCCTTCACTTAGTAATATGCATTTAAGTTTCCTTCATGTCTTTTCATGGCTTAATAGTTCATTTCTTCGTAATCCTGAATAATATTTCATTGTTTGGACATTCCACAGTTTATCCATTCACCTACTGAAGGACATCTTGGTTGCTTCCAAATTTTAGCAATTGTGAATAAAGCTGCTATAAACATCCATGTACAGGTCTTTTTATGGACATAAGTTTTCAATTTATTTGGGTAAATACCAGGGAGCACAGCTACTGGATTGTATAGCAAGAGAACGCTTAGTTTTTTAAGAAACTGCCAAGCTGTCTTTCAATGTGGCTAAACCATTTTGCATTCTTGTCAGCAATGAATGAGCATACCTGTTGCTGCACATACTTACCAGCATTTGGTGTTTTCAGTGTTTTAAACTTTTCCATTCTAACAGGTGTGTAGTGGCATTTCATTGTTGTTTAAGTTTGCAAGTCTCTAATGACACAGATAGACAGATGACAGACAGATATATAGATACATATAGATAGATAGATAGATAAGAGTCTAGCTGTCTTCCTAGAAAGAAGAAATTGATTTTTCATTAGACAGCTAGCATTCTGATATACTTTTACTCTTTTTTTTTTTTTTTGCGGTACGATGGCATCTCACTGTTGTGGCCTCTTCCGTTGTGGAGCACAGGCTGTGGACGCACAGGCTCAGTGGCCATGGCTCACGGGCCCAGCTGCTCCACGGCATGTGGGATCTTCCCGGACCGGGGCACGAACCCGTGTCCCCTGCCTCGGCAGGCGGACTCTCAACCACTGCGCCACCAGGGAAGCCCTGATATACTTTTTAAATAAAAGGCACTGACGGTATGAATTTCATGTTGAGCACTGCTTTAGTAATTCAGATTCTGTTATGAGGTATTCTTGTTACCATGATTTTCTCGATTTTCCAGTATTACTGTTGTTTAAAATGTCCAACTGGTCAAGGGTTTTGTTTCCTGATTCCATTATTATTTTCTAGTTTTACTGCATTGTGATCAGATAATGTTGTCTGTTTTATTTCTATGTCTTAGAATTTATTCACGTTTTTTTTTATTCAGGTTTTTCTTGTGATCAATTTTGTAAATGTTCAAAGGGCACATGAAAAGAAAATGAGTTTTCTATTCTCAGGCTATAAAGTATGTTTTCAGGTTATAGAGTACATTTGTATTAAATCTTCCATACTAAGAATGTTATTTAGGTATTCTCTGTCCTTTCTTTTTATTGTTTGTATTCTTTTAAATTCCTGCCATAGATTGAGAGAGGTGAACTAAATTTCATGTGTTTATGTTCTTCCTTATAATTCCTATAGTTTGATATCAAAATCCATCAAAGATATCATGCATGAACACACACAAAATGACAGACCAATAATTTCTAAATATTAGGAAGCCAAATTCATCAGCCTTTTAAAAAATAATAATACACCATGACCTAATAGGGGTTATTCTAGAAATGCAACAATGACTCAATTTTAGGAAATATATTATTATAATTCAATATATTAATACTTCAAAAGAGAAAAACCATGTGATTATCTCTATAGAAGCTTAAAAGACATGTAATTCAATTCCACATCTATTGAGTTTTTAAAAAATTCTAACTAAAACAGAAACAGATGGACATAATAAAGTCTATCTAATAATACCATCCTTAATCAGGGAACAGTAACAAACTACTATGTAAGTTCAAAAGGTTTACTATTATTTTGATTATTTCATAACAAAATGTTAGCAGTATCCGATACTGTAATTTTGGTTTGGAAAACTCTGTACCCTACATTTAGTCAAAGTTAAAACTTGATTAAATTAGACATCAAATCTAGTGACCTAAGAGCAATAAAGTCATGTTGAACAATTATGGTCCTATTTTTATACTCAATACTACACTTCAATAAAAATCAAGGTAAAAAATGTTCTTACTCTAAGTAGTATGCCAAAGAGTCAAAATACAGACATACCACGGGGAAAAGCTAGCTCTTAAAGAATCATTTGACTGGTTATCAAGTATTGCATTGGGACAAATTTCTGGTGATAAAGACTAGGTTAGTAAGATTTGAAACCCCTTTTATAACTGTGTTTCCAAACTCCCGGTCCCACTGTACCTGTTTCTTTCAGGAGATTCCAGATGTCTCTGCATTTATGGATCTGATCAAGTGCACGATTCAGTAACATGGTCTATTTGGTAAGAAAGCCATGAGAAAATTAGTCTCAACCAAACCAAACTTTAAGCAAATAAAAATATCATTTTCACTAAAAACAGTTAAAAATAAAACTATAGAAAAATGAAAGTATAAAGTGAATATTTGGAATTTATATATAAATATTAGCCTCTCTATATTTTTTTTTACTTTTCCTTAATGTTGCAGGAAAATGAGGATTATATAGAGAATCTTGAACATTATCAATTTATTTAATAATCTAGGATAGAAGAGAAGCACTTCCAGAATGGTGGTATGAGGAGAGCCATGGATCCTCTCCCCAGCAAAACTACCATAACTGGTGAGAATTTTAAAACACAATCATATAAAGTCTCAGGAAATTGCCCTGCGGGCATATAGCAAATGGGGAAACATCTATTCCAGGAAATCTACTAAGTCTCAGTAAGAACAGTGAATACCTGTAGCAGTTGAGCCATGATCTGCTCACTCTCCCCCAAGCTCAGTGTGATGTAAGTGCACTTTAGGTGGGTGTGGCCAAGACGATGGGGCTCACTCTATCCTTAGTTTCCAGGCTAGGGATGACCAGAATGGGCATGCTGCCAGTACTTCTCATCCCCCTCCCCAAGATCTGTATTGCATGAGTTCTATTATAAACAGGCACAACTGAGAAGACTTGAGCTCTCTTTTTCTACCCAGTCCCCATACCAGACATTGCAAATTGAGAATACTGGGTCTCAATTGCCCTCACCTCAGCTTGCTTATAAGACAGAGTTTCCATGCTGGAAGAGGCAAGCCAAGAATGCTAGGGACTACGACTTTTGTCTAGCCCTGACTCATACAGCTGTATTGTCACTCTGATACAAATGGGTCACTGTCCCTGCCTCTAGTTTCAAAGCAGTGGTATAGAGTTTCTGCTCAGGAGGAGAGGAAGGCCATTAAAAGAGTGAGCTCTGTAGTCACCCTAAGGAGACTGACTTTTATTGACATAGAATTTGAGGAAGTTCGAGTCTAAGGGCACTATTAAAAAAGTGGAGATTTTGGTGTGGGCAATTAACAGGAGGTTGGTAACTAATGATATCGACAAGCCAAACAGTAGACCAGCTAGAAGTTTACAGAGAAAACAAGGGGAAGAGAAAGCTAAGAAGATTCCCTATCCCTTCAAAGGGGCATTACTTTAATTGGATCAGACTGTGGAGCAATTTATGCCAAAGAGCATTTCCAAACACTCACATGCACATGTGTGCACATGCACACACACACACACACACACACACACACACACACACACACACACAGCAGTCACCTAGTAATTAGTCAAGATTTACATCTGTGTGTGATACCAATAAAAGAAGCCCATTCAGAAGCTTAACAGGGAGATCACAGAAAGAGATAGTCAAAAATAACCCTGCTAAAACTTCTTTCATCCCTTTTCAGGGGAGGGGTCAGGGTGACTGCAAAGGCAAAGACTGTAATCTCTGACAAGTAATATGAGAAGCTGTATACTACTATACAGCTGTGGGAAATAGACTGCACTGAACTAGCCCAGCCAAATCACTAAACAAATAAACAAGCAAATATTAACAGCAAGTCCCAGATGGGGGGGGGGAATCAGTATCCAAAGATGTTCCAATATATTATGCAAAATGTCCAGTTTTCAACCAAAAATTATAAGATATGCAAAGAAACAAGAAGTATGACCCATACACAGGAATACACAGGAATAAAGTAGGCAACAGGAACTGACTTTGGAAAGGTCCAATGTTGGAATTTAGCAGACGTAGATTTCAAAGCAGCTATTCTAAATATGTTCAAACAACTAAAGGAAACCACACTTAAAGAAGGAAGGTATGATGACAATGTCAGGAAATGCAGAATCTTGATTAAAAAGGCAGTGGGATAACATATTCAATGTAATGAATAAAATATCAGTCATCCAAGAATCTAATATCCAGCAAAACTATCTTTCAGAGCTGAAAGCAAAATAAATTCTCAGATTAAAAAAAGCTGAGAGAATCTTTTTGCTAGCAGAACCATTTTATAAAAATGCTAAGATTCTTCAGGCTGAAAGCAAGTAACACCAAACAGTAATCTAAATTCAAAGGAAAAAACAAAGTGTACTGATAAAAGTAATTATGTAACTGTAAAAGAAAGTATAAATATATATTTCTTCTTTCTTCTCGTTTTAAAAAAACAACTGTATAAAACTATATATAGGTTCTTAAATACCATTTCACCAACCCAAGAAGAAAATACATTCTTTCTCAAGCACACACGGCACTTTATCCAGGACAGACCATTTGTTAGGCCACAACACAGACTTCAAATAAATTTAAAATAACTTGAAGTCGGGCTTCCCTGGTGGCGCAGTGGTTGAGAGTCCGCCTGCCGATGCAGGGGACATGGGTTCGTGCCCCGGTCCGGGAAGATCCCACATGCCGCGGAGTGGCTAGGCCCGTGAGTCATGGCCGCTGAGCCTGCGCGTCCAGAGCCTGTGCTCCACAACAGGAGAGGCCACAACAGTGAGAGACCCGCGTACCACACACAAAAAAAATAATAAAATAACTTGAAGTCACACAAAGTATGTACTCTGTCCACAGTGGAACAAGATTAGAAATCAGTAAGATAATAATAAATTTGGGAAACAAACATGTGGATATTAAACAATAGATTCCTAAATAAACAATGGGTCAAAGAAGAAATCATAATGAAAATTAGAAAATATTTTGCGATGAATGAAAAGAGAAAAACAAACAAACCAATACTTATGGGATGCTGCTCAAGCTATGATGCTATGGTCTGAATGTATGCCCCCAAGTTCATATGTTAAAATCATACCCCAAAGGTGAAGGTATTAGCAGGTGGGGCCTTTGAGAGATGCTAAAGTCATAAGGATGCAGCCCTCATACATGAGATTTGTGCTTTTTATAAGAAGGTTCCAAAGAGATCCTTGGCGCTTTCCATCATGGGAGGACACAGCGAAAAGGTGTCAGCTATAAAGGAGGAAGAGAGACCTCATCAGAGAACACAACCCTGCTGGCACCTTGATCTTGGGACTTCCAGCATCCAGAACTGTGAGAACTAAATTTCTGTTGTTTATAAGCTACCCAGTCTATTGTGTTTTGTTATAGCAGCTTGAATGGACTGAGACAGAAAATTGGTACTGATTGGTGGGGTGCCGCTGTTAACAAATACCTAAAAATATGGAAGCAGCTTTGGAACTGGGTAATGGGCAGAGACTGGAAGAGTTTGGAGGTGCATGCTAGAAAGTCTACTTTGCCATGAATGGACTGTTAAGGGAAATTCTCTTGAGGACCAAGAAAGAGAAGAGGAGAGCTGTAGAGAAAGCCTCAGTCTTCTAAGAGAATATCTAAGTGGTTGTGAACCGAATGTTGGTAGAAATATGGATAGTAAATGTCATTCTGATGAGGTCTCAGATGGAAATGAGGAACATTGGAAACTAGAGGAAAGGAGGAAAGGCCATCCTTGCTATAAAGTGGCAAAGAGCTTGGCTGAACTCTGTTTGTGTTCCCAGTGTTTTATAGAAGGTAGTACTTGTGAGCGATGAAATTGATATTTGGCTGAAGAAATTTCTAAGCAAAGTGTTGAAGAGTGGCTTGGTTTCCCTTGAATGCTTATAGTAAAATGTGAGAAGAGAGAAATGATTTAAAGGTGGAATTGTTAATCAAAAATTAATCAGAGGGGCTTCCCTGGTGGCGCAGTGGTTGAGAGTCCGCCTGCTGATGCAGGGGACATGGGTTCGTGCCCCGGTCTGTGAAGATCCCACATGCCGTGGAGCGGCTGGGCCCGTGAGCCATGGCCGCTGAGCCTGCGTGTCCAGAGCCTGTGCTCCGCAACAAGAGAGGCCACAACAGTGAGAGGCCCGCGTACCTCAAAAAAAAAAAAAATTAAGCAGAATTTTAAAATGTGGGAAATTCTCAGCCCATTAATATTGAAAGAAATAAGAAAGCATCAAAGGGAGAAAACACCAAGGGTGTGGCTGAATTGATAAGAGATTGCTGTGGATGAACCATCTCAACAGAAGCTAGGAGCTATTCATCAAGACAACGGGCAGATTGGTCAGCCATCTAAACAGAAGCCAGGACCTATTGTCCAAGGCAAAGGAAGAATAACCTCAACAGATCAGAGATCTTTGGGGCTGGCCCTCCCATCAGGGGCCCAGAGTGCAAGGGCCTGCGGGGCGGAAGGATTTCAAAGGAGGGGCCCACTGCAGCCCAGAGCCATCTCATCTCCTGGGCTGTGCTCCTCAAGTTCCCACACCATGCTCCTCAGACACCCCAAGTGCAGTACAGGCTGCTGTGGTTGTCCCTCCAGAAGGCACAGGTTGCAAACCTCTGGAAGGCATCAGCTTGGTGTTTTCCCCCGGTATTCAGAGTCCAAGAGCTGGGGGGCACTGCTGCCCTCTCCTAAATTTCAAAAGATGCCCCAGAGACCGTCAGGGCCCAGGCAAAGAACCTCTGTAGGGGAGAACCACTGCAGAAAGCCCTCACTAGGGCAATGCCCCACAGAGCCTCCTACCCCAGACCAGTAGAGCCACCTTGTGGAATTCCAGCCTGAACCCTAACTTGTGAGAGCTGCAGCATGTACTGCACCTGGCAGAGCCATGCAGGTGGGGTCTAGAGGCTTGGGGGCCCAACTGTAGCCCCAGTGGGTTCAAAATGTGGGGCACCAAGACAAGGAGGATTGTTTTTAAGCCTTGGGGTTTAATGTTGTTTTCCCCATTAGGTTTCGGGCTTACCTTTGTAAGCAGCTCTTTGTAGGAAACTGCCCTCAGCAGGAAACCCCTTTTCTTGTCAATTTAGCAAAGCTATATTGTAACTAACTTTTAAATCAGGCATCCCCATGCTCTACTCATCTTTGGCCCAAGCACACCTTTCAAATCTTTTGATCACACAATACCTTGCCTAACCTGTTGGTTCTTTCCTTAGATCAAAGAAGTAGAAATGAAGGATAAGTAGTTAACAGAAGACCAGATCTCTCCCCTAGCTTCCCCTTCAGTAACAAATTGTCCTGTTCTAGGATAAAGATGTGGTTCCTTGATGGCTTACAATTACTATATATATTTTAAAGCATCCCTCACTTTCCCCAGCTCAGACTCAGGAGACTAGATGCAATGTTGATAGGATTATGCAGTCTATCTATATTGCTTCATAATATACTTATTTGGAAATACTTCAGTTGATGAGGATTTAGAGAACAAGGAACAGATGTAAATAATAGAATCCAACAAATCTTCATTAGAGAAAGAGCACCATGGTCTAACTCATAGGGGCCAGACTAACATGGGGAAAGGCAGAACTACATCTTCAATTATATAAACAGATATCCTTTCAAAAGCAAAGAAGATTATAGAAAGGTTACTAGGTTAGAGAGTTCTTAGGAAACATAAGTGTGTGCAAGAGAAAGAACACAGGAAAAAAAGAACAGTGTTAGAAACAAACAAAATAATTAAGGATCATACTTAAGAGTTTGTGAAATTTCCCTCACGTCAATTTGATCTCTATTCACTGAGATACAAATTTAACAGACTCAGGACTACCAACTTAAGAGGGAAAGCTTTTTTTTTTTTTTTTTTTTAATATTTATTTATTTATTTAGGCTGCACCAGGTCTTAGTTGCTGCGTGCGTGCGGGATCTAGTTCCCCGACCAGGGATTGAACCCAAGCCCCCTGCATTGGGAGCTTGCATTCTTACCCACTGGACCACCAGGGAAGTCCCAGGGAAAGCTTTTAAAAAGTTATAACTGCTATGTGAAAACAAGATGTTATTGTTTTCTTAGTAAAGCAAAAGACCTTATTGTGAGAATACCATTGAAACAGAGCACGACCCTGTGGGGCCCTCCTGGGGAATAAAAACCTTTCCGTTCCCCCATTTCTTGTTTGTAGAATAAAGGCTTTCAGCCTCCTAGACCTTCCCCGAGTTCCAAAGGGCAGATTCAAACAGTTACTAATTAGAAGAGTGAGGGAATGCAGAAAGAATACAATACTGCAAGATGGTGGTCCTGGTTCCTCCTTGGGGGATGTGGATAACAGTTTGATATATATCTCTTGAGTTCTTCTACAGGAACTAAGGCCCCCACCCAGGTGGAGGATGATAACTTTAGGCTGAGCACAAGCATGTGGACCCCAGACTGGTTGGAACCAGAAGGCTGATGACTGAGATTCCTGGAACACCATCCTGTTACCTCACCACCAACCAATCAGAGGAGGGTTACACACTCTGCATCACCTTCCCCCCAAATTTTGCATATAAAAACTTCTTCCCTGAAATCCATTGGGGAGTTCGGGTCTTTTGAGCATGAGCCACCCGTTCTCCTTGCATGGCCCTTGCAATAAGCCTTTCTCTGCTCCAAACTCTGACATTTCAGTTTGTTGGGCCTCACTGTGTGTGGGGCATATGAACTTGAGTTCGACAACACCCTTACTTGTTAAGAAGCAAAATGTTTGTTTTGGTTTTGCTCTGAGGCTCGCAGATTCTTTTTTTCATCTTCTTTTACGATGGAAAGGTTTCTAAAAAGAAGCCCCTTTACTCCTCAGGACAACAACTTTATCTCCTTTATCCCTAGTACCTAGCAGAGTGCTTGGTACTCATATGTTTTTCAAGTTGAACTCAACAAGGGAAGAGAAAGAAAACAAAATATGTTGGCAGAGATCTGCTAAGAGTTTGTTCCAGATGTGAAGAATCATATAAAAGAACAGATTAACAGAAGGAAGAGAATAAGCACCAAGAAGGATTTTATACCAACTGGAAAGAAAAGAAGCTGGTAGGTATGGAAGATTGTGACGTTTTCTTTGTCTAGGGAAGAGAAAAAAGCAGAGAGACCTAGAACTTAAAACCATACAAAAATGCTAGTGGTCCAACTTGGTGACAACTTTCTTAGCTTGAAAGAAGGAAGGTAAAGAACTAAAGACAAACCAAAGAATACTCTGGTAGATGGGAGAGCAAGATGTTCATGTTGGTATCTCCTAAAAGGGGTAAGGTTTAAGCTGAGAGTGGAATTCAGGTAAAAGTAGGAATTCTGTCTTCTTCTTGTTAAAACTGAGTTAATGATAAAATATTTAAGAATGTGGGCCAAAGAAAGCAAATGCAATTGAGTGAAGAAAAACAAGCCAACTAAATAATTTCAGATGGCTATCAAAGCTGTTGAAGTAAATGAGTGCCTCCTTAGAGGATGTGTGAAGGGAAACAGAAATAGAGAAGACACTCCTATGGACCACATGTGATCACAGGGAGATGATTAAGATAAAGACTATTTCAAAACAGATTCAGAAATAATGATCCATGGCAAGGGGCATTTTAAAAGAAGAGGCCAAGCCAAATGTGACCTTTCCTTAGGAAGGAAGTAGCCATTACAAACCTTTGAAATCAACATGTTGCTAGAATGGAGGAACGGATTCTTTAAAGAAAATCAAAAACAATTACATCAGGGAAAGCAAACATACCAAACAGCACACTGAATGCTTGTGTTTTTCCTGAAGGTTGCACATTACCTGTTCGGAAATTGTTGAAGCTTTTCTCCCTTTCTCTAGATCAATTGCAGATGCCACAATTAAACATGTTTTCTGTGCAATCAGAACTGCTTGATCAGAAGGACAAAACTGGGACAGCTGATAAGAAATAACCAGAACATCAATGAATAGTGAGAATTCTGCCAGGTGAACACAAACAATCAGAATGAAAATCAGCAAAATCCTGTCTGAATGACAAAATTCAGCTGGAAAAGCACATCTCACCTTAAAAATGATATAGACTATAACACTGATTTATGGTTTTAATTTTCTATTACTTTCTATTGTTTCTTTAGCACCTTTCTAGAGATTAAAAAGCTTCATTTCTTCACAATTTTCCTGTCTTTCCCAATGACAAGTACTGTCATTTGGCCCTGTATTTCTATCTAGTGATTTACTTCTTGGTTTACGCTGTAATTTCTAAGTGATTTTCCCCCTGGCAAATAGATTTCCCCTTTGCACTGAATAGAGCTGAAATTAGTACCTATATTGTTCATGGTTGAAAGAGACAATGTCAAATCTTGACAGGCATTAGGCATAACCTCATCATTAAACCTTCTCCTCCAGCTTTAGAAAAAAATCCCATGGGCTGTCCTCAGAGCAGGGGGCCTGAAGAAATGGCTCCTCAATTTACAACACACCCAACAGAAATCTGAGTTCACTGTGACAAGGGGCACAAACTTGTGGCCTTCCTATGAACAAATACCCAACACATGTCCCCCTGTAGCTCCACATGGCTTCTGGGTAGGACCAGTGGGACAGGTCTCAATATTGGAAGAAAAGCTACAGTATTTAGTGGGGAGGTTTGCCACCTAGAGCCAGTGAGGTCCACACATGAGTGGGCCATAAGTAGTCTTACAGACATAAAGACTTTGAATCTCTTTATTCAAGGGAAAAAAAACAGATTCCAACTATATGCCATTCTGGAAAGGCAAAACTATGGAGACAATAAAAAGATCAATGGTTGCCAGGAGTTTCGGGGGGAGAGGGGAGCTGAATACACAGAGTACAGAAGTTTTTATTGAGCAGTGAAATACTTTGTATGACATTATAATGATGGATATATGTCATTATACTTTTGTCCAAACCCACAGAATGTGCAACACTACTCACTTCAGTAAAGTGAACCCTAAGGTGAACTGTGGACTGTGGTTTTATGATGTGTCAATGCAGTTTGTCATTGGTTTAAAAAAGAAAAGGGGGCTTCCCTGGTGGCGCAGTGGTTGAGAGTCCGCCTGCCGATGCAGGGTACACGGGTTCGTGCCCCGGTCCGGGAGGATCCCACATGCCGTGGAGCGGCTGGGCCCGTGAGCCATGGCCACTGAGCCTGTGCGTCCAGAGCCTGTGCTCCGCAACGGGAGAGGCCACAGCAGTGAGAGGCCCGCATACCGCAAAAAAAAGAGAAAAGGTACGACTCTGTTGATAATGGCTACGCATGTGTCAGGACGGGGTATATGGGGGAATTTCTGTACCTTCCTGTCAATTTTGTGGTAAACCTAAAACTGCTTTAAAAAAAAAAGTCTCAAAAAAAAAGAGAATTAACACTCAGGGTAGACATTTTTGGCAAAACTTTTGTTTTGCTTATATATGCATGCATATTATATATGTGTGTGTGTTTGTTGGACTGTGATGTAAAAGGTATTTTTTAGATCAAAAGAGTTTGCAGGCCACTGTAGTTAAGTTATACTAGCAAATAAAAACACAAATTAACCTCAAAAAAAACCAAACCTCCCAGCTTTGTAGTATAGTAAAATTCTAGGCTACTTGATTCTAACATGGAATCCGACTAGTGCTATCATGAATGTCAAAACTGAAGCTAATTTATTTCACCTAATTAAAATGGAAATTATACCTAAACTTTCAAACATTATTTCTTAATCTCCCCAAATATTTAGTGATCATAATCATCGCCATCATTTAACTAATAGCATTTCAAGACACCCAATCTCTGTACATCTCAGGTGACTCATATATAAAATGAGGGAGTTGTGCTAGATTATCTCTATAGTTCGTTCCAGTTCTAAAATATTTAATCTACCTCAACATATCAGACTGCATACTCCAGAATGTGTATGAGGGATATTCTCTGCCACCTCTCCTTTCATCCTCTAATCAATACTTGATCCTCTTTCTGGCATTTAACCTCTACCTTGGAGGATAACACCTATTTTAAAAGGCTTATAACTGCAAAACAAGCTCACAAATCCTTACACACAAAACCTGCTCTCGGAAAAATTATAAAGCAGGTCCAAGCTTCTTAGCATCCTTTTAACCTCCTGTTGTCCCCAGATACCTATTCAATATTCCTATAGACTTATACCCATAACCCTTCCTAATGTTTTGGTAATTGACAACTTCTTAGAGTATTCCCTCCTAAAGATAGCTATATTTTGATATAGGTTCTGAGAGACTGAAATTCCTTCAAAGATAAAGGAATAAGTCTCTTATGGTAGAACTTTAGGCTCCGGATGATGGTTGTTTGTGCTATTTCGGTATGGGGAGAACTGCCTCATGTTCTCATATTATACCCTATAGGGATTAAATTCCCCTTAGGTCATTCCTGCTTAAACATATATTAAAAGTTCCTAGATTAAAAGCCAATCTCACTCTATACTTAGTCATTGACTATACTCATAGTGGTCATATCCTTGTTGTGATCCATATGTGAGATACTTGTTGGAAGAGGCTTACCTTATAAGAAATTATGAAAAATTCTCTCATTGCCACTGGGTCTTTGTTACATTGCACAGCCAAGTTCCAAGCTGAAAGTTAACATGAAATAACATAATTATGAAAATTTACTGTTTAACCTGTACCATTATAATCTCCACTACCTACATCTTTAACATTAACACACTAATGAGGGGTTTCTCAGGGGTTAAAAAAAGCTAACTTTAGGTTTTCAGAGAAATTTTTTCCAGGTAAATTTAGAGACTTCCATCACTTCCAATCTTTAATTCTAGGACAATGGCCAATGGAGATAGTGTTGCATTTTTTAAAATTGGGGACATATGATAAATTCTTACTTGGCACAAATCCATCTAAAAAAATGAGGATCACAGTGAGGAGTTCACCGACTGAGATTAAGCAAGTTATCCTTGTACCCACAGCTACAAATGGAAGATCCAGAATTTGAATCCATATCTGATTCTACCACCCCACAATGTTTCCCATAGCCACAGAATTTCCTTTTACCTGTTTTTCGAAACCAATGAGCTTCATTAGTCCTTGAGCCTGAAGTCGAGACTTCTCCATCAAAATACTGAGCAAGTTTCGGGAGTGCTGCAGTCAAACAGGAAAATCTGATATTGAGGTCTTTTACTTTATACTCTAGCAAAGTTGTTAATCCTGCTTTAAAAACAGTCAAACATGAGCTTGAATTTAGAAAGTTCTTTTTTTATGCGTGTGCATGGGTGCATACCAAAAGTAATTTAAATGACAAAAAGCATTACCAAGCTCCAAGGAACTGTTAACTCAAACTCTGGGGAACAAACACATCTTTGGAGAGATTCATAATTTTTTTTTTTTTTTTTTTTTTTGTGGTACGCGGGCCTCTCACTGTTGTGGCCTCTCCCGCTGCAGAGCACAGGCTCCGGACGTGCAGGCTCAGCGGCCATGGCTCACAGGCCCAGCCACTCTGCGGCATGTGGGATCTTCCCGGACTGGGGAGCGAACCCGTGTCCCCTGCATCGGCAGGCGGACTCTCAACCACTGCGCCACCAGGGAAGCCCGAGATTCATAATTTTAATTAGAGCAATCATTCACCACCTGAGGTAGAAAGATATGATTTATGTGTAAGGAAACAAAGAAGAGGAATAATCATTTAAAACACTGAAAAGGAGATTGAGGATTGGAAGAGTATTGATAGGTTGGCATAATATTTACTGAGCTCCTACAGCAAGCACAGTATGGAACCAGAATGTGCCGTCATCATCAGAACGCATTTATTACATACTCATGTGCCCTTCTGAGAGATAAGAATGCCAAAAGAGAACTTTTTATCTTTTGAAAAGCTGTAGTTTCTAAACCACTTTGCTACATTTACACCCTGTTGACAGGTATTTGAGGTATAAAATTGAACTACTGCAATAAATGGAACTGAATTTCTAAGATATGGAGTTTTTGGTGTGTTTTAGACATAAGGAAATAGGTACATGGGCAGTAGAAACTGGAAGACCTATTAGGCAAAAGGGACACCAAGAAAGCAAGCATAGAGTTGGAAAATGGAATGCAATGTAGCTAGGATGTTAGCTGAATGAAGTGGACAGGGAGCCATTAGTAGATAGAGGAGATGACACAGACTTGGATAGACAGATGGACAGCTTCAAAACAACAGAGTAAACAATCTGAATTTGATTCAGAGAACATGAAAATTAGCAGGGCTCAGAATATTTTTATTTGTCTTGACCCTTTTTCACCTGTTCAATTTCTAGGTTAGGACCAAGTGGCAATAGACATGGAAGGGAGGGAGGGAGGGAGGAGGGCGGGAGGAGGGAGGGAGGGGGGGGAGAGAGAGAGAGAGAGAGAGAGAGAGAGAGGGAGGGAGGGAGGGAGGGAGGGAGAGAGGGAGAGAGGGAGAGAGGGAGAGAGGGAGAGAGGGAGAGAGGGAGAGAGGGAGAGAGGGAGGGAGGGAGGGAGGGAGGGAGGGAGGACAGAAGGAAGGAAGGAAGGAAGGAAGGGAAATGTCTTTTAAAAAACTGGAATAAAAACAGAGGTGAAATCACATTTGGAGATGAATGCTAATGATGACAAACTTTTCTCTGCTTGTGAATATATAAACAGGTATACTGCTGTGACGTATGTTAGTAAAAGCATGAAGCTTAACTCAAACACGAAGCCCGAGTCAGTGTGCTCAATGTACTTGGAGAATTTAATAGAGGATAGAGGCAAAATGAAGGAGTGAAAATAACCAAGGAGATATTTACCTGTATTCAAGCAAGTCAGAAGTCTATCCATTTGTTTCTTTCTAAAAAAATAAAGAAAAGAGCATTTTCATACTGTTCCAAAGCTTTACTACAGAAAAGTATCAAAAAGAGACTCTATATTTGCCTGAGAGCAGCTCAAGGAAAATGTTAAATTCTGAAGTTTGTTGTTCAAGGCTCCAACCTATCATTTCAACACTTTTTCCTCATTATAGGACACTGTTCCTCATCTCCAATGTCCTCATATTTTTTTCTCTCTTCCCCTTCTACACCTACTCTCAAGCAAAGGATTTCAATGACTGATAAGGTTTTATATTACAGGGTCACAGAATTTGAGAGCAGGTAGTGATCTCTGTGATTTTCAAGCTTTGGTTTTTTTTGAAGAGGGGGAACTGGAACCTGTGTTTCAAATAAAATTTTATAAAAGTCTAATATACAAGAAGAGACAAAAGTGTACCTGCTCTGGTTGAACCAGTGGTGGGTGGAGGCCTAGAGTCTCGGCTTCCTGGAAGTCCCTGAGGCAGTGCCACAGATTTTCCAGGTTTCTAAGGAATATAGTTTAAAAACCACTTATCCATACCCTTCATTTTACAGATGAGGAAACAGATCTGGAAATGCGGGATGATCTGTCTAAGGTCATGCAATGACAATGCCAAGACTACTACTACCTAGGTCTCTTGACCCTTAGTTAAGCTTCTTTAGGGGCAACATAAATTTTAACAGAGAAAAACATCCCATTATGCTTAAACAAAGGATTGAATATGGAAGTATCGGCAAACTCAACTAAGGAAGTTTATAGTAAGTAGGGTAGAACACACTGTAAGACTGGCCTTATCAGGAGAATGTCTAGTATTATACAATACAGACTGTGCTTCAGGAAAAGTAGCAGCTTTCTTAGGGATAAACATGAAACATCTGCTTTATATAAAGTAACTTCTAACAGTAAATTTTATTAATCTGAATTTCAGCTGAGCTAAAGTTGACTTCACTATTTAACTTTTTTTTTTTTTTTTGCGGTACGCGGGCCTCTCACTGTTGTGGCCTCTCCCGTTGCGGAGCACAGGCTCTGGACGCACAGGCTCAGTGGCCATGGCTCACGGGCCCAGCCGCTCCACGGCATGTGGGATCCTCCCGGACCGGGGCACGAACCCGTTTCCCCTGCATCGGCAGGCGGACTCTCAACCACTGCGCCACCGGGGAAGCCCGACTTCACTATTTAATTCAGTGACTATATAAAATAATCTAGGGAGGGTCCATTAATGCAAATAAATAGTACAAGTAAGAATGAGCACATGGAAAGGGATGCATAGTCTATTTAAGAGACAAACTGCTATCAAAAATTGTAGCACACGAATTGTTAATACTTAGGTAGATACTGTAATTGAAAAACATAAGATTTTTAGAAGAGGACAGAACTTTTCCAGTTCACCTTCTTTTATTTAATAGGTGAAGAAAATAAAGCTTAGAGAAGTTATATAAGTTGTTATTGTCTAAGGTAAACCAGAAGTTAGTGAAACAGCTAAAACTAGAACTCAATTCTCTGACTCTTCCCATTGAATTAGGCTTTTTTTTTTCTTTTATAAGTTAGTCTAATCTATTTGTTAAATCAGGTCCTGACCTCTACTTGAAAACACTGCTAGTAGATGTTCTTTATTACTATATTTACTTGAGAACAATAAAGGTATATTTACAAAATATTCTGTAATTAAAGTTTGTCATTAATTTGAACAAGATCCCTTTCCTTCTCCCCATCTTTAAATTAGTTTTAATGAGTGGGATCTGACTGTGCATCACAATTACATGGAATATGAAGCACCTTTTAAATCCAATATAAGATCTTCTTGTAAAGGACTGATATTCAGCCATTTAAATAAATTGAGTGGCTATTATGTGCTTGTGCTAGATACTGTCCTAGGTTCCAGAGATACAAAGATAAACACAAATAGTACTAGCCTTTGAGGAGCTCTTACAATCTATTAGCTATCAAAATTTAGTCTCTGAGTTTATTTCATTTTTTAACTTTTTATTGTTGAAAATTTCAAAGATGCTTATATTTAACAGATGAATGAATCCCCATGTATCCTTGGCCCAGCTTCAATAATTATTAACTCATCATCAATCTTATTTTAATGATACCTCCACCTACCCCCTCTTCTCCCATATTATTATTATTTTTTAACATCTTTATTGGAGTATAATTGCTTTACAATGGTGTGTTAGTTTCTGCTTTATAACAAAGTGAATGAGTTATACATATACATATGTCCCCATATCTCTTCCCTCTTGCGTCTCCCTCCCTCCCACCCTCCCTATCTCACCCCTCTAGGTGGTCACAAAGCACCGAGCTAATCTCCCTGTGCTATGCGGCTGCTTCCCACTAGCTATCTATTTTACTTTTGGTAGTGTATGTATGTCCATGCCACTCTCTCTCTTTGTCCCAGCTTACCCTTCCCCGCTCCCCGTATCCTCAAGTCCATTCTCTAGTAGGTCTGTGTCTTTATTCCCGTCTTGCTCCTAGGTTCTTCAGAACTTTATTTAAAAAATATTCGATATATGTGTGTTAGCATACAGTATTTGTTTTTCTCTTTCTGACTTACTTCACTCTGTATGACAGACTCTAGGTCCATCCACCTCACTACAAATAGCTCAATTTCGTTTCTTTTTATGGCTGAGTAATATTCCATTGTATATATGTGCCACATCTTCTTTATGCATTATCTGTTGATGGACACTTAGGTTGCTTCCATGTCCTGGCTACTGTAAATAGAGCTGCAGCGAACAGTTTGGTGCATGACCTTTTTGAATTATGGTTTCCTCAGGGTATATGCCCAGTAGTGGGATTGCTGGGTTGTATGGTAGTTCTATTTTTAGTTTTTTAAGGAACACCCATACTGTTCTCCATAGTGGCTGTATCAATTTATATTCCCACCAACAGTGCAAGAGAGTTCCCTTTTCTCCAAACCCTCTCCAGCATTTATTGTTTGTAGAAGCAAATTCCAGACATCACATCATTTCATCCATAAATATTTTAGGATGTGCCTATAAGATATAAGGATCCTTTTAAAAACATACCTATACTACCATTATATGCCTAAAAGTTAATAATTTCTTAATATCAAATATTTGGTCATTACTCAAATTTTCAATTATCTCAATATGGTTTTTTTTTTTTAGTTAGCTTGAGTGCCCTTCAAATGGATTCATAGAGCCTGTAAACAAGGGGCAAAACTTACCATATATGTCTGGGTAAAATTTGCATTATGAAAAAAGTTATGTCATCAATCTAATATTATCTCAGTCATAGATAGTTCCCAAAGAATTTAGCTAAAAAAATATATTGCCTCCAGGTACAAATATAGAAAGCAAAAATGAAGTAGTGATACACTCTTACAGAGTTTTTGTCCAAGTAGAGAAAATAGAGATAGGTGGTATTTCTCTGAAAGTTATCCCTAGTCAAGACCTTGAATAGAGTTTTCTTTTAAATCATTAGGAGGAAGTGAATTTTGTGAATGAAATATGGGTGACCCAATTCTTCCATGTATTGTTAAGTTCTTTATACCTTATGCCATAGAAACTGTGAGCAGAAAGATATTTGAATACTTCCAGCTGAGCTGATACAGAATCAGAATCAACAAGCCAACCAGTTTATTTATGTTTCTGTGGGAAAGTAAGAGCTAAGAGCTATGTCTATATTTAAGTCTCCTGTTAAGAAAGGGGGAAACAGATACAATATCATAATGAAATCATAGCGAACATTACTGAGGGCATGGTAAATGCCTGGCACTATTCTAAGTGTTTTACACGTATTTATTCATCAGGGCATCACAGCAACCTCATAAGGTAGGTACTATTATTATACCCGTTTTACAGATCGGGAAACAGAAGCCCAGGTTACATATTCTAATAAATGGCAGAGCCAAAATATGAACCCAGGAAGACTGGCCCCAGAGCCTATATTGACCTTACCCAGTATACTATATATCTCTCAATACAAGGTTTCTAGTGAAAATTGTTATATTTTTTTCTAACGGTGAATACATCATTTCTGTTGAATTATAACTTACTTGTTTTCAGATTCTGGCATGCGAGAAACTTTTGGAACAAGAAGACGAAGCAAACACCTGTATGATAAAGTAATATAAAAAGTGATGCTTAGGAAGAAATATGTGAAAGAATATATACCAAGTTATTAATCTTGATTAGCCCACGAGGCAGAAGTGAGAAAAGAGAGGTAAAAAAGGAGATTATTTTATTTATAGGTCTTTGTATGTCTTAATGGTTGCAATGAAAACAAACCAACTTTGTAATTTTGGAAGAGTAATTTAATAAAATAATTTTAAAACGAAAGTGTTGCTTGACAAATTCTTAAATAGTTCCACAGTTTATCTAATTGCCCCCAATCACCTGCCAGAACATCAGATATAGTGTACAAGTCTTTTATATTTTTCTTTCTATAAAGGAACCTGGAACTGGCCTTTGGGTTCCACATAAACTAGGATGAATATTTTTTGAAGGGATCTGGTGGCATGATGACAAACTGACAAAATAAGGTAGTTTGTAAAGTTTCAAATCCTAAAAATCTTTAAAAAGAAAAAACACCATCAATCATCCAGAATAATTTTAGATATTTATCTGACTAAACGTATGTATCTCTAGACTCCTTCTGATACTTTTGTATCTGTGACTCCATTTCCCTTCAGAAGTATGGCCTCAAGTATAGTTGACCAATGGGAGAATTACTATAGAACCCTTCTGGTTTATTTTTCCCACTGGCATACTCTCAGTTACATCATTAGGAGTTACCATGCCCTAACCTCACCTTCCTCTGTCTCATTATTGTATGTAAAAGTTCCCTTTTGATAAACCATTTTCCTTCATACAAACAGAGAAAGGGGAAGATCAGTTTCAACTGATATCTTTTTTTACCTTAAGCATCCCTACCAAATTTCCAATAGCATTTTTCACATAAATAGAAAAAAAAATCCTAAAATTCAAATGAAACCACAAAAGACCCTGAACAACAAAAGCAAGCTTGAAAAAGAACAAAGCTAGAGCCATCACATTTCTTGTTTTCAAACTATACTACAAAGCTATAGTAATCAAAACAGTATAGTATTGGCATAAAAGTAGTCACATAGACCAATAGAACAGAGAGCCCAGAAATAAACCCATATATATACTGTCAACTAATATACGACAAGGGAGACAAGAATATTTAATGGAGGAAAGATAACCTTTTCAATAAGTGGTACTGGGAAAACTGGATATCCACATACAAAAGAATGCAATTGGACCCCTATCTTTCACTACTCAGAAAAACTAACTCAAAATGGATTAAAGACTTAAATATAAGACTTGAAACCATAAACGTCCTAGAAGAAAACACAGGGAAAAAGCTCCTTGACAATGATTTTTTGGATATGACACCCAAAGCACAAGCAACAAAAGCAAAAATGAGTAAGTGGGGCTACATCAAAGTAAAAAGCTTCTGCACAGCAAAGGAAACTATCAAAAAAAGGAAAAGGCAACCTATGGAATGGGAGAAAATGTTTGCAAACAATATATCTGATAAGGGGTTAATATACAAAATATATAAGGAACTCCTACAACTCCACAGCAAAAAAACAAATAATCTTATTAAAAAACGGGCAGAGCCCCTGAATAGGTATTTTACCAAAGAAGACATCCAAATGGCCAACAGGTACATGAAAAGATGCTGAACATTACTAATCATCAGAGAAATGCAAATCAAAACCACAATGAAATATCACCTCACACCTGTTAGGATGGCTATTATCTAAAAGACGAGACATAACAAGTGCTGTAGAGAAAAGGGAGCCCTAGTGCATTGTTGATGGGAATGCAAACTGGTACAGCCACTGTGGAAAACAGCATGGAGGTTCCTTAAAAAGTAAAAATAAAACTACTATACAATCCAGCAATCCCACTTCTGGGTATATATCCAAAGGAAAGGAAATCACTATCTTGAAGAGATAGCTGCACCCCCATGTTCACGGTAGCATTATCCACAATAGCCAAGACATGGAAACAACCTAAGTGTCCATCAGTGGAGGAATAAAGAAAATGTGGTATATGTACATACACACAAACAGGAATATTATTCAACCAAATAAAAGAAGAAAATCCTGGGCTTCCCTGGTGGCGCAGTGGTTGGGAGTCTGCCTGCCGATGCAGGGGACGCGGGTTCGTGTCCCGGTCTGGGAAGATCCCATATGCCGCGGAGTGGCTGGGCCCGTGAGCCATGGCCGCTGAGCCTGTGCGTCTGGAGCCTGTGCTCCTCAACGGGAGAGGCCACAGCAGTGAGAGGCCCGCGTACCGCAAAAAAAAAAAAAAAAAAAAAAAAAAAAAAAAAAAAAAGAAGAAAATCCTGCCTTTTGTGACAACACAGATGGACCTTGAAGGCATTGTACTAAGTGAAATAAGTCAGACAGAGAAAGACAAAAACTGTATTGTCCACTTATATGTGGGATCTCTAGAAAAAAAAAAAAACAAAAGAAAAAGAAAGAAAGAAAGAAAATCCAAACACATAGAGTAGAATGATGTTTGCCAGGGCCTGTGGGTGGAGAAAATGGGGAGATGTTGGTCAAAGGGTATAAACTTCCAGTTATAAGATGAATACATTCCAAAGATCTAACGTACAGCATGGTGACTGTAGTTAACCATACTGTATTATACATTTGAAAGTTGCTAAGAGAGTCAATCTTAAATGTTCTCACCACACACAGTGTGTAATTTTGTGAGGTGATGGATGTATTAACTAATCTTACTGTGCTATTTCATAATACGAATGTGTATTAAATCACCAGGTTACCTATCTTAACTTATACAATGCCACCATTTGTCAGTTACATCTCAATAAAGCTGGGAAAAAAACCACTTGGTATTGTAGGCATTGACTCAGCTTGATCCCATCAGTACTATTTTGGCAAAGTTTACAGACCAAGAGTAACATGTACAGAGGAGATCCTTTCACATCCACAGGATGTGGATTACTTACTTTAAAGCTACAATGACTTCTTGTGCGTCTTCTGAATAACGAGCTAAATATTCCAAAGCTTTTTCTGCCACGATCTGTTGTTCATTCTATAAAGGACAAATATAATATGTTAAATTACATCTCAAAGTGATACTTATAAAATGTTATCTATATTCCTGTCCATTAAGGGGAACACAAAATCTGAACTTGTTTGTTTTGTATTCTCAAAAGCGCTACTGCAAGATGGTAGAATGAAGATATAACTCATTGACAAAAACAGAACAGGTTCATATTGGCCCCAGAAAGCCACTCCTCCCTATCCATAAACGCTCACAGCCTTGCCAACACTGCCTTGAATTCACTAGGACTAATCTTACTGTGCTCTTTATTCCTGTTTGTCAGCAGTAGCCAAAAGAACCCTGGACTCTGAGGTCACCCTCATTTCCAGCACCCTCTGTAAATCCCTTTTGTCCTCTTTTCTCATTTCTCCCCAACTCTTCCAACCCTTCCACTATGCTTTCTGAAATTCAGTCCATTATCAGCAAAGTCTCCTCTATGAGCAACTTCTTCCCAGAAAGTTCCCTCTACATTCTTTCTCTAATGGAAATCTATGTTTCTCCAAGGACACTGCTTCCAATAAAGCCCTCTCAAGTAGTGGCTGTTTTTCTTTCATCTCCCTAGACCTGGAGATGGAGTAGGCATCATTTTTGCTCATTGCTGTTTTAAAATTATTCTCCCTCTTGCTCCCTAAAACCCCCAGCTTTGAATTTCCTGTCACCAGACTATATCACCCATTATCCCTCACTGTTATGGTGAACTGCTCTCAGACCATTTCTTCTCATTTCTTAATGATTTATCTACTCCTCACAGTTATTTTTTCCAAAATATACTCCTGTCAATTTTTGGCATTTTCATTATACAGATAGATGATCCTTTTAATATCCTAGTCTCTTATTTCCTTGAATTCCACTCTGCCAATTATCTTAGCCATTCACTAGCACAGTCATTCACTGGACACTGTCATCACTAAAAGCCAGGTCATGCAAGTGAGGCTCCTAGGGCACACAATTTATGGACGCACTCATTCTCAGGGTTGTGCATGGACCAATTCTAGGTGCCTCACTCCCTCACTCTTGTCTTGTACCCTGCTCTATTTCATGTATTCTACCATCTCCTACCTTTCTAATTCACTCTCTCTACCACTCCAGCAATCCTTCAACTGCATTAAGATCTCCAATACATTGATACTACTACTATTTCACCAACCCTCATCCCCTTGAAGTCCTCCTCGGTATCCAGTTTAAATTCCATGGGGATTAATTATAATCACTCCCTTGTTCCTTGATTTTCCTGCCCCTCTTTTGCTTCATTGTATTCACCTGGCAAAACCATAAGCCTGGTTAAATTCAACTTTCTAGTGACTTTTGTGCCTGCATCCATGCAGCTGAAAGTAGCTGGGTAAAAACGTGTACAACTATTTGTTTTATTTTTAAAACTTCATCAAATGGACCTTACTGCTACAAGGCAAGCATACCACACTACCCTTGCCATTCACTTTCTTGATTTTCTGGATGATTAGTTGATATCTTATCCTCTTTTCTCAACACCTAACACCTCCTCTCCTATTCTCACTCTCAGGTGATGACCATGTTTCCTACTTCACTGAGAAAACTGAAGCAGTCAGAAAGAGAACTTCCACAGATTCCCACTACCACATCTATTCACACACCAGGAACCACACCACATACTCTGCCTTCTCAACTGCTATCATAAATGAACTATCCATGTTTCTTCCTAGAGCCAAACCCTAAACGTATACACTTGCATCCATCACCTCTTGCCTATTTAATGACATTACTCTAACAATTTTCATTTTTCTCTCTCACATTGTCAATTTTTGTTCTCTTAACTGGGTCATTCCTATTAGCAAATAAACATTCTCACTTATCCCATTTCAAGCAAACAAACAAACCTCTTGATCCTACTTCTCTCACCAACTACTGCCCAACTTTAAAAAAAATTGTTTTCTTGCCCAACTTCTTTTCTTCCCTTTGTAGTAAACTCTTCTAAAGAATTGTCTATACTTACTGTATCCAATTCCTTTCCTTCAATTCTCTCTTCAGCCTACTATAATCAGGTGTTTGTCCTACCTCTACCAAAACTGCTCTTGTCAAACTCACCGATGACCTCCATATTATAAATTCCAATGGTCAGTTCTCAGTCCTCACTGTATTTGACCTATCAGCAACATTCAACATAGTTGATCACTCTTTCCTCCTTGAAACACATTTGGCTTCCAAGACACCACATCATCCTTGTTTTCCCCTACCTCATGGATTACTCCCTTTCATTATCCTTTACTGGTTCCTCTTCTTTTCTCCAAACCATTAATGTTTGAGGGTTTCAGGCTCAGTCTCTGGTCCTCATCTCTACTGCATATATACTCACTCCCTTGGTGATGACATCCCAGTCTCATAGCTTTATAGACCATCTATATATTAATGACTCTTATTAAACTTTTCTCTTCAGCCCAGACCTCTTTCACAACTCCGGAGTCATATATACAACTGACTATTCAGATCTCTACTTGGATAGTCTAAGAGACATCTCAAATGTATCATGTCCAAACTGAACTCCTGATTTTCACCCCAACCGTACTCTATTTGCAGCCTTTCCTAGTTCAACTGATGGCAACTCCACTTGATGACCCAGTCTCTTTCTCTTATACCCTTCATCCAATCTGTCAGCAAATTCTGTTACCATTTACCTCCACTGTTATCTCCCTTATCTGAGTCACCTTAATCTTCCCTGGATTACTCTGAAAACTTCCTAACAGGTCTCCTTGCTTGGTTCTTTTATGGTCTATTTTCAATAAAACAGCCAAGAGTATTTCTGTCAAAATGAAAGTCAAATCATGTCACTGCTCTGTTAAAAACCTTCCAATGGTTCCCCATGTCATTCAGAGTAAAAGTCAAAGTCCTTTCACTGGCCTATAAGGATCTACATAATCCAGACTATCACCTCTCTGACTTCATCTCTCACTAATCCCACCCTTTATTCATTCTAGCCATACTTGCTTCCTTGATACATACCTTAGGGCCTTTGTATTGGCTGTTACCTCTGCCTGTATTACTCTTCCTCTTCACTCCCCCCATATATCTACAGGGCTAACTCCCTCAACAATTTCAAGTCTTTGTACAAATGTCATCTCCTCGATGAGACCTATCTTCACCACCCTATTTAAAAAAAATAACTCACACCAATCCCAGAGGATTGTTATCCTGCTCTATTTTTTCTATATTATTATCAACTTCTAACATATTATATATAATTTCTTATTTATTATGCTTATTATCTTCTCTCCTCCTGCTTGAATGTTAGCTCCAAGAAGACGTATCACTGTTTTGTTTACTAATTTATCCCAAGAGACTATAACAGTGCCTGGCACATAGTAGGTGCTCAATAAATATTTGATGAATGAATGATAGTTTCACTAGCACTTGAAATGCTTTTTGCAAAGCAACTGTAGTAAGTAAAAACTGGATTCCACCCTTGTTCTTTTGTAGAGATATATTCAGTTTCCTGGGTTTGGCTCATCCATCCTTCCTTCCACCTTCTAATTCAAACTACTTGAGGCTTTTTTTTTTCCTGATTCTTTCTCCTCTATTAAAATTATTTTCCTTTTCAGAAATATAGTTCCATAATTCTTCTATTGGCTTTCTTCTGCTTTCCATCAAATGTAACTTTATAAACCTTCCTTTAAAAAGATATTTGCCTTTGGGTTCCCCATTAGAGATTTTTCTCTCATTTCCTGCACAAGCACATCATGTATCTACATCTGCCAAATATTTTTCCTCTTCCAGGAGTTCTATTATCCTATTCATTAACATCAAAACATATCACTCAAAACTGTATTCAGCTACTACTTTGGGCAAGATATTGGGCAAGGTACTAGAAATATGGCCCTCAAGGACTTTATAAGTCAAGTTAGACAATCCATGCATTAGCAATATAAGGCAGTATATATGATACAGACCAAATAACTAGCATACACGTTAAAAATTACTGAAACTTAGAGTAGAAAAAGAGCAACTGAGGACTGGAATTGATTTGGGAAGTCTCTACAGCGGAAGGAAATCTTAAGTTGGACTTTGAAAAGGTGGCATTTAAATGAGAACATTTCTTAAAAGATGGGATGGTATAAACCAGACACAGAAAAAGGAATGTGACTGGCCTGTTTGACAGACACAGTATTTTGTTTGGAGTTATAGAGGGCCTGTGCCTCCACCATTCTAGATCCTGTGCCTAACGTAATGGTGGCTTATATCACTATAATGATGATACAGGGGAGTAATATGAGATAAAGTAGAAGAGACAGCTGTGGCCAGACTGTATATCGTTAATAAGAACAGAAACACTATACGCGTAGATCAAGCTTCTTTAATTACAAATCACATTTTCAGCCATCCTCTTACTTAATTTTCACAATAACACTGGAGTTAGGTATTATCTTTATTTTACAAATGATGAAATTAAGATTCAAAGAAGGGAAGCACTTAAGTGGCAGAGCCAGAATTCAAACCTGGTCTATCACCTAGTCCAAGAGCTCCACAGTTGCTACAATGCTTCTCCTAATCCTGTATATTACTAAGACCAGAATTTTGCAAGTAAACAAAGGAGGTGCAAGTATTTATTACTTCTAAACTAAAGTCGCTTTCTGGTTACAAACTAAAAAGGTCCATTAAGATTTAAACTGTGTTTTTTTTGTTTTTTTTTTTTTTTGGCAAACTGATGATAAAGATAAGTTTCCAAATAGATGATTATATTTTTGCATGGTATAGTACTTCAAATCTCAAGTTTCTAATAAAAGTTAATGTTTTGCTATGCTTAGTTTTTCTGTTGTTTTAAGCTCAAAACTATAACCTCACTTTGTTTTATTTACTTTTCTCTATATCATAAAGCAATGAAGAGAAATAAAGCAATTCTGCAACAAAGCTTGGTGTGAAAACAATGAGGCAAAATAGAGGGTAAAGAAAGGCCTCTCCTGTGCCTGATGATGATTCCATTCTAATTGTCTCTGAAAATGGAAAAGAGGTAAAAATCTCATAGATGGGTACATAAGAATTACCTGTAGAGCAAGCTGGGCAGCTAAATTGAGGAACATGGAAACTAAACTTCTATTTGTAACTACATCATTCTCTTCTTGTTCTTCAGCTCTTAATAAATCCTCTGAAGTAGCAATTGCCTGCAAAGCTGAAAAACAAGGAAACAATTAAAAAATGAGATACTCTTATCCAAGATAATAGCTATCTCTGGTTAATTATATCCCAATGACTTTGGAATTTGTTTTAAGAGCATTAATATCTTTAAAATATTAATTTTCATAAAGCCATCTAAATTGCTAAACTGTCAAGGAGGACTTGAATGTCACAAAAATGCCCAACTAGGCAATTCACCTCTATGAATTTATTCCATGGATACATCCGAAAAGTGAATAAAAACATACAAATATGTTCACACAGCAATTTTTTGTAAGAGTGAAATATGGAATGAACCTAAATTTCATCAATAATGTATGGGTTAACTACAATGTGGTACATCCATATAGTGGATTCTAATACAGAATAAAGTAAAAAAAAAAGAATGGTGGTATTATATTTCCTTATATGTCTTAAAGTCAGACCATGATAAGTTAGATACGTATGTACTATAGGCCTTACAACTAAAATAACAAAACAAAAAGTTATACCTAATAAGCCAAAGAATGAGATAAACATAATTATAAAATATTAATTAATCTAAAAGAAGGGCAGAAAAAAGAAAAATGGCAACAAAGACCAGATAGGACAAATAAAAGACAAATAACAAGATGCTAAATTTAAACTTAGCCATATCAGTAATCACATTAAAATATAAATGGTCTAGGGCTTCCCTGGTGGCGCAGTGGTCGAGAGTCCACCTGCCGATGCAGGGGACACGGGTTCATGCCCTGATCCGGGAAGATTCCACATGCCATGGAGCGGCTAGGCCCGTGAGCCATGGCCACTGAGCCTGCGAGTCCAGAGCCTGTGCTTCGCAACGGGAGAGGCCACAACAGTGAGAGGCCTGCGTACCGCAAAAAAAAAAAAAAAAAAATATATATATATATATATAAATGGTCTAGATGATCCAATTAAAAGACAGAGATAGACCTTTAAGATGGTGGAGGGGTAAGACGTGGAGATCACCTTCCTCCCCACAAATACATCAGAAATACATCTACTTGTGAAACAACTCCTACAGAACACCTACTGAACGCTGGAAGAAGACCTGACTTCCCAAAAGGCAAGAAAATACCCATGTACCTGAGTAGAGCAAAAGGAAAAAGAAAAAACAGAGACAAGAGAATAGGGACAGGACCTGCACCTCTGGGAGGGAGCTGTGAAGGAGGAAAAGTTTCTATACACTAGGAAGGCCCTTCACTGGCAGAGACTGCGGGGCGGGGTGGGGGGGGAGGTTGGAGGGGAAGCTTCAGAGCCATGGAGGAGAGTGCAGAAATAGGGGTGCAGAGGGCAAAGTGGAGAGATTCCCGCACAGAGGATCAGTGCCGACCAGCACTCACCAGCCTGAGAGGCTTGTCTGTTCACCCGCTGGGATGGGCAGGGGCTGGGAGCTGAAGCTCCGGAGTCGGAGGTCAGGTCCCAGGGAGAGGACTAGGGTTGGCTGGCTGAACACAGCCTGAAGGGGGCTAGTGCACCAAAGCTAGACGGGAGGGAGTCTGGGAGAAAGTCTGGAACTGCCTAAGAGGAAAGAGACCATTGTTTCAGGGTGTGCAAGGAGAGGCAATTCAGACCACTGCCTAAACAAGCTCCAGAGACAGATGAGAGCTGCGTTTATCAGCACAGACACCAGAGACGGGCATGAAACGTTAAGGCTGCTGCTGCAGGACCAAGAAGCCTGTGTGCAAGCACAGGTCACTATCCACACAGCCCCTCCCGAAAGTCTGTGCAGCCCGCCACTGCCAGGGTCCCATGATCCAAGGACAACTTCCCCAGGAGAACATACAGCATGCCTCAGGCTGTTGCAACTTCACGCTGGCCTCTGCCGCCACAGGCTCGCCATGCATTCTGTACCCCTCCCTCCCCCTGGCCTGAGTGAGCCAGAGCCCCTTAATCAGCTGCTACTTTAACCCCACCCTGTCTGAGCGAAAAACAGATGCCCTCAGGAGACCTACACGCAGAGGCGGAGCCAAATCCAAAGCTGAACCCCAGGAGCTGTGCGAACAAAGAAGAGAAAGGGAAAGTTCTCCCACCAGACTCAGGAGCAGTGGATTAAATCTCCACATTCAACTTGATGTACCCTGCATCTCTGGAATACCTGAATAGACAACAAATCATCCCAAAATTGAGGCGGTGGATTTGGGGAGCAAATGTAGACTTGGGGTTTGCTTTCTGCATCTAATTTGTTTCTGGTTTTATGTTTATCGTATTTCAATATTTAGAGTTTATTATCACTGGTAGATTTGTGTATTGACTTGGTTGCTCTCTTCCTTTTTTTTAATATATAGATACATATACTTTTTCCTTTTTCACTTTTCATGCGTGTATGTGATTTTGTCTGTATAGGTTTGCTTTTACCATTTGTCCTAGGGTTCTGTCTGTCCGTTGTTTTTTTTTTTTTTTTTAGTATAGTTTTTAGCACTTGTTATCATTGTTGGATTGGTTTTTTGGTTTGGTTGCTCTCTTCTTTCTTTCTTTTTTTTAATTACTTTTTAATTTTTAATATTTTATTTTAATAATTCCATTTTATCTTATTTTTCTTTCTTTCTTTCCTTTTTTCTCCTTTTCCTCTGAGCTGTGTGGCTGACAGGGTGTTGGTGCTCCAGCTGGGTGTCAGGCCTGTGCTTCTGAGGTGGGAGACCCGAGTTCAGGACACTGGACCACAGGAGACCTCCCTGCTCCACGTATTATCAAACAGTGAAAGCTCTCCCAGAGATCTCCATCTCAACGCTACAACCAGCTCCACTCAATGACCAGCAAGCTACAGTGCTGGACACCTTATGCCAAACACCTAGCACGACAGGAACAAAACACGACCCAGTAGCAGAAAGGCTGCCTAAAATCATAATAAGGTCACAGACACCACAAAACACACCACCGGGCACAGTCCTGCCCATCAGAAAGACAAGATCCAGCCTCATCCAACAGAACACAGGCACCAGTCAGCTCCACCAGGAAGCCTACACAATCCACTGAACCAAACTTACCCACTGGGAGCGGACACCAAAAACAACAAGAACTAAGAACCTGCAGCCTGCAAAAAGAAGATGGCAAACACGGTAAGTTAAGCAAAATGAGAAGACAGAGAAACACACAGCAGATGAAGGAGGAAGGCAAAAACCCACCAGACCCAACAAGTGAAGATGAAATAGGCAGTCTACCTGAAAAAGAATTCAGAATAATGATAGTAAAGATGATCCAAAATTTTGGAAACAGAATGGAGAAAATACAAGAATCATTTAACAAGGATCAAAAGGAACTAAAGAGCAAACAAACAATGATGAACAACACAATAATAAATGAAATTAAAATTCCCTAGAAGGAATCAATAGTAGAATAACTGAGGCAGAAGAACGGATAAATGACCTGCGAAATAAAATAGTGGAAATAACTACCACAGAGCAGAATAAAGAAAAGAGAATGAAAAGAATTCAGGACAGTCTCAGAGACCTTTGAGACATTAAATGCACCAACATTCGAATCACAGGGGTCCCAGAAGAAGAAAAGATAAAGAAAGGGACTGAGAAAATATTTGAGGAGATTATAATTGAAAACTTCCATAATATGGGAAAGGAAATAGTCAATCAATTCTAGGAGCCACAGAGAGTCCCATACATGATAAATCCAAGGAGAAACATGTGAAGACAAATATTAATCAAACTATCAAAACTTAAATGAAAAGAAAAATTATTAAAAGCAGCAAGGGAAAAGCAACAAATAACATACAGGGGAATCCCCATTAGGCTAACAGCTGACCTTTCAGCAAAAACTCTGCAAGCCAGAAGGGAGTGGCAGGACATATTTAAAGTGATGAAAAGAAAAAACCTACAACCAAGATTACTCTACCCAGGAAGGATCTCATTCAGATTCGAAAGAGAAATTAAAACCTTGACAGACACACAAAAGCTAAGAGAATTCAGCACCACCAACCCAGCTTTACAATAAATGCGAAGGCAACTGCTCTAGGCAGGAAACACAAGAGAAGGAAAAGACCTACGATAACAAACCCAAAACAATTAAGAAAATGGTAATAGGAACATACATATCGATAACTACCTTAAATGTAAATGGATTCAATGCTCCAACCAAAAGACACAGACTGGCTGAATGGATACAAAAATAAGACCCGTATATATGCTGTCTACAAGAGACCCACTTCAGACCTAGGGACACATACAGACTGAAAGTGAGGGGATGGAAAAAGATACTCCACGCAATTGGAAATCAAAAGAAAGCCGGAGTAGCAATTCTCATATCCGACAAAAGAGACTTTAAAATAAACACTATTAAAAGAGACAAAGGAGGACACTACATAATGATCAAGGGATCAATCCAAGAAAAACATATAACAATTGTAAATATTTATGCTCCTAACAGCAAATGCTACCAGCCATAAAAGGGGAAATCGACAGTAACACAGTCATAGCAGGGGACTTTAACACATCACTTTCACCAACGGACAGATTATCCAAAATGAAAATAAATAAGGAAACCAAGCTTTAAATAATATATTAAACAAGACGACTTAACTGATAATTAACTGATAATTTACAGGATTATTGCATCCAAAAACAACAGAATACATTTTCTTCTCAAGTGCTCATGCAACATTCTCCAGGACAGATCATACTGTGGGTCAGAAATCAAGCCTTGCTAAATTTAAGAAAATTGAAATTGTATCAAGTATCTTTTCTGACCACAAAGCTATGAATCTAGACATCAATTACAGGAAAAAAATCTGTAAAAAGTACAAACATATGGAAACTAAAAAATACACTATTATATAACCAAGAGGTCACTGAAGAAACCAAAGAGGAAATCAGAAAATACCTAGAGACAAATGACAATGAAAATATGACGACCCAAAACCCATGGGATGCAGCAAAAGCAGTTCTGAGAGGGAAGTTTACAGCAATACAATCCTACCTCAAGAAACCAGAAACATCTCATATAAACAACCTAACTTTACACCTAATGCAGTTAGAGAAAAAAGAACCAAAAACCCCAAAGTTAGCAGAAAGAAAAAAATCATAAAGATCAGATCAGAAATAAATGAAGAAATGAAGGAAACGACAGCAAAGATCAATAAAACTAAAAGCTGGTTCTTTGAGAAGACAGACAAAATTGATAAACCATTAGGCAGACTCATCAAGAAAAGAAGGGAGAAGACTCAAATCAGTAGATTTAAAAATGAAAAGAAAGTAACAACTGACACTGCAGAAATACAAAGGATCATGAGAGATTACAACAAGCAACTATATGCCAATAAAATGGACAACCTGGAAGAAACGGACAAATTCTCAGAAATGCACAACCTTCCGAGACTGAACCAGGAAGAAATAGAAAATATAAACAGACCAACACAAGCAGTGAAATTGAGACTGTGATTAAAAATCTTCTAACATAAAAAGCCCAGGACCAGAAAGCTTCACAGGTGAACTCTTAACATATATTTAGAGAAGAGCAATACCTATCCTACTCAAACTCTTCCAAAATATAGCAGAGGGAGGAACACTCCCAAACTCATACTGAGGCCAACATCACCCTGATACCAACACCAGGCAAAGATGTCACAGGGCTTTCCTGGTGGTGCACTGGTTGAGAGTCCGCCTGCCGATGCAGGGGACACGGGTGCATGTCCCGGTCCAGGAAGATCCCACATGCTGCAGAGCGGCTGAGCCTGTGAGCCATGGCCACTGAGCCTGTGCGTCCGGAGCCTGTGCTCTGCGTCGGGAGAGGCCACGGCAGTGAGAGGCCCGCGTATCGCCAAAAAACAAAAACAAAGATGTCACAAGGAAAGAAAACTACAGGCCAATATCACTGATGAACATAGATGCAAAAATCCTCAAGAAAATACTCACAAGCAGAATCCAACAGCAAATTAAAAGGATCGTACACCATGATCAAGTGCGGTTTATCTCAAGAATGCAAGAATTCTTCAATATATGTAAATCAATCAATGTGATAAACCATATTAACAAATTCAAGGAGAAAAACCATATGATCATCTCATTAGATGCAGAAAAAGCTTTTGACAAAATTCAACACACGTTTATGATAAAAACCCTCCAGAATGTAGGCACAGAGGGAACTTACCTCAACATAATAAAGGCCATATATGACAAACCCACAGCCAACATCGTTCTCAATAGTGAAAAACTGAAACCATTTCCTCTACGATCAGGAACAAGACAAGGTTGTCCACTCTCACCATCATTATGCAACATAGTTTTAGAAGTTTTAGTCACAGCAATCAGAGAAGAAAAAAGAAATAAAAGGAATCCAAATGGGAAAAGAAGAAGTAAAGCTGTCACTGTTTGCAGATGACATGATACTATACATAGAGAATCCTAAAGATTCTATCAGAAAACTACCAGAGCTAATGAATGAATTTGGTAAAGTAGCAGGACACAAAATTAATTAATGCACAGAAATCACTTACATTCCTATACACTAAAGATGAAAAATCTCAAATAGAAATTAAGGAAACACTCCCATTTACCACTGAAACAAAAAGAATAAAATACCTAGGAATAAACCTACTAAGGAGACAACAGACCTGTATGCAGAAAACTATAAGACACTGATGAAAGAAATTAAAGATGATACACACAGATGGAGAGATATACCATGTTCTTGGATTGGAAGAATCAACACTGTGAAAATGACTATACTACCCAAAGCAATGTACAGATTGAATGCAATTCCTATCCAACTACCAATGGCATTTTTCGTAGAACTAGAAGAAAAAATTTCACAATTTGTAGGGAAACACAAAAGACCCCGAATAGCCAAAGCAATCTTGAGAAAGAAAAAAGGAGCTAGAGGAATCAGGCTCTGGACTTCAGACTATACTACCAGGCTACAATAATCAAGACAGTATGGTACTGGCACAAAAACAGAAACATAGGTCAATGGAACAGGATAGAAAGCCCAGAGATAAACCCATGTACGTATGGTCACCTTATCTTTGATGAAGGAGGCAAGAACATACAATGGAGAAAAGACAGACTCTTCAATAAGTGGCACTGGGAAAACTGGACAGTACATGTAAAAGAATGAAATTCGAACACTCCCTAACACCATACACAAAACTAAACTCAAAATGGATCACCATACACAAAACTAAACTCAAAATGGATTAAAGACCTAAATGTAAGGCCAGACACTATCAAACTCTTAGAGGAAAACATAGGCAGAACACTCTATGACATAAATCGCAGCAAGATCCTTTTTGACCCACCTCCTAGAGAAATGGAAATAAAAACAAAAATAAACAAATGGGACCTAATGAAACTTAAAATCTTTTGCATAGCAAAGGAAAACACAAACAAGATGGAAAGAGAACCCTCAGAATGGGAGGAAATGTTTCTAAATGAAGCAACTGACAAAGGATTAATCTCCAAAATATACAAGCAGCACATGCAGCTCAGTATAAAAAAAACACAAACAACCCAATCCACAAATGGGCAGAAGACCTAAATAGACGTTTCTCCAAAGAAGATATACAGATTGCCAAAAATCACATGAAAGGATGCTCAACATCAGTAATCATGAGACAAATGCAAATCAAAACTACAATGAGGTATAAGCTCACACCAGTCAGAATGGCCAGCATCAAAACATCTACAAACAGTAAATGTTGGAGAGGGTGTGGAGAAAAGTGAACCCTCTTGCACTGTTGGTGGGAATGTAAATTGATACAGCCACTATGGAGAACAGTATGGAAGTTCCTTATAAAACTAAATAGAACTACCATATGAACCAGCAATCTCACTACTGGGCATATACCCTGAGAAAACCGTAATTTAAAAAGAGACATGTACCAAAATGTTCATTGCAGCTCTATCTACAGTAGCCAGGACATGCAAGCAACCTAAGTGTGTACTGACAGATGAATGCATAAAGAAGATGTGGCGCATATATACAATGGAATATTACCCATCCATAAAAAGAAACGAAATTCAGTTATTTGTAGTGAGGTGGATGGACCTAGAGTCTGTCATACAGAGTGAATTAAGTCAGAAAGAAAAACAAATACTGTATGCTAACACATATATATGGAATCTAAAAAAATACATATGGCGCCGAAGATCCTAGGGGCAGGACAGGAATAAAGATGCAGATGTAGAGAATGGACTTGAGGACATGGGGATTGGGAAGGGTAAGCTGGGACGCAGTAAGAGAGTGGCATGGACATATATACACTACCAAATGTAAAATAGCTAGTGGGAAGCAGCCACATAGCACAGGAAGATAAGCTTGGTGCTTTCTGACCCCCAGAGGGGTGGGAAAGGGAGGGTGGGAGGGAGACGCAAGAGGGCGGAGATATGGGGATATATGTGTATGTATAGCTGATTCATTTTGTTATAAAGCAGAAAGTAATACACCATTGTAAAGCAATTATACTCCAATAATGATGTTAAAAAAAAAAGGTAGATTGAATTGAAGAAAGCAACTTTAAACTATATGCTACCTACAAGAAACACACTTTAAATATAAAGCCAAAATTGGTTAAAAGAAAATGATGGGATAATATATATATAGTAGAGATAATCAAAAGCAAGTTGGAGGGGTTATATTAATATCAGACAAAATAGACTTCAGAGCGAAGATTATTACCAGTGGTAGTAGGTTATTTCATGATGATAAAGGAACCAATTCATTATGAGGACATAATCCTAAATGTTGATGCATCCAATAACAAATTTCAAAATACAAGAAGCAAAAACTGATAGAACTATGAGGAGTAATGAACAAATCCATAATTATTGTCCAAGATTTCAATAACCTCTCTCAAATAACTGACAGGAGAAGTAGACAGAAAATCAGCAAGGATATTTAACACTATTAATCAACTTGACCTGACTGACATTTATAGAACACTTGACCTTACACCAGCAAAGTACACATTCCTCTCTGGTGCACATGGAACATTTACCAAGAAAGAGAATATTCTGAGCCATATAAAAAGCATCAACATATTTTAAAAGATTCAAGTCATACAAACTTATGATCTTACACTAAAACAGAATTAAATTAAATTAATAAAAAAGTTCTCTGGAAATCTGCAAATGTTTGGAAAATAAATAGCATACTTCTAAATAATCCATGGGTTTACACTGGAGTCAACGGTCATATTGCAAAGTATTTTGAAATGAATTAAAATGAAAACACAATATATCAAAATTTGTGTATTGTCACTAAAGCAATACTTAGAAGATAATTTATAGCATTAACTGTTTATGTTAAACCAGAATAAAAGTCTTAAATCAATGACGTCAGCTTTCACCTTTGGAAAGCAGAAAAGAAAGAGCAAATGAAACTCAAAGTAAGTAGAAGAATGGAAATGATAAAGATCAGAACATTTATAACTGAAATGAAAACAGAAAAAACAATAGAGAAAAATTAATGAAACCAAAAGCTGGTTCATTGAGAGCAATAAAATTGATCAACTTGTAGCCACTCTGACAGGGAGAAAAAGAGAGAAGACACAAATTACAAATATCAGGAATGATAAAGGTGACATCACTAAAGATTTGACAGATGTCAGAAGGATAATGGATGATATAATGAATGACTTTAGGCCAATAATTTCAACAACTTAGATGAAACAGACAAATTTCTTGAAAGACACAAACTACCAAAGCTCAGTTTGGAAATAATAGATAACCCGAAGAAACCTTTTGTCTATTAAAGAAATTGAGCTTATAATTAAAAACCTTCTCATAAAGAAAACTCCAGCCCCAGATGGCTTCACTTGTGAACTCTAGCAAACATTTAACAAAGAAATAATACCAACTGAGCAACACAAATTCTTCTAGAAGATGGAAAAAGAGGGTGTATTTTCCAATTCATTCTACATAGTAAGCATTACCCTAATTGCAAAACCGAAAACATTACAGGAAAACTAGAGACCAGTATCACTTATGGACACAGGTACAAATATCCTTAAGCTGTTAACAAATCAAATCTAACATTATATTTAAAAAAAAGAACACATCATGACTAAGTGGAGCTTATCCCAGGAATGCAGCATTGGTTTATCTGTTGAAAAATCAATGTAACTGACCATATTAACAAACTTTAAAAAAAAATGATCATTTCATTTCCAAATGTTTTCTCCCATTCTGCGGATTGTCTTTTTGTTTCGTTTATGGTTTCCTTTGCTGGGCAAAAGTTTTTAAGTTTAATTAGGTCCCATTTGTTCATTTTTGGTTTTTACTTTCATTACTCTAGGAGGGGGATCAAAAAAGACATTACTGTGGGGCTTCCCTGGTGGCACAGTGGTTGAGAGTCCGCCTGCCGATGCAGGGGATGCGGGTTCGTGCCCTGGTCTGGGAGGATCCCATATGCCGCGGAGCGGCTGGGCCCGTGAGCCATGGCCGCTGGGCCTGTGCATCCAGAGCCTGTGCTCCGCAATGGGAGAGGCCACAACAGTGAGAGGCCCGCGTACCGCAAACAAACAAACAAAAAAGATGTTACTGTGAGTTATGTCAAAGAGTGTTTTGCCTATGTTTTACTCCAGGAGTTTTATAGTATCCAGCCTTATATTTAGGTCTTTAATACATTTTGAGTTTATTTTTCTGTATGGTGTTAGGGAGTGTTCTAATTTCATTCTTTTACATATAGCTGTCCAGTTTTCCCAGCACCACTTACTGAAGAGATTGTCTTTTCTCCATTGTATATTCTTCCCTACTTTGTCATAGATTAGTTGACCATAGGTGTGTGGGTTTATCTCTGGACTTCCTATCCTGTTCCATTGATGTGTATTTCTGTTCTTGTGCCAGTACAAATTAATCTCTCCAAAATACACAAACAGCTCATGCAGGTCAATATCAAAAAAAAAAAAAAAAAAAAACCTGTCAAAAAATGGGCAGAAGGGCTTCCCTGGTGGTGCAGTGGTTGAGAATCCGCCTGCCGATGCAGGGGACACGGGTTCGCGCCCCTGTCTGGGAAGATCCCACATGCCGCGGAGTGGCTAGGCCTGTGAGCCATGGCCGCTGAGCCTGCGCGTCGGGAGCCTGTGCTCCGCAACGGGAGAGGCCACAACACTGAGAGGCCCGCGTACCGCAAAAAAGAAAAAAAAAAAAAGGCAGAAGATCTAAATAAACATTTCTCCAAAGAAGACACACAGATGGCTAAAAAGCACATGAAAAGATGCTCAACATCACTAATTATTAGAGAAATGCAAATCAAAACTACAGTGAGGTAGCACCTCACACTGGTCAGAATGGCCATCATCAAAAAGTCTACAAACTATAAATGCTGGAGAGGGTGTGGAGAAAAGGGAACACTATTAGACTCTTAGTGGGAATGTAAACTGGTACAGCCACTATGGAGGACAGTATGCAGGTTCCTTAAAAAACTAAAAATAGAGCTAACATATGATCCAGCAATCCCACTCCTGGGCATATATCTGGAGAAAACCGTAATTCGAAAAAATACATACACCCCAATGTTCACTGCAGCACTATTTACGACAGCCAGGACATGGAAGCAACCTAAATTTCCATCAACAGAGGAATGGATAAAGAAGATGTGGTACATATATACAATGGAATATTACTCAGCCATAAAGAAGAATGAAATAATTCCACTGGCAGCAACATGGATGGACCTAGAGATTGTCATACTGAATGAAGTAAGTCAAAGACAAATATCATATGATATCGCTTATATGTGGAATCTAAAAAAAAGGTTACAAATGAACTTATCTACAAAACCAGAATAGAGTTACAGATGTAGAAAACAAACTTATGGTTCGGGGGTGGGGGGGATGGGTAAATTAGAAGACTGGGATTGACATACACACACTACTATATATAAAATAGATAACTAGTAAGGACCTGCTGTATAGAACAGGGAACTCTATATATAAAATAGATAACTAGTAAGGACCTGCTGTATAGAACAGGGAACTCTACTCAATACTCTGTTATGGCCTATATGGGAAAAGAATCTAAAAAAGAGTGGATATATGTGTAGGTATAACAGGTTCATTTTGCTGTACACCTGAAACTAACACAACATTGTAAATCAACTGTACTCCAAAAATATTTTTTAAAAGTTGATCATTTCAATAGATGTAGAAAAATCATATGACCAAATTCAACATCCACTCCTGATTAAAAACTCCCTGGAAACTGGAAACAGGAAACAGAAGGGAACTTCCTCAACCCGATAAAAGGTATCTATGAAAAACCTACAGCTAACATCATACTTAATAATTGAAAACTGGATGCTTTCCCTCTAAAATCAGGAAAAAGTCAAGGATGTCTGCTTTTTACCAATTTTACTGGAGATTCTAACAAGTACAATAAAGTATGAAAAACTGTACCCAGATTGGACAGGAAGTAGTAAAATTGTCTTTATTCACAGTCAACATAATCATCTACAAGAAAGCCACTGGAACTAGTGAGTTTAGCAACTCTGTAGGATACAAATCAATATACAAAAGTCAATTCTATTTCTACATACTTGCGATGAACAGTCAGAAACTGAAGGATTTTTAAAAATGCCATTTGAAATAGCATAAAATATGGTATACTTAACGATAAATCTGACAAAAGGTGCACAAAACCTTATATGTTGAAAGACAGAAAAGATTGCTGAGAGAAATTAAAGACCTAAATATAACTTGTTCACAGGTTGAAAGATGTCAATTCTCTCCAAACTGATCTACAGAGTCAGTGTAATCCCAATCAATATTTACCTTTGTAGAAACTGAAAAACTTATTTAAAATTTAAAATTCACAGAGATATACAAAGGACTTAAGAATAGCCCAAACAATTTAAAAGAGAAGAATAAAGTTGGAGGACTAACACTACATGATTTCAAATTTACTACATAGCTACGTTAATCAAGACAGTGTGGGAATGGGGTAAAGAGGAGTAGTTCAGTGGAACAGAATGAAGAGTCCAGAAGAGACCCATGCACATATGACAACTGATTTTCATTAAAGGTACAAAGGCAATCAGTTGGGAAAGGACAGAATTTTTAAATAAATGAAGCTGGAATGATTAGGTAACCATATGCAAAAAAAAAAAAATGAACTTCAATCCATACCTTAAGTCAAATATAAAAAATTAATGCAAAATAGACCACAGAACTAACCACAAACTTAAACCTAAAACTGTAAAATTTCTTGAAGAAAACACAGGGAAAATTTTTTGTGACCATGGATTAGGTAAAGATTTCTTAGATACAATACCAAAAAATCCATAAAAGAAGATAAATTAGACCTCATCATCTTGTCATGAAATGCACTGATAAGAAAATAAAAAGAAAAATTTGTAAAACACATATCTGATAAATAACTTGTATCTAGAATATATAAAGAACTTCGAAACTCAATAAGAACACAAAGTTTCTTATAGAAAACTGGGCAAAAGATTTGTACAAACACTCCACCAAAGAAGATATATGGATGTCAAATATTGGACACTATGGAAATGCTAATTATAATCACAGTACTGTATCTCTACCTCATTATTAGAATGGCTAAAGAAATTTATCAGCAGACAATTCCAAGTGCTGGTGAGGCTGTAGATCAACTGGAACTTTCATACACAGCTAGTTAGAACATAAAACTGTATAGCCACTTTAGAAAAGAGTTTGGCAGTTTCTAACAAAGTTAAACATATACTTACAACCCAGCAAACCCATTCCTCGATATTTACCCTAGAGAAGTGAAATATTGTCATCATACAAAATCTGTAAACAGATGTTTATAGCACCTTTATTTATAATCACCCAAACCGGAAACCATCCAAATATCCTTCAACTGGTAAATGTATAAATTTTGGTACATCCATACTTACGAAATACTACTTAGCAATAAAAAAGAACAAACTATGGGAACACACAACAGTATGAATGAGTTTCAAACGTATTATGCTAGGTGAAAGAAGGCTCAAAAAGCTTCATAATATATGATTCCATTTATATGACATTCTGGAAAAGGCAAAATTATAGGGATAGAAATGAGATTAGTAGGAATCAGGGCTGGAAGTGGTGGGAAGGAGTGACAACAAAGGGGCCTGAGTTAATTTTTTGTTCTATATCATGATTGTGGTGCTGGCTACATGACTGTAAGCAATTGGCAAAACTCATAGAATTACTAATATAAATAAACCTTATAAAATCATACACTAGGCAACAGTAAATTTTATTGTATGTATTTTCAATAAACATGACTAAAAAGTGGACACAGATAACTGGGGAAGAAATGAAAATACTGAGCTAATGCTATGCTTAAAAAGTAAAATAGGGCTTCCTTGGTGGCGCAGTGGTTGAGAGTCCGCCTGCTGATGCAGGGGACACGGGTTCGTGCCCCGGTCCGGGAGGATCCCACATGCCGCGGAGCAGCTGGGCCCGTGAGCCATGGCTGCTGAGCCTGCGCGTCCGGAGCCTGTGCTCCGCAACGGGAGAGGCCACAGCAGTGAGAGGCCCGCGTACCGCAAAAAAAAAAAAAAAAAAAAAAAAAGTAAAATAATTTTAATAGAATGTTAAAAGAAAAGCCTTAATAGGAAATCTGCCTAAGTGCCCATCATCGGATGAATGGATAAAGAAGATGTGGCACATATATACAATGGAATATTACTCAGCCATAAAAAGAAACAAAATTGAGCTATTTGTAATGAGGTGGATAGACCTAGAGTCTGTCATACAGAGTGAAGTAAGTCAGAAAGAAAAAGACAAATACCGTATGCTAACACATATATATGGAATTTAAGGAAAAAAATGTCATGAAGAACCTAGGGGTAAGACAGGAATAAAGACGCAGACCTACTTGAGAGCGGACTTGAGGATATGGGGAGGGGGAAGGGTGAGTTGTGACAGGGCGAGAGAGAGTCATGGACATATACACACTAACAAACGTAAGGTAGATAGCTAGTGGGAAGCAGCCGCATGGCACAGGGATATTGGCTCGGTGCTTTGTGACAGCCTGGAGGGGTGGGATAGGGAGGGTGGGAGGGTGGGAGGGAGGGAGACGCAAGAGGGAAGACATGGGAACATATGTATATGTATAACTGATTCACTTTGTTATAAAGCAGAAACTAACACACCATTGTAAAGCAATTATACCCCAATAAAGATGTTAAAAAAAAAAAAGGAAATCTGGTTGTGTGGGGTTATTATTATTTTTTTGGGGTTATTTTTTTTTGCCATTTCTACTGGCAAAAGTTTCAAGTTTTTCTATACTTCAGCATAATATATCAAGAAAAACAAATGCCCAGAAGTCTCTAGTGAAAACCTTGATGATGGACATAACAGCAATATTAACCTTGATAAAGAGCTGATTCCAATTTGTTAGTCCTTAATTAATACACAGATATACTTTACTACCGTGGAACATTTCTTTTTCAAAGCAGAATAAATCATCTTTCTTTTTCTTACAGAGTGAATAACAGACTCCACTGCACATTTAGTAGGTATTCACAAATAGTTGTTTAATTGGACTACTATAAATTCTGTTTGAACCCATTAACTCAAGCTTCTCAATTTCTCTACTTGTGCCCTTCACAAAGGGCAACCAGTCTGAAGCTCAAACAGCTCCAGGATTTGCTCAGCTACCCAGAGCTGAGCAGGAATAATATCACAGCACAGGGAAATCTGTGACCAAGTCAAGATACACGCGTGTGCAGACAACTAGCTAGGAAACTACGCTTAACTTAATGGAAAGGACAAAGCACTAATGGGATATGGTTCATGTGAGCAACTGTACCACTGTCAACCCTGTGGAGAGAAACTACATTTCAGGGCCAGATCTCTCACCGATAACTTCCCAAATAAGTACAATCAAAAGGTATCCTGGAGACTTCTATTCTCTAATGACAGTTCTTAAATGACTGCATTATAATTTCTCCCTGCTCTCACAGTTTTTTAAAGTTAATTTTTAATAGGCTGGTTCAAATGACAAAGTACAAAAAAGTATACAGGAACAAGACTTTCCCCCAATTCTTGCCCCACATCTGCCTAGTTCCTACTCCTTCAATAGGCAAACCCTGTTCTTTTATTTTTATGCAACCTTCCATAGTTTCTTTTTGTATGGTTGTATCATCTTTACATAGGAAAGCTAGCATATATATTCAACTCCATTGTCTTAAAAGCTATTTTTCTCTATTACAGCCAAAGAGAATTATTCTTTGTGTTAACAGTCAAATATAACTCATAAATAACATTTATACCTCTGTCAGAGTTGCCCTCTAGGATTGCAATCTTGAATACATAAAATTTAGTGAAAATATTTGTAGGATCACGTCGTTCAGCTTCTGTCACCGCCTCTTTAGCCTGAAAAAAGAAATATTGGGTTTCTTTTACAAAGCATATAAGGAAGACTTTACCATATTTTACTAATACTATTAACATAGTCACAATGGCTGAGGGATACTCATAATGAAAAGACATGAATCTGAGAAAAATCTTTGAAGAACTGTTCTATTAAAATGCTATGGAAATACTGAACTCTGCTTCTGAAAATAGGGCACATTATATATGTCAAACCAACCCTCCTACTGAAAACAACCAAAAAATGTTGGATAACGTTTTTTTTTTTTTAATTCCAAAAGCAAGTGACTAGTAAAGCAATTACCAAGCAATATCTAAGGAAAAGTGAGGTCCCAGAGAAGTAAATGGAGAATTAAAGCTACTTTTTTTTTTCCTGCTGGGCATTTGTAAACCTAGGCAAATGTTAACTTTAGTTTTAATGTACCTTACTAGGTCAGGAAAATAGACATCAAGGCTCAAGGGATCACACTCTTAGGCTAAGGGAAAACCAGAAGTAAACCCACTTTCATCCACATCCTCAGGGGACTGCAATGAAAGATAGATACCTTGGTTCTGAGAAGAATCCAACAAAATGGGGTACGGAAAACCAGTCCCTAAGGTGTAATACAAACAGACTTTGGCATGTATTTACAGCCCCAAATTACATTATATGGGAGGCCAAAAGATGTCAAGCTATGAATTTAGTTTTCATTGGTCCCAAACATAGGAAGAAGCAAATGTAAATCCTCTCTGGGGGAAGACACCTTCATGTTAGGCTTCAAAATATTTCCATAAATAATTTTTCAAGAATCTTGAGTAGAAACATAAAAAAATCAAGCACAGTAGGAAACAAGACACCATAGATGAGAATCAGCAGAAACAGATTCTCAGGATGTAAATAAAAGAACTATCAAAAACTGCCTATAAAACATCTCTGTTTTCAAAGTTTAAGGAAATAAAAGATATGCTCAAAAAGTATATAACTAGGTTGATATTCAATAGTACATATTGATACAGTTACAGTGGTTGTTTCCAGCTGGTATCCATTCTGACTGATTATTGCCCAAGCCGTATCAGTTGTTAAACACTTTGCACATCACACAAGTTTATAAGAAACAGAAACTATAAAATGTGACCTTGCTGATTTGGGCAAAAAGAACTACTTGAAATGAAAGATACAATAACCCAAATGGCAACATAATGGATAGGCTTACTAATAGCAATTTATAAGCAGATGAAGAGAAAATTAGTGAACTGAAAGATAAGACATAATAAATATGCAGCTAAAGTGCAGCAGAGAGAGACTACAAACATGGTGGACAGTTAAGTAAGGATTCTATTCTTTTAGGACAATCATTAAAAGAATACAAACAGTAATTAATTTCTACACTAGTAGAAGGGGGAAACCAGGAAGTACAAAAAAATGAGGATAAAGTCTTTTTAAAACAATTAGTGCTGGAACAACTGGATATCCACATGCAAAAAAGAAAAAAAATCTGAGCACAGACCTTAAACCTTTCACAAAAATTAATTCAAAAACAATCGTAAATCTAAATGTAAGACCTCAAACTACAGAACTCTTAGAGGTAACATAGGGGAAAACTACGTGACATTTGGTTTACTGATGACTTTTTAAACAACACTGAAAGCACAATTCATGAAAGAAAAAAGAAGCTGGACTTCATTAAAATTAGAAACTTCTGCTCTGTGAAAGACACTGTTAAGAGAATGAAAAGGCAAGCCACAAAATGGGAGAAAATATTTGCAAAACACATATATGATAAAGGAATTAGGACACACCATTATAAAAATAAATCAAAAAGGAAAAAAGCAAGAGAGGAAGAAAGGAACTAAAAACTCAAACAATTAACAAGATGGGACTAGTAAGCACTTAACTATCAATATTTAAATATAAATGAACTAAACTATCCAATCAAAGACACAGAGTGGCTGAATGGATAAAAAACAAACAAAAACAAGATCCAACAATGTGCTATCTACAAGAGACTAACTTTAGCTTTAAGGACACATATAAGCTGAAAGTGAAGAGATGGAAAAAGATATTCCATGCAAATGGTAACAAAAAGAGAGCAAGAGTGGCTATAATTATCAGACAAAATAGACTTTACTCAAAATCAGTCACAAGAGACAAAGAAGGACACCATATAGTGACAAAGGGGTCAATTCATCAAGGGGATATAACAACTGTATATACATACACATTCAACACTAGAGCAACTAAATATTTAAAGCAAACATTAACTGAACTGAAGGGAGTAATAGAAATAAATAACAGTAGGGAACATTTCAAAACCCACTTTCAACAATACACAGGTATCCAAACAGAAAATTAATCAATAGTGGACCTAACACTACAGACAAAATTGACTGAATAGACACATACAGAACATTCCATTCAACAGCACCAGAATATATATTCCTCTCACATACACATGGAATATATTCTAGGATAAATCGTATGTTGGGCCAGAAAGCAAGCCTTAACAAATTTAAGAAGATTGTAATCATATCAAGTATCTTTTCCCACTGCAATGGCATGAAACTAGAAAAAAATAACATGAAGAAAAATGAAAAATTTACAAATGCATGGAAATTAAACAACACACTCCTGAATAATCAACGGATCAAAGAAGAAATCAAAAGGCAAATTATAAAGTATTTTGAGAACAAAAACAACAAAGAAAATATATCAAAGCTTAGGGAATGCAGCAAAGATAGTTCTAAGAAGGAAGTTTATAGCAATAAATGCCTACATTAAGAAAAGATCTCAAATAAACAACCTAACTTTACTTCTCAAGGAATTATAAAGAAAAAACTAAGCCCAAATTTAGCAGGAGGGAATTAAAGATTAGAGCAGAGATAAATGATATAGAGACTAGAAAGATAATAGAAAAAAATTAATGAAACAAAGTTAAACAGACAACCCACTAAGACTGAATCAGGAAGAAACAGAAAATCAGAACAGACCAATAATAAGGAGACTGAATCAGTAATCAAAAACAGCCCAACAAAATACCAGGACCAGATGGTTTTAGTGGTGATTTATATCAAACATTTGAAGAAGAATTAATGCCAATCTTTCTCAAACTCTTCCAATTGAAGAGGGAACACTCCAAAACTCATGTCACGAGGCCAGCATTACCCTGATACCAAAGTCAGATAAAAATACCACAAGAAAAAAGCAACAGGCCAATATCCCTGATGAATATAGATCCAAACATTCTCAACAAAATACTAGCCAACAGAATTCAACAGCCCATTAAAAAGATCATACACCATGATCAAGTGGAATTTATTCCTCGGATGCAAGGATGGTTCATACACAAATCAATAAAAATAATGCATTACAGTAACAGAATGAAAGATAAAAATACTATGATTCTCTCAATAGATACAGATAAAGCATTTGACAAAATTCAACACTCTTTCATAATAAAAGCTCTCAAAAAACTGGGTATAAAAGGAGCCTATCACAAAATAACAAAGGCCATATGACAAAAAAACAGCTAACAACATACTCAGTGGTAAAATGTGAAAGGTGTTCCTCTAAATTCAGGAACAAGACAAGGATGTTCATTCTCACGACTTCTGTTCAACATACTACTTTTTTTTAGACCTAAGTAATTTATTTTTAAACTTTTTTTTTTTTTTTTTGCGGTACACAGGCCTCTCACTGTTGTGGCCTCTCCCGTTACAGAGCACAGGCTCCAGACGCGCAGGCTCAGCGGCCATGGCTCATGGGCCTAGCCGCTCCATGGAATGTGGGATCTTCCTGGACCAGGGCACGAACCCGTGTCCCCTGCATCGGCAGGCGGACTCTCAACCACTGCGCCACCAGGGAAGCCCTAAACTTTATTTTTAAGTTCTTTTTATTCAATTTAATTTTTATTTTATATTGGGGTATAGTTGATTTAAAATGTGTTGTTAGTTTCAGGTGTACGGCAAAGTGGTTCAATTATACATATACATATATCCATTCTTCTTCAGTCTTTTCCCATATAGATGATTAGAGAATACTGAGTAGAGTTCCCTGTGCTATACAGGAAGTCCTTGTTGATTATCTATTTTATATATAGTAGTGTGCATATGTTAATCCCAAACTCCTAATTTATACCTCTCTCCACCTTTCCCCTTTGATAACCATAAGTTTGTTTTCAAAGTCTGTGAGTTGGTTTCTGTTTTGTAAATAAGTTCATTTGTATCATCTTTTTAGATTCCACATATAAGTGATCTCATATGATATTTGTCTTTCTCTGTCTTAGTTCACTTAGTATGATTATCTCTAGGTCCATCCATGTTGCTGCATTATGGATGGCATTATTTCACTCTTTTTTATGGCCGAGTAATACTCCACTGTACATATGTACAACATCGTCTTTATCCATTCCTCTGTCAATGGACATTTAGGTTCTTTCCATGTCTTGGCTGTTGTAAATAGTGCTGCAATAAATATTGGGGTGCATGTATCTTTTCAAATTATGGTTTTATCCAGATATATGCCAAGGAGTGGGACTGCTAGACCATATGGTAGTTCTATTTTTAGTTTTTTAAGAAAACTCCATACTGTTCTCCATAGTGGTTGTATCAATTTATATTCCCGCAAAGAGTGTAGGAGTGTTCCCTTTTCTCCACACTCTCTCCATCATTTATTGTTTGTGGCTTTTTTTTTTTTTTTTTTTTTTTTTGTGGTACGTGGGCCTCTCACTGCTGTGGCCTCTCCTGTTGCGGAGCACAGGCTCCAGACGTGCAGGCCCAGCGGCCATGGCTCACAGGCCTAGCTTCTCCACGGCATGTGGGATCCTCCCCGACCGGGGCACAAACCCGTGTCCCCTGCACCAGAAGGCAGACTTGCAACCACTGTGCCACCAGGGAAGCTCATGTTTGTGGCTTTTTGATGATGGCCATTCTGACAGGTGTGAGGAGATACCTCACTGTACTTCTGATTTGCATTTCTCTAATAATTAGTGATGCTGAGCATCTTTTCATGTGCTTTTTGGCCATCTGTATGTCTTCTCTGGAGACATGTCTATTTAGGTCTTCAGCCCCTTTTTTGATTGGGTTGTCTGGTTTTTTTTGTTATTAAGCTGCATGAGCTATTTGTACATTTTGGAGATTAATCCCCTGTTGGTCACTTTGTTTGCAAATATCTTCTCCCATTCTGTGGTTGTCTTTTTGTTTTGTTGATGGTTTCCTTTACTGTGCAAAAGTTTTTAAGTTTAATTAGGTCCCGTTTATTTTTGTTTTTATTTTCATTACTCTAGGGTTGGATCCAAAAAGATATTGCTGCAATTCATGTCAAAGAGTGTTCTGCCTGTGTTTTCCTCTAAGAGTTTTATAGTATCTGCTCTTACATTTAGATCGTTACAGTAAGTCCCCTACACACAAACAAGTTCCATTGCAAGAGCGCGTTCCTAAGTCCAATTTGTTTCTAAGTCCAACAAAGTTAGCCTAGGTACCCAACTAACAAAATTGGCTATATAGTACTGTACTGTAAGAGATTTATAATACTTTTCACACAAATAATACATAAAAACAAGCAAACACAAAAAATAAAACATTTTAATCTTATAGTACAGTACCCTGAAAAGTACAGTAGTACACTACAACAGCTGGCATACAGGTGCTGGCATCAAGTGAACAGGCAAAAAGAGTTACTGACTGGAGGAGGGAGGGGAGGTGGGAGATGGTAGAGCTGAAGGATCATCAGCCATAGGTGACGGAGGGCAAGCTGCAATTTCACTCATGCCTGATGTTGGTGGCACAGGTTCTGGTTCCTTGCTGGATTCAATTCTATCTACTCTCTTCAAAAAAACAATCCAGTGATGTCTGGGTAGTAGCTCTTTTCTTCTTGTCATATATGACATGGTAGCACTGGATGGCATTCTGAATGGCTGCTGCAACCTTTGGGTATTGCTCTACGTTCGGGTCCTGTGCCTCAAAAACTAACAGTACCTCCTCATATAAAGAAAACCCCCTTGCCATTTCCTGCATCATGAATTTCTTTGGTTCTTCAGTTACTTTTTCTTCCTCTTGTCTCTCCTCGTCCTTTCTCTGGGCCTCCAATTCCATCAGGTCTTCATTAGTAAGCTCCTCATGTTGCACAGAAAGGAGTTCAGTGAAGCTGTCCTCTTGCAGATCTAGCTCCAGCTTCTTGCTGAGGGTCACGAAGTTGCTGAAGAACTCTTTGTACTCCTCAGCCACATTCTCAAATCCACAAAAATCGTGAACAAACTGCAGCCAAAGGTTCTTCCAAACCCCATTCATGGTGACGGCCATAACCTTACGCCAAGAAAAGTCAATGTTTTTTATGGCCTTACAGATGTTATAGTCCTTCCAAAATTGTCACAAGGTTGTTCCTGATTGATCACTAACCTTTACTGTCTGATGAAAAGTGTGACATAAATGATGTTTCTTGAAAGTTGCTATAACTCCCTGGTCCAAAGGTTGGATGAGCAATGTACTCAATAGCATTCAGTGGCAGATGCACTACTCTGACGTTGGGATGAAAGTCATCCATGAATGGGGAGTGGCCTGGAGCGCTGTCGAGCAGCAAAAGAATGTTGAATGGGACGTCTTTCTCCAAGCAATATTTCTCTACCTCCAGGATAAAGTGGTGGAAAAACCAGTCCTGGAAAATGGCCTGTGTAATCCAGGCTTTGGCGTTACTCTTCCACACGACAGGAAGAGAGCCCTTGGCTATGTTTTTAAGGGCTCTTGGGTTCTCTGAATGATAAACTAAGGAAGGCTTCAGCTTCACATCATCAGAACCACTGCCAACAAACAGAGTTAGCCTATCCTTTGCTGCTTTATAGCCGGGCATCAACATTTCCTTCTTACTGATGTAACTTTGGTCTGGCATCCTCTTCCAGTACAGTCTTATCTCATCCACATTAAAACCCTGCTCAGGTAAATACGTGCCTTCATCAATAATTTCTCAAAGCGTTTCAGGAAATTCCCAGGCAGCTACCATATCTGCACTCACTGCCTCGCCACTTACTTTTATGTTGTGACGGTTGGCTCTAGCCTTGAACCGATGAAACCACCCATGGCTGGTGTTAAAAGATGCTCCCTCTGATTCTTCACCATGTTTCTTTCTCAAGTCTTTTAGGTTTCTCTTGAAGGCTTTTAGCTTTCTCTTGAATCAGCATTAAGCTGAACGGGACTCAACGCTGATGCTGATCCTGCATCCACACACTGAAAAGTTTCTTCATCTCCTCCACCACTTTTACACGTTTCTTCGATATTACTGCCGACATCATCGGCACAGTAGACTTCACATGTTCCATGATCTTGTCCTTGTTCTTTAGAATTGTGCCGAAGGTTGAATGACTCATGTTATAAGAATGAGCGACGTCTACCATCTTTTTGCCTTGCTCCACTCTCTCAATTGTTTTCATTTTTGTTTCCATCGTTATTGCTTGGCACTTCTTAGCAGTATCAGCTACATCACTGCTGCTTTTACACTTGCTTCCAGACATCCTGGGCTTGAAATAAAGACACTGTACTACTGTACTCTATACAGTATAGTACAGTAGAGTACACAAAAGCACAACTTGTAGAGGATACACACATATGACAATGTATGTCAGACACGTGAACTAACTTAATGTGGACTGGATATGCAAGCGCATGTTCGCATCTTTGAAAGTTGGCAACTTGAAGGTTCATATGTAGGGGACTTACTGTAATCTATTCTGAGTTTATTTTTGTGTGTGGTGTTAGAGAACGTTCTAATTTCATTCTTTTCCATGTAGCTGTACAGTTTTCCCAGCATCACCTATTGAAGAGGCTGTCTTTTCTCCATTGTATATTCTTGCCTCCTTTGTCATAGTTTAGGTGACCATAGGTGGGCGAGTTTATTTATGGGCTTTCTATCCTGTACCACTGATCTATATTTCTATTTTTGTGCCAGTACCATATTCTCTTGATTACTGTAGCTTTGTAGTATAGTCTGAAGTCAGGGAGCCTAATTCCTGCAGCTCTGTTTTTCTTTCTCAAGATTGCTTTGGCTATTCAGGGTCTTTTGTGTTTCCATACAAACTGTAAAATTCTTTTGTTCTAGTTCTGGTAAAAAGGCCATTGGTAATTTGATAGGGATTGCACTGAATCTGTAGATTGCTTTGGGTAGTACACTCATTTTCACAATGTTGATTCTTCCAATACAAAAACATGGTATATCTTTCCATCTGGTTCTGTCATCTTTGATTTCTTTTATCAGTCAGTTTCTTATAGTTTTCAGAGTACAGGTCTTTTGCCTCCTTAGGTACATTTATTCCTAGGTATTTTATTCTTTTTGTTGTGATGGTAAACGGGATTGTTTCCTTAATATCTCTTTATGAACTTTCGTTGTTACTGTATAGAAATGGAACAGGTTTCTGTGTATTAATTTTGCATTCTGCAACCTCACTGAATTCATTGATAAGCTCTAGTAGTTTTCCAGTAGCAACTTTAGGATTTTCTATGTATAGTATCATGTCATCTGCATACAGCAATGGTTTTACTTCTTCTTTTCCAATTTGGATTCCTTTTATTTCTTTTCCTTCTCTGACTGCCATGGCTAGGACTTCCAAAACTATGTGGAATAAAAGTGGTGACAGTAGATATCCTTGTCTTGTTCCCAATCTTAGAGGAAATGCTTTCAGCTTTTCACTGTTGAGTATGTTATTAGCTGTGGGTTTTTCATAAAGGCCTTTATTATGTTGAGGTAGGTTCCCTCTATGCCCACTTTCTGGAGAGCTTTTATCAAGAATTGGTGTTGGATTTTGTCAAAAGCCTTTTCTGCATCTATTGAGATGATCATATGCTTTTTATTCTTCAATTTGTTAATGTGGTGTATCACACTGATTTGCAGATATTGAAAAATCCTTGCATCCCTGGAATAAATCTCACTTGAAAGGGGTGTATGATCCTTTTAATGTATTGTTGGATTCAGTTTGCTAGTATTTTGTTGAGTATTTTTGCATCTATATTCATCAGTGATATTGGCCTATAATTTTCTTTTTTTGTGGTATCTTTGTCTGGTTTTGGTATTAGGATGATGGTGGCCTTAGAGAAAGAGTTTGGGAGTGTTCCTTCCTCTGCAATTTTTGGGAATAATTTCAGAAGAATAGGTGTTAATTTTTCTCTAAATGTTGAATAGAATTCACCTGTGAAGGCATCTGGTCCTGGACTTTTGTTTGTTGTAAGTTTTAAAATCACAGTTTCAATTTCAGTACTTGTGACTAGTCTTCATATTTTCTGTTTCTTCCGGGTTCAGTCTGGGAAGATTGTCCCTTTCTTAGAATTTTTCCATTTCTTCCAGGTTTTCCATTTTATTGGTGGTGTATAGTTGCTTCTACTAGTTGCTTATTATCCGTTGTGTTTCTGTGGTGTCAGTTGTAACTTTTCGTTTTTCACTTCTAATTTTATTGATTTGAGCCCTTTCCCATTTTTCTTGATGAGTGTGGCTAAAGGTTTATCAGTTTTGTTTATCTTCTCAAAGAACCAGATTTTAGTTTCATTGATCTTTGCTACTGTTTTCTTCGTCCCTATTTCATTTCTTTCTGCTCTGATCTTTATGGGTTTTTTTTCCTTCTACTAACTTTGGGTTTTGTTTGTTCTTCTTTGTCTAGTTGCTTTAGGTGTAAGGTTAGGTTGTTTGAGATTTTTCTTGTTTCCTGTGGTAAGACTGTATTGCTATAAACTTCTCTCCTAGAACTGCTTTTGCTGCATCCCAAAGATTTTGGATCGTCATGTTTTCATGTTCACTTGTCTCTAGGTAATATTTTTAATTTCCTCTCTGATTTCTTCAGTGATCCATTGGTTGTTCCATAACATGTTGTTTAGCTTCCATGTGTTTGTGTCTTTTACAGTTTTTTTTCTTGTAGTTGATTTCTAATCTCATAGCGTTGTGCTCAGAAAAGATGCTTGATATGATTTCAATTTTCTTAAATTCACTGAGGTTTGCTTTGTGGCCCAGCATGTGATCTATCTTGGAGAAGGAGGTCCATGTGCATTTGAGAAGAAAGTGTATTCTGCTGCTTTCAGATGGAATATTCTATAAATATGAATTAAGTCCCTCTGGTCTAATGTGTCATTTAAGGCTTGTGCTTCCTTATTGATTTTCTGTCTGGATGATCTGTTCACTGATGTAAGTCTGGTGTTAATGTCCCCCACTATTATTGCATTACTGTTGATTTTTCCTTTTATGGATGTCAACATTTGCCTTATATATTGAGATGTTCCTATATTGGGTGCATATATATTTACGATTGTTATATCTTCTTCTTGGATTGATCTCTTGATCATTATGTAGTGTCCTTCGTTGTCTCCTGTAACAGTCTTTATTTTAAAGTCTATTTTGTCTTATATGAGTATTGCTACTCCAGCTTTCTTTTGATTTCCATTTCAATGGAATGACTTTTTCCATCCCCTCACTATCAGTCTGTATGTGTCCCTAGATCTGAAGTGGGTCTCTTGCAGACAGCATACATACAGATCTTGTTTTTGTATCCATTCAGCCAGTCTATGTCTTTGGTTGGAGCATTTAATCCATTTACATCTAAGGTAATTACCAATATGTATGTTCTTACTGCCATTTTATTAATTGTTCAGAATTTGTTTTTGTAGATATTTTTTCTTCTCTTCCTCTTTTGTTCTCTTCTCTTCTGATTAGATGAGTATATTTAGAGTTTTGTTTAGATTGCTTTCTTTTTTGTGTATGTATCTACTGTATATTTTTGGTTTGTGGTTACCATGAGGTTTTGATATACCAGTACACACACACACACACACACACACACACACACACAATTGTTTTAAGTTGCTGGTCTCTTAATTTCAAATGTATTTCCAATATCCCTCCTCACAATTGCTGATTTTGATATCATATTTGTGTGTTGATGATTTCCTACCTTTACTGTATGTTTGTCTTTACCAGTGAGCTTTCCCTTTCATAATTTCTTTTTCTAGTTGTGGCACTTTCTTTTCTGCCTAGAGAAGTTCCTTTAGCATTTGCTGTAAAGCTGGTTTGGTGGTGTTGAATTCTCTTAGCTTTTGCTTGTCTATAAAGCTTTTGATGTCTCCATCATATGTGAATGAGAGCATTGCAGGGTAGAGCATTCTTGGTTGTATGTTTGTCTCTTTCATCTCTTTAAATATATCATGCCACTCCCTTTTGGCCTGCAGAGTTTCTGCTGAAAAATCAGCATATAACCATATGAGCATTCCCTTGTATGTTATTTGTTGCTTTTTCCCTTGTTGCTTTTAATATTTCCTATTTGTCTTTAATTTTTGTCAATTTTATTAATATGTGTCTTGGCATGTTCCTCCTCGGGTTTATCCCGTATGGGACTCTCTGTGCTTCCTGGACTTGAGTGTTTCCTTTCCCATGTTAGGGAAGTTTTCAGCTATTATCTCTTCAAATAGTTTCTCAGGCTTTTTCTCTCTCTCTTTTCCTTCTGGGAGCCCTATAATGCGAACGTTGGTGTGTTTAGTGTTGCCCCAGAGGTCTCAGACTGTCCTCATTTCTTTTCATTTTTTAAAAATTCTGTTTCACAGCAGTGATTTCCACAAATCTGTCTTCCAGCTCACTCATTCACTCTTCTGCCTCATTTATTCTGCTACTGATTCCTTCTCGTGAATTTTTCATTACAGTTACTGTATCATTTATCTCTGTGTGTTCTTTGAATCTTGTATCTTCTTGGTCTGTGCTGCCATTTTTTTTTTAACATCTTTACTGGAGTATAATGGCTTTACAATGTTGTGTTAGTTTCTGCTGTATAACAAAATGAATCAGCTGTATGTATACATATATACCCATATCCCCTCCCTCTAGTGTCTCCCTCTTATCCTCCCTATCCCACCCCTCTAGGTGGTCACAAAGCACCGAGCTGATCTCCCTGTGCCGCCATTCTTTTTTTGAGATCCTGGATCATCTTTACTCTCATTACTCTGAATATGTTTTCAGGCAGATTTCCCATCTCCACTTAGTTGTTGTTCTGGGGTTTTGTCTTGTTTCTTCTTCTAGAACATGTTCTCTGCCATCTAATTTTGTCAACTTTCTGTGCTTGTGATCTCCTTTTCTCAGGCTAAAGGTCTGTAGTTCCTCTTACTTCTGGTGTTGTCTGCCATCCATTGAGTGAGTTTGGTCCAGGAGCTTGTGCAGGCTTCCTGGTGGGAGGGACTGGTGCCTGTCCACTGGTAGGTGGAGCTTGGTCTTGTCCCTCTGGTGGGCACGGCCATGTCAAGGGGTGTGTATAGAGGCGGCTGTGAGCTCAGGATAATTTTAGGCAGCCTGTCTGCTGATGGGTGAAGCTTTATTCCCACTCTGTTGGTTGTTTGGCCTGAGGTATACCACCACTGGAGCCTGCAGGCTGTTAGGTAGGGCCAGGCCTCGGTGACAAAATGGCGACCTCTGTGAGAGCTCACACCAATAAATATTCCCTGGGGCCTCTTCCACCAGTGTCCCTGCCCCCACAGTGAGCCACAACCAATCCCCGCCTTCCCAGGAGACCCTCCAAGATCCGCAAGTAGGTATGGCCCAGGCTCCTATGGAGTCACTGCTTTGCTCTGGATCCCAGCATACATGAAACCTTCTGTGTGCTCTCTCAGAGTGGAGTCTCTGTTTCTCCCAGTCCTGTGCAGCTCCTGCACTTAAGCCCTGCTGGCCTTAAAAGCCAAATGTTCTGGGCACTATTCCTCCCAATGCCAGACCCCCAGGCTGGGGAGCCTGATGTGGGGCTCAGAACTCTCACTCCTCTGGGAGAACCTCTGCAATATAATTATTTCCCAGTTTGTGGGTCGCCCACCCAGTAGGCATGGGATTTGATTATACAGCAACAGTGCCCCTCCTACTATCCCACTGTGGCTTCTTCTTTGTCTTTGGATGTAGAATATGATTTTTGGTAGGTTCCAGTGTTTCTTCTTGATGGTTGTTCAGCAATTAATTGTGATTTTGATGTTTTCTTGAAAGGAGGTGAGTTTTCAACATAGTACTTTAAGTCCTAACCAGAGCAATTACGCAAAAAAGAAAAAGAAAAGCATCTAAACTGGAAAGGACGAAGAAAAATTGCCTCTGTTTTCAGAGGACAGGATCTTATATATAGAAAACCCTAAAGACTCCACCAAAAAAACTGTTAAAATAAACAAATTCAGTGAGGTTGCAGGATATAAAATCTACATACAAAAATCGGTTGTGTTTCTATATACTAACAATGAATTATGTTAGAGAAATAAAGAAAACAATCCCATTTACAACAGCATTAAAAACAATAAATTTAAAGAAACAAATTTAACAAAGGAGAAATTTCTGTACACTTAAAACTACAAGAGATTGATAAAAGAAACTGAAGACACCTATAAATGGAAAGATACACATCATGCATCTGAAGAATTAATATTGTTAAATTGTCCATCTATCCAAAGATATCTAGAGATTCAACTCAAATCCTACCAAAATTCCAATGGCATATTTAACAGAAGTAGAAAAGAACCATCTTGAACTTCCTGTGGAACCACAAATGACCCAAAAAGTCAATTCTGAGAAAGACAAAGAAAGATAAAGGCATCACTGATTTCAAACTACATTACAAAGCCACAGTAATCAAAACAGTATGGCATTGGTATAAAAACAGACACACAGACCAAAGGAAAAGAATTGAGAGCCAATAAATAAACCCAGGCATATATGGTCAATTATTTGATAAGGGAGTCCTCCGTGGGGGAAAATACTTTTCTTAATAAATGGTGTTCATCACTCCCAAAGTCATTCTATGAGGCCACCATCACCCTGATACAAAAACGAGACAAAGATGTCACGAAAAAGAAAACTACGTGCCAGTATCACTGAGGAACATAGATGCAAAAATCCTCAACCAAATACTAGCAGACAGAACCCAACAGCACAATAAAAGAATCATACACCATGAGGAAGTGGGGTTTATCCCAGGAATGCAAGCATTCTTCAATATACGCAAATCAATCAATGTGATACACCGTGTTAACAAACTGAAGGATAAAAAACATAGGATCATCTCGATAGATGCAGAAAAAGCTTTTGACAAAATTCAACACCCATTTATGATAAAAACTCTCCAGAAAGTAGGCACAGAGAGAACTTACATCAACATAATAAAGGCAATATATGACAAACCCACAGCCACCACTGTTCTCAATGGTGAAAAACTGAAAGCATTTCCTCTAAGACCAGAAACAAGACAAGGTTGTCCACTCTCACCACTATTATTCAACACAGTTTTGGAAGTTTTAGCCACAGCACTCACAGAAGAAAAAGAAATAAAAGGAACCTAAATCGGAAAAGAAGAAGTAAAGCTGTCACTGTTGGCAGATGACATGATACCATACATAGAGAATCCTAAAGATGCTACCAGAAAACTACTAGAGCTAATCAATGAATTTGGTAAAGTAGCAGGATACAAAAGCAATGCACAGAAAGCTCTTGCATTCCTATACACTAAGGATGAAAAATATGAAAGAGAAATTAAGGAAACACTCTCATTTACCACTGCAACAAAAAGAATAAAATACCTAGGAATAAACCTACCTAAGGAGACAAAAGACCTGTATGCAGAAAACTGTAAGACACTGATAAAAGATATCAAAGATAATACAAACAGATGGAGAGATATACCACATTCTTGGATTCGAAGAATCTACATTGTGAAAATGACTATACTACCCAAAGCAATCTACAGATTCAATGCAATCCCTATCAAACTGCCAATGGCACTTTTCACAGAACTAGAACAAAAATTTCACAATTTGTATGCAAACACAAAAGACCCCGAATAGACAAAGCAATCTTGAGAAAGAAAAACGGAGCTGGAGGAATCAAGACTCCAGACTTCAGACGATACTACAAAGCTACAGTAATCAAGACAGTACGGTATTGGCACAAAAACAGAAATATAGATCAATGGAACAGGATAAAAGCCCAGAGATAAACCCATGCACATATGGTCACCTTATCTTTGATAAAGGAGGCAAGAATATACAATGGAGAAAAGACAGCCTCTTCAATAAGTGGTGCTGGGAAAACTGGACAGCTACATGGAAAAGAATGAAATTAGAACACTTCCTAACACCATACTCAAAAATAAACTCATAATGGACTAAAGATCTAAATGTAAGGCCAGACACTAACAAACTCTTAGAGGAAAACATAGGCAGAACACTCTATGACATAAATCACAGCAAGATCCTTTTTGACCCACCTCCTAGAGAAATGGAAATAAAAACAAACAAATGGGACCTAATGAAACTTAAAAGCTTTTGCACAGCAAAGGAAACCATAACCAAGACCAAAAGACAACCCTCAGAATGGGAGAAAATATTTTCAAGTGAATCAATGGACAAAGGATTAATCTCCAAAATATTCAAGCAGTTCATGCAGCCCAATATCAAAACAACAAACAACACAATCCACAAATGGGCAGAAGACCTAAATAGACATTTCTCCAAAGAAGTTATACAGATTGCCAACAAACGCATGAAAGGATGCTCAACATCACTAATCTTTAGAGAAATGCAAATCAAAACTACAATGAGGTATCACCTCACACCGGTCAGAATGGCCATCATCAAAAAATCTACAAACAATAAATTCTGGAGAGGGTGTGGAGAAAAGGGAACCCTCTTGCACTGTTGGTGGGAAGGTAAATTGATACAGACACTATGGAGAACAGTATGGAGGTTCCTTAAAAAACTAAAAATAGAACTACCATATGACCCAGCAGTCCCACTCCTGGGCATATACCCTGGCAAAACCATAATTCAAAAAGAGACATGTACCACAATTTTTGTTGCAGTACTATTTACAATAGCCAGGGCATGGAAGCAACCTAAGCGTCCATCAAAATATGAATGGTAAGGAAGATGTGGCACATACATATAATGAAATATTACTCAGCCATAAAAAGAAACAAAATTGAGTTATCTGTAGTGAGGTGGATGGACGTAGAGTCTGTCATACAGAGTGAAGTAAGTCAGAAAGAGAAAAATAAATACCGTATGCTCACACATATATATGTAATCTAAAAAAAATGGTTCTGAAGAACCTAGAGGCAGGACAGAAATAAAGACACAGACGTATAGAATGGACTTGAGGACACGTGGAGGGGAAAGGGTAAGCTGGGACGAAGTTAGAGAGTAGCATGGACATACATACACTACCAAATGTAAAACAGATAGCTAGTGGGAAGCAGCTGCATAGCACAGGGAGGTCAGCTCAGTGCTTTGTGACCACCTAGAGGGGTGGAACAGGGAGGGTGGGAGGGAGAAGCAAGAGGGAGGGGATATAGTAATATATGTATACGTATAGCTGATTCACTTTGTTATACGGCAGAAACTAACAGCATTGTAAAGCAATTATACTCCAATAATGGTGTTAAAAAAAATGGTGTTCACTCACAAAAGAATGAAATTGGATCCCTGTCTTACACCACTCAGAAAAATTAACACAAAATGGATTAAAGATTTAAATGTAAGAGCTGAAATTGTAAAACTCATAGAAGAAAACATAGGGGAAAAGCTCCTTGACATTGATCTTAACAATGACTTTTTAATATAACATCAAAAGCAGAAGCAACAAAAGGAAAAATAAACAAGTAGTACTATATCAAACTAAAAAGCTTCTGCACAGCAAAAGAATCAATTAACAAAATGAAGAAGTAACCTATTGAATGGGAGAAAATATTTTCAAACTATAAATCTGATAAAGGGCTACTATCCAAAATACATAAGGAACTTGTATAACTCAATAGCAAAACCCCAAATAATCAGAATAATGAATGGGCAGAGGACCTAACAGACATTTTTCCAAAGAAGATATCCAAATGACCAACAAATACGTGAAAAGATGCTCCACATCACTAATCATCAGGAAAATGAAAATCAAAACAACAATAAGGTATCATCTCACACCTGTCAGAATAGCTACTACCAAAAAGACAACAGATAACAAGTGTTAGGGAGGGTGTGGAGAAAAAAGAATTCTAGTACACTGCTGGTGGGAAGGTAAATTGGTGCAGCCACTATGAAAAACAGTATGGAGCTTCCTCAAAAAATTAAAAATAGAGCCACATATGATTCAGCAATTCCACATGTGGGCATATATACAAAGGAAATGAAATCACTATCTTGAAGAGATATCTGCACCACCATGTTCATGGCAACATTATTCACAATATTCAAGACATGGAAACAACAGATGAATGGATAAAGTGTGGTGTATATATACAATGAAATATTCTGCCATAAAGAAAGAAGGAAATCCTGCCATTTGTGGCAACATGGATGGACCTTGAGGGCATTGTGTTCAGTGAAATAAGTCAGACAGGGAAAGACAAATACTGTATGATCTCATTTACATGTGCAATCAACAAAAAGCTGAACTCATAGAAAAAGAGAGTAGAGTGGTGGTTGCCACAGGCTGGGGGATGAAGGAAATGAACTGTTGGTCAAACGTATAAACTTCCAGTTATAAAATGAATAGGTCCTGGAGATCTAATATATAGCATGGTGACTGTAGTTAACAATACTGTATTATACATTTGAATGCTGCTAAGAGAGTAGGTCTTAAGTGTTTTTCACCACAAAAAAAAGGTAATTACGTGAGGTGATGGATGTATTATCTAACTTTATTGTGGTAATCATTTCACAGTATGTGTGTGTATCAAATTGAGTTGTACACCTTAAACTTATACAGTATGATATGTTAATTATATTTCAATAAAGCTGGATAAAAAGAGATGCCCTTCAATAAGTGAATGGGGCAAACAAACTGTAGTGATTCCTTACAATATTATTTGGTGATACAAGAATTGCGCTATGAAGCCATGAAAAGACATGGAGGAATCTTAAATGCTTATTGCTAGGGGAAAGAAACCAGTCTGCAAAGGCTACATCCTCTATGATTCCAACTATACGACATTCTGGAAAAATCAAAGCTATGGCAAAAGTAAAACAACCTGTGGTTGCCAGGAGTTCAGTGGGAGGGAACAAGGGATGAATAGCGAAGCACAGGGGATTGAAACTATTCTCTAAGATACAGTAATGGTACACGGATGTCATCATACATTTGTTAAGACCCATAGGACGTACAATACAAAGAGCAAACCCTAATGTAATCTATGGACCTTAGTTCAAAATAAAATATCAGTATTGGCTCAGTGTTTTAACAAATATACCACACTAATGCAGGATGTTAACACAGGAGAAACTGAGTATGTGCAGGGGTGGTGGTGGTGAGGAAGTATATGAGAACTCTACTTTCCACTCAGTTTTCCTATAAATCTAAAAGTAACGTCTATTAATTTTTTTAAATGTTTCTAAAGAAAGCAAGAAATGAGAAACAGGATGGAGGTGACAAGTATAAAGCACACAGATGTATATTTAACCTCAAATACATCAATTATCACATTAAATGTATAAGTGCTCTAGTTAAAAAACAAAAATGGTGAAGACTGGATTAAAAATATTGAACTATATGCTATTCACAACTTGCATACCTAAAACATAAGGATACAGAAAAGTTAAAAGTAAAAGGATTAAGGAAGATATACCTGGAAAATACTAATCAAAGAAAGCTAGTGTGGATGTATTAATATCAGACAAAAATGACAGTAAGGCAAAAAGCAATACTAGAAATAGAGAGGATTATTTCATACCAATAAAAACTGTAATTAATGAGAATATATTACAGTGCTAAATCTGTATGCATGAAAAGTACAGTCTTAGATATATAACACAAAAAAGACAAAATTAGATGGAGAAATGCAGAAATTCATAATTTCAAGAGGACATTTTAACACTTCACCTCAGTAATTGATAGAGTAATCACACAAAATTTGGATATAGAAGATTCAAACGAAATGAACAATAAACTTTATCTATCTCCCCTATAACTGCAGAGAACACATTTCTATCAAGAATACACAGAATATTTTTTAAAAATGGAACATATTCATAGCAAATCTCAACCTATTTCAAAGGTCCAAAATCAATTACAATGCAATTAAAGTACAAAAGAATCACTAAGTAGCTACCAAGAAAATCCCCATGTTTTTCAAATTTTATATATATCATTTATCCATAATTCATGGGTTAAAGAAACTATAAGAACTGAAAAATACTTTCAATAGTAAAGCAAAGATACTACATATCAAAACTTGTAAACTAGGTATGAGCAATATTCAGGGATGCTGTTAATGTTCTAGTTATTCTCTAGGTAGTGGCTACATGAGTTTATTCACTTTGTGATAGTTCATTAGGCCATACACTTATAATCTGTGTGTTTTTCTCTCTATAGGTTATACATCAATAAAAATTTACTTAAAATATCATGGGCTACAGCTAAAGCAGCACTTAGATGAAAATGTATTAAATACATTAGGTAATAAATATATTTTGAGAAGAACTTTGTAAATTAATAAGCTAAGAATCCATCTTAAGAAGTTAGAAAAAGAATTGCAAGATAAATCCAAAGAAAGTATAAAGAAGAAAACAACAAAGATACCAGCAGAAATTGCTGAAATATAAAGCAAACATACAATAGAAAGGATGTACAGGGCCAAAACTTTGTTCTTTCAAAATCCTAATAAAATGAACAAATCTCTGGTAAGACAACAAACAAAAAGAGAGAAGGTAGAAGTTACCAAGAAGATATCTGAACAACTTTATGCCAATAAAGTTGAGAATTTAGACAGCATAAATGCATTTCTAGAAAAATATAATTTACTAAAACTTAATGATTAAACAAGAACCATAAATACTTGAATAGTCCTATAACTATTAATGTAATTAATTAAGTCTAAAATCTTCCCATAAAAAGTCAAATCCCAGATAGCATCCCATTTTAGGGAAAAAATAATTCAAGTCCTACAAACTTTTCTAGAGAATAGAAAAAAAAGGAACCCTCTGCAACTTTTTAAAAAAAATTATTATTTTTTTTGGCTCCACCATGTGGATTGCAGGGATCTTAGTTCTCCGACCAGCGATTAACCCGGGCCCTCAGCAGTGAAAGTGTGGCATCCTAACCACTGGACTGCCAGGGAATTCCCTGCAAGTTATTTTGTGAGGCTAGCATAACCTTCAATATCAAAATGTAACACAAACAAAATGAGAAAGAAATATTAAAGCTCAATTTCACTCACAAAGACTGATGCAAATATCCTCAACAAATACTGAAAAACAAAACCTAGTAAAATAGAAAAAGAATAACGTCATGACAGGGTTGGGTTTCTCCTGGGAATGCAAGGTTTATTTAACACTAGAAAATCCATTAATCCGGACATTAATGACATAAAGGAGAAAAAAATCTTATGACCGTCTTAAAACAAATCAGAAAATCTCTCTGCAAATGAGAGACAAGGAAGGATCCTCCACTAGAGACTTCAGAGAGCGCATGACTTTGGACATCTAACCCCGAGAAGAATAAATTTCTGTTGTTTTAAGCCAACCAGCTTGTGACCCTTTGCTATAGCAGCCCTAGGAAACCAATACCTATATTTATATTTAAATAACAAAAAAAACAAGAAACACCCTAAAGCAAATATCATACTTAATGGCAATTTATGGCAACTTTCCATTTTAGATCAGGAACACCAGTTTTATTCCACATGATACTGGAAGCATTAGCCAACACAATACGGCAAGAAATATACAAGGTATAAGGACTGAAAAGGAAGAAACATAACTGTCATTATTCACAGTTGATATAATTGGATATGTAGAAAACCCAAAAGAATTTATAAGTGAATTATTGTTAATTATTTAAAGAGTCTAGAAAGGTAACTGTATGGAAGGGGTCTGGAAATATGGTAGTGGTGGCAGTACAGTTTTTCAATTTCTCTGAATCCCCACATGATAAAAGACTGAGCAGAAATTGCCTGTGATCCAGTGGTTAGGACTCTGTGCTTCTACTGGAGGGGGCACGGGTTCACTCCCTGGTTGGGGAACTAAGATCCCGCATGCTGCACAATGCGGTGAAAACAAAAAAACAAGGAAAGAAAAAGTACTGAGCATGTAGATGGCAAACCAAAACCTGATAGACAACATTTACAACAAAACTGGATAACAAAGTATCCCCAAGAATTCCTAAATAAAAACGGGTGGTAACAAAACACCAACAACTACAAGACCTGCATTATATCAGCATCTGTACAGGAAGAAGAAGAAAAGGAGGTAACATGCAAGCATCTAATAGACTATAGAAAAGGAGAACTCCAAATAGCTCACAGAAATTCACTAAAAGTACGATGGGGAAATTTAAGAACAGCAGTTCAAATTGGGAGGGAATTTGCCTTCCCCATTACTGAGTGAGTACAAGGGCTTCATATAAATAGACTAAAGAAGTTGAAGCAGTCTAGCCCCCATGAATCCTCAAACTTGACCCACCAGAGCTCTCTTCTAAGGCTCCACAGTGAGGAGAAACTGATAAGAGTACAATCAAAATTGAATAGGACAGAGACAATAGAGATGAAAGAAAGAAAAGGTATAGACCAGTGCTGCCCAACAGCACTTCTGTGATGATGGAAATATTCTACATCTGTGCTATTTAATACAGTAACCACTAGCCACATGTGGCTATTTAGCATTTGAAATGTGACTAGTACAACTGAAGAACTAAATTTTTTGAATTTTAATTAATTTAAATTTAAACGTGCATAGCCGCATGGGGCTAGTGGCTATCATATTGAATAGTACAAGTCTACAACAAAAATGAAGTAGGCAGGGGGTGTAGAGCTAGGAAATCTCAAAAAGCAAGCTGCCTTATTTTAAAGCACTATAAAAACAAAAACAAAAATCAAAACAACCACCACACACAGAAAAAGGAGCTTTGTGAAGTTAGTAACACTTTCCAAAACCCCACCTCACTGTAAAAGTTAAGAAAAACTAATTTCACATTAAAATGAGAAACAGTGAAGTTTCAAGATAAATACCCCAAAAGTTGTTTTTAAAAAAATAAAGAGCAGAAAAATACCTCCACAAAAAATGAAAGCATGCAAGAAAAATGTGCCCACAAAACAGTTACAGTTTTTCTATCAAAACTGTAACTATTTCAAAATGAGCTAAAAGACATCAAGAAAAATGATACACGATATGAAAGAATAGCATAAAACAGAAAAGTTCAGAAATAAGGTGCTAGAGCTCAGGAAAAAAGAACATAGAATTACCATATGATCCAACAAGTCTACTCCTAGGTATATACTCCCAAAAATTGAAAGCAGGGACTCAGATACTTGCACACCCTTATTCATAGCAACATTATTCACAATAGCCAAAAGATGGAAGCAACCCAAGTGTCCATCAACAGATAAATGGATAAACAAAAAGTGGTATATAAATTCAATGGAATATTATTCAGTCTTAAAAAGGTAGGGAATTCTGACACATGCTATGACATGGATAAAAATTGAGGACATTATGCTATATGGAATAAGCCAGTCACAAATAGACAAATTGCATAATTCTATTTCTATGAGGTACTTAAAGCAGTCAAAGTCACAGAGACAGAACATAGAATTGTGTTGCCAGGGGCTGAGGAATGGGGGGAGTGGGGAGTTACTGTTTAATGGGCAGAGAGTTTCAGTTTTGTGTGATGAAAAGTTCTAGAAATGGGTAGTGGTGGTGGTTGCACAATACTGTGTACAGTATGTACTTAATGCCAGTGAACTGTACACTTTAAAATGGTTAAGATGGTAAATTTTACCATAATCTTAAAAAATCAATTTTATTTCTATATGCTAGCAATGAACAACTGGAAATTAAAATTAACAGAGTAATACCATTTGCAACTTCATCAAAACATGAATTCTTTGGGATAAAGTTAACAAAATATGTGCAAGATTTTTATGCTGAAAATTATAAGCTACTGATGAGAGAAATTAAAGACGACCTAAATAGAAAGCTACGCTGTGTTAATGGGTTAGAACACAGAAGTATTATGATGTTAACTGTTCTGAAAATGACCTATAGATTCAATGTAATCCCAGTAAAAACCCCACCAGGCACTTTTGGAGTAATTAACAGGCTGCTTTTACAATTCGTGTAAAAATATAAAGGACTTAGAGCTAAGCTAAAAGATTCTGAAAAAGAACAAATTCAGGGACTTACACAGCTTGATTTTAAGACTTACTATAAAACTACAATAATCAAGAAAGTGAGGTATTAGCATAAGGACAGACACGTAGAAGCAACAGAACAGAGTACAGAAGCAGAGCCAAATACTTATGATCAATTACTGATTTTTGACCTAAGTACCAAGTAATTCAAATGGGTAAGAATAGTCTTTCAACACTGGGGCTAGAACAACGTATCTATATGGGGAAAAATGAACCTTGATCTTTATCTTTTTCTTTCTCTCTCTCTGTCACACACACACACTCAAAATGGATCATAGGCCAAAACATAAAAGCTAAAAACTGTAAAATTTATAGAAGAAAGCACAGAAGAAAAAATTTGCCATCTCGGACAGGCAAAGATTTCTTAGGACACAATAAACATAAACCATAAAAGTACAATAAATTTGATTTTATTAAAAGAAATCCCACAACACACCTACTAAGATTCTTAAGGTAAGACAAAAGATACCATACATGGACAAAGATGTGGATGAACTGGAACTCTCATTCATTGCTGGCAGGAATGTAAAATGGCATAACTCCTTTGGAAGACAGCTGGATGGCTTCTTATAAACTTAGAAATATACTTACCATATGACCCAGCAACTCTACTTCTAGATATTTCCACAAGAGAAATCAAAACAAATATCCATACAAAGACTTTTACCTTGAAAGTTCATAGTAGTTTCATTCATAATAGCCTCAAAGTGGGAACAATCAAAATGTCCATCAACAGATGAGTGACTCTCCAAAACATTATCTTGAGTGAAAGCAGCCAGATCCCCACTCCCAGAAAAACCCTATATACTGTATGATTCCATTTATATGAAAATCTAGAAAATATAATCGAATCGATAGTAATAGAAAGCATATCAGTCATTGCCCGGGGCTGGGAGTAGAGATGGGGATTGACTGGGAAGGAGCACAAGGAAATCTTTTAGGGTAATGAAAGTATTCTATATATAGATTGGTGAACTGTGTCCACTGGGATATATATATATGTCAAAATTATCTAGCAGTATATTTAAAATTAGTGTTTTAAATGTAAACTATACTTCAATAAATATGATTTTTAAAAGAAATTAATAATGATTTGTAAAGGTCTCTTTAGTTCTAAAATTCAATGATCTATAAACTTATAAACCTATAAAATCTTCTTTGACTATTATAGATTTTTATCATATTATCTGATATCTTAAGGCAATATGGTTGGAAAAGACCTCAAAGTTCTCTTAGTCAAAAATTCTTCTGATGCCTGACTCGTCTCTCTAACATTCACACCAAGTAGTCATTCAGTCTCTGCTTAAATACCTTGAGCCCATTTCAGTTTTTGGACAGGTCTAATTATTAGACAGAGTTTCCTTATAATTACCTGAAATCTCACTCCTTGTAGGTCTCACCTATGGAAATGTGCATGGAATAAATCGAATTCTTTTCTCCCTGACAGCCATTCAAATATTAGGAGGGAGCTATCATGCTCTTCCTAAATTTTCCAAGTTTAACATCCATATTTCCTTTAACTATTCTTCAAATAAGATGGTTTTGGGTGTTCTCACCATCCTGAGTGCCTTCCCCCTGACACATTAGGGTTTGTCAACATCCTCCTTCAAGAGTGTTGCCCCCCAGTCCAACACAATACTTCAGGTATGCTGTAACCGCTGTAACCAGAGCAGAATACAGGGTGATGACCACTCTTCTATATATTATATTTCTATTGATGCTACTTAATTTCAATGAACGTTCTTAGCATTATTGGCTTATGTTGAGCTTACAGTCAACCAAAAAACCCAAATGTTCCACGTATGCTGCTATTAAGCCACATTTCATCTATTCTGTTCTTATACAGTTGGTTTCAGGGATCCAAATATAAGGTGTTTTGTCGTTTCCTGTTGGTCTTCATCTTTTTAAAATGGGCTCATCATTTCAGCCTGTTGAGGTGCCTTCAGATCTGACTGTCTTCTAACACATTACTTACTCAGTTTTAGGTCATATGTACATTCAATCAATATTCACAAAAGGTGAATATTGGTCATATGTACATTCAATCAATATTCACAAAAGGTCCTCATCTACATATTATTATTCTAAATTCATATGGTATATACCACACAATTTGATATTCAATTGCAAACTTCTTAATTTCTAACTATTTCATACGTGTAAATCTTGTTTTAACAAAAATATTTTAAGCTCATCTATAGAAAGGATCATGTCTTCTACTTGTTCTATAGTACGAGGCATAGATTAGGTATTCAATAAATATTTGTTGACTTAAAAGCTAAATTAGAGTGTTCTTACACTATGGCTGTACCAAGAATGAGTCACAATTGACCTTCATCTCATGGTTACGTAAGGGCTAACTTTCTTTTACATCCATACAGATACATTTGTGGGAAAGGCTATACCAGCCAAAGCATCACAAAATCACTTCAAAATCATCAATGAGCTATTATAGTACAAACAGAGGCCACAGTGCCATCTAGTGAACATTACTAGCTTACTTCTGCTGATCACAAGCTCATTTTCACTCCTGTAATGTAAAGGCATGATTTTTAGAACTTCATACAGCAAATAGAACCAATATAAAACCAGCACATGAGTCACGGTTGTTTTCATTTTAAGTCATATAAATATTCTATTAAATAGTCTCATCTTAGGGCTGTTGTAGATCTTATGACCATACTGTGCTTTGAGATTATGCTTTAGTCTTATCAATCTATAGTAATACCAATGACATTCATGTACCTAAACTGCAGTTGCAAGCTGAGGATGGAATTTCTGTACTGAGTTAAAGAGTACCCCATTGTGTATTACTATTAACTTACGGACTATCACCAAAACAATCCATTATCTCTCTCTTAACAAAAATTAAACTGTATTATGATTTGCAGCAAATCCCATTATATCAAGTAGTGATAAGTTGCTCCTATACTTGTAACCCAAGTTCATTTCCTCCATACTAAGTCTGTCCAAGCAAACCTATGACTTTCACAAATGAAACACTTTAAATTCTTCAAAAATAATACAATAAAATTAGGTTATTGGGCTTAAGGTGCTATAAATTCCCCAAAGGCAGAGTTGATGTCTATGAAACTACGTAGTCTAATATTGCCTCATAAAATGTACTGGAGATACTCAAGAGGTGGGATACTCTGAGGTGGGATACTCAACAGATAATGGCAATTAAAATTTACATTTATACGAATTAGAAAATAAAGAAATTAGCTAAATTTAGCACTGTTATCTCAAAATGATGTCACCAAATGCATGAACTGATGAATCTGTAACATAATCTACTAAGAGTTCAGAGGAATATATTCTCCAAATTCTTTAACCCACCCAAATTAACTTCTCACCTATGATTCAATATTTCATGTTGAAAAGAAAGGAACTGAGCTAGAGAAAGGAATAACGGGGTGATTTTTTAAATAACATAATCTCATTCAGTTCTGGGAATCAAAGGCACTCACAGATCTTGATCACTTTTAATTTCCAATTATCCACAGTAGCAAGGATAGAAATAGCATGAACAAATGGAATTCCTGTATTAGGGAACCTGATTCACAGGTATTTATGGAATCTCCATGACTATTTTTTTAATGTAATGAGTGCTTACTATGCATTAGGTTCTATGCTAGACATCAGACAAAATAAAGATAAGACATGGTCCCATCTTCAAGGAGAAAGAGATTTAATACGGAGCTAAGACAGGTATAAAGACAACTAGAATACAAGGAAGAACATAAGTACCAAGGTATAAATAGAAGTGTTACAAATTCTTAGAGGAAGACCAAGACTCAGAAATCTCCTTAGACTGTCATTAGGATCTAAGCTTTCAAAAAGGAATTTCAAAAGGTAGGGATGCACGGAAGAGGTAATTTGCAATAGAGAAGAATGGATGAGGTTACAGAGGTAGAAAAGCATAGATCATGGTTAGGAAGCAGCAGGCACTCCAGGTGGGAACAAACATAGTACATGTGTAGAGGAAATAAAAGAGGATTATTTTATTTAAAGATTATGGAGGGGGGTACCTTCAAGATGGCAGAGCAGTACGATGTGGAGATCACCCTCCTCCTCACAAATACATCAAAAATACATCGACATGTGGAACAGCTCCCACAGAACACCTACTGAATGCTGGTAGAAGACCTCAGACTTCTCAAAAGGCAAGAAAATCCCCACATACCTGGGTAGGGCAAAAGAAAAAAGAAATGACAAAGACAAAAGAATAGGGACAGGACCTGCACCTCTGGGAGGGAGCTGTGAAGGAGGAAAAGTTTCCACACACTAGGAAGCCCCTTCACTGGCGGAGATGGAGGATGGGCGGGGGGGGGGGGGAAGCTTCAGAGCCACAGAGGAGAACACAGCAACAGCGGTGCAGAGGGCAAAGCAGAGAGATTCCTGCACAGAGCATCGGTGCCGATCAGCTCTCATCAGCCTGAAAGGCTTGTCTGCTCACCCACCAGGGCTGGGTGGGGAGGGTGGGGGCTGGGAGCTAAGGCACAGGCTTTGGAAGTCAGACCCCAGGGAGAGGACTGCGGATGGCTGCGTGAACACAGCCTGAAGGGGGCTAGTGTGCCACAGCTAGCCGGGAGGGAATCTGGGAAAAACTCCAGTCCTGACTAAGGGACAAGAGACCATTGTTTTGGGGAGCACGAGGAGAAGGGATTCCTTCCTGGTCTGCACACAGAAGGAAGAGCACCACCTAAATGAGCTCCAGGGACAGGAGCGAGCTGCAGCTACCAGCTCAGACACCAGACATGGGCATGAAACGCTAACACTGCTGCTGCAGCCACCAAGAAGCCTGTGTGCAAGCACAGGTCACTATCCACACCGGCCCCCAAGAGCCTGTGCAACCCACCACTGCCAGTGTCCCATAATCCGGGGACAACTTCCCTGGGAGAACACACGGCAGGCTTCAGGCTGTTGTAATGACACGCTGGCCTCTGCTGCCACAGGCTCGCCCTGCATTCCAATTATAACTACTGTAGCCTTCCCTCCCCCACCATAAGTGAGCCAGAGCCCCTTAATCCGCTGCTTTAACCCTGTCCTGTCTGGGCGGGAAGAGAAGCCTGAGGACAAATTACATGCAGAGGTGGGGCCAATACCAAAGCTAAACTCAAGGAACTGTGTGAACAAAGAAGAAAAAGGGAAATTTCTCCATGCAGCATCGGGAACAGCAGATTAAATCCCCACAATCAACTTGAGGTACCTTGCATCTGTGGAACACCTGAAGAGACAACGAATCAACCCAAAACTGAGGCAGTAGACTTTGGGAGCAACTGTAGACTTGGGGTTTGCTGTCTGCAGCTGACGTGTTTCTGATTTTTATGTTTATGTTAGTATAGTTTTTAGCATTTCTCTTCATTGACAGATTTGTTTATTGGTTTGGTTGCTCCTTTTTTAAAAAAATTTTTTATTTTAATTATTTTATTTTATTTTAAATTATTTTTTTCTTTCTTTTTTTCCCTCACTTTTCTTCTGAGCTGTGTGGCTGACAGGGTGTTGGTACTCTGGCCTGGTGTCAGGCCTGAGCCTCTGAGGTGGGAGAGCCGAGTTCAGGACACTGGACAACCAGAGACCTACCGGGCCCACATAATATCAATGGGTGAGAGCTCTCCCAGAGATCTCCGTCTCAATGCTAAGGCCCAGCTCCACCCAGCATCGAGGAAGCTCTAGTGCTGGATGCCCCATGCCAAACAACTAGCAAGACAGGAACACAAGCCCACCCATTAGCAGACAGGCTGCTTAAAATCATACTAAGTTCACAGACAGCCCAAAACATACCACCGGATGCAGCCCTGCCCACTGGAAAGACAAGCGCTAGCCCCACCCAGCAGAACACAGGCACGAGTCCCCTCAGTAGGAAGCCTAGAGAAGCCACTGAACAAACCTTACCCACTAGAGGCAGACACCAAAAACAACAGGAACTATGAACCTTCAGCCTCCGAAAAGGAGACCCCAAACACAGTAAGTTAAACAAAATAAGATGACAGAGAAACACACAGCAGATGAAGAAGCAACGTAAAAACCCACCAGACCAAACAAATGAAGAGGAAATAGGCAGTCTACCTGAAGAAGAATTCAGAGCAATGATAGTAAAGTTGATCCAAGATCTTGGATATAGAATGGAGAAAATAAAAAATATGTTTAACAAGAACCTAAAAGAACCAAAGACCAAACAAACAGTGATGAACAACACAATAAATGAAATTTAAAATTCTCTAGAAGGAAGCAATACCAGAATAACTGAGGCAGAAGAACAGATAAGTGACCTGGAAGACAAAATAGTGGAAATACCTACCACAAGCAGAACAAAGAAAAAAGAATGAAAAGAATTGAGGACAGTCTTAGAGACTTCTGGGACAACATTAAACGTACAAACATTCGAATAATACGGGTCCCAGAAGAAGAAGAGCAAAAGAAAGGGAATGAGAAGATATTTGAAAAGATTACAGTTGAAAAACTTCCCGAACATGAGAAAGGAAATAGTCAACCAAGTTCTGGAAGTGCAGAAATCCCATACATGATAAATCCAAGGAGAAATATGCCAAGACACATATTAACCAAACTATCAAAAATTAAATACAAGGTAAAAATATTAAAAGCAGCAAGGGAAAAGCAACAAATAATATACAAAGGAATCCCCATAAGGTTAAAAGCTGATTTTTCAGCAGAAACTCTGCAAGCCAGAAGGGAGTGGCAGGACATATTTAAAGTGATGAGGGGGAAAAAACTACAACCAAGATTACTCTACCCAGCAATGATCTCATTCAGCTTTGACAGAGAAATTGAAACACTTACAGACAAAGCAAAAGTTAAGAGAATTCAGCACCACCAAACGACCTTTACAACAAATCTCAAAGGAACTTCTCTAGGCAGGAAACACAAGAGAAGGAAAAGGCCTACAAAAACAAAACCCAAAACACTAAAGAAAATGGTAACAGGAACACACATATCAATAATTACCTTAAATGTAAATGGATCAAATACTCCAACCAAAACACACAGACTGGCTGAATGGATAAAAACCAAGGCCTGTATATACGCTGTCTACAAGAGACTTACTTCAGACCTAGGGACACATGCAGACTGAAAGTGAGGGGATGGAAAAAGATATTCCATGCAAATGGAAATCAAAAGAAAGCTGGAGTAGCAATTCTCATATCAGACAAAATAGACTTTAAGATAAAGACTATTACAACAGACAAAGAAGGACACTACATAATGATCAAGGGATCGATCCAAGAAGAAGATATAACAATTGTAAATATTTATGCATCCAACATAGGAGCACCTCGATACATAAGGAAAATGCTAGAAGCCAAAAAAGGGGAAATCGACAGTAACACAATAATCGTAGGGGACATTAACACCCCACTTTCACCAATGAATAGATCATCCAAAATGAAAAAAAGCTAAGGAAACACAAACGTTAAATGACACATTAAACAAAATGGACTTAATTGATATTTATAGGACATTCCATCAAAAACAACAGAACAGACTTTCTTCTCAAATGCTCATGGAACATTCTCCAGGATAGATCACATCTTGGGTCACAAATCAAGCCTTGGTAAATTTTAAAAAACTGAAATTGTATCAAGTATCTTTTCTGACCACAAAGCAATGAAACTAGATATCAATTACAGTAAAAAAAAAAATCTGTAAAAAATACAAACACATGGAGGCTAAACATTACACTACTAAATAACCAAGAGATAACCGAAGAAACCAAAGAGGAAATCAAACAATACCTAGAAACAAATGACAATGAAAACACAACAACCCAAAACCTATGGGATGCAGCCAAAGCAGTTCTAAGAGGGAACTTTATAGCAATATAATCCTACCTCAAGAAACAAGAAACATCTCAAGTAAATAACCTAACCTTACACCTAAAGCAATTACAGAAAGAAAAAAAAAACCCCAAAGTTAGCAGAAGGAAAGAAATCATAAAGATCCGATCAGAAAGAAATGAAAAAGAAATGAAGGACACTATAGCAAAGATCAATAAAACTAAAAGCTGGTTCTCTGAGAATATAAACAAAATTGATAAATCATTAGGCAGACTCATGAAGAAAAAAGGGAGAAGACTGAAATCAATAGAATGACAAATGGAAAGGGAGAAGTAACAACTGATACTGCAGAAATACAAAGGATCATGAGAGATTACTACAAGCAAATATATGCCAATAAAATGGACAACCTGAAAGAAATGGACAAATTCTTAGAAATGCACAACCTGCCGAGACTGAACCAGGAAGAAATAGAAAATATGAACAGACCAATCACAAGCACTGAAATTGAAACTGTGATTTAAAATTTCCAGCAAACAAAAGCCCAGGACCAGATGGCTTCACAGGTGAATTCTATCAAACATTTATAGAAGAGCTAACACCTATCCTTCTCAAACTCTACAAAACATAGCAGAGGGAGGAGCACTCCCAAATTCATTCTACGAGGCCACCATAACCCTGATATCAAAACCAGACAAAGATGTCACAAAAAAAGAAATCTTCAGACCAATATCACTGATGAACATAGATGAAAATATCCTCAACAAAATACTAGGAAACAGAATCCAACAGCACATTAAAAGGATCATACACCATGATCAAGTGGGGTTTACCTGAGGAATGCAAAGATTCTTCAGTAAATAGAAATCAATGTGATACACCATATTAACAAAGTGAAGGACAAATCCATGTTAATCTCAACAGATGCAAAAAAGCTTTTGACAAAATTCAACACCCATTTATGATAAAAAAAATCTCCAGAAAGTAGGCATAGAGGGAACCTACCTCAACATAATAAAGGCAGTATATGACAAACCCACAGCCAACATTGTTCTCAGTGGTGAAAAATTGAAACCATTTCCTCTAAAATCAGGAACAAGACAAGGATGCCCACTCTCACCACTATTATTCAACACAGCTTTGGAAGTTTTAGCCACAGCAATCAGAGAAGAAAAAGAAATTAAAGGAATCCAAACCAGAAAAGAAGAAGTAAAGCTGTCACTGTTTGCAGATGACATGATACTATACATAGAGAATTCTAAAGATGCGACCAGAAAACTACTAGAGCTAATCAATGAGTTTGGTAAAGTAGCAGGATACACAATTAATGCACAGAAATCTCTTGCATTTCTATACTCTAAGGATGAAAAACCTGCAAGAGTAAATAAGGAAACACTCCCATTTGCCACTGCAATGAAAAGAATAAAATACCTAGGAACAAACCTACCTAAGGAGGTAGGTATGCCTCCTTAGGCATACCTACCTGTATGCAGAAAATTATAAGACCGATGAAAGAAATCAAAGATGATACAAACAAATGCAGAGATTATACCATGCTTCTGGATTGGAAGAATCAACATTGTGAAAATGAGTCTACTACCCAAAGTAATCTACAGATTCAATGGAATCCCTATCAAACTACCACGGGCATTTTTCACAGAACTAGAAGAAAAAATTTCACAATTTGTTGGAAACACAAAAGACCCCAAATAGCCAGAGCAATCCTGAGAAACAAAAACGGAGCTGGAGGAATCAGACTCCCAGACATCAGACTATACTACAAAGCTACAGTAATCCAGACAGTACGGTACTGGCAAAAAAACAGAAATATAGATCAACGGAACAGGATAGAAAGCCCAGGATAGGAAGCCCAGAGCCCACGCACAAACGGTCACCTTATCTTTGATACAGGTAGCAAGAATATACAATGGAGAATAGACAGCGTCTTCAGTAAGTGGTGCTGGGAAAACTGGACAGCCACTTGTAAAGAATGAAATTAGAACACTTCCTAACACCATACAAAAAATAAACACAATATGGATAAAGACCTAAATGTAAGGCCAGACACTATAAAACTCTTGAAGGAAAACAAAGGAAGAACACTCTTTGACATAAATCACAGCAAGATCCTTTTTGACTTACCTCCTACAGAAATGGAAATAAAAATAAAAATAAACAACTGTGACCTAACGAAACTTAAAAGCTTTTGCACCGCAAAGGAAACCATAAACAAGATGAAAAGACAACCCTCAGAATGGGAGAAAATATTTGCAAATGAGGCAACTGACAAAGGATTAATTTCCAAAACATACAAGCAGCTCATGTACCTCAATATCAAAAAAACAAACAACCCAATCCAAAAATGGACAGAAGACCTAAATAGACATTTCTCCAAAGAAGATATAGAGATTGTCAACAAACACATGAAAGGATGCTGAACATCACTAATCATTAGAGAAATGCAAATCAAAACTACAATGAGGTATCACCTCACACTGGTCAAAATGGCCACCATCAAAAAATCTACAAATAATAAATCCTGGAGAGGGTGTGGAGAAAAGGGAACACTCTTGCACTGCTGGTGGGAATGTGAATTGGTACAGCCACTATGAAGAACACTATGGAGGTTCCTTAAAATACTACAAATACAACTACCATATGACCCAGCAATCCCACTACTGGGCATATACCCTGAGAAAACCATAATTCAAAAAGAGTCATGTACCAAAATGTTCATTGCAGCTCTATTTACAATAGCCCGGAGATGGAAACAACCTAAGTGTCCATCATCGGATGAATGGATAAAGAAGATGTGGCACATATATACAATGGAATATTACTCAGCCCTAAAAAGAAACGAAATTGAGCTATTTGTAATGAGGTGGATGGACCTGGAGTCTGTCATACAGAGTGAAGTAAGTCAGAAAGAGAGAGACAGGTACCATATGCTAACACATATATATGGAATTTAAGAAAAAAAATGTCATGAAGAACCTAGGGGTAAGACAGGAATAAAGACACAGACCTACTAGAGAATGGACTTGACGATATGGGGAGGGGGAGGATAAGCTGTGACGAAGTGAGAGAGTGGCATGGACATATATACACTACCAAGTGTAAGACCGATAGCTAGTGGGAGGCAGCCGCATAGCACACGGAGATCAGCTCAGTGCTTTGTGACCACCTGGAGGGGTGGGATAGGGAGTGTGGGAGGGAGGGAGATGCAGGAGGGAGGAGATATGGGAACACATGTATATGTATAACTGATTCACTTTGTTATAAAGCAGAAACTAACACACCATTGTAAAGCAATTATACTCCAATAAAGATGTAAAAATAAATAAATAAACTAATGGGACCTAATGAAACTTAAAAGCTTTTGAAGAGCAACGGAAGCCATAAACAAGACAAAAGACAACCCTCAGAATGGGAGAAAATATTTGTAAATGAAGCAACTGATAAAGGATCCATCTCCAAAGTTTACATGCAGGTCATGCAGCTCAGTATCAAAAAAACAAACAACTCAATCCAAAAATGGGAAGAAGACCTATATAGACATTTCTCCAAAGAAGATATATAGATTGCCAACAAACACATGAAAGAATGGTCAACATCACTAATCATTAGATAAATGCAAATCAAAACTAGAGTTCAGTATCACCTCACAGCAGTCAGAATGGCCATCATCAAGAAGTCTACAAACAATAAATGCTGGAGAGGGTGTGGAGAAAAGGGAACACTCCTGCACTGTTGGTGCAAACGTAAATTGATACAGCCACTATGGAGAACAATATGGAGGGTCCTTGAAAAACTAAAGATAGAACCCTCATACGACCCAGGAATCCCACTACTTGTCATATACCCTGAGAAACCATAATTCAAAAAGAGTCATGTACTGCAATGTTCACTGCAGCTCTATTTACAATATCCAGGACATGAAAGCCACCTAAGTGTCCACTGACAGATGAATGGATAAAGAAGATGTGCCACATATATATAGTGGAATATTTCTCAGCCGTAAAAAGAAACGAAATTGAGTTATTTGTAGTGAGGTGGATGGACCTAAAGTCTATCATACCAAGTGAAGTAAGTCAGAAAGAGAAAACAAATATCGTATATTAACGCATATATGGAATCTAAGAAAAAAAAATGTCATGAAGAACCTAGGGCTAAGACAGGAATAAAGACACAGACCTACTAGAGAATGGACCTGAGGATATGGGGAGGGGGAAGGGTAAGCTGGGACAAAGCGAGAGAGTGGCATGGACATATATACACTACCAAATGTAAAATAGATAGCTAGTGGGAAGCAGCTGCATCGCACGGGGAGATCAGCTCAGTGCTTTGTGACCACCTAGAGGGGTGGGCTAGGGAGTTTGGGTGGGAGACGTAAGAGGGAGGGCATATGGGGATATATGCATACATATAGCTGATTCACTTTGTTATACCGCAGAAACTAACACAACATTGTAAAGCAATTATACTAGAACAGATTTTGTTTTACTTTTAAAAATAAATATTATGGAGGACCTTAAGTCTAAGAAATTTGGTCTTTATTTACAGGGTGCCACTGAAAATTATTGAGCAAGATACAATAATCAGTTAGATTATTCCAGTAGTCTTAGAGGTAATGAGGGCTTGGACTAGGGTAGTGAGGTAAAGATGGAAGAGGAGACAGCTGGCAAAAATATTGCAGAGGTAGAATTGACCAGATGTGGCACACGACTGAATATAGGGGGAGAAGAAGGAATCCATGAATCTAAGATTTCAGTCTTAGATAGCTGTATATACCCAAAGACAGTAGAAAAGTGGATGTGGGCTATGAGAAACATCAGGGTTAGAGATATAGATTTGCATATGGAGAGCTGAACCTAAGAAAACAGTTGATGAATTTCTGAGGGGATAGTGTACAACAGAAAGAAAAGAAGGGAGCAGAGAATAAACTCAACAAATGTTTACTGAAAACTTACCATGTACCAAGCATGTTCATGAGTGTTGAGGATAAAATGGAGAATGAGATAAACAGTACCTGCCCTCATCCAACATTTATCTGGGAAAAGAGACTACCAATAACATAAATAAAAAAGGAACAGTCAGAGCAATAGGATTAAGAGAGTATGTCATAAACAGAAAACAAATTAACAATTACCAAAGAGGAAGGGAGGTGGGGGAGGGATAAATTAAGAGTCTGAGATTAGCAGATACAAACTACTATACATAGAACAGATAAAACAACAAGGTCCTACTGTACAACACAGAGAACTATATTCAATATCTTGTAATAAACCATAATGGGAAAGAATATGATAAAGATATATACAGATATATCTGAATCACTTTGCTGTACACCAGAAACTAACAACACAACACTGTAAATCATCTATACTTCAATAAAAAAAAGCGAGTATGTCATTAGAAGCCAAAGAGAAAGATTCTGGAAGGAAAAAGTAGTATTATATTCTCTCGTGCTAGAGAGACCAGAGGACAAAATGGACTGAGGGAAAAAAATCATTAGACTTTATCATTAAAAGGTCACTAGCGGGGCTTCCCTGGTGGTACAGTGGTCAAGAATCCACCTGCCAATGCAGGGGACACGGGTTCGAGCCCTAGTCCAGGAAGATCCCACATGCCGTGGAGCAACTAAGCCCGAGCGCCACAACTACTGACCCTGCGCTCTAGAGCCCGTTAGCCACAACTACTGAAGCACACATGCCTAGAGCCCATGCTCCACAACAAGAGAAGCCACCGCAATGAGAAGCCCGCGCACCGCAATGAAGAGTAGCCCCTGCTCGCCGAAACTAGAGAAAGCCGGTGCCCAGCAACAAAGACCCAATGCAGCCAAAAATAAATACATTTATAAAAAAAAAAAAGGTCACTAGTGATATTCAAAAGAGCAGTTTATAGAATCAGATGCAAAAATCATGAAAAGGGAAGTAGGTGGTGAGGCCAAAAACCTTAGAGTCATTCTTGTCTCTTTTTTGCTCTCTTATCCTACATCTGGTTTGTCAGAGAATTCTGTCAGCTTTATTTTCATATACTATACAGAATCTGACCACTTCTCACCATCCATACTTCCTTCATCCTGGTTCATGCCACCATCATCTCTTGCCTAGATTATTTCAGTGGCCTCCTAACTGGTCTCCCTGCTTCCACCCTTGCATCCAGCTCAGTCTATTCAACACAGTGGCCGAGTGATTTTATTAAAATGCAAGTCAGATCTTGACACTCTTGTGCCCCCAAACCCTCCCACTGGCTCCCCATCTCACTTAGACTTAATGGCACAAATCTTTACAATGAACTACAATGTGTTTCTTACATGATCTGTTTCCCCACTACTTCCTTGATCACATTTCCTGTTTTCCCTAATATTCCCTCTGCTCCAGCCACACTAGTCTCTTTGCTGTTCCTCAAACACCACATATATGCTCCTACCCCACACACCAGAGCCTTTGCATTTGCTGCTCCCTCTGTCTGGAATGCTCTTTTTAAAGGTATCCTCATAGCTATATCCCTCACTTCCTCAGGTCTCTACTAAAAAACTACCTTCTCACTGAGGCACCCTCTGGCCACCTTGCCTAGAATTCCAACCCTTCATTCCTCCTCTAAAACATTTAATAGTACCCTTTCCTACTTAGTTTTCTCTTTAGCACTTATCACTATCTAATATAACAGGGTCAGAAAACTATGGCCTTTGGGCTCCATCCTGCCTACCATCTATGAAGCTAAGTTTTACTTTTTTAAAAGGCTAAAAAAAATCAAAAAAAGAATACTTTATGACACAAAAAATTATATGAAATTCAAATTTCAGTGTTCCTAAATATAAAGTTTTGTTGGAACAAAGCCATGCCAATTTGTTTACATATGGTCTACGCCTACTTTCATGGTACAACAGCAGAGTTGAGTAGCTGCAAGAGAGACTGTATGGCCTAGAAAACCTAAAATATTTACTATGTGGTTCTGTATAGAAAATTTACTGACCTCTCTATTATACCATAATATTTATCTTTTCATTGTCTGTGTCTCCTAAACTCTGTGGGGGTAGGGGGTTTTGTCTATTTGCCTAGGACAGTATTTAACATATAGTAGACAGTTAATAAATATTTTTTGAATGAATACTAAAAAAAATATAGGCAGCAATTTTAGGTTATAAAGTTTGGTGATGAAAGGAAGGACAAACTATAATTTGGGGAGGATGACAAGGTTGAAGAAAGGTTTTTGAATAAAGAAGGCCTAAAAATAATTGTAGTGACAGGGGAAAGAAACAGTAGAGAGAGAAAGATAAAAGAGTTAGGGTTGAAATTTGTAGGGAAGGTCCCCTGAGAAAGTAACTTCTTTCTCAGAGATAAGGGAGAAGAAAGAATGGATAAAGAGAGAAGGTGATGAAGTTCATGTCAGTGGCTACAAGCCCAGGAAATTAGAAGATAAGGTTTTCCGCTAAAAGGAAGGATAAGGCATAGGGGCTTAGGGATAAAAAAAATGTTTTGGAATCACCAAGGATTGGTGAGGAGTATGACAGAAAGTCAACAAGAGTCAGTTTTACTTAGTGCCTATATGAAAATTATGAAATTTCAGCAGATGCAATAAATATGGTTTCACAAAATTTCTGAACAGTACTCAAGAAGATCAAGGGAAGGAGTGAAAAAAGCAGACAATAAAAATTAACAAGACTAGGTGGCAATAGCAAAATAGTAAAATATGATGAACTGTGTAACTGTTTCACCTTTCTTCATCTGTCTTAGTGCACAGTAGAGTATTCCTTACATATGGAGGTATCAAATCAATTTTTGCTAAGTTTAAGACAGGAAGGATGAAATGGAGAAATATACTAACAGTAATCAACAAGGCAATCTGGCCTTAAATGACATAATCACAAACTGAGTATACATATTAGGACCTGCCTGGTTTCCTGCTCTCTTCTTCTTCCCCTCCTTACTACTAATACCATTTGAACTCCCAATTATAGGTTCAGTCCTACACTAGGCTCTAGGACCAAACTTGACATTAGTTAGAGGAAATTTAAGAAGCAGTGCTTCAAGTCTTAGAAGACTGTATCATCTATTCACTTTGTATTCTTTTTCCGGTAACTGCATCCCAGTCTGGCTCCCTATGCCTGAACTCCACTCCTAAAAAGAGCCTCATGTTCCTTTCACTTTAGGTCTGGAGCTCGACCTTGCTCTTTCTAGTCTATCTACACATACCCCCAGTGATGCAAAGATTTGAGTCCTGCATCTGAGTCCAAATCTCTATGATTGAAGACCTGTTCCCTGCTGATATGCTTATGTGATGCCAACTACCTATGTGCCTAACTTATGGAATCTTTCCAACACTTAAATTTCCCCCATTGCCATAATCTGATCTGCCCATTAGGATACCCTGATGCCAGCTGCTTGGCTGAGTCAAAGGCAACTTGTTCATCTCTGTAACTTCAGAAACCATCACAGTATCTCATACTATGTTCTTTCTATCTTGACTAGGTGATTAGATATCCTTCCTTGGCCTGCAGATGTATCCATCGCCCCAGTTGGCATGTCTAGCTCCAGGTCCAGGTCCTTCCCAATCTGCCAGGTTAATATAAATCATAGAGTTACAAAAGCCTTGTGATTACCTTCTTTACAGGTCTTTAAGTAAGCAGTAGGAAACTACCTTTCTGAAATAGGTAACAGTATTCTGAGCAGAAATATAATGAATTAAGTAACAAAATCTATGTGACATCTTCTTTTCAGGTCTTTAAGTAAACAGTAGTCAACCATCTTTCTGAAACACTTAAATGCTAGGCTGTGTAGAAATACAATGAATTAAGTAACCTTTAAACTTCTCTTTCAGGACCGTGAATTTATAACAAACTAAATGGTAAATATTCTTTTGAAAGAAAATCTGAAGTATTTATTAAGGTAAACAACCCTTCAAAGTAAACAAATCTTCAAGGAAAATGTCTAAAATTACAACCCTTAATCACATATTTCCCCCTAAATTTGTTATTAAAACTTAAAAAGCAACAAAAACCTTCATATTTTACCTGGATCCATACTTGTACTTCTTGTTTTTTCTCTTACCACAAGACAATACGCCCCACCCCATTATGTGCATACTATATGATAACCAAAGGAAGAAATGTCCCAAATGCTTTGGGGAGTATGAATGGCTCTATCCTCAAGCAAGTTTTATCCCTTTTACCTTCTAGAATTTTGTTCTGATAAGAAATCAAATGCTGAACATTTTTTTAGATTGGTTGGAAGGCAAAAGATAACCCAGAAAGTAAAAGAACGAATTTCATCCAAGTGTTTGCTCTCACTGAATGCTTGACCCAAAAAAATGTGTAACTTAAAATTTATTCTGCCTCAAAGGACAATACTGCAGATGGTTAGCAGCAGATAAGTTTGTTCATGAATTGCAATGATACATTACCTTTCAGAACAGGGTGTTAAAAATAAACAGTAAGTAATGGAATTAAGAGTCTCCAAATTTTCTCTCGTTTTGGGAAGTTCCATTCATTAACGTTTATAGTGTGCAAGTCAGGAAAATATCAATTTGACTTTGCTCTGTATGAAGTAACTCTCAGACATCCTAACCTAATAGCCAAGAAGTCACACCACTACAACCATCTCTCTGCCATTGCACATAAAAACATTTGCTGCCTTTGAAAAACAAATAAATCAAAAGACCTTATCAAATTGTTCCAAATGCAGGTAACAAGCAGCCATGTTCCTCTGTAGCCTGGCAAAGTCCAGGTACGTTTGATCACATGCATAAAGTCTCAGAGAACAGCAGTACCAGTGTAGGGCATCAGCATAATCTTCTACCTAAAGTTTAAAAAGAAATAACAAAATCACACAGATATTTCTGTATTTGACCCTAATTGTTCCAAGTCACCTTTAGAAACAAAAAAATGGCACTGTTTACATTTTTAGGCAACCAAAACACAACATCCTCTTCAGTTGAATGCTGAATGCATTTTACTATCAGCCTTGATCAATATAAAGTTATAGATATTCTCTCTTCTTCCCTCACATTAGAGGTTTCACGGAAACCAACAAAATTAAAAGGCAACCTATGAAATCAGAGAAAATATTTGCAGTATTTTGGGGGGGTAATATCCAAAATATATAAGAAAATACTACAACTCAGTAGCTAAAAACAAGAACAAAAACAAAACCCAATTAAAAATGGGCAAAGGATCTGGACAGACTTTTCCAAAGAAGACATACAAATGGCCAACAGGTACATGATAAGGTGCTCAACATCACTTATCATCAGGAAAATGCAAATCAAAACCACAATGAGGTATCACTTCACATCTGCTACAATGGCTAACATCAGAAAGACAAGAGATAACAAATGGTAGTGAGGATGTACAGAAAAGGGAAACCTTGCACACTGCTGGTGGGAATGTAAACTGGTATAGCCACTATGGAAAACAGTTGGAGGTTTCCTAAGAAATTAAAAATAGAACTACCATACAATCCAGTAATCCCACTTCTGTGTGGGATACCCAAAGAAAATGAAATCATTATCTCAAAGAGATAATTGTACTGCCATGTCCACTGCAGCAAGCCAAGGTATGGAAACAACCTAAGTTGTTGTTTACTGATGAATGTGGGTAAAGAAAGTACAGTATATGTATACAATGGAATATTAGCCTTAAAAAAGAACAAAATCCTGCCATTTGTGACAACATGGATGAATTTGGAGGACATTATGCTAAATGATATAAGCCAGAAAGAGAAAGACAAACACTGCATGTTATCATTTATATGTAGAATCTGAAGTAAAGAAAAAAAAGTCAAACTCATAGAAACACAGAGTAGAATGGTGTTTTCCAGGGGTTTGAGGGTGGGGGAAATGGAGAATGGTTGGTAAAAGGGTACAAACTTTCAGTTATAAGATGAAAAAGGTCCGAAGATCTAATATATACATTAGATATATGGTGACTATAGTTGGTAATACTGGATTGTATAACTGAATTTTGCTAAGAGAGCAGAACTTAAATGTTCTCACCAAAAAGAAAAAAGGTAAATATGTGAGGTGATGGACGTGTTAAATAAGTCATTAGACCCCTTTCACAATGTATATGTATATCAAATTAAATCATCACATTGTACACTTTAATCATAATTTTGTCAATTATACTTCAATAAAGCCAAAAAAAATGAAATTTCACATATGGGATGAAGAGTTGGAGAGGGTGGTGAGCCACCCTAGAAAACTCAGAATACGATTTAAAAGTTATTAAAACAACAATGATAAAAATGTTAAAAGAGAACACCCATAATTTACCATTCGAATACAGATATTTTCATTTTTCCACATTCCATTTTAATTTTACCCTTTTGTATTTTTATATAGTTGTAATCACACCTTATATTACAATTTCATTTTCTATTCTTTCCATTTAACTTCATTTTGTAAATATTAATCTATGTTGCTACATAGGATAAGAAAATGTAAGATATTTTAGTAAATTTCCAGGTTTTTCACTATTTTAATTAAATGCTATGGTTTTTTTTGTTTGTTTTTTTGTGTGTGTGTGGTTTGTTTTTTTTTTGCAGTACGCAGGCCTCTCACTGTTGTGGCCTCTCCCATTGCAGAGCACAGGCTCCGGACGCGCAGGCTCAGCAGCCATGGCTCGCAGGCCCAGCCACTCCGCGGCATGTGGGATCTTCCTGGACCGGGGTACGAACCTGTGTCCCCTGCATCGGCAGGCGGACTCTCAACCACTGTGCCCCCAGGGAAGCCCTAAATGCTATGTTTTTGTACAAAAATATTTTCTTACTTTTGAGGCACTTTAAAGTAAGAAGCTATTACAAAAAATCTAATAGAAATGACCTGGATAACTTTTTTTAAGATAAGAAAATTAAGATTGCTCATGCACACCAAGGTAACGAAGATGAGTCCCCTGTACCCTACCAAGAAACTTCACATTTTTCAATGAAAGACAGGAGTCATTAGTACCTAAAAGGAATAAAACTCACTCCCTACTAGAAACAACTGTGCTGAGGAGGTATAACACTGCCTTTGACTATTTAGAATTAAGATTACATTCTTCTACAGTTTTGGAAGTGGGAGTTAAAAAAATTATCCTGCAAGACTGGAAAATGAGAGAAAAAAAGATTCAATATGAGAAGGGAATTCTGAAATAATTTTTTACTTGCTCAGTAAAGAAACAGAGATCCTCTAAAAGAAAATAAGAACATCATTCTATTTTGCAGCACCTTAATGTATAAAACAAGATGTTTTGATATATGTATACACTGTGAAATGACGACCACAATTAACATATCCATCCTTCTGCAATGTCTAATCTGATGTTAATACTATGCAGTATATTTTTGATCCTAGACATACTTTTCATCTCTGGAAGTTTGATTTGGGTCTTTTATATCTTCCATGTCTCTACCTAACTTTTTGAATATATAGAATACAATTATAAGAGCTATTTTAATGTCCTCTGCTAATATTAACTTCTATGTTAGTTTCAATTGTTGCTTCTTTTCTTCATTATAGGTTGTATTTTCCCGCCTGTTTTTATGCTTGGTAATTTATTTATTTATTTATTTATTTTGCAGTATGCGGGCCTCTCACTGTTGTAGCCTCTCCCATTGCGGAGCACAGGCTCCGGACACACAGGCTCAGCGGCCATGGCTCATGGGCCCAGCCGCTCCACAGCATGTGGGATCTTCCCAGACAGGGGCATGAACCCGTGTCCCCTGCATCGGTAGGTGGACTCTCAACCACTGTGCCACCAGGGAAGCCCGGTAATTTATTATCAGATGCCAGACGTTATAAACTTTACCTTGTCGGGTGCTGGATAGTTCTGCATTCTGGTAAATATCCTTGACCTCTACTCTGGCAAGCACTTAAATTCCTTGGGACCAATTTGATCCTTTCAGGTCATACTTTTATGATTTTTCAGGTTGGTCTGGAACAGTGCTCAGTTTAGGACTAATTACTCCCCACTACCAAAACAAGACCTTTCTGAATTCTCTACCCAATGCCCCATAAATTAGAAGTTTTCCAGTCTGGCTGGTATGAACAGGTTCTATTCCCAGACCTGTGTGAGTGCCAGGCACTGTTCTAATACTTTTAGATGGTGACTCATCTGGCTTTAGGTATTTTCATCCCATATTATCTTGATCAGCACTCCACTAAACACATGAGAAGGATTCTCTGATTGTGGAGTTCTCCTTCTTGCTCTGTTCTCCTCTCTGATACTCTGTCCTATGAATTCTAGCTACCTCAGTCTTCCCAGACTCTCAGCTCCAACTCCTCAAATTAGGAAGCCTGCTAGGATCCACTTCAGTTTCTTTCCTTTTTTTTTTTTTTTTTTAACATCTTTGAGTATAGTTGCTTTACAATGGTTAGTTTCTGCTGTATAACAAAGTGAATCAGCTATATGTATACATATATCCCCATATCCCCTCCCTCTTGCGCCTCCCTCCCACCCTCCCTATCCCACCCCTCTAGGTCATCTCACAAAGCACCCAGCTGACCTCCCTGTGCTATGTGGTTGCTTCCCACTAGCTATCTATTTTACATTTGGTCATGTATATATGTCCATGCCACTCTCTCGCTTCGTCCCAGCTTACCCTTCCCCCTTCCCATGTCCTCAAGTCCATTCTCTACATCTGTGTCTTTATTCCTCTCCTGCCCCTAGGTTCATCAGAACCTTTTTTTTTTTAAGATTCCATATATATGTGTTAGCATATGGTATTTGTTTTTCTCTTTGACTTACATCACTCTGTATGACAGACTCCAGGTCCATCCACCTCACTACAAATAACTCAACTTTCTTTTTATGGCTGAGTAATATTACATTGTATATATGAGCCATATCTTCTTTATCCATGCATCTGTCAATGGACACTTAGGTTGTTTCCATGTCCTGGCTATTGTAAATAGACCTGCAACGAACATTGTGGTACATGACTCTTTTTGAATTATGGTTTTCTCAGCGTATATGCCCTCGAGTGGGATTGCTGGGTCAAATGGTAGTTCTATTTTTAGTTTAAGCAACATCCATACGGTTCTCCATAGTGGCTGTATCAATTTACATTCCCACCAACAGTGCCAAGAGGGTTCCCTTTTCTCCACACCCTCTCCAACATTTATTGTTTGTAGATTTTTTGATGATGGCCATTCTGACTGGTGTGAGGTGATACCTCATTGTAGCTTCCATTGGCATTTCTCTAATGATTAGTGATGTTGAGCATCCTTTCATGTATTTGTTGGCAATCTGTACATCTTCTTTGGAGAAATGTCTGTTTAGGTCTTCTGCCCCTTTTTGGATTGGGCTGTTTGTGTTTTTGATATTGAGGTGCATGAGCTGCTTGTATATTTTGGAGATTAATCCTTTGTCAGTTGCTTCGTTTGCAAATATTTTCTCCCATTCTAAGGGTTGTCTTTTCATCTTGTTTATGCTTTCCTTTGCTATGCAAAAGCTTCTAAGTTTCATTAGGTCCTATTTGTTTATTTTTATTTTTATTTCCATTTCTCTAGGAGGTGGGTCAAAAATGATCTTACTGTGATTTATGTCATAGTCCACTTCAGTTTCTATTCCTATGCTACAGCCTGGAAACTCAAGGTAGTAAGCTGAACAACTGCAGTACTCACCTTGTTTATTTCCTATCTACCAGATATCACTCTCCATTGCCTAATGTCCAGTGTCTTGAAAACCATTTTTTCATGTATTTTGTCTTGTTTTTTTGGAGGTAGGGAGAGGAAGCAATGTGTTATTCAGGCAAGGACATCAACCAGGTCTCTTACATTTTGGTTGGAAGTGGAAATCCACTAAAACAGTACGTCCTTTCTTACGTACACAGACAAATGCATATGGATTAGAAGGCAATATATAAAATTTTAAGAGTGATTGGATTAAGAATAACTATTCTCTTTAAAAAACTTATCTGTGGTTTCAAATTTTCTACAGTAAACCTGGACTGTTTTGTATAAAGAAAAAAATATTACTACATTTTTTTGTATTTTTATTACACCACAATGTTTTTAAAAGATTTTTTTTAAGAGCAGTTTTGGGATCACAGCAAAAGTGAGAGGAATGTACAGATATATGCTAGATACCTCCTGACCCAACACATGTACAGCCTCCCCCATCAGCAACATCCTCTACCAAAATGGTGTATTTGTTACAACTGATGAACTTCCATTAGGGTTCACTCTTGGTGTTGTACATTCTATGGATTTAGACAAATGGATAATGACATGCGTCCATCATTATAGTATCATTCAAAGTATTTTCACTGCCCTAAAAATCCTCTGTGCTCCATACCTCAATTTTTAAAGGAAATAAAACCCTCTGACTTTCTTGCTCCTCATGTTAAAATAAATTATACTTTCCTATATCTTAATATCAGTGATGTCATTTCCCTACACTGTAAACTCCCAATGGGGATGAATCACATCTTAGTATCTTTATTTTTAGTTTATTTTAAAAAAAATAAATGTCACTTTATTTATTTTTGGCTGCGGTGAGTCTTTGTTGCTGCATGTGGGCTTTCTCTAGTTGCGGCTAGTGGGGGCTATTCTTCATTGTGGTGTGCGGGCTTCTCATTGTGGTGGCTTCTCTTGTTGCAGAGCACGGGCTCTAGGCACGTGGGCTCAGCAGTTGTGGCTTGTGGGCTCTAGAGTGCAGGCTCAGTAGTTGAGGAGCATGGGCTTAGTTGCTTCCGCGGCACGTGGGATCTTCCTGGACCAGGGATCAAACCCATGTCCCCTCCATTGGCAGGCGGATTCTTAACCACTGCGCCATCAGGGAAGTCCACATCTTAGTATTTTTAAATAAATTCTTGTCCAATGCACATTAAAATTCTACATTATAAATATTTAATAAATAGACAGTACCTAAGCAGAAAGAGATTATTAAAGTACTTGATGCTCTATGATTTTTATAGTGAATACATTGTTTTATTTGTTGGGGTGAAGAAAGAATATAAAGAATGAAAATAGATTATTCCCAAACCTGAAAACTTTGGGCAGCTTTTTTCCATAGAATGTTGTGTAAACAGCCTACTAATTCTGTTGTCAGTTGTCTTCCTGTTTGGTGACCTGAAAAAAAAAAAAAACCAAGTTCTAAAAACAAGAATCAAGATCGATTACATTAAATAAAGAGCACTAACTGTGCTCTTCAGAACCTATAATCTTTAAGTAATGGCAAACACAATCACATTCAGACAGGTTTTCATCATCAATTTTAGATTTACTAGCAAAATTGATTATGCAATACAATCAGAGTTTGCTAGAATCACTGTAATTCGCCCATCGTAATAGTTTTCCAGCCTAGTCTCTTTTTAACGTATTTTCTAAGTTCCAAATTTGATCATCATCTGGTGCCTTAATGTTATTATCAATAAACAGACAGCAATGCTAGAAATCATTAATAAGAAGTGTTTATACTATTACGTACTAACTAGATCAGATCAAGTTCCCAAGAAAGGCCTATTATACCTTAAAGCCTTTGTAAAATACTTTAAGACCACGTTTACACATAAACTCTATTACTTTAAATTGTAACTCATGTCTGATTGTTTCTGGTCTAGACATTTACATTATCACACACTAAGGTAAAGTTTAAGCTATAATAGAATTCTATATCCCTTTCACTCCCACCCCTTTGGCACTATCGATTTCCATGGAAGTCTTGATTAGAAAACTGAGAGTCTCTGACCCCTCAGCAGACATAGTCTGTTCCATGACTTAGTTAAAAATACTTACATGAGAGTAAAAAGCCACATAAAGCTTGTGTGTTAAAATATTATCATACTTTGAAAGTGTAAGTGTATAATTAGATATAACAACATAACTTAGGTTAACTTTAATCTTAGAAAATTAGTTATTCTGGATAGCAAAGTTTTCTAGTTACCTGGCAGTTTACTGTCATTAAACATAAAATAATTTTTTATTTTAAAAAGTCTAAATCATTTAAAGTTCTTAATTTTTCTAAAAATTATATTTTATGAATTATGTTTTTCTAAACATACATTCTAGTTTTCTGAGGCACAATTTAACTTTTGCTTGACTATTCAAGGTCAACGCTAACAACTATTGTATTTTACTGTACTGATAGTATATCATAAAGATGCCTTCAGTAATTATTATGTAGTACAGATTATTATACTTTTTAAAATACTTGAAATTGTTTTATACAATTTATAAGGTTTTTCCCTCCCTTGTGATTGGGTTATCTGTATATTTCCCTGTAGGTCCTTTCTCCCTTTATAATATGCTACCATTAAAATGCTGAGGGTTGGAAAACCAGATAACCAAGCTTAACAACACTGGGTCTAAAAATAACTGGATTCTTAGTGAGGATATGGAGGAAGGGTGTCATCAGTAAAATACAGTTCATAGAATCTAGAGTTCAAAAGACTCTTAGAGATTATCTAGTCAAAAGATTTCCTTTAAAAAAATCAATGACTTTGTTTTTATAAAAACATGATACATACTTATAAAAATTCAAGCAATCTGGTAAAAAACAAAGAAAGCAATAAATCACCTAAACTGCCACCACTCAGAATAAATTCCAGTGTTAACATTAGTGACTATCATTCCAGTTATATCTCTATATATGTATAGAGTAGGAAAGACAGATCAGGGCAAGAATTTTCTAATAAAGGGATCATACTCTCTGTGTTCTTCAGGGTATAGGGTTCTACAGAGAGATGGGGGATTAATGGAATGCTGAGATCTGGCTCTACATCTCTGCTTTAACCACAGCAACTCTAGTCTATTTTATTGGGGGCAGGGTTCATATACAAATGCATCACAAAAGGATGCTGCTGCTGCTGCTGCTGCTAAAAAGAAGTTAAAAAGTAGGAATGTAGTTCACAACCTTCATTTTATAGTTGGAAAAAGATCCAGAGATATTACTGACTTGCCTGAAGGTACACCGCTAATTTGAGATCAAACTGAAACATGAAATTAGGCTTATAATCTCACAATTTTCCATTACACATGAGGTTTAAGCTCAGAGGTTTGTCTGTTTTTGTTGATGTTTTGTTATCTTTGTTTAGCTTTCATTCTAGCTTGCCAAATATGTGGAATCTGGATAGGTGAGTTGTTATCGTCAAAGGGTATTAAGGAGAAAAAAAAAGGAAGTGAGAGAAAGGAAAAAATCTGTTGACCTGAGGATTTTGCTACTGTTCTGACCTCCATCTTAGAACTACATGCATATTAACACCTTTCTAAAACACCTGCAGAAATCCTACTGACCTATAATGATTTCTTCAATCTTCTCCGTGGCAAGCAATTCTTCCTTCCTTTGTAAAAGCACTTCAACATGGAACAGTAGAGCTTTACCAATATTTTCTGATGACTTAAAATGTTCACAGATAATCTTCAGGAAATAAGACCCAAGAGATTCTCTGTTCAATGAGACACAATTTTAAGTGGTGTGAATAAAATAACATTTTTAATTAACAAGGTGAAAGTTTGTTTGAGTATGAGCAAAACAGACAAGATAAAACTATATCTGAGCTTAGTTAATAGCATTAAATGTCTAAATAAGCCTATTGGTTAACAATAAATAAGTTAATTCAATTTGTTTAATTTATCAAGCCACGAACATTTTCTTTTTATGAACACATAGAGTCAGATAATCATTTCTCTACTAATATCTAATTGGTTCTTTTTTCTCCAAAACTTATGTCAGTTTATAAATATTGGAACATGAGATCCATAAAGTGAAGATACATAAACTGACATTACAAATTTATCAGTCCCTGTTCATGAGAACTTTTATACTTTCTTAGCAACTTTCAAATACACCATACAGCACTGTTTACTATAGTCAACATATACATTATATCCCCAGTATTTATTTATCTTATAACTGGAAGTTTTACCTTTTGACCACCATCTCAAGTCATTATGCTGTATAGCTTAAACTTATACAGTGCTGAATGTCAATTATATCTCAATAAAACTGAAAGAAGAAAAAGAAATTTACCAATTCCCTCTGCCAACAATTCCTTTAAAACTGTATTTATGCTTATTACACAAATAATATACCAGTAGATAATGATTATTTTAAATGCAAACAACTCATGGATTGGAAGACTTAATATTGTTAAGATGGCAATACTCCCAAAGTGATCTACAGATGTAATGCAATCCCTATGAAAATCCCACTGACATTTTTTGCAGAAATGAAAAACTCCATCCTAAAAATAAAACAGAATATCAAGGTACCCAGAAGAGCCAAAACAATCCTGAAACAGAAGAACAAAGCTGGAGGACTCATACTTCATGACATCAAAATTTACTACAAAGATACAGTAATCAAAACAATGTGGTACTGGCATAAAGACACAAATACACCAATGGAATAGAAGAGAGTCTAGAAATAAATTCTCACATATATGGTCAAATGATTTTCGACAAAGGTGCCAAAAGCATTCCATGGAGGAAAAAAAACCGTCTTGTCAATAAACGGTACAGGGACAACTGGATATCCATAAGCAAAAGAATGAAATTGGACTTTTACCTTACACCACATACAAAAATGAACTCCAAACGGATCAAAGACCTAAATGGAAGAGCTAAAATATAAAACTTTTAGAAGAAAATATAAGGGAAAAATCTTTACAACACTGGATTTGGCAATGATTTCTTTGATATGACACCAAAAGCACAAGTAACAAAAGTAAAAATAAACTGGACTACATCAAAATTTTAAAATTTTGTGTATCAAAGAACACAATCAACAGAGTTGAAAAGGCAACCTATGAAATGGGAGAAAATATTTGCAAATCATACGTCTGATACAGAGTTAATATCCAGATATATAAGGAACCCCTAAAACTCAACAATGAAAAATCAACTGACTTAAAAATGGGCAAAGGGCTTGAATAGACATTTTTCCAAAGAAGATTATACAACTGGCAAAAATCACATGAAATACTTGACATCACTAATCATTAGGGAAATGCACATCAAAGCCACAATGAGATACACCTCACACCCATTAGGATGGCTACTGTCACAAAAACAAAAAATAACAAGTGTTGGCAAGAATGTGGGAATACTGGAAACCTGTGCACTGTTGCTGGGAATGTAAAATGGTGCAACTACTATGGAAAACAGTATGGTGATTCCTTTAAAAAATTAAAAACAGAATTTCCATATGATCTACTAATTCTACTTCTGGGTATAAACCCAAAATAACTGAACGCAGGGTCTCAAAGAAATATTTTTACACCCACTTGCATAGCAGTATTATTCACGATAGCCAAAAGGTGCAAGTAATACAAGTCTCCATCGATGGATGAATGGATTTTAAACAATGCAGTATATACACACAGTGGAATGTTATTCAGCCTTTCAAAAGGAGGAAATTCTGACACATGCTACAACACTGATGAACCTTGAGGACACTATGCTAAATGAAATAGTAACAAAAGGAAAAACAGTGTATGATCTCACTAATATGAGGTACTTACAGTAGTCAAATTAATAGAGATGGCAAGTAGAACGGTGTATGCCAGGGACTGGGAAAGGGGAGAATAGGGACTTGCTGCTTAATGGGTGCAAAGTTTTAAATGTGCAAGACGAAAAGAGCTCTGGAGTTTGGTTAACATACTTAACACTATGAATGTTAATTGTAACAAACTTAACAATGTGAATGTACTTAACACTGATGAACTGTACACTTAAAAATAGTTAACATGGTATGTTTTATGCTTTGTGTATTTTACCACAATTTAAAACTTCAAAAAAATTTTAATTAAAAAATGAAAATATCATAAATCGGTGTTGAGCTTTTCTGCATCTACTGAAATGATCATATGGTTTTTATTCTTCAATTTGTTAATGTGGTGTATCACATTGATTGATTTGCATATACTGACGAATCCTTGCATCCCTATCCCACTTGATCAAGGTGTATGATCCTTTTAATGTGTTGTTGGATTCAGTGTGCTAGTATTTTGTTGAGGACTTTAGCATCTCTATTCATCAGTGATACTGGCCTGTAATTTCCTTTTTTGGGGATATCTTTGTCTCATTTTGGTATCAGGGTGATGGTGGCCTCATAAAATGAGCTTGGGAGTGTTCCTTCCTCTGCAAATTTTTGCAAGAGTTTCAGAAGAGTAGGTGTTAACTCTTCTATAAATGTCTCATAGAATTCGCCTGTGAAGCCATCTGGTCTTGGACTTTTGTTTGTTTTAAGACTTTTAATCACAGCTTCAATTTCAGTACTTGTGACTGGTCTATTCATATTTTCTATTTCTTCCTGGCTCAGACCTGGACGGTTGTATCTTTCTAAGAATTTGTCCATTTCTTCTGGTTGTCCATTTTATTGGCATATAGTTGCTTGTAGTAATCTCTCATGATCCTTTGTATTTCTGTGGTATCTGTTATAACATTTCCTTTTTCATTTCTAATTTTATTGATTTAATTCCTCTCCCTCTTTTTCTTGATGAGTCCAGCTAAAGGTTTATAAATTTTGTTCATCTTCTCAAAGAACCAGCTTTCAGTTTCATTAATCTTTGCTGTTATTGTCTTCATCTCTATTTCATTTATTTCTGCTGTGATCTTTATGATTTCTTTCCTTCTACTAACTTTGGGTTTTGTTTGTCTTCTTTCTCTGGTTGCTATAGGTGTGAAGATAGGTGGTTTATTTTAGATTTTTCTTGTTTCTTGAAGTAAGATTGTATTGCTATAAACTCCTCTCTTAGAACTGCTTTTGCAGTGTCCTATAGGTTTTGGATTGCTGTGTTTTCATTGTTGTTTGTCTCTAGGTATTCTTTGATATCCTCTTTGATTTCTTTCTTCAGTGATCCATTGAATACGTAGTAACATATTGTTAGCCTCCATGGGTTTGTGGTTTTTCACAGGTGTTTTTCCTGTAACTGATTTCTAATCTCATAGTGTTGTCCAGAAAGTGGGCTTACAGGGAACCCACCTCAACATCATAAAGGACATATATGACAAACGTACAGCTAACATAATACTCAATGGTAAAAAGCTGAAAGCATTTCCTCTAAGATCAGTAATACGGAGGTCCACTCTCGCCACTTCTATTCAACATAGTTTTGGAAGTCCTAGCCATGGCTATCAGAGAAGAAGAAGAAATAAAAGGAATCTAAATTGGAAAAGAAGTAAAACTGTCACTGTTTGCAGATGACGTGATACTATACATAGAAAAATCCTAAAGATGCTACTAGAAAACTACTAGAGTTCATTAATGAATTTGGTAAAGTTTCACAATAGAAAACTCATACACAGAAATCTCTTGCATTCCTATATGCTAACAGTGAAAGATCAGAAAGAGAGATTAAGGAAACAACCCCATTTACCACTGCAACAAAAAGAATAAAATACCTATGAATAAACGTACTTAAAGAGGCAAAAGACCTGTACTCAGAAAACTATAAGATACTGATGAAAGAAATCAAGGTGACACAGATGGAGAAATATACCATGTTCTTGGATTGGAAGAATAACATTGTGAAAATGACTCTACTACCCAAAGCAATCTACAGATTCAATGCAATCCCTATCAAACTATCAATGGCATTTTTCACAGAAAGAGAACAAAAAATTTCACAATTTATTGGAAACACAAAAGACCCCAAAGAGCCAAAGCAATCTTAAGAAAGAAAAACGGAGCTGGAGGAATCAGGCTCCCTGACTTCAGACTATACTACAAAGCTACAGTAATCAAGACAGTATGGTACTGGCACAAAAACAGAAATATAGATTAATGGAATAGGATAAAAGTCCAGAAATAAATCCATGCACTTATGGTCACCGAATCTATGAAAGAGGAGATAAGAATATACAATGGAGAAAAGACAGTCTCTCCAATAAGTGGTGCTGGGAAAACTGGACAGCTATATGTAAAAGAATGAAATTAGAACACTTGCTAACACCGTACACAAAAATAAAATCAAAATGGATTAAAGACCTAAATGTAAGGCTGGATAGTATAAAATTCTCAGAGGAAAACATAGGCAGAAGACTCTTTGACATAAATAGTAGCAAGATCTTTTTTGATCCACCTCCTAGAGTAATGAAAATAAAAACAAAAATAAACAAATGTGATCTTATTAAACTTAAAAGCTTTTGCACAGCAAAGGAAACCATAAACAAAACGAAAAGACAACCCTCAGAATGGGAGAAAATATTTGAAAACAAAGCAACTGACAAGGGATTCATCTCCAAAACATACAAACAGCTCACACAGCTCAACATCAGAAAAACAAACTACCCAATCAAAAAATGGGTGGAAGATCTAAATAGACATTTCTCCAAGTAAAACATACAGATGGCTAAAAACCACATGAAAAGATGCTCAACATCACTAATTATTAGAAAAATGAAAATCAAAACTACAATGAGGTATCACCTCACACCAGTCCAAATGGCCATCATCAAAAAGTCTACAAGTAATAAATGCTGGAGAGGATGTGCCTAAAAGGGAACCCTCCTACACTGCTGGTGGGAATGTAAACTGGTACAGCCACTATGGAGAACAGTATGGAGGATCCTTAAAAAACAGAAAACAGAGCTACCATATGATCCAGCAATCCCACTCCTGGGCATATAACCTGAGAAAACCATAATTCAAAAAGAGTCATGTAGGGCTTCCCTGGTGGCGCAGTGGTTGAGAGTCCGCCTGCTGATGCAGGGGACATGGTTTCGTGCCCTGGTCCTGGAGGATCCAATGTGCCGCGGAGCAGCTGGGCCCATGAGCCATGGCCGCTGAGCCTGCACATCCGGAGCCTGTGCTCCGCAACGGGAGAGAGCACAGCAGTGAGAGGCCCGCATACCGCAAAAAAAAAAAAAAAAAGTCATGTACCACAATGTTCAAATAAAAAAGTGTCACGTACCACAATGTTCACTGCAGCACTATTTACAATAGCCAGGACATGGAAGCAACCTAACTGCCCACTGACAGATAAATGGATAAAGAAGATGTGGTACATATATATAATGGAATATTACTCAGCCATAAAAAGAAACAAAATTGAGTTATTTGTATTGAGGTGGATAGACCTAGAGTGTGTCATACAGAGTGAAGTAAGTCAGAAAGAGAAAAAAAAATACCATATGCTAACACATATATATGGAATCTAAAAAAACAAACAAACATCACTTTGAAGAACCTAGGGGCGGGACAGGAATAAAGATGCAGATGTAGAGAATGGACTGGAGGACTCGGGGAGGGGAAGGGGAAGCTGGGATGAAGTGAGAGATTGGCATGGACATATAACATATACAGACTACCTAATGTAAAACAGATAGCTAGTGGGAAACAGCTGCATAGCACAGGGAGCTCATCTCAGTGCTTTGTGCCCACCTAGAGGAGTGGGACAGGTAGGGTGGGAGGGAGATGCAAGAGGGAGGAGATATGGGGATGTATGTATACGTATAGCTGATTCACTTTGTTATACAGCAGAAACTAACACACCATTGTAAAGCAATTATACTCCAATAAAGATGTTAAAACAAAAACCTGCGAGATATGTAATCAAGCTTTATTATTAACTGAATGATTGTACAAGCATGCTAACATAGTACAAACCTGTAAAAAATAGAAGCTATATTTTAAATTTGAAATCTAAAAATATAAACACTTAATTTATCAAATTTTCCTTTTGAAACTGATTATCTTCTTGATTTGGAAACAGAAAACTGAAACTTTTTCTTCTACATCAATATGTCAATGTCCATGCATACTGATAGGGAAGAAGTAGATACCTAAATGGAAATTTGGATAATGTTATCAATAAGAAAGTAGATGAATGAGTGATGACTGACCAAAAGCAGTAAATGTCTACTACATCTGATATTCCATATTTGTCTAATTAGAATTTAGTACCACAGTATAGTGAAGGTCAATTTGTAGTTCTTTATTCACATTAGTAATATTAATTGAGAAAGGCAAAATAAACAATATTTTTCACTATTATAACGTTGGAAATCAGAAAACATATTCTTAAGAATTCCATCTTCAAGTCTAAAACTTTGAGTATGTAGCTCAGGTAATCACTTCCATCTCTGGGAATCAGTTTCAGCATAGAAAAGTGAGTCAGATTAGTCCCTGCTAAATGAGTTTCCCAAAGAAACAACTTCCCTAAGAACATGTGAATTTAAATTTACATTCATTTACTTACTGCATTTGTAGAGAGATTCAGAGTGTTTACATGAGTTGTCATATTCACCACAGAGGTCAAGTCTTTGAGCTGAGGCAGGGGTTTTTCCCATAGATGACGTAAGTTTAATTCTTTCAACAGTTCAAAAAGATCTCTTTAGCACCTGTCATGAATGCTATGCTGCGTCACCCAGATTTTCCCTTCAACACTAAAATATTTATTTCCAGGTTGCTCTTTAGGAATTACCTAGGCTGAAGAGAGCTACCTCATCCAAGGTTATGCTCCCTTCCCAAGGCAGCTGGCATCCAATGACTAGTAAACACTGGGCTAGACCTGGTTTTCTCACCCTAACTGAGGACAATTCTGAATGGCCATCCCAGCTTCAGAGCATCCCATGGGGTAAAGCCGAAGCCTTATGGTGACTTTACATCAGCCCAACTTCTCCCTTTACCTAGCCCTGCCTCCTTTCCTTTCCCTCATAGGTGTTGATGCTGAGACCACCCCTTAATAAATTATCTGTACACTAATCTCCATCTTTAAAATCCACTTCTAGGGTAACCCAACATGTGACAGCACCACATCCAACTAAGCCCCTTAAATTCCAGGAAGTAGAGGCAACTACTCTACTGTGCATCAAATTCACCCAGCAAAGCAATAATCTCTTTTGAAGCCACAGAAGAATATCCAGCATACATGTGTTATTACTACATCCACATGTTTCATTTTTAGCTTTTTAGCACAGTGTTTCCTGGTAAATTATACAATTAATAGACTTGTCTTATATTCTTAAAAAATACTTCCACCTTGGATTTAAGTTCCAAATCAAGATTTATCCTAATAACTAACCATTGCAGAAATATCTCCTGTAGTCACACACAAATTGTTTTGATCAATCTACATTAAACTTATACGACACAGGTACTATGTTCAAAAGTTCTGTCTTATCAAAATTTTCATTGACACCACAAGTAAATACGCTTTACTGTGCAGTATTACATATGTCCATGCAACAGAAATACCACAAATAACTCTTTTAAAGCAACCTGTCTAATAAATTATCAGTCATACCTTCAACATGCCAAACAACAGCATTTCTGGTTAGATTTACACCTGAAACTTAAGAATACATTTTATGACTCACTCAGTAGACGCACTTTTGTAAACTTGTCATCTTTAAAAGGGTTTAATGCCTGGGCAATTGTTTTCCTTAATATAAAACTATATAACTGCATTTTACAACAGGATAGCTTATTTTATTAACTTTCCAAAATAAACCTGGTTGAAATTTCAGTCCTGTTATTGAATTTGATAAGTTTTCATTACATTGCTTTTGTGTATACTAGCCACCGTTTCTACTTTATTTCATTTCATAATGAACTATTAAGTTGTACTCATTTGATACCAACACACTTCTTTGCATATTAAACACAGGAATATTTTTTAATTTCCTTTCAGTCTAGCTTTCATTCCCTCACTTTTGATAGAGATGTGGATGCCATGGACATTTATTTTCCTCTTATATCTGCTATAAGAATAATGACACAAAGAAGATGATAAATGACAACCTGACACACAGGATATGGGAGAAAATAAGGCATTGTGGGGACTATGTCAAACTGGAGAATACATGTCCCACGTCTGAAGGTAACAACTGCCACTTGGTTCCAACTGATTATTGCTTAGTGGCAATATTAACCAAGTGTTTCCAGATTTTTTTCAAGTTTTTCAAGAGAACTCAAAAATCCAAATTTTTATGTGAAATTGTTAAATGCTGGCAATTAATGCATCCCTATGCAACACATCTGTGGTCATACCCAGGTCATAGGTCCACTGATTTGCAAACTCACTCTTATGTGATAAATTCCTTTTGAATGTAGTATTGGGGGGATAAGTTTCTCAGTCTTGAAGTCTGGAAAATTCAGAACTGTAGAAATTAAACAAGCCTTAAGCAACCAATGAATCAAAGAAGAAATCACAAGGGAGATTAGAAAATACTTAGGGAAGAATAAAAATGAAAACACAACATACTAAGACTTATGGGACACAGAAAAAGCAGCGCTATGGGAGAAATTTATAACTATAAAAGCTTACATTAAAACAAGAAAAGTCTCAAGTCAACCACCTAACTTTAGAACTTAGGGAATGAGGAGAAGAACTAAACCAAAAGCTAGCAGAAGGGAGGAAATAATAAAATTAGAGCAGAAATAAATGAAATAGAGGCCAGAACAAAATAATAAAATACTCAATGAAACTAAGAGTTGGTTTTTTTAAATGATAAAACTGACAAACCTTTAGCTAGATCGTTAACTAAGAAAAAAAGCAAGAAGACTCAAATAAATAAAATCAGAGATGAAAGAGGAGACATTAGGACTGATGCCACAGAAATCAAAAGGATTATAAAAGACCACTACTAAAACTTATACACTAATAAATTAGATAACCTAGAAGAAATAAATGCATCAATTCCTAGAAATGTACCAAGCCTGAATCATGAAGAAATAGAAAACCTGACAGACGTATAACTAGTAAAGAGATTGAAGCAGTAATCAAAAACCTTCTAACATAGAAAAGCCCAGGATCTGATGGCTTCACTCATAAATTCTACCAAATATTTAAAGAAAAATTAATGGCAATTCTTCTCAAACTCTTCCAAAAAATTGAAGAGGAGGGAACACTTCCATACTTATTTTATGATGCCAGCATTACCCTGATACAAAAACAGAAAAAGACACTATGAGAAAAGAAAACAACAGGCCAATATCACTGATGAATATAGTGTAAAAATCCTCAACAAAGTACCACCAAACCAAATTCAACAGCATATTAAAAAGATCATACACCATGACCAAGTGGGACTTATTCCTGGGATGTAAAGATGGTTCAAAATACAAAAATCAGTAAATGTTATATACCACATTAACAGGATGAAAGATAAAAATCACATGATCATCTCAACAAATGCAGAAGAATCATCTGAAAAATTCAACACCCTTTCATAATAAACACACACAACAAGCTAAGGGTAGGAAACTAACTCAACATAATAAAAGCCATATGTGGAAATTTCCTGGTGGTCCAGTGGTGAAGAATCCGCCTTCCAATGCAGGGAACACGGGTTCAACCCCTGGTCAGTGAACTAAGATCCCACGTGCCACAGCGCAACTAAGCCCACGTGCCACAACTACTGAGCTCGCACACCTCAACGAGAGAGCCCGCGTGCCACAAACTGCAGAGCCCATGAGCTCTGGAGCCCGCACTAGAGACAGAAAAACCCGCACCCCACAACTAGAGAGAAGCCCTGCACGCCACAACAAAGTGCCCATGTGCCGCAACAAAAGGATCTCGCGTGCCTCAAAGCAGATCCTGCATGCCACAACTAAGACCCAATGCAGCCAAGAAAGAAAGAGAGAGAAAGGGAGGAAGGGAGGGAGGGAGGGAGGGAGGGAGGGAGGGAGGGAGGGAGGGAGGAAGGAAGGAAGGAAGGAAGGAAGGAAATAAATTTTTTTTAAAAAGCCATGTTGGAAAAACCCACAGTGAACATCATACTCAACAGTGAAAGGCTGAAACTTTCCTCTAAAATCAGGAACAAGGCAAGGAGGCCTGCTTTAGCCACTTTTGTTCAACATAGTATTGGACATCATAGCCAGAGAAATTAAGCAAGGAAAAGAAATAAAAGCCATCCATTCAAATTGGAAGGGAAGTAAAATTATCTTTGTTCATAGATGATTATGATCTTATATGTAAAAAACCCTAAAGATTCCACAAAAAAACCTATTAAAACTACTAAGTGAATTCAACGAAGTAGCAGGACACAAAGTCAACATGCAAAAATCAGTTGCATTTCTATATACAGACAAACAATCTGAAAAGAAAATTAAGAAAACAATCTCATATACAATAGCATAAAAAATACTTAAGCATTAACTTAACCAAGGAAGTGAAGGACTTGTATGATAAAATCTGCAAGACATTTCTAAACAAAATTAGAGGACACATAAATAAATGGAAAGAAATTCCACGTTCATGAATTGGAAGACAGTATTGTTAAGACGCCAATACTATCCAAAGTGATCTACAGATTAAATGAAGCCCATATCAAAATCCCAATGATTTTTTTGAAGAAATAGAACAATTCACCCTAAAATTCATATGCAATCTCAAGGAACTCTGAAGAATCAAAATGATTCTGAAAAAGAACAAAGCTGGAGAACTCGTATTAACTGATTTCAAAACTTACTACAAAATAACAGTTAAAAAAAAAAGAAATGGAAGAGAACAGAATACACAGAAATAAACTCACATACATATTCAAATGATTTTTGACAAGAGTGCCAAGACCATTCAATGGGGAAAAGACAGTCTTCTCAACAAATGATACTGAAAAAACCAGTATCACATGCAAAAGAATGAAGTTGGACCCTTACTTTACACCATGTACAAAAATTAACTCAAAATAGATCCACGACCTAAATGTTAAGACCTAAAACTATAAAACTCCTAGAAGAAAACAAAGGGGAAAATCTTCATGTCATTGGATTTGTTAATGATTTCTTAGATATGACAACAAAAGAACAGGAAACAAACAAAAAAAAAACCCACAAATTGGATTTTATGAAAAATTTTAAGTATTTTGTATCAGAAGGCACTATCAATAGAGTAAAAAGGCAACCCAAAGAATGGAAGAAAATATTTGCAAATGATTTATATGATAAGGGACTGATATCCAGAATACATAGAGAACTCCTAAAACTCAACATTAAACACCAAACGACTTGATTAAAAAACAGGCAGAGGACTAAAACAGACATTTCTCCAAAGAAGATATACAAATGGCCGAAAATGACATGAAAAGATGGTCAACATGACTAGTCATTAAGGAAATGCAAATCAAAACTACATGATACCACCTCACACTCATTAGGATGGCTACTAATATATTTTTTTTAAAAAGTTGATGAGAATGTAGAGAAATTAGAACTCTAGTGTACTGCTGGTGGGAATGCAAAATGGTACATCCACTGTGAAAACAGTATGACAGTTCCTCAAAAAATTAAAAATAGAATTACATTATCCAGCAGTTCCACTTCTGGGCATATAACCAAAAGAATCAAAAGCATGTTCTCAAAGAAATATTTTTACATCTACATTCACAGCAGCATTAGTCATAATAGCTAAAACATGGAAGTTTTATCTTCCATCTGTAAATAAATGGATAAGCAAAATGTGGTATATACACACAATGGAATATTCTTAAGCCTTAAAATGGAACAAAATTCTGACACATGCTACAACATGGGTGAAACTTGAGGACATTATGTTAAGTGAAATGAGTCAGTCACAAAAAGACAAATACTGCATGATTCCACTTAAATAACATACCTAGAGTAGTCAAATTCATAGAGATGAAAAGTAGAATGGTGGTTGCCAAGGACTGGGAGAAGTGGGGAACAGAGAATTTATTGTTTAATGGGTAAAGAGTTTCAGCTTTGCAAGATGAAAAGAGTTCTGGAGATGGACTGTGGTGATGTTTGCAGAATATGAATGTACCCGTTACCAATGAAGTGTACACTTTATGATTAGTATAGTAAGTTATGTGTATTTTACCACAATAAAAGAAACTGGGAAAGAGTTTTATTGGGACACAGCCACCCACATTTGTTTATATATTGTCTATGGCTGCTTTTGCACTATAATGGCAGAGTTGAGGAGTTGTGACAGAAACTCTGTGGCCCGCAAATCTAAAATATATACTATCTTGTCCTTTAAGAAAAAGTGTGCTAATCCGAATTAAATGAAGACAGGTGGGCATGCCTACCAAATCTGAGGATGACATAAACTGGGAGGAGTAGTTAATATACTGTGTGACAGAATCAAAATTCACAAAAATCAGAACTGAAAAAGAATAAGCTGTAACAATCAGGTTGAAACTTAACAGCTTATTAAGTATGTATGAGATAACAGAAAATAAATGTTGGTCTCTGCCCCCGATTCTCAGAACTGAGCCTCTACAGCCCTTATAATTTCCTAAAGTGATAAGAACACTAGGAGCATTGTTAAAATGCCCATACTGCCCAAAGCAATCTACAGATTTAATGCAATCCCTATCAAAATACCCGTGACATTTTTCACAGAACTGGAACAAAAAATCCTAAAATTTATATGGAACCACAAAAGACTGCAAACAGTCAAAACCATCTTGAGAAAAAAGAATAAAGTTGGAGGTATCACACTCCTTGACTTCAGGCTATACTACAAAGCTACAGTAATCAAAACAGTATGGTACTGGCACAAACACAGATCAATGCAACAGAATAGACAGCCCAGAAATAAACCCACGCACCTATGGTCAATTAATCTACAACAAAGGAGGCAAAAATATACAACAGAGAAAAGACAGTCTCTTCAACAACTGGTGCTGGGAAAACTGGCTAGCTTACATGTAAAAGAATGGAATTAGAACATTTTCTCAGACAATATACAAAAATAAATTCAACATGGATTAAAGACCTAAACGTTAAGACTGGAAATTATAAAACTCCTAGAAGAAAATATAGGCAGAACACTCTTTGACATAAATAGTAGCAGTTATTTTTTTGGATTTGTCTCCTAAGGCAAAGGAAACAGAAGCAAAAATAAACAAATGGGGCCTAATTAAGTAAAAGCTCTTGCACAGCAAAGGAAACCATCAACAAAATGAAAAGATAACCTACTGAACAGGAGAAAATATTTGCAAATGATATGACCAACAGGAGTTAAGATGCAAAATACATCAACAGCTCATACAACTCAATATCAAGAAAACAAACAACCTGATTAAAAAAAGGGCAGAGGACCTGAACAAACATTTTTCCAAAGAAGATATACAGATGGCCAACAGGCACATGAAATATGCTCAACATCACTAATCATTAGAGAAATGCAAATCAAAACCACACTGAGATGTCACCTCACACACGTCAGAATGGCTATGATCAAAAAGACCACAAATAACAAATTTTGGTGAGGATGTAGAGAAAAGGGAGCCCTCTTGCACTGTTGGTGGGAATGTAAATTGGTGCAGCCACTGTGAAAAACAGTATGGAGGTTCCTCAAAAAACTAAAAATAGAACTACCATATGATCCAGCAATTCCACTCCTGGGTATATATTCAAAACAAACAAAAACACTAATTCGAAAAGATACATGCACCCCAATGTTCACAGCAGCATTATTTACAACTGCCAAGATACAAAAGCAACCCATCAACAGATAAATGGATAAAGAAGATGTGGTATATATATAAAATGGAATGTTACTCAGCCATAAAAAAGAATGAAATCTTGCCATTGCAACAACATAGATGGACTTAGAGGGTATTATGCTTAGTGAAATAGGTCAGACATAGAAAGACAAATACTGTATGTTATCACTTACATGTGGAATCTAAAAACTAAAATGAACAAATGTAACAAAACAGAAATAGACTCACACATATAGAAAAGAGTAGTGGTTACCAATGAGGAAAGGGAAGGGGGTAGTGGCAAACGGGTAGGGGATTAAGAGGCACGAACTACTATGTATGAAATAAATAAGCTACAAGGATATATTGTACACCACAGAGAATATAGTCAGTATTTTATAATAACTTTAAATGGAGTATAATCTATAAAAATATTGAATCACTATGTTGTACACCTGACACTAATATAATATGGTAAATTAACTATACTTCAATTTTAAAAATTAAACAAAACAGTGGTTCTCAGAACCACCTGGAGGACTAATATAGAATACAGAGGTCTGGGCTTGTTGGAGTAAGGTAGGGCCTGATCTCTCTGCTTTTACCACATTCACTAGTGATTATTTTTTAATAAGCTTTATTGAGGTATAATTCACATACCATACAATTCATCCATTTAAAGTGTATGATTCAATCGTTTTTAGTATATTCCCAGAGTTGTGCAACCATCATACAATTTCAGAACATTTTCATTATGCCAAAGAGAGACCCCCATGCCCATTAGTAGTTGCTCCACGTATCCCCCCAATTCTCAAAGCCCTAGGCAACCACAAATCTACTATCTGCTTCTATAAATGTGCCTGTTCTGGAAATATCATAAAAATGGAATGATACAATATGTGGTCTTTGTGACTGGCTTCTTTCACTTACCATGTTTTTAAGGTTCATCCACGTTATAACATGTATCAGTACTCTGTTTCTTTTTATTGCCAAATGAGTATACTACATTTTGTTTATCTTTTCATCAGTTGACAGACATTTTGGTTGTTTCCACATTTGATTAAAAATAATGCTGTTATGAACATTCATATACACGTGTTTGTACGGACACGTTTCCTGTTTAACTTAGGAGTGGAACTGCTGGGTCATATGGTAACTCTATTTAACTTACTGAGGAACTAACAGGCTGTTTCCAAAGTGGCTGCACCATTTCACATTCCCCCCAGCAGTGTATGAGGGTTATAATTTTTCCACATCCTTGTCAATTTCTGTTATTATCTATCGTTTTGATTACAGCCATCCTAGTAGTGTGAAGCAGTTTCTCATTGTGGTATTGATTTGCATTTCCCTGATGGCTAACGATGTTGAGCATCTTTTCAAGTGATTCCCCAGTAACTGTGATGAACACTGAAGTCTGAAAACCACTAAGAGGTCTGCAAATACATTAAGGTCCCTTTTGACATTAATGATCCCATGAAGAGCCAGAGAGGTATATCATTTGCAGAACTACACTTGCACATGCCTTCCTGTTCCACATGCCACTGGCCTACAAGTTAACCTAGTCAACTCCTGTTTTATAAAACCCTCTTACTCCTTTCGCATTTTATTTTAAAAAATTTTAATATAAATTTTAAAATTGACTTGACTACGGATTGTTTAAATCATTTAAGCAAGCAGTTCCATCTTCTAATTTGATTAGCACAATGGGAAATATTGTGCTCTGTGAATATGGATGGAGGGAGGTAGATATATAGATATAGACAGATATAATTCAATATATGTTAATGGAAACCTTAGAAAAATGTTAGTCTTTAAAGAAAAAATCATTTCTTCTATACCTTTCATGATACATCAGCAGTTTAGCAATGCTCAGACAGAAGTCTAAAGACATGTCACAATGTAGTATTTCCATGATAGCTAACAAATAGAACAAAGGAAATAATCAAATTAGTTTCACTTTTTAGGAACCTTAGCTATTTTCAGTAATTTTCCTCTGTTCAAAATCTACTTTCTAAATGTTTGCCATATACCATGTCTTGCCTAACAATTTACCAAAGTCTTTTTATATAGCAATAATATCCAATGCTAGAGAGAGTGCAGTAAAACAGGCAAAGTAACTTTTTGAAAAGCAATTTGACTACTATCTGCTAAGAACACAGTGGATAAAAACTTGGGCTCTGAAGTCAGACAGATCCATATTTGAAACCACTTTCCACTTTCATGGCCATAGGCAAGTTACTTAGTTTTTCTGCACCTCAGTTTTGTCATCTGTAAAGTGGAGAACAAATCACCAATCTCTCAGGGCTGATGAAAGAGTTACATGAGATAATGTATGTAAATTACATAGCAAAGGACCTAGCACTTAGTAAGCATTCAGTAAATGAAAGTTGCTATTATTATTATTCCCTTTACTTCAGAAATTGTACTTCTGAAAATTCATCTGAAATAAATGTGGGGAAATGTAATGAAAAGGATATTAAAAGCAATATAAATTATAACAATAAAAAGGACATATACTGAGCGTCCACTGTAGGGTAGTGATAAATTACTATGCAACCATTAAAATTCTTAAGTATGAAATAAAACTGTTTTTCATTTAAAAAATGAATATGCACCAATATGAAAAATGGTTATAAGATTAGTAAAAAAACGAAACTGGAAAACAAAGGCTGTCTGTACTATATAGGCACAATTCTGTAAAACAAGCAAATTAATATAGAAAAATACTGAAAATAAATCATCAAATTTCTAAAAGTGATTGTGTTTAGATTATTCAAAAAATAACTGATGAGTGTATTCTCTGTGCCAGGAACTGTGCTTGGTGCTGGGAATCCAGCAGTGGACAAAACACACAAAAATCTCTGCTACCAAGGAGTTGATATTCCAATGGATGGTGGACAATGGTTATTTTTAGTATTTTCCAGAAACTTCCTTAATGGGTATGTTATACCTTTTCACAATAAAAAAATTATATATATTTTTAAATTTCTACTTTTCCTACTATAAAAAATACCAGTGAAGTTCTAATGAAAAACACCACTTAGGTTGACCATTCTTTTTTTTAAAATAAATATATGTATTTATTTATTTCTGGCTATGTTGGGTCTTTATTGTTGTGCATAGGCTTTCTCTAGTTGTGGCGAGTGGGTGCACAGACTTCCCATTGCGGTGGCCTCTCTTGTTGCAGATCACGAGCTCTAGGCGTGAGGGCTTCAGTAGTTGTGGCTCACAGGCTCTAGAGCGCAGGCTCAGTAGTTGTGGCACACGGGCTTAGTTACTCCACGGCATGTGGGATCTTCCCGGACCAGGGCTCGAATCCGTGTCCCCTGCGCTGGCAGGTGGATTCTTTTTCTTTCTTTTTTTTTTTTTTTGCAATACGCGGGCCTCTCACTGTTGTGGCCTCTCCCGTTGCGGAGCACAGGCTTCCGGACGTGCAGGCTCAGTGGCCATGGCTCACGGGCCCAGCCGCGCTGCGGCATGTGGGATCTTCCTGGACCAGGGCACGAACCCGTGTCCCCTGCATCGGCAGGTGGACTCTCAACCACTACGCCACCAGGGAAGCCCTGGCAGGTGGATTCTTAACCACTGTGCCACCAGGGAAGCCCAGGTTGACCATTCTTGAAGTATTTTCATTAGCAAAGAAATGAAGAGATTATAAAAATACAAGTTTCATATATACTTTTTTTTAAATTAATTAATTTTTGGCTGCATTGGGTCTTTGTTGCTGCGTGTGGGCTTTCTCTAGTTGCAGCAAGTGGGGGCTACTCTTCATTGTGATGTGTGGACTTCTCATTGCAGTGGCTTCTCTTGTTGTGGATCACGGGCTCTAGGCGCGGGTTTCAGTAGCTCTGGCTTGTGAGCTCAACAGCTGTGGCTCACGGGCTCTAGAGCACAGGCTCAGTAGTTGTGGCACACGGGCTTAGTTGCTTCAGGGCATGTGGGATCTTCCCAGACCAGGGCTCGAACTCGTGTCCTCTGCATTGGCAGGCAGATTCTTAACCACTGCACCACCAGGGAAGTCCCCATATATACTTTTAATACAAAGTGAAAGATTATTATTTTAAACTATAGAAAACTTAAATTCATGAAGTTTCCTAGTTTGTAATCTGATGTTGCAACTCGATCAAGAGCATCTAGACTGAGTTAAGTAAAAACAATCTGGAAATAAAGAATAATTTCATTTTAAACTCTGTTTCTTTTCTACATTTTGATAAAAAAAACTGTAACGGGGAATTCTAGTCCAAAATTAATCAACTTCAAACTAGGTGACTCCAATAATCTCTCTGATCTTCCCATATTATATTAGCTTGAGTAAGACTATTCCTTTAATTGGTTTGTTGGTTTGTTTATTCCTGTACTGAAAAAAAAGAGGAGTTGTCTTTCTGGCTCCTAATAAATTTCAACCTGTGTATATCTGAGCTGATACTGTTACCTAGACATGCAGAATCCTCTATATATTTCAGCTTCTGAGGTCTCTTAGTGATTGGCTAATATTCTAGAAGTCACAGAAAGTTTCAGCAGTACTAAACTGGCACTAAATTTAGAGCAACTTCCAAATCTGATTACTGCCCTACTTATTATAAATTCTTATTGTTTACTAGATAATCAGTTATTATACTAACATATAATTTTATATAGTAAAAATAATGCAGCTCTATAATGCAATTAAATTTTTATGCAGTAAAAAATATAAAGCATGTATACATTAAAAAATTTAGAGTAAATTATTTTTATGACTAAACATAATTGAAATACTGTTAAGGGGCCAGTGTGCATAGAGATATTATGCCTCACTTAATTCATCTATATAGTAGTAATAACAATAATAATAACTACAATAATAGGTAATATTTATTGCACACTAACTATGTACCAGGCATGGAACTAAATGCTTTACATACTTTTCCTCATAGGATTCTCAAAACAACACAGTGAGGTAGACATTAATATTACATTTCTTTCAAAGATGAAGAAACTGAAGCACAGAAAAGTTGTCACTTGCCAAATGACCCACAGCTGTGTATCAGGATGTTTATGTTGTGATGTGCACATTCTAGTCCCTTGAGAATTTTGAAAAACAAATAGCAATATTTATACAAGTAATTATAAATGGCACAGCATTACAAAGGCTTTTTCTATCAATAGGCTATCTTTCTTCATGGTGGGCAGGTTGGGCAGCTGCAATTTTCTGCTAGACTAAAGGAAAACTGATAGCTTTTATTCAGCTCTTTTTTACTACTTGTTAAATTTGCTACTATTCTTTCTTCCTTCTCCTTTTCTTCCTGACTGACAATCTTATGTGCTCAATTTCCTTCTCAGTCACCATCAAATTATACCTATGCTAGTATACTACAAAAGATCTTACATTCAATAAATTGGTGTTAATATTTCAAAATTGTGTACTCTTCACACACAGAGATGTAATTTACCTCCAAGAAATTCTTCTTTAGCTGTTTCATACTTCAAGAGGATTTTCATCTTTAAGGAAAGCCCACCTGGAGTTAAATGTTCCTATTTTAAACAAAGAAATCACAATGATATTAACACTGTGAAATATAAAAGACAATTTTCAAGTAATTGCCTGTTTTAGTCAACCACAGCAAGATGTATCATGACCAAAGTAAATCAAAATTATAAAAAAATCAAATCATAACATCCAGTCTATTCCTGAGGATATTTTCTGGTATTTTATTCAATCTAAATGAAATAGTAAAAGGAAAAGAACATGTAAACATTTCTGTTGAGTGGCAAGCATTTAATGGCAAGGCCAATACTTAAACTGTGAGAATGTTAAGACCTTGTCTTGGTAAGCAAAACCCCAAACATCAATTAGGTTTGTTTTCTTTTGAGACTTTAATAACAACGAAGGTCCTTTGCAAACAATGGCTGAATGAAATAGAAAACATATTGTCTTTCCTATAGGATACGCCTATCATACTTACTATTAATAACAATGTACTCTAAATGGTTTTTCCAAGTCCTTGCTAGTTGGACCTGCTTCCACTTTTGCCTGACAGTGTACATCTTTACACAGCAGTCTACGATTAAAAGTGCAGTCTAGGGCTTCCCTGGTGGCGCAGTGGTTGAGAGTCCGCCTGCCGATGCAGGGGGCACGGGTTCGTGCCCCGGTCTGGGAGGATCCCACATGCCGCGGAGCGGCTGGGACCGTGAGCCATGGCCGCTGGGCCTGCGCGTCCGGAGCCTGTCCTCCGCAACGGGAGAGGCCACAACAGTGAGAGGCCCGCGTAACGCATTAAAAAAAAAAAAAAAAAAAAAAAAAAAAAAAAATGTAAAAAAAAAAAAAAAAAAAGTGCAGTCTAGGTTCACAGAATAGAATTTTTCCCTCTACAATGTCAATTAACCTCTACATGAACACTGTACTCATTAGCTCCAAGCTCTGCAAAAAATTACTACGTTTCATGGGTGAGATGCCTAAAGAATGGAAAGTTAGGGAAAAAGTAACTACTGGTATTAAAAGCATTTGCAAATAAAGATAATATCAGTCCAAAGAATAAACTAAGATTGCATTATAACTTATTGCATTACCACCTTTCCTAACGGGCATGTTGGAATATCTCTTGGGCTCAAGACATATTCCACATATTAGCAATGAACAATCCAAAAATGAAGTTAAGAAAATAATTCCATTTATAATAGCATCAAAAAGAATAAAATACATAGGAATAAATTTTAAAAATAAGGGCAAGACTTCTATACTGAAAACTACAAAACATTATTGAAAGAAATTAAAGACCTAAATAAATAAAAATACATCCCATATTCCTGATTGGAAAACTTAATATTGTTCAGATAGCAATAATCCCCCAATTGATCTACAGATTCAATGCAATCAAATTTCCAGCTGGTTTCTTTGTAGAAATTGACAGGCTGACCCCAAAATTCACATGAAAGTGCAAGGGATGCTGAAATAATCTTGAAATAGAACAAAGCAGGAGGACTCATGCTTGCAATTCCAAAGTGGTATACCACTTTACACTAACATCAGCTGTGGATGAGAATTCCCAGTGTTCCACATCCTTGTCAACACCTGGAATTATCCGACTTCTAAGTTTTTGCCAATCTACTGGGTATTTTACCTACTTTAAGGTGTTCTTCTTATCTTCCTAGCCCCTTACTGTGAGGCTTTCCTAAGGCTCAGCTTCTATAAAACTACTCCTTTTCCTACATTCTCTCCTTCAGAAATCTTACCCATTTTTCAGGCTACAAATATCATTTTAGGTAAAAAAAAATCTGTTGCAAGACTTTTTTGGGGGGTAACAGCTTTAATGAGCTATAATAAACATATACAATTCACCCATTTAAAGTACACAACTCAGAGGACTTCCCTGATGGCACAGTGGTTAAGAATCCACCTGCCAATGCAGGAGACACGGGTTTGAGCCCTGGTCTGGGAAGATCCCACATGCTGTGGAGCAACTAAGCCAGCGAGCCATAACTACTGAAGCCCGTGCACCTAGAACCTGTGCTCTGCAACAAAAGAAGTCACTGCAATGAGAGGCCCACGCACCGCAATTAAGAGTGGCCCCCGCTCACTGCAACTAGAGAAAAGCCCGCACCCAGCAACGAAGACCCAACACAGCCCTAAATAAATAAATTTTTAAAATACCCATGACATTTAAATAAATAAAAATAATAAAGTATACAACTTGGGACTTTGCTGGTGGTCCAGTGGTTTAGAATCTGCCTTCCAATGTAGGGGACATGGGTTCGATCCCTGGCTGGGGAACTAAGATCCCACATGCTGCAGGGCATCTAGGCCCTCGTGCTACAACTACAGAGCCCATGTGCTCTGGAGCCCGCGCGCCACAACTAGAGAGCCCGCGTGCCGCAACTACTGAGCCCGCACACCATAACTAGAGAGAAGCCCGCATACTGCAACAAAGAGCCAGCATGCTGCAATGAAAGATCCTGCATGCCGCAACTAAGATCCGATGCAATTATGAATAAAGCTGCTATAAACAACCATGTGTAGGTTTTGTGTGTACATAAGTTTTCAACTTCTTTGGGCAAATAGCATGGAGTGCAATTACTGGACTATATAGTAAAAGTATGTTTAGTTTTGTAAGAAATTGCCAAACTGTCTTCCAAAGTGGCTGTACCAGTTCATGTCTTTTTAATATCCAATATGATGAAATGAGAAGTATGCATAAAGCATTTTTCCTGCATGTTGAAGTACCGTGGTAGCTGTTTCCAGGAAAAAAACACTTGTGTGATTATTTGAACTGCAAGCTGAACAAGCCATATTTGTCACGGAATACCATTTTTAGACAAACCTCAGTTATTCCAACATGGGTATTTGGCAGACATTTTCACAAAAATGAAAGAAAAAGGAAAACAGCTGATGGTATTTTATTCATAATCGCCAAAACTTGGAAGCAACCAAAACATCCTTGAGTAGGTGAATAGATAAATAAACTGTGGAACATTCAGACAATGGAATATTGTTCAGTTACAAAGAAATGAGCTATCAAGCTATGAAAAGACATGGAGGAATCTTAAATGCATATCACTAACTGAAAGAAGCCAATCTGAAAAGGCTACATACTATAGGATTCCAATTATATGACACTGTGGAAAAGGCAAAACTACAGAGTCAGTAAAAAGATCAGTGGTTGGCAAGGGTTAGGGGAAAGGGAGGGATGAATAGGTGGAGCACAGAGGAGTTCTAGGGCAGTGAAACTACTCTGTATGATAAGTATAAATGGATACATGCCATTACACATTTTTCCAAACCCTTAGAACATACAACACTAAGAGTGAACTCTAATGTAAACAGTGGACTTTAGGTGATAATGACGTGTCAATGCAGGCTCATCAGTAGTAACAAACGCACTACTTTGGTGGGGACTTTGATAGCTAGGAAGGCTGTGCACGAGTAGGAGCAGGATGTGTATGGGAAATCTCTGTACCTTCTGCTTAATTTTGCTGTGAACTTAAACTGCTCTAAAAAATTGTCTCTAAAAAAAAAAGAACACTCCAATTAAAATCAAAACAAAATAAAGACGTGCACTCAAGAGTTGATTTAAAAAACAACAGCGATGCAGCCAAAAATAAATAAAGATTTTTTAAAAAATAAAGTACACAACTCAATGGGTTTTACTATATACACAAAGTTGTTTATCAGTTTTAGAACAGTTTCATCACCACAAAAAGAAACCTTGTACCCTTTAATAGTCATTCTCTATTCCCTCCAGTGCCACCTCACCCCAACACCCAGGCAAACACTATTCTACTTTCTGTATCTATATATTTGCCTATTTGGGACATTTCATGTAAATGGAATGATATAATATGTGTTCTTTTGTGGCTGGTTTTCTTCAATTGACATAATGTTTTCAGGGTTCATTAATGTTGTACCATGTATCAGCACTACATTCATTTTTATGGCCAAATAATATTCTTTAGTGTGGATATACCACATTTTATCTGTTCATCAATTGATGGACATATGGGCTGTTTCCATATTTTGGCTGTTGTAAATAGTGGTGCTATAAACATTCATGCACGAGTATTTATGTGGACACATGTTTTCAGTTCTCTTGAGTATACACCTAGGAGTGGAAGTGCTGGGTCATATGGTATCTCTATGTTTAACTTTTAGAGGAACTGCCAAACTGTCTTCCAAAGTGGTTGTACCATTTCCACCAGCAGTGTATAAATGTTTTAATTATTCCACATTCACACCAATAATTGTTTTTGTCCATTTAAAAAAATATAGTCATTTTTAGTGAGTGTGAAGTGGTCCCTCATTGTGCTTCTGATTTGCATTTCCCTGATAATTAGTGATATTGAGCATCTTTCCATGTTCTTATTGGCCTATGGTATACCTTCTTTGGAGAAATACCTATTCAAATCCTTTGCTCATTTTTAATTGGGTTGTCTTCTTACTAATGAGTAGTAAGAGATTTTTATAAAAATATATCCTGGATACCAGACACTTATACATAATTTGCAATTATTTTCTCCCATGGGTTGTGTTTTTACTTTCCTGATGGTTTCATTTGAAGCAAAATTTATGTATGTATGTATGTATGTATGTATTTATTTATTTATTTATTTATTTATGGCTGTGTTGGGTCTTCGTTGCTGCGCGCAGGCTTTCTCTAGTTGCGGCAAGCGGGGGCTACTCTTCGTTGTGGTGCACGGGCTTCTCACTGCAGTGGCTTCTCTTGTTGCGGAGCACAGGCTCTAGGCGTATGGGCTTCAGTAGTTGTGGCACACGGGCTCAGTAGTTGTGGCTTGCAGGCTCTAGAGCACAGGCTCAGTAGTCGTGGTGCATGGGCTTAGTTGCTTTGTGGCATGTGGGATCTTCCCAGACAGGGGCTCAAACCCATGTCCCCTGCATTGGCAGGCATATTCTTAACCACTGTGCCACCAGGGAAGTCCCAAAAAATTTTAACTTTAATGAAGCCCGACATCATCTAATTTTCCTTTTTCTCTTGTGCTTTTGGTGTCTTACCTAAGCAACCAAGACTTTTCCAATTTCACTGTACTGATAATTTTCAAAAACAACTTTGTGGAATAACATAAGGCTACCAAATTTTAATTTCTCCTCAAAAACTAATTTTTAAAAATATTACTATCTGTTCCAGTTCCAGCCAAGATGGAGCATGACAACTATAGTCTATATCCTCCACTAATTACAACTAAAAGCCCTGAACAAGATCTACAAAGCAACAACCTGAGGACTCTGAAAAGTAAACAAAAGCAGAAAGATTGTAGTGAGTCATCAAAACATGGAGAAGTGGACTGTATGGGAATGGTGAGTATCCTGGGGTTTTTTTTCTCTTTTATCTAATGGTATTGGAAGTTTGTCTGTCTTGTGCCAAATCTCTGAATGAGGCCAAAAAGAAATGTTTGTCTGGATGATTGGCGCATGCGGGGGGAGGGGAGTCTGGAGGATTTTTTAAGAGGCTCTACCTTCACATAGATATGGAGTTCAAATTTATACTACTCGGATTTCCCTGGTGGCGCAATGGTTAAGAATCCGCCTGCCAATGCTGGGGACACAGGTTTGAGCCTTGGTCTGGGAGGATCCCACATGCCGCGAAGCAGCTAAGCTCGTGTGCCACAACTACTAAGCCTGTGCTCTAGAGCCCACGAGCCGCAACTATGGAGCCCGTGTGCCACAGCTACTGAAGCCCGCGTGCCTAGAGCCCGTGTGCCTAGAGCCCGTGCTCCACAGCAAGAGAAGCCACTACAATGAGAAGCCTGTGCACCACAACAAATAGTAGTCCCTGCTTGCCGCAACTAGAGAAAGCCCGCGTGCAACAACGAAGACCCAAAACAGCCCAAAATAAATAAATAAATTTTATTTTAAAAAATTTATACTACTCATGTGTAAAGCTGAAAAATCAAAATAGAAGTAGCCAAAAGAGTGATATCTCTCAGACATCTGGCTAAGGCAAATAGATGTAGGGCCATGGACTTCCCTGGTGGTCCAGTGGTTAAGACTTCGCCTTCCAACGCAGGGGGTGTGGGTTCAATCCCTTGTTGGGGAGCTAAGATCCCACATGCCTCGGGGCCAAAAAACCAAAACATAAAACAGAAACAATATTGTAACAAATTCAATAAAGACTTTAAAAATGGTCCACATCAAAAAAAAAAAATAGATATATGGCCATGTCCTCAATCCAGGTTGTAAAGGATTCTAAAAGATTAACACTAAAGATAAACTAACAACCCCAAATTACAAAGCACATGGGGAAATGTTTCATACCAAGCAAGAGTTAGGAGTACTACTAACTGCAGGATCAAACTGTTTCCAAGTACAGGAATACCTCATTTTATTGCACTTCACTTTATTGCACTTCACAGATACTGTGATTTTTACATACATACACACATACATACATACTAAACACAGATACTGTGTTTTTTACAAACACAGATACTGTGTTTTTTTTTTGTTTTTTTTTTTTTTTTTTTTTGCGTTTTGCGGGCCTCTCACTGTTGTGGCCTCTCCCATTGCGGAGCACAGGCTCCGGACGCGCAGGCTCAGCGGCCATGGCTCACGGGCCCAGCCGCTTCGCAGCATGTGGGATCTCCCCAGACCGGGGCACGAACCCGTGTCCCCTGCATCGGCAGGCGGACTCTCAACCACTGCGCCACCAGGGAAGCCCCGAGATACTGTGTTTTTACATTTTGTGTTAATCCTGCATCAAGCAACTCTATCAGTGCCATTTTTCTGATAGCATTTACTCACTTTGTGTTTCTGTGTCACATTTTGGTCATTCTTGCAATATTTCAAATTTTATATTATTATATTTGTTATGGTAATCTGTGCTCAGTGATTTTTGATGTTACTATTGTAATTGTTCTGGGATGCCATGAACTGTGTCCATACAAGATGGCGAACTTAAACGTTGTCTGTATTCTGACTGCTCCACCAACTGGGCAGCCCCCCATCTCTCTCCCTCTCCTCAGGCCTCCCTAGTCCCTGAGACCCAACAGTATTGAAATTAACCAATTAATAACCCTACAAAGGCCTCTAAGTGTTCACATGAAGAGTCGTATGCCTCTCACTTTAAATCAAAAGCTAGAAATAATTAAGCTTAGTGAGGAAGGCATGCTGAAAGCCAAGATAAGCTGAAAGCTAGGCCTCTTGTACCAGTTAGCCAAGTTCTGAATGCAAAGGAAAAAGTCTTGAAGGAAATGAGAAGTGCAACTCCAGTGAACACATGAATGATAAGATAGTGAAACAGTCTTATTACCGATACAGAAAGTTTTAGTGGTCTGGAAAGAAGACCAAACCAGCCAAAACATTCCCTTAAGCCAAAGCCTAATCCAGAGCAAGGTCCTATCTCTCTTCAATTGTATGAAGGTTGAGAGAGGTGAGGAAGCTACAGAACAAAAGTTTAAAGCTAGCCGAGATTAGTTCATGAGGTTTAAGGAAAGAAGCTGACTCCTTAACATAAAAGTACAAGGTGAAGCAGCAAGTGCTAATGTAACAGCTACAGCAAGTTATCCACCATATCTAGCTAAGATAATCAATGAAGGTAGCTACATTAAACAACAGATTTTCACTGTAGGCAAAACTGCCTTCTAATGGAAGAGGATGCCATCTAGGACTTTCATAGCTAGAGAGAAGTCAATGCTTGGCTTCAAAGCTTCCAAGGCCAGGGTAACTCTCTTGTTAGAGACTAATGTAGCTGGTGACCTTCAGTTGAAGCCAATGCTCATTAACCGCTCCTAAAATCCTAGGGCCCTTAAGAATTATGCTAAATCTACTATTCTGTGCTCTGTAAATGGAACAACAAAGCCTGCATGACAGGGTCTACTGAATATTTTAAGCCCACTGTTGAGGACTACTGCTCAGGAAAAAAGATTCCTTTCAAAATATTATTTTGACAATGCACTTGGTCACCCAAGAACTCTGATGGAGATGTACAATAAAACTAATGTTTTCATGCTTGCTACCACAACATCCATTCTGCAGCCTATGGATCAAGGAGGAATTTTTAAATTTTGAGTTTTATTATTTAACAAATATATTTCGTAACACTATAGCTGCCATGATAGTGATTCCTCTGATGGATCCAGGCAAAGTAAACAGAAAATCTTCTGGAAAGGATTCGCCATTCTAGGTGCCATTATAAACATTTGTGATTCATGGGGAAAGGTCAAAATATCAACATTAATAGCAGTTTGGAAGGAGCTGACTTCAACCCACATGGATGACTTTGAGGGGTTCAAGACTTCAGTGGAGGAAGTAACTGCAGATGTGGTAGAAAGAGCAAGAAAACTAGAATTGGAAGCAGTACCTAAAGATGGAACTGAACTGCTGCAATCTCATGATAAAAGTTTAATGAATGTGAAGAACCTAGGGGTAAGACAGGAATAAAGACACAAACCTACTAGAAAATGGACTTGAGGATATGGAGAGGGGGAAGGGTAAGCTGTGACAAAGCGAGAGAGAGGCATGGACATATATACACTACCAAATGTAAGGTAGATAGCTAGTGGGAAGCAGCCGCATAGCACAGGGAGATCAGCTCGGTGCTTTGTGACCACCTCGAGGGGTGGGATAGGGAGGGTGGGAGGCAGGGAGACGCAAGAGGGAAGAGATATGGGAACATGTGTATATGTATAACTGATTCACTTTGTTATAAAGCAGAAACTAACACACTATTGTAAAGCAAAAAACTTTAATGAATGAAGAGTTGCTTCCTATAGATGAGCAAAGAAAGTTGTTTCTGGAGATGCAATCTACTGCTGGTGAAGATGCTGTGAAGACTGTTGAAATGACAACAAAAGATTTAGAATATTAAACTTAGTTGATAAAGCAGAAGTAGGGTTTGAGAGGATTGACTCCAAATTTGAAAGAAGTTTTACTGTGGGTAAAATGCTATCAAAATAGCATTGTATGCTAAAGACAAATCGTCCGTAAAAGGAAGATTTAATTGATGGGACAAACTTCTTTCTCATCTTATTTTAAGAAAATGCCACAGCCACCCAAACCTTCAGCAACAACCTCCCTGATCAGTCCGTAGCCATCAAAATCGAGGCAGGACCCTCCACCAGCAAAAAGATTATTATGATTTGCTGAATGCTCAGACAATGGTTAGCATTTTTTAGCAATAAAGTATTTTTATTAAGGTACTGATATTGTTTTCTAGACATAATGCTATTACACACTTAATAGACTACATTATAAACGTACTTTCATATGCACTAGGAAAACAAAAAATTCGTGTGACTCACGTTATTGTGATACTTGCTTTATTGTGGTGGTCTGGAACTAACTTACAATATCTCTGAGGTACGCCTATAACTTGCCTGCTTCCTGTAATAAAGCTCAACAAGATTTATACTATTACAGAAATATCTAGCACCCAACAATGTAAAATTCACAACACCTGACATCCAATGAAAGACGATGAGGCCTGGGAAGAGGCAGGAAAACATGATCCATACTGGGGAGATAACCAACGGAAACTGACCCAGAAGTGACACATATACAAGAATTAGCAGAGAAGGACATTAAAAGAGTGAGTAAAATTATATTTCTTATGCTCAAAAAGCTAATCAGAGACACGGAAGACATAAAAATGATCCAAATCAAACTTCCACAAATAAAAATTGCAAAATCTGATGTGAAAACTATATGAGATGGTGTCAGTCCATTTGGGCTGCTATAACAAAAATAGCATAAACTGGGTGTCTTATAAACAACAAACATCTATTTCTCACAGTTCTGGAGGCTGGGAGGTCCAAAATCATAGCACCAGCATATTCAGTATCTGGTAAGAGCCCACTTCCTCATAAATGTCTCCTTTCTCACTGGAATATTAAATGACAAAAGGGGTGAGGGAGCTCTCTCTCAGGCATCCTATATAAAGGCACTAATGCCAATCATCAGGACTCTGCCCCCAGGATGTAATCACCTCCAAAGACCCCACCTCCTAATACCATCACCTTGCACTGAGAATTTCAGTGTATGAATTTGGGGTCGGGAGACACAAATATTCAGCTTATAGCAGATGGGATTAACAGAAGTTCAGACACTGAAAAACAAAAATAAATGAACTTCAAGTCACAGCAATACAAAACATTCCAAAATGAAACACAGACGAAAAAAACCTTTTTGTTTTTTAAATTTTTAAATTTTTTAACATCTTTATGGGAGTACAATTGCTTTACAATGGTGTGTTAGTATCTGTTTATAACAAAGTGAATCAGTTATACATATACATGTATCTTCATATCTCTTCCCTCTTGCATCTCCCTCCCTCCCACCCCTCTAGGTGGTCACAAAGCATCGAGCTGATCTCCATGTACTATGTGGCTGCCTCCCACTAGCTATCTATTTTACATTCGGTAGTACATATATGTCCATGCCACTCTCTCACTTTGTCCCAGCTTATCCTTCCCCCTCCCCGCATCCTCAAGTCCATTCTCCAGTATGTCTGCATCTCTTTTTTAAAAAAACATCTTTATTGGAGTATAATTGCTTTAAAATTGCGTTAGTTTCTGCCTTATAACAAAGTGAACCAGTTATACATATACATATGTTCCCATATCTCTTCCCTCTTGCGTCTCCCTCCCTCCCACCCTCCTTATCCCACCCCTCTAGGTGGTCACAAAGCACCGAGCTGATCTCCCTGTGCTATGCGGCTGCTTCACACTAGCTATCTATTTTACATTTGGTAGTGTGTATATATCCATGCCACTCTCTCGCTTTGTCACAGCTAACCCTTCTACCTCCCCATATCCTCAAGTCCATTCTCTAGTAGGTCTGTGTCTTTATTCGCATCTTGCCCTTAGGTTCTTCAGGACCTTCTTTTTTTCTTTTCTTTTTTTTTCTTAGATTCCATATATGTGTTAGCATACAGTACTTCTTTTTCTCTTACTGACTTACTTCACTCTGTATGACAGACTCCAGGTCCATCCATTTCACTAGAAATAACTCAATTTCGTTTCCTTTTATGGCTGAGTAATATTCCATTGCATATATGTGCAACATCAACTTTATCCATCCATCCCTTGATGGACACTTAGGTGGCTTCCATGTCCTGGCTATTGTGAATACAGCTGCAATGAACATTTTGGTACATGACTCTTTTTGAATTATGGTTTTCTCAGGGTATATGACCAGTACTGGGTCGTACGGTAGTTCTACTGTTAGTTTTTTAAGGAACCTCCATACTGCTCTCCATAGTGGCTGTATCAATTTACATTCCCACCAACAGCGTAAAAGTGTTCCCTTTTCTCCACACCATCTCCAGCATTTTTTGTTTGTAGATTTTTTGATGATGGCCATTCTGACCGGTGTGAGATTATATCTCATTGCAGTTCTGATTTGCATTTCTCTAATGATTAATGATGGTGAGCATTCTTTCATGTGTTTGCTGGCAATCTGTATGTCTTCTTTGGAGAAATGTCTATTCAGGTCTTCTGCCCATTTTTGGATTGGGTTGTTTGTGTTTTTGATATTGAGCTGCATGAACTGCTTGTAAATTTTGGAGATTAATCCTTTGTCAGTTGCTGCATTTACAAATATTTTCTCCCATTCTGAGGGTTGTCGTTTGGTCTTGTTTATGTTTTCCTTTGTTGTGCAAAAGCTTTAAAATTTCATTAGGTCCCATTTGTTTATTTTTGTTTTTATTTTCAATTCTCTAGGAGGTGGGTCAAAAAGGATCTTGCTGTGATTTATGTCACAGAGTGTTCTGCCTATGTTTTCCTCTAAGAGTTTGATAGTGTCTGGCCTTACATTTAGGTCTTTAATCCATTTTGAGTTTATTTTTATGTATGGTGTTAGGGACTGCTCTAATTTCATTCTTTTACACGTAGCTGTCCAGTTTTCCCAGCACCACTTATTGAAGAGGCTGTCTTTTCTCCATTGTATATTCTTGCCTCCTTTATCAAACATAGCGGGACCGTATGTGTGTGGGTTTATTTCTGGGCTTTCTATCCTGTTCCAGTGATCTATATTTGTTTTTGTGTCAGTACCATACTGTCTCGACTGTAGCTTTATAATATATTCTGAAGTCAGGGAGCCTGATTCCTCCAGCTCCATTTTTCCTTCTCAAGATTGTTTTGGCTATTTGGGATCTTTTGTGTTTTAATGCAGATTGTGAAATTTTTTGTTCTAGTTCTGTGAAAAATCCCATTGGTAGTTTGATAGGGATTGCATAGAATCTGTAGATTGCTTTGGGTAGTAGAGTCATTTTCACAATGTTGATTCTTCCAATCCAAGAACATGGTATATCTCTCCATCTATTTGTATCATCTTTAATTTCTTTCATTAGTGTCTTAAAATTTTTTGCATACAGGTGTTTTGTCTCCTTAGGTAGCTTTATTCCTAGGTATTTTATTCCTTTTGTTGCAATGGTAAATGGGAGAGTTTTCTTAACTTCACTTTCAGATTTTTCATCATTAGTATATAGAAGTGCAAGAGATTTCTGTGCATTAATTTTGTATCCTGCAACTTTACCAAATTCACTGACCAGCTCTAGTAGTTTTCTGGTAGCTTCTTCAGGATTCTCTATGTATAGCATATGTCATCTGCAAACAGTGACAACTTTACTTCTTTTCTGATTTGGATTCCTTTTATTTCTTTTTCTTCTCTGATTGCTGTGGCCAAAATTTCCAAAATTATGTTAAATAGTAGTGGTGAGAGTGGGTAACCATGTCTTGTTCCTGATCTTATTGGAAATGGTTTCAGTTTTTCACCATTGAGGACGATGTTGGCTGTGGGTTTGTCATAATACAGCCTTTATTATGTTGAGGTAAGTTCCCTCTATGCCTATATTCTGGAGAGTTTTTATCATAAATGGGTGTTGAATTCTGTCGAAAGCTTTCTCTGCATCTATTGAGATGATCATATGGTTTTTCTCCTTCAATTTGTTAATATGGTGTATCACACTGATTGATTTGCATATGTTGAAGAGTCCTTGCATTCCTGGGATAAACCCCACTTGATCATGGTGTATGATCCTTCTAATGTGCTGTTGGATTCTGTTTCCTAGTATTTTGTTGAGGATTTTTGCATCTCTATTCATCAGTGATATTGGCCTGTAGTTTTCTTTCTTTGTGAAATCATTGTCTGGTTTTGGTATCATGGTGATGGTGGCCTCGTAGAATGTGTTTGGCAGTGTTCCTCCCTCTGCTATATTTTGGAAGAGTTTGAGAAGGATACGTGTTAGCTCTTCTCTAAATGTTTGATAGAATTCGCCTGTGAAGCCATCTGGTCCTGGGCTTTTGTTTGTTGGAAGATTTTTAATTACAGTTTCAATTTCAGTGCTTGTGACTAGCCTGTTCATATTTTCTATTTCTTCCTGGTTCAGTCTCAGAAGGTTGTGCATTTCTACGAATTTGTCCATTTCTTCCAGGTTGTCCATTTTATTGGTATATAGTTGCTTGTAATCGCTCATGATCCTTTGTATTTCTGCAGTATTAGTTGTTACTTCTCCTTTTTCATTTCGAATTCAATTGATCTGAATGCTTTCTGGACTGGATTAACTATTTCCTTTCCCATATTAGGAAAATTTTCAACTATAATCTCTTGGAATATTTTCTCAGTCCCTTTCTTTTTTTCTTCTTCTTCTGGGACCCGCATCATTCGAATGTTGGTGCGTTTAATGTTGTCCCAGAGGTCTCTGAGACTGTCCTCAATTCTTTTCATTCTTTTTTCTTTATTCTGCTCTGCTGTAGTTATTTCCACTATTTTATCTTCCAGGTCACTTATCTGTTCTTTTGCCTCAGTTATTCTGCTATTGATCCCTTCTAGAGAATTTTATATTATATTTATTGTGTTGTTCATCATTGTTTGTTTGCTCTTTAGTTCTTCTATGTCCTTGTTAAACGTTTCTTGTATTTTCTCCAATCTATTTCCAAGATTTTGCATCACCTTTACTATCGTTATTCTGAATTCTTTTACGGCAGACTGCCTATTTCCTCTTCATTTGTTAGGTCTGGTGGGTTTTTACCTTGCTCCTTCATCTGCTGTGTGTTTCTCTGTCTTCTCATTTTGCTAAACTTGCCCTATTTGGGGTCTCCTTTTCGTAGGCTGCAGGTTCGTAGTTCCCATTGTTTTTGGTGTCTCCCCCAGTGGCTAAGGTTGGTTCCGTGGGTTGTGTAGGCTTCCTGGTGGAGAGGACTAATGCCTGTGTTCTGATGGATGAGGCTGCATCTTGTCTTTCTGGTGGGCAAGTCCACATCTGGTGGTGTTTTTAGGTTGTCTGTGACCTTAATACGATTTTAGGCAGCCTCTCTGCTAATGGGTGGGGTTGTGTTCCTGTCTTGCTAGTTGTTTGGCATAGTGTGTCCAGCACTGTAACTTGCTGGTCATTGAGTGGAGCTGGGTGTTGGAATTGAGATGGAGATCTCTGAGAGATTTTCGCTGTTTGATATTACATGGAGCTGGGAGGTCTCTTGTGGACCAATGTCCTGAACCTGGCTCTCCCACCTCAGAGGCACAGCCCTGACGCCTGGCTGGAGCACCAAGAGCCTGTCATCCACATGGCTCAGAATAAAAGGGAGAAAAAAATAAATAATGAAAGAAAAAAAAATAAATAAAATAATTTAAAGTTATTAAAGAATAATTATTAAAAAATTTCAATAAAAAAGAAAGAAGAGAGCAACCTTACGAAAAAACAAATCCACCAATGATAATAAGCACTAAAAACTATATTTAAAAGAAAAAAGGACAGCAGAACCCTAAGACAAATGTTAAAAGCAAAGCTATACAGACAAAATAACACGCAGAAGCACACACATACACACTCACAAAAAGAGGAAAAGGGAAAAAAATATATATATATTGTTGCTCCCAAAGTCCACCTCCTCAATTTGGGATGATTTGTTGTCTATTCAGGTATTCCACAGATGCAGGGTACATCAAGTTGACTGTGGAGATTTAATCCACTGTTCCTGAGGCTGCTGGGAGAAATTTCCCTTTCTCTTCTTTGTTCACACAGCTCCTGGAGTTCAGCTTTGGATTTGGACCCGCCTATGCATGTAGGCCGCCTGAGGGCGTCTGTTCTTCACTCAGACAGGACGGGGTTAAAGGAGCAGCTGATTGGGGGCTCTGACTCACTCAGGCCAGGTGGAGGGAGGAGTATGGAATGCAGGGCAAGCCTGCAGCAGCAGAGGCCAGTGTGACGTTGCACCAGCCTGAGGTGTGCTGTGTGTTCTCCCCGGGAAGTTGTGCCTGGATGACGGGACCCTGGCAGTGGCGGGCTGCACAGGCTCCTGGGAAGGTAGGTGTGGAGAATGACATGTGCTTGAACACAGGCTTCTTGGTGGCTGCTGCAGCAGCCGCAGCCTTAGTGTCTCATGCCCGTCTCTGGGATCTGCACTGACAGCCATGGCTCACGCCCATCTCTGGAGCTCTTATAAGCGGCGCTCTTAATCCTGTCTCCTCGCGCAGCAGGAAACAAAGAGGCAAGAAAAAGTCTCTTGCCTCTTCAGCAGCTCCAGACGTTTCCCTAGACTCCCTCCCAGCTAGCTCTGGCACACTAGCCCCCTTCAGGCTGTGTTCACGCAGCCAACCCCAGTCTTCTCCCTGGGATCCAGTGAAGCTGAAGCCTCAGCTCGCAGCCCCCACTTGCCCTGGTGGGTGAGCAGACAAGCCTCTCGAGCTGGTGAGTGCTGGTGAGCACCGATCCTCTGTGTGGGAATCTCTCCGCTTTGCCCTCCGCACCACTTGCTGTGCTCTCCTCCGTGGCTCCAAAGCTTCCCCCCTCCACCACCCGCAGTCTCCACCCACGAAGGGTCTTCCCACTGTGTGGAAACCTTTCCTCCTTCACAGCTCCCTCCCACTGGTGCAGGTCCCGTCCCTATTCTTTTGTCTCTCTTTTTTCTTTTGCCCTGCCCAGGTACATGGGGAGTTTCTTGCCTTTTGGGAGGTCTGAGGTCTACCAGCGTTCAGTAGATGTTCTGTAGGAGTTGTTCCACATGTAGATGTATTTCTGATGTATTTGTGGGAAGGAAGGGGATCTCCACCTCTTACTCTTCTGCCATCTTGAAGCCTGCCCCCAAAAATCTTTTTAAATGTCAACAGCATAAGTGAACTGTGGGAACGACTTCAAACAACCTAATATATGAGTAGTGTCTGAGGGTGAAGCAGAAAAAAATATTTCAAAAAATACTGTAACTTTCCAAACATAATGAAAGCCATGATCCCAGAGATTCAAGATGCTCAAAGAGCCCCAAGCACAAGAAACAAAGAAAATTACTTCAAAGTACATCATCAACAAATTGCTCAAAACCAGTGATAAACAGAAAATCCAAATATTAGCCAGAGAAAAAGGGCATGTTACATAAAGAACAAAAATAAGGACTGCATCATATTTCTTATCAGAAACAATATAACATGAAAACTGTAAACAATATCTTTAAAATTCTCAAAGAAAAAAAAGCTCTCCATTTCAAATTCTATACCCAGAAACAATATCATTCAAAAACAAATGGAGGGGCTTCCCTGGTGGCGCAGTGGTTGAGAGTCCGTCTGCCGATGCAGGGGACACGGGATTGTGCCCCGGTCCGGGAGGATCCCACATGCCGTGGAGCAGCTGGGCCCGTGAGCCATGGCCACTGAACCTGTGTGTCCAGAGCCTGTGCTCTGCAACGGGAGAGGCCACAACAGTGAGACGCCCACGTACTGCCAAAAAAAAAAAAAAAAAAAAAAACAAAAAATGGGGGACTTCCCTAGTGGCGCAGTGGTTAAGAATCCACCTGCCAATGAAGGGGACACGGGTTTGAGCCCTGACTCAGGAAGATCCCACATGCCACGGAGCAACTAAGCCCATGTGCCACAACTACTGAGCCTGCACTCTAGAGCCCACGAGTCACAACTGCTGCAGCCCGCATGCCTAGAGCCTGTGCTCCACAACCAAGAGAAGCCACTTCAATGAGAAGGCTGCACACTGAAACAAAGTGTAGCCCCCGCTCGCCACAACTAGAGAAAGCCCACACACAGCAACGAAGACCGAACGCAGACCAAAAAAAAAAATTAAATGGTGCACCTTACACCCATTAGCATGTCTACTATCAAAAAAAAATAATAAAAGTGTTTGCAGGGATGTGGAGAAATTGAAACCCTTGTATACTTTTGGATGAAATTTAAAATGGTGCAGCTGTTACGGAAAAAACAGTAGTGTGTTTCCTCAAAAAAATTAAAAATAGAATTGCAATATGATCGAGAAGTTCCACTTCTGGGTTTATACCCCCCAAAAATTGAAATCAGGGAACCAAACAGCTATTTGTACACCCACATTCACAGCAGCATTATTCACAATAGCCGAAGGTGAAAACAACCAACATGTGCATAAATGGATGAATGTATAAGCAAAATGTGGTATATACATACAGTGGAATATTATTCAGTCTTAAAAAGAAAGGAAATTCTGACACATGTTACAACGTGGATGAACCTCAAGGACATTATGCTACGTGAAATACACCAGTCACAAAAGGACAAATACTGTTTTTTTTTTTTACTTATATGAGATATCTAGAGTAGTCAAATTCATATAGACTGAAAGTAGAATGGTGGTTTCCAGGAACTGGAAGAGAGAGGAATAGGGAGTTATTATATATTGGGTACAGAGTTTACATTTTACAAGATGAAGAGTTCTGGAGAAGAATGTTGGTGATGGTTTCACAATATGAATGTACTCAAGGCCACTATACTGTATAATTAAAAACAGTTAAGATGGCAAATTATATGCCGTGAAAAATTTAACAGCATGAAAGTAGGAATAGCTATATTCATATCAGATAAAGTAGACTGTACATCAAAAAAATAATTACCAGGGACAGAAAGAGACATTACAGAATGATAAAAGGGTCAATCTACCATGAAGAAATAGTAACTCTAAATACATATGCACCAAACAAAAGAGCTGTAAAATATCTGAAGTAAAAATTTACAGAAATAAAAGAGGAAATAGACAAATCCACAATTATAGTTGGAAATTTAAACACCCCTACCTTCAAAAATTCATAGAACCAGACAAAAACTCAGCAAAGATATAGAAGATCTCAACATCATCAATCAACAGGATCTACAGCTGACCCTTGAACAACAAGGGTTTGAATTGTGCAGGTCCACTTATATGTGGATTTTTTTTCAATAAATACTACAGTACTACATGATCCATGCATATGGAACTACAGATACGACTGGCCCACTATAAAGTTATACATGGCTTTTCAACTATGCAGGGTGTCGACCCATGTTGTTCAAGGGTCAACTGTAATTGACATTTATACAACATTCCACCCCAAAAGAGCTGAATACACTTTTTTTTCCCCAAGTGTCCACAGGACATTTACCAAGATATACTATATCCTGGGCCATAAATCACACCCTGTTAAGAAGATGAAAAGACAGCTTACAGACAGGGAGAAAATATTTGCAATCCACATTGTGACAAACAACTCTTATCTAGAATATCTTATCAAACTCAACAGTAAAATTTGAGCAATCCAAGTATGAAATGCACATGCGTTAGGAAGAGACATTTCACCAAAGAGGAGCACCTGCAAAGGTGTTCAACATCATTAGCCAGTAGGAAAGTATAAATTAAAATCACTACATACCTATTAGAACAGCTAAAATATAAAAACAGGGACAATGACAAATGCCAGCAAGAAGGAAAAGAAACTAAAACTCTCATACGTTGTTGGTAGGAATGCAACAAGGTACAGCCACTCTGGTAAACAGTTTGACAATTTCTTAAAAACAAAATAGCCCAACAATTGTACACCTAGTCATTTATCCAGGAAAATGAAAACTTACATCCCACACAAAAACCTATACACAAATACCATAGCAGCTTTACTCATAATAGCCAAAATCTGAAAACAACCAATATTTCCTTTAGTAGGTGAATGGTTAAACACACTGTGATACCATCCATACCATGCACCACTCAGTGATAAAAGAAACCAAGTATTAATACACACAAAAACTTGAATGGATTTCAAGGGCATTATGCTAAGTGAAAAAGCTAATCTTCTAAAAGTCATAAACGGTATGATTACATTTATATAATATTCTTGGAATGACAAAATTATAGAGATGAAGAATAGTGTTTGCAAGGGCTTAGGGATGGTGGGGGGTGGAGCAGGTATGGGTGTGCATATAAAGGGGTAGTATGAGGAAAATCTTTGGGGTGATGGGATAGTTCTGTATATTACTGCAGTGGTACTTACATGCATCTACACATGGGATAAAATGGCATAAAACTATACACATACAATGTACCAATGACAATCTGCTGTTTTTGATGTATTATAGTAATGCAGCAGTTAACCATCAGAGGAAACTTGGTAAAGGGTACATGGAACTTCTTTGTACTATTTGGAGGGGGGGGAGTGTTAAAATTTTCTTCTGAATCTATTGCTTTTATTTTAATTATTTTTCTTTGTACCATTTTTGCAACTTCCTGTTACTCTATAAGTATTAAAAATAAAAAGATTTTTTAAAAATAATGTGAAATAGGGACTTCCCTGGTGGTCCAGTGGTTGAGCCTCCGCACTCCCAATGCAGGGGGCCCTGGTTCAATCCCTGGTTGGGAAACTAGATCCCACATGCATGCCGCAACTAAGAGTTTGCATGCCGCAACTTAAGAACCCACATGCTGCAACACAGATTGAAGATCCCACATGCCACAACTAAGACCGACTGCAGCCAAATAAATAAATATATTTTAAATAATGTGACATAAAGACATTTTCAAAGGCACAAATGCTGAAATAAGTCATCACCAATAGGCCAGCACTACAAGAAATGTTAAAAGGTGTCAATGATGGTTAATTTTATATGTCAACTTGACTGCGCCACAGGGTACCCAGATATTTTGTCAAACATTATTCTGGTCTTTCTGTGAGAGGGCTTCTGGATGAGATTAACATTTAAATCAATAGACTGGGGCTTCCCTGGTGGCGCAGTGGTTAAGAATCCACCTGCTAATGCAGGGGAAACGGTTTCGAGCCCTGGTCCGGGAAGATCCCACATGCCGCAGAGCAAATAAGCCCGTGCCCCACAGCTACTGAGCCTGTGCTCTAGAGTCCGTGAGCCACAACAAGAGTAGCCACCACAATGAGAAGCCCACACACCACAATGAAAGGTAGCCCCCACTCGCCACAACTAGAGAAAGCCTGCGTGCAGCAACGAAGACCCAATGCAGCCAAAAATAAATAAATAAGTAAATAAATTTATAAATAAATAGATAGATAGGGCATCCCTGGTGGCGCAGTGGTTGAGAGTCCGCCTGCCGATGCAGGGGACACGGGTTCGTGCCCCGGTCCGGGAAGATCCCACATGCCGCGGAGCGGCTGGGCCCATGAGCCATGGCCACTGAGCCTGCGCGTCCAGAGCCTGTGCTCCACAATGGGAGAGGCCACAACAGTGAGAGGCCCGCGTACCGAAAAAAAAAAAATAGATAGACAGACAGATAGACAGACTGGGTAAAGCAGATTTCCCAGCCTGTGGGTGGGCCTTATCCAATGAGTTGAAGGCCTGAACAGAACAAAAAAGCTGACCCTCTCCCGAGTAACAGAGAACTCTTCCTGACTGACTGCTTTTGAACTGGACATCAGCTTTTTCCTGCATTTGGACTGGAACTGAAACACTGGCCCTTCTTGCGTTTCAGGCCTGCCAGCCTTTGGACTGAAACTACATCATTGGCTCTCCTGGTGTTCAGGCCTTTGGACTCAGACTGGAATCTTACCATCAGCCTTCCTGAGTCTCTGTCTTGCCAACTTATCCTGCAGATCTTGAGACTCACCAGCCTCCATAACTGCATGAGCCAATTCTTTATAATAAGTCTCTTTGGAGAATCCCAAAACAACGTTCTTCAGGCAGAAGAAAAATAACAAATGGAAATTTGGATGTATACAGAGGAATAACAATTACTTGAAATGGTAACTACATGTGTAAATGCCTAAGTTTTTTTCTTATTTGTATCTCTTTTAAAATAAAATTGAAAATTTAAACAAAAATAATAACATAGTATTGTGGATTTTATAACATATGTAAAAGTAAAACATATGACAACAGTAGCATAAAGGCCAGGCTGGGAGATATAAAAGTACACTATTATGACATATGAAGGTAGACCAAGGTAAGATATATAGTATAAGCCCGAAAGAAACCAGTAGAAAAGCAAAACAAAGAGTTACAACTAATAAGCCAACAGAAGAAATAAAACTGAATCTAAAAAATTATTCAAATATGTAATGTGACAAAGCCTCTATGATCACTCTCCTTTTTCAGTATTTCCCTGAGTAGTCTCACTGTTTATTCCTCCAGATGATCCTGCAAATATTTTCATAATACTCCTCTTTTTTTAAATAAATAAATTATTTATTTATTTATCTTTGGCTGCATTGGGTCTTTGTTGCTGCGTGCGGGCTTTTCTCTAGTTGCGGAGAGTAGGGGCTACTCTTTGTTGTGGTGCGCAGTCTTACTGCAGTGGCTTCTCTTGTTGTGGAGCATGGGCTCTAGGCATGTGGGCTTCAGTAGTCGTGACTCGCAGGCTCTGTAGTTGTGTCACAGGGCTTATTTGCTCCACGGCATGTGGGATCTTCCCAGACCAGAGCTCAAACCCTTGTCCCCTGCGTTGGCAAGTGTATTCTTAACCACTGTGCCACCAGGGAAATCCGTATTTTCATAATATTTCAACATGGATTCTTCAGGAGGTTGGAATAAAAACTACATTGGACTCATAAATTGTTTTGAAGAAAAACTTACTTGAATACAAACTTACAAAAGAAGGCAGGAAAAAAAGAAGAAAAGGGGAATAAAGAATATGCAGGACAAATAAACAATTACAAGGTGATAGACTCAAACTTAACCACATCAATAATCACATCAAATGTAAATATTCTAAACACCCCAGTCAAAAGACTGAGATTGTCAGAGTGGATAAAAAAGCAAAACCCAACTGTATGCAGCTTACAAGAGATGCATTTTAAACATAAAGACATAAATAGGAAAACAGATAGAACAAGATACACCATGCTAACGCTAGTCAAAAAAATAGCTAAAGTAACTATATCAATAAAAGATAAAGTAGATTTAAGAGTAAATATGGTATATATCCATACAATAAGATATTACTGAACCCTGGGAATAAACTATGCACACACACAACATCTCAGAATAACTGTACTGAATGCAAGAAGCCATTCAAAACTAGAGTACATTCTCTATGATTCCATTGGTATAAAACTCTAGAAAATGCAAACTAATCTATGAAAGCAGATCAGTTGTCACCTAGGGAAGAGTGGGAAAGAGGGGTGACAAGAGGGTGTGAGGAAACTTTGAGGAATGATGTATATCTTCAGTATCCGGATTGTGGTGATTGTTTCATAGATATACACACATGTCAAAACTCATCAAATTTTTTTACTGTAAATATGGGCAGTTTACTGTATGTTAATTATACCTAAATAAAACTGTTAAAAGATAATTAAGAGTAATGAATTATGTCAGTGGAAAAACAGGAATACAGAAACCCTGATAAATCCTGATAACAAATGAATAAATCAATAAGTAAATAAATAAATATTAAATAAATGGGAGAAGGGAGAGCTCTTGCTTACAGGAGAATGCTGAGTGCCAACTGGTAAATATGAAGGGAATGCTACAGTTAGAAAATGATTATTTGGCAACCATCATAAGATTGATTCAGGCAAGAACACTAATTCTTAAGGAATTTTTTTTTTTTTTGGCGGTACGCGGGCCTCTCACTGTTGTGGCCTCTCCCGCTGCGGAGCACAGGTTCCGGACGCGCAGGCTCAGCGTCCATGGCTCTCACGGGCCCAGCAGCTCCGCGGCATGTGGGATCTTCCTGGACCGGGGCACGAACCCGTGTCCCCTGCAACGGCAGGGGGACTCTCAACCACTGCCCCACCAGGGAAGCACTTAAGGAAATTTTTAATAAAAAGCAGGGTATATGCATCATAATTTTAAAGTGTTTATTGGTTGCAAGGGAAAAATGGTTAATATACAGTGAAGATATACACTTTTGAACAGGTGATCAGTATTATCACCAATGAGGAGCAGATGGACATCAGGGGCCTCCAAATGTGATGCCCTGAGAAGGGACACAATATCACTCATGCAGTATTCCAGTCACAAATGCATAATATGAGTCTAATCACAAGGAAACATCAGATAAATCAAAAATGGAGAATTTTCATTTAAAACAAGGTAGGGAGCTAATGTATTCTTCCAAAATATCAATGACACAAAAGTCAAAAGAAAGGCTACAGAAATGTTCCAGATTACAGGGGACTAGAGAGACATGTCTCATAAATGCAATACCTAATCCTAGTTTGATTAATCCTATATTGGAGAGAAAAACATGCTATACAGTTCACTACTGAGTGTATATAACATATATTATTATTACAGATATCAATATATATTACCCTCAATAAGATGAATGTATGAATTATATTTCCTCAATAATATAGAGAAGAGAGAATGCACAAAATGTTAATAACAGGTGATTCTGGGTAAAGTAAATAGACGGGTATTCTTTGAACTATTCTTATCCTTTCAATCTTTCTCTAGGTTTGAAATTGTTTACATATAAAACTCTTTTAAGTGTATATTGCCGCTGAAATCCTAATGCACCCAGTTCATCAATGTCCAGGGTCAATAATTAGGCTATTAAATGTGATATGTCAGGAGTAATGCAGATGGACAATTATTGTAATAAAAACTGCAACTTCTGTATCCAGTGAACAAAGAGACATGCTGACAAGAAGCCATGTAGCTAGTATGCAGCCTCCTCCGTTGTCTTGGATTCTATTTTTTATTTAGATTTGCATCTTAGCAAATGCAAAAAAAAAAAAGATGCAGCTTTTGAATATGTTCATGTATATTAATATTTTTAAATTTAAAAATATTAATATAAAATAAGTTTTTCAGCATTAAATAACCCCATCCACATTGACAAATTTCAGGAAAATATAATTCAAGTAAATGGTTTCTTTGGGCAATTTAATATTCTGATAAATTCAACTATTCACTTTCATGCTTCCCATCTTGTTGAAAAAATCTTTTGAAAATGTATCAGGGACTTCCTTGGTGGTGCAGTGGTTAAAAATCCGCCTGCCAATGCAGGGGACAAGCGTTCCATCCCTGGTCTGGGAAGATCCCACATGCCATGGAGCAATAAGCCCGTGTGCCACAACTACTGAGCCTGCGCTCTAGAGCCAGTGTGCTACAACGACTGAGCCCATGTGCTACAACTACTGAAGCTGCGTGCCTAGAGCCCGTGCTCTACAAGAGAAGCCACCGCAATGAGAAGCCTGTGCACCGCACCAAAGAGTAGCCCCTGCTCACCGCAACTAGAGAAAGCCCGCGCCCAGCAACGAAGACCAAATGCAGCCAAAATAAATAAAAATTTTTTTAAATGTATCACTATATTTAATTGCCTTATAGAGTAAAACACATTGATCCTAACTGAATCTCTTTAAACAGGCATCAGTCTATCAATATTCCTTATCCAGGAGTATAGAGGTATTGTATGTATGTATGTATGTGTATGTGTATGTATGTATGTATGAGCATCAGCTGAAAGTGAAAGACTGATGTTGGTTTTCTTAAACTAAATCCCATTATCTGCCTATTTTATCATTTCCTTCTTTATCCTAAAATTTACTCACATCGGAGAACCTTTTCTGTTTTGTGCAAAAGAAAATTTTTTTCAAAAATATCTGTTGTCAGAGGTATATTTTATTCTTCCTTTCTGTGCTGCAGAAGAGATTGCAACAATCTGTTGTTTAAAAGAAAAACAGGAATACTGGAGCAGATGTCTACACTGGATTTCAAAATGTGAATCAATGCTTTCAAAATTTCATTAAGCTAATTTTCAAAAGTAAAAAACCTCTTATACCTTGTTTGCTAGGTTTACAGCGCTGAGAGCCTTATAATATTCTTTGCCGTCCCAATCCATATAAGCAGTGGCTAGTAACCGTAGAACTTTACCCTATAATTAAAAATAGAAAAAAAACACACACAGCTGAGGGTTTAACTGCAATACAACAGCTGACTAGCATTTACACAGTGACAGGCATTTCTCAAACCTCAGTCAAAATTATGAAATAGCATTTACTTAAGCAACCACATAGTCTTGGGATATGTCTCATCATTATGCTACCCACACCAAATACCATCTGAGAATTTTACAGTAATAGCTTATTTAAATTTAATATAATTGTGTTAATATAATTATTTTCTTAACAGTGTTTTAGTGGTAAAGTACTTAATCATCCCCACTTTAAAAATAAGGAAATTAAAGCACAGCAATATTTAATGTAATCATCTTACCACCTACTGTTTAGGTAACATTATATTAGGCCTCCATCAAAAGAAATAAATAGAAAGACATAATCCCTCTCTCAAAGACTTTATAGCCTAGTTGAGATTAACCAATTGGACCAAGGGCACATATACCACCATTTCACTAGGAGCAGATATACTTTCCTATAGACAAGATTTTTCCCAACTCAACCAAGTTTTAAAATTAATAAAGTATTTCATAATTCAGTTTCTCCAGCCAGATCTACACTGACAAGGGGAATAACTCTACTTAGCACAGACTTATTTAACTATAGATTCACATTTTGAAAGTAGGAGGCCTATTTCAATGAAGATTCTATTCTGCCTCTAAGTATAATGAGGACAGTAGGATCAGGCAAAGGTGTTCTTCTAATTAAAAAAAAAAAATGTTAAGCACATTAGGGCTCTGCGAACCTTAGAGAAGTGACTTTTAGGGTGTGATACCTTTCAGTTTTTTAATTCAAATACCAAGATGGATATATTATTATTGTGGAGCAACTCTCAACTTATAAACTTCCCCAGAGGACTCTGATGGAGTAAATATGGCATCTCTGAGAAAGACTATAGCTATTTCGTAAAAGTAAAAGGGTCAAATAATCAGAAAGATAAAACAAAATGGACGAACCTCAGAACTATTATGTTAAGCAAAAGAAGCCAGACACAAAACAGTACATACTGTATGATTTCATTTATACACAGTTCAAGATAAGCCAAAAATATTCTACAGCAATAAAAGTCAGAATAGTGGTTTTATCATGGGGGTATGAATGGCGATTAACTGGAAAGGGGCCAAGGTAACTTTTGAGGGTGATGGAAAGTTCTGTATCTTGATCTGTGTGATAGTTACAAAACTATATAGATAAACTGAAACTCATCAGGCTGTACAATTTTAAGATTTGTGCAATTTAGTGTATATATTTATTTAAGTTATACCACAATAAAATACTGCTAGCATGAAAGAAAAACTATTTTATAATCTTACTTCTCCATACCTTGCAATATGAATATTAGATTTCAATCACACTTAAATCCTACCTTCAATCCTCATTTCCTCCTCCAGATGTCTTCTCACCTAGATCCCTTGCCTCATATTCCCTTCTAGCTCCCTTTTAACTGCATGAACCCTATCTGCTTTTCGAGGCCTATCTCCTACCAAAAGGCTTCTTCAACTATTCTAGTCAACATTAATATTCCCCTTTTCTGCATGCCTTTGCATATACTTCAGGTTAGTACCACACAGTTTATCACTTATTTTTCCGAAATTGTTTCACTTGTACTCATTTTTATAAATCTTCTTTTTTGAAATTTTAATTGAAGTATAAAATACATTTTAAAAAGTTTCAAAATCTCAATGGTACAACTCTGAATTTTCACAAAGTGAGCACACATATGTTAACGACACAGAAATAAAGAAACAGAACATTAGTCTCATCTCATATCTCTTTTCAGACACTATTCCAAACAAGGGTAACCAATTATCTGACTTCCAACACCATGTATTAGTTCTCCCTGCTTTTGGCATTCACATTTATGGAATCATACAGTATGTACTACTTTGTATTTTGCTCTGTTTGTTCAACATTATATGTGAGAACATCCATACTGTTACAATTATTGTAGTCTATTCTCATTGTTATACAATATTCTATTATATGACACTATCATAATATATTTTCATTATTTTTAATTGTGATGAAATACACATAACATAAAATTGACCATTTTAACCATTTTTAAGTGTACGGTTCAGTAGCATTAAGTATACTCACACTGTTGTGCAATCAGCACCACCATACATCTCCAGAGCTCTTTTAATCTCACAAAATTGAAACTCTCTACCCATTAAACAATAGCTCCCCATGTTCTCCTCCCTCCAAACCTCTGCAACCACCATTCTATTTTCCATCTCTATGAATTTGACTACCCAACATATCTCACTGAACTGGAATCATACAGTATGTCCTTTTGTGAATGGCTTATTTCACTGAGCATAATGTCCTCAAGGTTCATCTATGTTGTAGCATGTGTCAGAATTTCCTTCCTTTACATGGCTGAATAATATTCCATTGTATTCACCTGTATTAGTTTCATCCTTTAAACATAAGCTATTTAAGGGCAGAGGCCACGTTTTATACTTCTCTTTTTTTCCCCCATCTACCACATTCTTAGATATATTGATATATATATATGTGTGTATGTATATACATTTAAATATATGTATAGATATATATGTGTGTGTGTATGTATTCAGTTACATTTTGTGTGATATACTGTAATAATGGTAAGAAGCAGAGATGGATATTCAAAAAAATTCCATTCTGCTACGGCATGTATTAAATTAGTTTTAAATCAGATTTATTTACATAATCACATTTTACTTGATAAAATATTAAAATTAACTTCCATACCAAGCATGTTCTATCTGGGTGGTTAAAGAAACCTAGAATTTTTGAACATGCAAACAAAAGCTAAAACGTATATAGCCAAACATTGTCCTAAGCACTTTACATGTATTAATTAATTCAAGGGTACAAGAATTTACCTGGAGGGTAGATTCTATAAGTATATCAACTTTATAGAAACTAATGCACTGAGATATTAAATGATGTGCCCAGTGAATAATCTACTCACAAATGGAGGGACAGCCTATCATAATTTTCTTACAATAACATAAACTGTATTTCTTGAACCTACTTCTGCAATATTTAACATAATCCTTACCAGCATTTCCTGTGGAACAGAAAGCTTATCCATCTTCCCAGTATCATAGCTTTGTCTATCATTAAAAAAGGAAAAAAATACACATAAATACATATTTATTTCAAATTATATATATTTTTCAAGACTACATATTACTAAGAAGACGTGTTATAATTATACTTAATTACAACTTTTCTATTTTGCACTACAACAGATGATTAGCCAATTGATACATAAAAATCAATTACATAAAGCAATACTTTCTAACTTTAGAAAACCACAGAGATAGCCTCATTCACCAGAGGGCAGACAGCTGAAGCAAGAAGAATTACAATCCTGCAGCCTGTGGAACAAAAACCACATTCACAGACAGATACACAAGATGAAAAGGCAGAGGGCTATGTCCCAGATGAAGGAACAAGATAAAACCCCAGAAAAACAACTAAATGAAGTGGAGATAGGCAACCTTCCAGAAAAAGAATTCAGAATAAAGACGGTGAAGATGATCCAGGACCTCGGAAAAACAATGTAGGTAAAGATCGAGAAGATGCAAGAATGTTTAACAAAGACCTAGAAGAATTAAAGAACAAACAAACAGAGATAAACAATACAACAACTGAAATGACAGCTACACTAGAAGGAATCAATAGCAGAATGACTGAGGCAGAAGAACAGATAAGTGACCTGGAAGACAGAATGGTGGAATTCAGTGCTGTGGAACAGAATAAAAAAAAGAGAATGAAAAGAAATGAAGACAGCCTAACAGACCTCTGGGACAACATTAAACGTAACAACATTCGCATTATAGGGGTCCCAGAAGGAGAAGAGAGAGAGAAAGGACCAGAGAAAATATCTGAAGAGATTACAGTCTAAACTTCCGTAACATGGGAAAGGAAATAGCCACCCAAGTCCAGCAAGTGCACCGAGTTCCATACAGGATAAACCCAAGGAGAAACATGCCGAGACACACAGTAATCAAATTGGCAAAACTTGAAGACAAAGAAAAATTATAGAAAGCAGCAAGGGAAAAACGACAAATAACATACAAGGGAACTCCCATAAGGTTAACAGCTGATTTCTCAGCAGAAACTCTACAAGCCAGAAGGGAGCGGCATCACTTAAAGTGATGAAAGGGAAGAACCTACAACCAAGATTACTCTACCTGGCAAGGATCTCATTCAGATTCGATGGAGAAATCAAAAGCTCTACAGACAAGCAAAAGCTAAGGGAATTCAGCACCACCAAACCAGCTCTACAACAAATGCTAAAGGAACTTCTCTAAGTGGGAAACACAAGAGAAGAAAAGGACCTACAAAAACAAGCCAAAAACAATTAAGAAAATGGTCACAGGAACATACATATCAATAATTACCTTAAACGTGAATGGATTAAATGCTCCAACCAAAGACACAGGCTTGCTGAATGGATACAAAAACAAGACCCATCTATATGCTGTCTACAAGAGACCCACTTCAGACCTAGGGACACATACAGACTGAAAGTGAGGGGATGGAAAAAGATATTCCATGCAAATGGAAATCGAAAGAAAGCTGGAGTAGCAATACTCATATCAGATAAAATAGACTTTAAAATAAAGAATGTTACAAGAGACAAGAAAGGACACTATATAATGATCAAGGGATCAATCCAAGAAGAAGATATAACAATTATAAATATATATGCACCCAACATAGAAGCACCCCAATACATAAGGCAACTACTAACAGCTAAAAAAGAGGAAATCGACAGTAACACAGTAATAGTGGGGGACGTTAACACCTCACTTAACACCAGCGGACAGATCATCCAAAATGAAAATAAATAAGGAAACACAAGCTTTAAATGACACAATAGACCAGATAGATGTAACTGATATTTACAGGACATTCCATCCAAAAACAGCAGATTACACTTTCTTCTCAAGTACGCACGGAATATTCTCCAGGACAGTTCACATCTTGGGTCACAAATCTAGCCTCAGCAACTTTAAGAAAATTGAAATCATATAAAGCATCTTTTCTGACCACAATGCTATGAGATTAGAAATGAACTACAGGGAGAAAAACGTAAAAAACACAAACACATGGACGCTAAACAATACGTTACTAAATAAGAGATCACTGAAGAAATCAAAGAGGAAATCAAAAAATACCTAGAGACAAATGACAATGAAAACACGACAATCCAAAACCAATGGGATGTAGCAAAAGCAGTTCTAAGAGGGAAGTTTATAGCTATACAAGGCTACCTCAAGAAACAAGAAAAATCTCAAATAAATAATCTGACCTTACACCTAAAGGAACTAGAGAAAGAAGAACCAAACCCAAAGTTAGCAGAAGGAAAGAAATCATGAAGATCAGAGCAGAAATAAATGACATAGATACAAAGAAAACAATAGCAAAGATCAATAAAACTAAAAGCTGGTTCTTTGAGAAGATAAAATTGATAAACCATTAGCCAGACTCATCAAGAAAAAGAGGGAGAGGACTCAAATCAATAAAATTAGAAATGAAAGAGGAGAAGTTAAAACAGACACTTCAGAAATACAAAGCATCCTAAGAGACTACTACAAGCAACTCTATGCCAATAAAATGGACAACCCGGAAGAAATGGACAAATCTTAGAAAGGTATAACCAAATCTTAGAAAGGTATAACCTTCCAAGACTGAACCAGGAAGAAATAGAAAATATGAAAAGAACAATCACAAGTAATAAAATTGAAACTGTGATTAAAAATCTTCCAACAAACAAAAGTCTAGGACCAGATGGCTTCACAGGCGAATTCTATCAAACATTTAGAGAAGAGCTAACACCCATCTTTCTCAAACTCTTCCAAAAAATTGCGGAGCAAGGAATACTCCCAAACTCATTCTATGAGGCTACCATCACCAGACAAAGATACTACAAAAAAAGAAAATTACAGACCAGTACCACTGATGAACATAGATGCAAAAATCCTCAACAAAATACTAGCAAACAGAATCCAACAACACATTAAAAGGATCATACACCATGATCAAGTGGCATTTTTCCCAGGGATGCAAGGATTCTTCGATATACACAAATCAATCAATGTGATACACCATATTAACAAACTGAAGAATAAAAACCATATGATCACCTCAATAGATGCAGAAAAAGCTTCTGACAAAATTCAACACCCATTTAAAAAAAAAAAGAAAAGAAAACCACAACTTCCTCAGGATATATATCCAATAAACAACACTATAATTATATTACTGCTCTTTTCCATTTGGCTATATATACACTAGATTAAACTATTTTACATGTGTGTACAAGCCCTTACTTTATGGGCACATTTTAAAGTGTAAGAAATATATTTTAAAAATAAAACAAATACAGGAGTTTTCATGGAAACAAATGCTTTAGCAATATTTATTAAGCTTCACAACACCCCTGTGACGCACAATATTAGTTCCATTTTGCAGCTGAATGAACCAATTTAGCAGTTAAGTGATTTCTAGTATTTCCTAGATTGGTATTAAAAATGAGAGTAAGGGGAAAAAAAAAAAGAGAGTAAGGGGATGGGGAGAAAAGAAATTTGACTTTCAGTTCTCTGCTTTAGTTACCATACCATATTACCTATGGGACATTCTAATAACCACAAATAATGTATTAATATGAGCCTCAGGTTTTCCAAAAAAAGCTTTAAAGTAAAACAAAGATCACTCACCATAAAATTGGTATTCCAAGAGAGGAAGTCAATAAAATTTTGGTGAACTGGAGTAAACTGAAGCCATTACTTTGAAGTATTCCTTTTACTTTTACTTTTTAAAAGACCCATAGCTACCAAACTGAGTTTTCAGCTTGCTAACAAGGATATAATGCTAGCCTACATTATAATGGCCTCATTGTAAGCCCTATCTCATAGAGGTCTCTGTTGGTACATTAAACCTTCTACTGCCAGTTTTTAAAACAATCAATGAAAATGGAACTTCTGCAACAGTGGTATTAAGGAGCTCTTGGACCCCCTTCTCCCCAGTGAAACAACCACTTGCCTGGAAAAATAATTAAAACAACCATTTAAGGTCTCTGGAAAGTGTCCTAAGGGCATACAGCAAATGGAAAAACATTTATTTTTAAAAAATCAACTGAATCTCAGTAACAACAGTGGGAGTCTGTGGCATTTGAGCCATGACCTGCTCCTATCCACACCACCTCCATGTCATGGAAGCTACTCCAGATGAGTGCTGTCAAGAAAATAGGAATTCAGGAGTGGGGTGGGGAGATGAGTGAAATAGGTGACGGAGATAGAGAGGCACAAACTTCCAGTTATAAAATAAATAAGTCACGGGGACATAATGTACAGTATAGGGAATATAGACAATAATACTATAATAACTTTGTATGGTGAAAAGTGGTAACGACTTATCGTGGTGATCATTTTGTAATATACAAAAATATCAAATCACTGTGCTGTACACCTGAAACTGATATAATGTTGAAAATCAACTTCAATTTAAAACAAAAAGAAAGTAGGAATTACCTCTCCCTCCAGGTCCTAGACTCAGGCTGCCAGCCACTCTCATCATTCCCAGATCTGTGTTGCAGAAGTGCTATTATTGGCAGGCACAACGAGAGGACTGGGTCTTCCTTTCCTTACTCAGTTCTCACTCTTAGGGTAAGGGCTCTACCCCGTAACAGCTGAAGAATACTAGGACCCTAATCCCCTTCACCCAGCCTGGCTCATTTGGCAGAGGATGCAGGACAGGAGGGCATGCTAAGTAGATTAGGGGCTACCATCTCCCCAACATCTACTCATATAGTAGGGGTGTCACTGCAAGAGTAGCTGCCATGCTCCTGCCCCCAGCTGCAGCAGTGTGCCAGTTTCTACCCAGGGGAAGAAGTGGGCAACAAAGAGGAAGAGCTCAGCATTTCTGCCTAAGGGGAATGACTTTATTTGGAACAGAGCAAGGAGAGATTCCTACCTAAGGGCACAGTCAAAAACAATGGAGATCTTGCTGGTGAGCAATTAAGAAGGGGCTGGTACCTCCAAGATAGTAGTAGCAACAAGTGAAATAGCGGACAAGCCAGAAGTTTGAACAGAGAGAACCAGGGAGAGACAAGAAGAATAATCCCAGGGTCACACTCATCCCTGGGGATACAAAAGGCTATGCATATGTTCTAGGCTGCACCCACTCAGGAACAATCAGAGGGAAATGTGGGACTAGAAAGCATTCCTCAAGGCATACAGAGATCCATCAGCAAAGAGACTTGAGACTGAGTGGCTCAAGGAGCTTATCAGAACCTCTGACCAAACACAGACTGAAAATTAAGGTATTCTGATCCAGGGGTGATGGTAAGGAAGCCAAGCTTAAAAATCAAATCACACTTCCAGTTTATGGCTCCACATGTAAGGATCCTGGAAGGCACAACTCCATCCTAACAAGTAAAAAACTGGAAAGACTTAAAAATCAACAACTCTTCTTGGATCCAAAAGAGAGGTGAGTACACAGGGCAAACCACTACCCCCAAGATTGGGGAGACTGGCAAAAATACAAGGAGTTGATGCTTAGCACAAGAGAGATTCACAAGTAAAAACTACCAAGGGCACCACTGCTAGGGCAGGAAATTGAGAACTGTACTTGACAGACTGCTGGAGGTTCAGTGTGGACAAGTCTGAGAGTTAAAACTCCAAGAGGACATAGTTACAGGGGGATACTCACAATATCGTCAGATTAATCTCCAGGAGCTCAACCAGATTCCCACAGTAAACATTATAGAAAAATCCACTTGGGCTTTGGCAGGAAAAGGTAAAAAGGAACAATTTTGAAACAGCTTAAAGCAATCTGTTCTTAACAAGGCCTGCCCTCATGGGAAACTAGTGAACCAGGGCCTAACCTCCTGGGGTATTATCAGAGACTAACTGACCTGGGGAAGAGAAATACTCAACCCCAGTGTACGCTAGCCATTCTGTACCACCTAAGAGGGGAGGAAAAAAATGAGAAACATGTGTGAAGTTCACAGTTCAGAGGCAGAGACTCACGAAAAGACTGAAAACTAGTCATAGGACTATAGGCCTCTCCCTCTTCCACACCTAGCCACCACATTACTAAAGGCCTATTTACAGTAGTTCCGTTTACCAAGTACGTCAAATCCCACTACCAAGAAAAAAGTACAAGGCATACCAAAAGGCAAAAAACACAATTTGAAGAGACAGTAAGCATCAGAACCAGACATGGCAGTGATGTTGGAATTATCAGGCCAGGAATTTAAAATAACTATGATTAATATGCTAAGGGTTCCAATGAATAAAGTAGACAGGCAACATAAGCAGAGAGCTGGATAGGCTAAGAAAGAAGCAAAAAGAAATGCCAGAGATAAAAAACACTGTAACAAACATGAAGATTGTCTTTGATGGACTTTTTAATAAACATGACATGGCTGAGGAAAGAATCTATGAGCTAGAGAATCCTTGAAAACAGAAAAGCAAAGAGAACAAAGACTGGAAAAAAAAAAAAAGAAGAGAATGTCAACGGACTGTGGGACAACTGCAAAAGGTATAATGTAAGTGTAATGAGAATACCAAAAGAAAAAAGAAAGGAACAGAAGACACATTTGAAACAATAATGACTGAGAATTTCCCCAAATTAATGTCCAATACCAAACCACAGACCCAGGAAGCTGTGAGAACACCAAGCAGGATAAATACCAAAAACTACACCTATGCATATAATTTTCCAATTACAGAAAATCAAAGATAAAGAAAAAAGTCCTGAAACAAGCCAGAGGAAAAAAACACCTTATCTTAAAATTTAGGTGCAAAGATAAGAATTATATCCAACTTCTTAGAAGCCATACAAGCAAGAAGAGAGTGGAGTGAAATATTTAGTACTGAGATAAAAACAGCATCAACTTACAATTCTGTACCCTGTGAAAATATCATTCAAAAGTAAAGGAGACATAAAGACTTTCTCAGACAAACAATAATTGAGGCAATTTGTTGCCAACCGTCTAACCTTGCAAGACATGGTAAAAGAAGTTCTCCAGAGAGAAGAGAAATAATATAGGTCAGAAACTTAGATGTACGTAAAGTAAGAGCATGGAAGAAGGAATAAGTGAAGGTAAAATAAAAATTTACTTTTCTTGCCCTTAACTGATCTAACAGATAACTGTTCAAAACAATAACAATAAAAATGTGTTCAATACTGTGTGCATATTTATATATCTTCTCTCTGTGTATATATATGTATATAGAGAGAATAAAATGAAATAAATAACACTTAGAATAAAGTGAAATAAATGACAGCAATGATACAAGGGGTGGGAGGGAGGAATTTTGATATTATAAGGTACTCACACTACTCATGAAGTGGTACAGTGTTATTTGAAAGTGTACTTGGATTAGTGGTACATGTATATTGCAAACTCTAGAGCAACCCCCAAGAAAAGTTTTTTAAAGTATAACCTATACGCTAAGAAAAGAGCGAAAATGCAATCATATAAAATACTCAACTAAAACCACAAAAGGCAGAAGAAGAGTGGAACTCAACCACAGGAAAAAAGAACAAGAACAACAAATAGAAGACTGTAACAGTACAATATTGTAGATATTAATCCAACTGTATCTATCATCATTTTGAATTTCAATGGCCTAAGTGCACCAATTAAAAAGAGATTGTCAGAACGGATTTTTTTAAATGCCCGAACTATACATTGTCTACAAGAAACCCACTTTAAATATAAAGACACATAGAGATAAAAAGTAAATGGATGGAGAAAAATATACCATGCTAACACTATCCTAAGAAAGCAGGAGTAGCTATATTAATTTCAGATAGAGCACATTTCAATGTAAGGAAAATTATCAGGGATAAAGAAGGGCATTACATAATGATAAAGAGGTCAGTTCGCCAAGAAAACATAACAATTCTTAACATGTATGAGCCTAACAACAGAGCATCAAACTGTCAGGCAAAAACTGATAGAACAGCAAGGAGAAATAGATGAATCTACTATTATTTTTGAAGGTTTCAACACCTCTCTCTCAGAAATGGACAGACAGAGCAGGCACAAAATCAGTAAGAACATGGTCGAATGCAGCAACACCATCAATCAATTGGATATAATTGAAATGTACAGACTACTAGATCCATTCTTACCAAATACAAATGGAATATTCACCAAGATAGACCACATTCTGAGCCATAAAACATACTTTAACAAATCTGAAGTATAGAAGTCATATAATATCTGCTGTCAGACCACAATGGAATTAAAATAGAAATCAATAAGAGAAACATAACATGAAAATTCCAAAATATGTAGAGATTAAACAATACTGTAAATAAAACATGGGTCAAAGCAGAAATTTCAACAGAAACTTTAAAATAATTTAAATGAAAATGAAAACACAACTGATCAAAATGTGTGGGATGCAGCAAAAGCAGTACATAGAAGGAAATTTATAACATTCAATGCATATATTAGAAAATAAGAAATATCTAAAATCAGTAAGTTTCCACCTTAAATAACTGGAAAAAAGAGGAAATTAAATCAAAAGCAAGCAGAAAGAACAGGAATAATAAGAATTAGAGCAGAAATCAATGAAATTTAAAAAAGGAAATCAATAAAGAAAATAAATGAAAACAAAAGCTGGTATTTAAACAACTGATAAAATTAATAAGCCTGTTAACCAGGCTAAGAAAAACAGAAGACACAAATTATTTTTTTTAGTTCTTTTTTTTTTTTTTTACATCTTTTTTGGAGTATAATTCTTTACAATGGTGTGTTAGTTTCTGCTTTATAACAAAGTGAATCAATTATACATATACATATGTTACCACATCTCTTCCCTCTTGCATCTCCCTCCCTCCCACCCTCCCTATCCCACCCCTCTAGGTGGTCACAAAGCACAGAGCTGATCTCCCTGTGCTATGTGGCTGCTTACCACTAGCTATCTATTTTACGTTCGGTAGTGTATATATGTCCATGCCACTCTCTCGCTTTGTCACAGCTTACCCTTCCCCTTCCCCATATCCTCAAGTCCATTCTCTAGTAGGTCTGTGTCTTTATTCCTGTCTTACCCCTAGGTTCTTCATGACATTTTTTTCTTAAATTCCATATATATGTGTTAGCATACGGTATTTGCCTCTTTCTGACTTACTTCACTCTGTATGACAGACTCTAGGTCTATCCATCTCATTACAAATATCTCAATTTCATTTCTTTTTAAGGCTGAGTAATATTCCATTGTGTATATGTGCCACATCTTCTTTATCCATTTGTCCGATGATGGGCGCTTAGGTTCTTTCCATCTCCGGGCTATTGTAAATAGAGCTGCAATGAACATTTTGGTACACGACTCTTTTTGAATTATCATTTTCTCAGGGTATATGCCCAGTAGTGGGATTGCTGGGTCATATGGTAGTTCTATTTGTAGTTTTTTAAGGAACCTCCATACTGTTCTCCATAGTGGCTGTACCAATTCACATTCCCACCAGCAGTGCAAGAGTGTTGCCTTTTCTCCACACCCTCTCCAGCATATATTGTTTCTAGATTTTTTGATGATAGCCATTCTGACAGGTGTGAGATGATATCTCATTGTAGTTTTGATTTGCATTTCTCTAATGATTAATGATGTTGAGCATTCTTTCATGTGTTTGTTGGCAGTCTGTATCTCTTCTTTGGAGAAATGTCTATTTAGGTCTTCTGCCCATTTTTGGACTGGGTTGTTTGTTTTTTCATTATTGAGCTGCATGACCTGCTTATAAAGAGATTAATCCTTTGTCAGTTGCTTCATTTGAAAATATTTTCTCCCATTCTGAGGGTTGTCTTTTGGTCGTGTTTATGGTTTCCTTTGCTGTGCAAAAGCTTTGAAGTTTCATTAGGTCCCATTTGTTTATTTTTGTTTTTATTTCCATTTCTCTAGGAAGTGGATCAAAAAGGATCTTGCTGTGATTTATGTCATAGAGTGTTCTGCCTATGTTTTCCTCTAAGAGTTTGATAGTTTCTGGCCTTACATTTAGGTCTTTAATCCATTTTGAGTTTATTTTTGTGTATGGTGTTAAGGAGTGATCTAATTTCATACTTTTACATATACCTGTCCAGTTTTCCCAGCACCACTTATTGTAGAGGCTGTCCTTTCTCCACTGTACATTCCTGCCTCCTTTATCAAAGATAAGGTGACCATATGTGCATGGGTTTATCTCTGAGCTTTCTATCCTGTTCCATTGATCTACCTTTCTGTTTTTGTGCCAGTACCATACTGTCTTGATTACTGTAGCTTTGTAGTATGGTCTGAAGTCAGGGAGCCTGATTCCTCCAGCTCCGTTTTTCATTCTCAAGATTGCTTTGGCTATTCGGGGTCTTTTGTGTTTCCATACTAATTGTGAAATTTTTTGTTCTAGTTCTGTGAAAAATTCCAGTGGTAGTTTGATAGGGATTGCACTGAATCTGTAGATTGCTTTGGGTAGTAGAATCATTTTCACAATGTTGATTCTTCCAATCCAAGAACATGGTATATCTCTCCATCTATTTGTATCATCTTTAATTTCTTTCACCACTGTCTTATAATTTTCTCCATACCGGTCTTTTGTCTCCTTAGGTAGGTTTATTCCTAGATATTTTATTCTTTTTGTTGCAGTGGTAAATGGGAATGTTTTCTTGATTTCACTTTCAGATGTTTCATCATTAGTGTATAGGAATGCCAGAGATTTCTGTGCATTAATTTTGTATGCTGCTACTTTACCAAATTCATTAATTAGCTCTAGTAGTTTTCTGGTAGCATCTTTAGGATTCCCTATGTATAGTATCATGTCATCTGCAAACAGTGACAGCTTTACTTCTTCTTTTCCGATTTGGATTCCTTTTATTTCCTTTTCTTCTCTGATTTCTGTGGCTAAAACTTCCAAAACTATGTTGAATAAGAGTGGTGAGAGTGGGTAACCTTGTCTTGTTCCTGATCTTAGTGGTAATGCTTTCAGTTTTTCACCGTTGAGGACGATGTTGGCTGTGGGTTTGTCATATATGGCCTTTATTGTGTTCAGGAAGGTTCCCTCTATGCCTACTTGCTGCAGGGTTTTTATCATAAATGGGTGTTGAATTTTGTCGAAAGCTTTCTCTGCATCTATTGAGATGATCACATGGTTTTTCTCCTTCAATTTGTTAATATGGTGTATCATGTTGATTGATTTGCGTATATTGAAGAATCCTTGCATTCCTGGAATAAAGCCCACTTGATCATGGTGTATGATCCTTTTAACGTGCTGTTGGATTCTGTTTGCTAGTATTTTGCTGAGGATTTTTGCATCTATGTTCATCAGTGATACTGGCCTGTAGTTTTCTTTCTTTGTGGCATCCTTGTCTGGTTTTGGTTTCAGGGTGATGGTGGCCTCGTAGAATAAGTTTGGGAGTGTTCCTGCCTCTGCTATATTTTGGAAGAGTTTGAGAAGGATAGGTGTCAGCTCTTCTCTAAATGTTGAAGACACAAATTATTAACATCAGAAATGAAAGAGGGGACATCACTATAGAACCCTTGAAAATTTAAAGAGCATTAAAAGGAATACTATGAACAACTCTATGTCCACAAATTTGAGAACCTGGATTAAATGGCCCAATTCTTTGAAAGACCCAAGCAGCCAAAACTCACATGAAAAGAAATGACAGTCTGATTAGACCTTTATCTATTTTATAAATTGAATCAAAAATTATTAACCTTCCAGCTCTAGTCAAGTAAGAAGCAGGCATGGGGGAAGGTGCAGGAAGGAGGCTGGAGGGTGATGGAGACAAGACACGTGCTGCTCTAAGGAGTTTGCACTTGACCCTACAGGTCAGTGTTTCTGAACTTCTATGGATCAACATTAAAAGAAAGAGCTGATCAAAAAAAAAATTATTAACCTTCCAAAATAGAAAGCACCAGGCCCAGATGGGTTCATGGCTGAATTCTATCAAACTTTTCTTCCAGTTTTACTGAGATATAATTGACAAACAGCACTGTACAAGTTTAAGGTGTACAGCATAATGATTTGACTTACATACATCGTGAAATGATTATCACAATGATTTAGTGAGCATCCATCATCTCATATGGATAAAAAATTAAATCAATAGAAAAAATTGTTTCCTTGTGATGAGAACTCTTAGGATTTATTAACTCAACAACTTTCATATATAACACACAGCACTGTTAGTCATATTTATCACGTTGTACATTAAAATCCTAGTGCTTACTTATCTTATAACTGGAAGTTTGTACCTTTTGACTGCCTTCATCCAATCCTCCCTCTCCCTACTCCCCACCTCTAGTAACCACAAATCTGATCTCTTTTCCTATGAGTTTGTTTCTGAAGTATAATTGACCTGCAACACTATGTTAGTTCCTGTTACAAAACACAGTCATTGGACATTCCCTATACATTTCAAAATGTTCACAATGATAAGTCTAGTTATGATATGTCACCATGCAGAGATATTAGTTATTGACTGACTATATTCCCCATACCATTCATTTCATACCTCTGACATTTATTTTGCAACTGGAGATTTGTACCTCTTAATCTGCCTCACCTATTTCTCTCCTCCCCACCAACCCCTCCCCTTTGGCAACCACTTGTTTGTTCTCTGTATCTATAACTTTTGTTATATTTATTCATTTGTTTTCTTTCTAGATTCCACATAAAAGTGAAATCTTACAGCATTTATCTTTCTCTAACTTTATGTCACTTGGCATAATACTCTCTAGGTTCATCCATGTTGTTGCAAATGAGAATATTTCATTCTTTTTACGGCTGAGTAATATTCCACTGTGTGTTTGGGTATGAATGCAAATCTTTTACCTCCTTAGATTTATTCCTAGATATTTTTTTGATGTGATTGATAGGATAGTTTTCTTAATTTTTCTTTCTGATAGTTCATTGTTAAAGTATAGAAATATAACAGAATTCAGAAATATAACTTTTCTGAATTCACTGATGAGTTCTAGTAGTTTTTTGGAATTCTACAAAATATTTAAGGATGAAATTATATAAATTCTCTATAATCTCTTTCAGAGGATAGAAGCAGAAGGAAAGCTTCCTAATTCATTCTATGAGGCCAACATTACCCTAATACCCAAACCAGACAGACATTAAAAGAAAATGAATAGACCAATATCTGTCACGAACATAGATGCAAAAATCCTCAAAATCCTCAACAAAATATTAGCAAATTGAATCCAAAAACAAATTTTTAAAAATTATACACAACAAAGTGGGATTTATCCCAAATATGCAAGGCTAGTTCAACATTCAAAAATCAGTTAATGTAATCTATGACATCAACAGACTAAAAAAAAAAAAATCACATAATCATATCAGTAGATGCAGGAAAAGCATTTGAAAAAAATCTAATACCCATTCATGATCAAAAAATAAAAAACCTTTCATTAAACTAGTAACAACTTGATAAAGACTACCTACAAATAATACACAGCTAACATCACACTTAATGGTGAGAAGATTGAAACTTTTCCAGTAATTCAGGAAAAAGGCAAGGATGTCCCTTCTCACAACTCCTTTTCAACATCATACTGGAAGTCCTTGCAAATGCAGTAAGGCAAAAATGAGAAATCAAAGATATGCAGATTGAGAAAGAAGATATAAAACTATCTTTGCTCACAAATGACATGATAATCTATGTAGAAAACTGACAAAGAGCTTCCCTGGTGGTGCAGTGGTTGAGAATCCACCTGCCAATGCAGGGGACACAGGTTCGAGCCCTGGTCCAGGAAGATCACACATGCCATGGGGCAACCAAGCCCGTGCGCCACAACTACTGAGCCTGCACTCTAGAGCCTGCAAGCCACAACTACTGAAGCCCGTGTGCCTATAGCCCGTACTCTGCAACAAGAGAAGCCAGCCACCACAATGAGAAGCCCATGCACTGCAACAAAGAGTAGCCCCTGCTTGCCACAACTAGAGAAAAGCCCGTGTGCAGCAACAAAGACCCAACATAGCCAAAAATTAATTAATTAATTAATTTTTTAAAAAGAGAAAATTTACAAGGCTTCCCTGGTGGCGCAGCTGTTGAGAGTCCACCTGCTGATGCAGGCGACACGGGTTTGTGTGCCAGTTCGGGAAGATCCCACATGCCGCGGAGCGGCTGGGCCCGTGAGCCATGGCCGCTGAGCCTGCGCGTCCGGAGCCTGTGCTCCGCAGCGGCAGAGGCTACAACAGTGAGAGGCCTGCATACCACCACATTAAAAAAAAAAAAAAAAAGAGAAAATTTACAAAAAATGAAAGAATCAACAAAAAAACTCCTGGAACTAGTAAGTGATTATAGTAAGGTTTCAGGATACAAGGCTAACATACAAAATCAATAGCTTTAGTATGTACCAGTAATGAACATGTGGAATTTAAAATTAAAAACACAATACTATTTATATTAGCACGCAAAAGATGAAATACTTAGATATAAATCTAACAAAATAGATACAAGATCTATTTCAATATATGAGGAAAGCTATAAAACTCTGATAAATGAAATCAAAGAAAAACTAAACAATTTGAGAAAATTCCATGTTCATGGATAGAAAAATTCAAGATAGCAATTCTTCCCAGCTTGATCTATAGGTCAGATGCAATCCCAATCAAAATCCTAGCACGTTGTATTAGAGACTGACAAAATGATCCTAAAGTTTCTATGAAGAGGCAGAAAACCAAATAGGCAACACAATATGGAAGGAAAAGAAATTGACAAATATAGGACTGCTGCTACTTGACTTCAATACTTACTATAAAGCTACAGCTAACAAAGACAGTTCCTTAGATATTGGCAAAAGAAAACACAAATAGATCAGTGGAACAGAATTGAGAGCCCACCATAAATATAGTCAACTAATCTTTGGCAAAGGAGCATAAGCAATACAGTGGAGCAAAGTTAGTCTCTTCAACAAATGGTACAGGAACAATTGGACATCTACATGGAAAAAAAAAAGGAATCTAGATACAGACCTTACATCCTTCACAAAAATTTTAAATTAGCTCAAAATGGATCACAGCCTGAAATGCGAAGTGCAAAACTATAAAACTTCTAGAAGATAACATAGGAGAAAACCTACATGACCTTGGGTATGGTGATGCCTTTTTAGATATAACACCAAAGGACTTCCTGGATGGCGCAGCGATTAAGAATCTGCCTGCCAATGCAGGGGACACAGTTTCGATCCCTAGTCTGGGAAGATCCCACATGCCATGGAGCAACTAAGCCTGTGAGCCACAACTACTGAGCCCGCGTGCCACAACCACTGAAGCCCGTGTGCCTAGAGCCCATGCTCTGCAACAGAGAAGCCACCACAATGAGAAGCCTGCAAACCACAACAAAGAGTAGCCCCCACTCGCCGCAACTAGAGAAAGCCCACACGCAGCAATGAAGACCCAACGCAGCCAAAAATAAAATTTAAAAAAGTATATAACACCAAAGACACAGACACAATCCATGAAAGAAATCATTGATAAGCCAGACTTCGTTAAAAATTAAAAACATTTGCTTTGTGAAAGACAATATCAAGTGATTTAGAAGACAAGTCACAGAGTCAGAGGAAAGATTTGCAAAAGACACATCTGATAAAAGACTGATGTCCAAAATGTACAAAGACTCTTAACAAAAAACCAAATAACCCAATTTAAAAATGGGCCAAAGTTCTTAACAGATATCTCATGAAAACAGATATACAGATGGTAAATAAGCCTGTGAAAAGATGCTCCATGCATCATATGTCATCAGGAAATGCAAATTAAAACAATCATAAAATACCACTACGCACCTATTAGAATGGCCAAAATCGAAAACACTGACACCACCAAATGCTGGTGAGAATGTGGGAGAACATAACTCATATACTGCTGGTGGGAATGCAAAATGGTACAGCCACTTTGCAAGACAGTTAGGTGGTTCCTTATAAAACTAAACACACTCTTAACATATAACCCAGCAATCATGCTCCTTGGTATTTACCCAAAGAAACTGAAAACTTGTATCAAAAGATGCCCATGGATGCTTATAGCAGCTTTATTCATAACTGACAAAACTTGGAAACAACAAAGATGTCCTTCAGTAGGTGAATGTATAAACTGTGGTACATTCCAGATAATGGAATATTATTCAGCATGAAAAAGAAATGAGCTATCAAGCCAAGAAAAAACATGAAGGAACCCTAAATGTATTATTACTAAGTGAAAGAAGCCAACCTGAAAAGGCTACATACTGTGTGACTCCAACACATATGACATTCCAGAAAAGGCAAAACTTTGGAGACTAAAAACATCAGTGGTTGACAGGGGTTGTGGGGAGGGAGATATGAATAGGCAGAGCACAGAAGATTTTTAGGGCAGTCAAACTATTCTGTATGATACTAAAATGCTATACTGATGGATACATATCATTATACACTTGTCCAAACCCACAGAATGTACAACAGCAACAGTGAGCCCTAAGGTAAGCTATGGACTTAGGTGATTATGATGTGTCAATGTAGGTTTATCCTTAGTTAAAAAAAAAAAAACACCATTCTGGTGAGTGATATTGATTACGGGGGAGGCTATGCATGTGGTAGGGAAGGGAGTATGTGGGAAATCTCTGTACCTTCCTCTCAATTTTGCTGTAAACCTAAAACTGCTCTAAAAAATTTTGTCTTAAAAAAAATCAAATCACACTCATAACTGGGGAGGGGGGTGTTGGAGACTGTGAACATGCTCAAGACTGCCTACTCAGGCATGACCAGATAAAGGACCTACTAGCTACCACCCCCTGGATGAATACAGGGCAAAATGATAAATTCACTGAATTGTGAAGATAGTCTTTAAGCCAAACACACATCCAACAGGAAAGAGTGAAAGTTGAACTGGCTTAAAACAACCTTTGACCAACAAGGGGCTTGTGTATCCAGATGCAGGGGAAAACCATGAAAAGATAAAAACAGGAGAAAAAACTCTCAGCAGGGACATTAGAGGTCACATACTGTGAGAAAAATAGACTTCACAGAATTAGTCCAGTCAAGTGACCAAACAAATAGATGACCAAACAAGCAATAAAAAGAAAAATAAGTTCCTGAAAGTGGGGGAACTGGTATCCAAAATTGCTACAATATATTATCCAAAATGTCTACTTTTCAACAAAATATTACGACATGCAATAAAACAGTAAAATGTGACTCGTACAGAAGAAAAGGAGCAGGCAATAGAAACTGCCTTTGAGAGGACCCAGACATTACACTTAGTAGAAAAATACTTCAAAGAAGCTACTGGAGGGCTTCCCTGGTGGCACAGTGGTTGAGAGTCCGCCTGCCGATGCAGGGGACGCGGGTTCCTGCCCCAGTCCGGGAGGATCCCACATGCCACGGAGCGGCTGGGCCCGTGAGCCATGGCCGCTGAGCCTGCGCATCCAGAGCCTGTGCTCCACAGTGAGAGGGCCGCGAACTGCAAAAAAAAAAAAAAAAAAAAAAACTTTAGGAAACCATGTTTAAATAATTAAAGGAAGGTAGAATAACAATGATTCATCCAAATAGAGAGTAAGAATATATTAAATGATAGAAATCATTTTTAAAAAGTGGAAATTCTCAAGTTGAAAAGTACAATAACTGAAATGAAGAATTCACTAGAAGAGGCTCAAAGTCGATCTGAGCAGGCAAAAAGAGAATACATAAACTTGAAGATAGACTGATAGTGATTATACAAATCTAAAGAATAAAAAAAGATATGGAAAAAGAACAGTGCCTCAGAGAAATGTGAGACATCATTAAGCACACCAACATATGCACAATCAGAGTACCGAAAGGAGAGAAAGGGATAGAAATAATGGTTGAAAATGTCCCAAATTTGATGAAAAACAATAATCTACACATCAAGAAGCTTAAAAGGCTCCATGCAGGATAACACAAAGAAATCCATAACCAGACACATTATGGGCAAAGTATTCAAAGTCAAAGAGAAAGTACTGAAAGCAATAAGAGAAAAATGTTTCCTCATGTAAAAGGGAATGATAGTAAGTAACAGCTGACTCCTCATCAGAAACAATGGGGGCCAGAAGGCAGGGATGACATATTCAAAAGGCTCAGAGAGAAAAAAAAACTATCAACTAAGAATCCTATATTAGGAAAAGTATTTTTCAAAATGAAGACTAAGTAAATTACATTCCCAGGCAAACAAAAACTGAGAATTTCTTGCTAGCCTTACAAAAAAGACAAAAGGACAGTCTCCAGGCTGAAAGCATGTGGCATCAGATATCAATTTGAATTCATAAGAAAAAAAAAGTGTTAGTAAAGTAATTAAGTAGATAATTATTTTAAAAAACAGCATGATTACATATTTCTTCTCTTTCCTTTCTTATTTAAAAAGCACCTATATAAAAGTCCATAAAATTTTATTGTTGGGGCATTACATATGTAATATATTTGACAATAACAACACAAAGAAGCACAGGTTGGAATGAAATTATAATTAGAGTAAGGAAATGACACCAGATGGTAATTCAAATCTACATGAATAAGTGAAGAAAACCAAAACTGATAAGAAGGTCAATATATTTTAAAATTCTATAAATATATTTATGCTCTCCTTTTTTCTCTACTCTTTGGAATACATTAAGATTATATAAAGCAATAATTATAAGCATATATTCTTGAGCTTTAAAATATATACAGACATCATATGTATAAAAATAATAGCAAAGAAAAGAGAAGGGAATGGAGTTATATAGACGTTCCTATATTTTACTGGAATAAAGTTAGCATACATCCGAAGTAACTTCTAATAAATTAAGATGTATGTTGTAAGCCCCAGAACAACCAGAAAGAAAATAACTCAAAGAATATATAATTTTTGAAATTGCTCAATAAATTTAAATGATATAGTATAAAATACCCACTTAAGACCCAGCAATTCCACTTCTAGGTATATACACCAAAGAATTGAAAGCAGGGACTCAAGCAGAGTTATATACCAATGTTCATAGCTGCATTATTCACGATAGCAAAAAAGATGGAAACAACCCAAATGTTCATCACTTGATGAATGGATAAACAAAATGTGGTAAATCCATAAAACAATATTATTCATCCATAAAAGGCAACGAAATACTCATACATGCTACAACATGGATGAACCTGAAAACATTATGCTAGGTAAAATAAGCCAATCAAAAAAGAAAAAAAAATATATGACTCTACTTATATGATCAACCTAGAATATGCAAAGTCATAGAGACAAAGTAGAATAGAGGTTACCAGGGGCTGAGGAGTGGGAGGCAGTGAGTTATTCTTTAATGGGAACAGAATTTAATTGGAGTGATGAAAACATTCTGCAAATGGAGGGTGCTAATGGATGCACAACACTGTGAATGTACTTAAGTGCCACTGAATTGTACACTTCAAAATGGTTAAAATGGTAAACTTTATGTTATATACATTTTACCACAGTAAAATAAGTCATGAGTTAAAAGAAAAAAACAAAAGGAATGAAGTATCCATACATTACACAACATGGATGAAACTGGAAAATATCACGTTAAGTGAAATAAGCCAGACACAAAAGGACAAATATTGTGTGATTCCACTCATACGAAGTACACAGAATAGGCAAACTCATACAGACAGAAAGCAGATTAGCTTTCTGCGGATGAGCAGGAGGGAGGAAGTAGGAGCTAATGTTTAACAGTTACAGAGTTTCTGTTTGGGTTAATGAAAAGGTTTTGGAAATAGTGATGAGAGGTGCATAACAGAGCTAATGTAATTAATGTGACTGAATTATACTTAGAATGATTAAAATAGCAAATTTTATGATATATACATAACCACAATAAAAAATAAATGCCTTACTTTTCAAAAAATATCCACTTTTAAGACAAAAGGAGGTAGTAAAGGTGAAAAAGAGGGGGAAAGTAGTTATGAAACAAAACATGAAAACAAAAAGCAAAATATCAGGTATAAATCCAAAAATAATATTAACATGAGGAGGGCAGACAGCAGAAGCAAGAAGAACTACAATCCTGAAGACTGTGGAATGAAAACCACATTCACAGAGAGAGAGACAAAATGAAAAGCCAGAGGACTATGTACCAGATAAATGAACAAGATAAAACCCCAGAAAAACAACTAAATGTAGTAGATAGGCAACCCTCCAGAAAAAGAATCAGAATACTGACAGTGAAGATGATCCAGGACCTCGGAAAAGAATGGAGGCAAAGATCAACAAGATGGAAGAAATGCTTAACAGAGACCTAGAAGAATTAAAGAACAAACACCTAGAAGAATCAAAGAACAAACAAAGATGAAAAATAAAATAACTGAAATGAAAAATACACTAGAAGGAATCATAGCAGAATAACTAAGACAGAAGAACGGATAAGTGACCTGAAAGAGAGAATCGTGGAAATAACTACTGCAGAGCAGAATAAAGAAAAAAGAATGAAAAGAATTGAGGACAGTCTCAGAGAGCTCTGGGACAATATTAAACTTACCAACATTCGAATTACAGGGGTCCCAGAAGAAGAAGAAGAGAAAAAGAAAGGGACTGAGAAAATATTTGAAGAGATCAGAGTTTAAAACTTCCCTAATATGGGAAAGGAAATAGTTAATCAACTCTAGGAAGCACACAGACTGCCATACAGGAAAAATCCAGGGAGAAACACACCAAGACACATATGAATCAAACTATCAAAAATTAAATACAAAGAAAAAATATTAAAAGCAGCAAGGGAAAAATAACACACAAGGGAATCCCCATAAGGTTATTAACAGCTGATCTTTCAGAAGAAACTCTGCAATCCAGAAGGGAGGGTTAGGACATATTTAAAGTGATGAAAGGGGAAAACCTACAACCAAGATTACTCTACCCAGCAAGGATCTCATTCAGATTTGATGGAGAAATCAAAAGCTTTACAGACAAGCAAAAGCTAAGAGAATTCAGCACCATCAAACCAGCTCTACAACAAATGCTAAAGGAATGTCTCTAAGTGGGAAACACAAGAGAAGAAAAGGACCTACAAAAGCAAACCAAAAACAATTAAGAAAATGTCAACAGGAATATACATATTGATAATTGCCTTAAATGTGAATGGATTAAATGCTCCAACCAAAAGACACAGGCTTGCTGAATGGATACAAACACAAGACCCATATATATGCTGTCTACAGGAGACCCACTTCAGACCTAGGGACACATACAGACTGAAAGTGAGGGGATGGAAAAAGATATTCCATGCAAATGTAAATCAAAAGAAAGCTGGAGTAGCAATATTCATCAGATAAAATGGAGTACAAAATAAAGAATGTTACAATAGACAAGGAAGGGCACTACATAATGATCAAGGGATCAACCCAAGAAGAAGATATAACAATTATAAATATATATGCACCCAAGACAGGAGCACCTCAATACATAAGGCAACTGCTAACAGCTATAAAAGAGGAAATCAACAGTAACACAATAATACTGGGGGACTTCAACACCTCACTTACACCAATGGACAGATTAGCCAGACAGAAAATAAATAAGGAAACAGAAGCTTTAAATGACACAATAGACCAGGTAGATTTAATTGATATTTATAGGACATACCAACCAAAAACAGAAGATTACCCTTTCTTCTCAAGTGCACACAAAACACTGTCCAGGACAGATCACATATTGGGTCACAAATCAAGCCTTGGTAAATTTAAGAAAACTGAAAGCATATCAAGCATTTTTTCTGACCACAATGCTATGAGATTAGAAATAATTTACAGGGGAAAAAATGTAAAAAACACAAACACATGGAGACTAAACGATATGTTACTAAATAACCAAGAGATCACTGAAGAAGTCAAAGAGGAAATCAAAACATACCTAGACACAAATGACAATGAAAACACAATTATCCAAAACCTATGGGATGCAGCAAAAGCAGTTCTAAGAGAGAAGTTTATAGCAATACAAGCCTACCTCAAGAAACAAGAAAAATCTCAAATAAACAATCTAACCTTACACCTAAAGGAACTAGAGAAAGATGAACAAAAAAACCCCCAAAGTTAGCAGAAGGAAAGAAATCATAAAGATCACAGCAGAAATAAATGAAATAGAAAAAAAGAAAATATCAAAGATCAATAAAACTAAAAGCTGGTTCTTTGAGAAGATAAACAAAATTGATAAACCTTTAGCCAGACTCATCAAGAAAAAGAGGGAAAGGACTCAAATCAACAAAATTATAAATGAAAAAGGAGAAGTTACAATGGACCCCGCAGAAATACAAAGCATCATAAGAGACTACGACAAGCAACTCTATGCCAATAAAATGGACAGCCTGGAAGAAATGGACAAATTCTTAGAAATGTATAACCTGCCAAGGCCGAACCAGGAAGAAACAGAAAATATGAACAGACCAATCACAAGTAATGAAACTGAAACTGTGATTAAAAATATCCAAACAGGGCTTCCCTGGTGGCGCAGTGGTTGAGAACCTGCCTGCTAATGCAGGGGACACGGGTTCGAGCCCTGGTCTGGGAGGATCCCACATGCCGCGGAGCAACTAGGCCCGTGAGCCACAACTACTGAGCCTGCGCATCTGGAGCCTGTGCTCCGCAGCAAGAGAGGCCGCCAACAGTGAGAGGCCCGTGCACTGCGATGAAGAGTGGCCCCCGCTTGCCACAACTAGAGAAAGCCCTCGCACAGAAACGAAGACGCAACACAGCAAAAATAAATCAATCAATAAATAAACTCCTACCCCCAACATCTTCTTTAAAAAAAAAAATATCCAAACAGGGCTTCCCTGGTGGCACATTGGTTGACAGTCCGCCTGCCAATGCAGGGGACATGGGTTAATGCCCCGGTCCGGGAAGATCCCACATGCCGTGGAGCAGCTAGGGCCGTGAGCCATGGCCACTGAGCCTGCGCGTCGGGAGCCTGTGCTCCTCAATGGGAGAGGCCACAACAGTGAGAGGCCCACATACTGCAAAAAAAAAAAAAAAAAAACATGCAAACAAACAAAAGTCCAGGGCCAGATGGCTTAACAGGTGAATTCTATCAAACATTTCGAAAAGAGCCAACACCCATTCTTCTCAAACACTTCCACAAAACTGCAGAGGAAGGAACTCCAAACTCATTCTACGAGGCCACCATCACCCTGATACCAAAACCAGACAGAGATACGACAAAAAAAGAAAATTAATGATTAATATCACTGATGAAGATAGATGCAAAAATCCTCAACAAAATACTAGCAAACAGAATCCAACTACACATTAAAAGGATCATACACCATGATCAAGTAGAATTTATCCCAGGGATGCAAGGATTCTTCAATATATGTAAATCAATTGATGCGATACACCATATTAACAAACTGAAGAATAAAAACCCTATGATCATCTCAACAGATGCAGAAAAAGCTTTTGAGAAAATTCAACACCCACTTATGATAAAAACTCTCCAGAAAGTAGGCATAGAGGGAACCTACCTCAACATAATAAAGGCCATATATGACAAACCCACAGCAAACGTCATTCTCAATGGTGAAAAACCGAAAGCATTTCCTCTAAGATCAGGAAGAAGACAAGGATGTCCACTCTTGCCACTATTACTCAACACAGTTTTGGATATCCTAGCCACAGCAATCAGAGAAGGAAAAGAAATAAAATGAATCCAAATCGGAAAAGAAGAAGTAAAACTGTCACTGCAGATGACATGATACTATACATAGATAATCCTAAAGATACCACCAGAAAACTCCTAGAGCCAATCAGTGAACTTGGTAAAGTTACAGGATACAAAATTAATGCACAGAAATCTCTGGCATTCATATACAGTAACAACAAAAGATCAGAATGAGAAATTAAGGAAATAATCCCATTCACCATTGCAACAGAAAGAATAAAATACATAGGAATAAACCTACCTAAGGAGACAAAAGACCTATACTCACAAAACTATAAGACACTGATGAAAGAAATCAAAGATGACACAAACAGATGGAGAAATATACCATGTTCTTGGATTGGAAGAATAAATACTGTCAAAAAGACTATTCTACCCAAAGCAATCTACAGATTCAATGCAATCCCTATCAAATTACTAATGCCATTTTTCACAGAACTAGAACAAAAAATTTCACAATTTGTATGGAAATGCAGAAGTCCCAGAATAGCCAAAGCAATCTTAAGGAAAAAAAATGGAGCTGGAGGAATCAGGCTCCCTGACTTCAAACTATACTACAAAGTTACAGTAATCAAATCAGCATGGTACTGGCACAAAAAGAGAAATATAGATCAATGAAACAGGATAGAAAGCCCATAAATAAATGCACACACCAACGGTCAATTAATCTACAACAAACGAGGCAAGAATATACAATGGAGAAAAGACAGTCTCTTCAATAAGTGGTGCTGGGAAAACTGGACAGCTACATGTAAAAGAATGAAATTAGAACAGTCCCTAACACCATACACAAAAATAAACTCAAAATGGATTAAAGACCTAAATGTAAAACTGGACACTATAAAACTCTTAAAGGAAAACATAGGAAGAACACTCTTTTACATAAATCACAACAAGATCTTTTTTGACCCACCTCCTAGAGTAATGGAAATAAAAACAAAAATAAACAAGTGTGAACTAATGAATCTTAAAAGCTTTTTCACAGCAAAGGAAACCATAAACAAGACGAAAAGACAACTGTCAGAATGGGAGAAAATATTTGCAAACGAATCAACAGACAAAGGATTAATCTCCAAAATATATAAACAGCTCATGGAGCTCAAAATCAAAAAAGCAAACAACCCAATCCAAAAATGGGATGAAGACCTAAACAGACATTTCTCCAAAGAAGACATACAGATGGCCAAGAGGCACATGAAAAGATACTCAACATCACTAATTATTAGAGAAATGCAAATCAAAACTACAATGAGGTATCACCTCACACCAGTTAGAATCATCAGAAAATCTACAAACAGAAAATGCTGGAGAGGGAGTGGAGAAAAGAGAACCCTCTTGCTTTGTTGGTGGGAATGTAAATTGATACAGCCACTATGGAGAATAGTATGGAGGTTCCTCAGAAAACTAAATATAGATCTACCAGATGACCCAGCAATCCCACTACTGGGCATATACCCAGAGAGAGCTATAATTTAAAAAGACACATGCACCCCAATATTCATTGCAGCACTATTTACAATAGCTAGGTCATGGAAGCAACCTAAATGCCCATCGATGAATGGATAAAAAAGATGTGGTACATATATATAATGGAATATTACTCAGCCATTAAAAGGAATGAAATTGGGTCATTTGTAAAGACGTGGATGGATCTAGAGACTGTCATACACAGTGAAGTAAGTCAGAAAGAGAAAAACAAGTATCGTATATTAACACATATATGTGGAATCTAGAAAAATGGTATAGATGACCTGGTTTGCAAGGCAGAAATAGAGACACAGATGTAGAGAACAAACGTATGTACACCAAGGGGGGAAAGCGGGAGGGGGTGGTGGTGGTTGGATGAATTGGGAGATTGGGATTGACATATATACACTAATATGTATAAAACAGATAACTAATAAGAACCTGCTATAAAAATAAGCAAATTAAATTTAAAAAATATTAACATGAAATATGAATGGATTAAACAATACAGTCAGATGGCAGGGATTTTCAGACTGAATTAAAAAACGAGATCCAACTATATGCTGTTGATGAGAGACACACTTTAGATTCAAAGAAACAAAGAGGATGAAAGTAAAGGAATGGAAGAAGATATACCATGTAAATAACAACCATAAGAGCACTAAAGTAGCTATACTAATATCAGACAAAACAGACTTCAAAACAAAAGAAAATGTTACTAGAGATAAAGAAGGATATTTTGTAATGATAAAAAGGCTAATCCATCAGGAAGATATAACAATTATAAACATATATGGACCTAACAACAGAGCCCCAAAATACATGAAGCAAAAGTCAACAATATTGAATGGAGAGGTACATAATTAAACAATGATATTTGGGGATGTCAGTGTCCCACTTTCAATAATGCATATTACAACTAGGCAGAGCATCAAAAAGGATACAGAAGATTTGAACAACACTATGAACCTACTAACCTAACAGACAACTACACCACACTGCACCAGATAACAGCAGACTACACATTCTTCTAGAATGGAACACATTCTGGGCCTTAAAAAGCCTCAGTTGACTTAACAGGATTGAAATCATACAAAATATGTTCTCTCCTTACATGGAAATAAATTAGAAGTCAAGAACAAAAAGAAGTTATTTGGAAATTAAACAACACACTCCTAAATAACCAACAGGTCAAAGAATAAATCACAAGGGAAATTAGAAAATACCTTGAGCTGAATGAAAAGGAAAACAAAACATACCAAAACTTATTGGATGGAACTAAAGCAATGGTTAGGGGAAATATCCTAGCCATAAACAGCAATATTAAAAAAGATCTCAACCTTTCATCTTAGGGGGGAAAAAAAGCCAGCACACTAAACCTAAAGCAAGCAGAGGGGAAAAGTCATAAAGATTACAGTGGAAATAAATGGAATAGAATACTTAAAAAAACAATAGAGAAAATCACAAAAACCAAAAATTGGTTCACTGAAAAGATCCAACAAATTGACAAAACTTTAGCTAGCTAGACTAACCAAGAAGAGAAAAGACTCAAATTACTAAAATCAGGAATCAAATAGGGGTGACATCACTACTGACATTTGGAGAAAGACTATTCATAAATCTCTTAATCTCTCCAAATTTCCATTTCCTTATCTGTACAAGATGAAGTTGATCGATATCATTTTTTAAACTCTAAGCAGATGAATCATTTTTTTCAAACAAAATCTTAAAAGGACATACTACATAGGAAACTGATTAAAGCCTAATTTCTCTGAAGCAAGATGGGGATCTTGGAGAAGTGTGAGTAAGTCTCCTCCTCTTAAAGGAGATTCTGAAGCTCTTCTGGCAGAACCTAAGGGTAACACAGAACACAGTTTCTTAATTTCTGAACTAGATGATCTGTAAGGGTTCTTACAGCTATAAAGTGTTATCTATAGTAAATTATCTTCTTATTAAAATTTCTACTATACAATTTGTTATATTTCCACAAGATGGTGCTAATACATTCCATTTTCCATTAAAACATGTCTTCTATATGATCATTTTTACAGTTAATAATTTTATCATAGTCTATGATCATATAATACCCTTAACTTTTCAAAGTACTATTGTATTACTTATGTTATCTTCATTACAAGCCACCTACACAAATAATGTCGCACTAATTTTTCAGATGATGAAAAGTAACCCAAGGTCACACAGTTGATTAGTAACAGGTTTTCTAATGCTAGCTCTGTGCTCTTTCCCTAGATCACACTGCCTGATTACAGATAATATTGTCAAAATCTCAAGGTCTCAGGCTGAGACAGAAGCAAAAATAAAGCAATGAATATTAAGTAGCATTAAAACTGATACAAACTGCCCTTGGGCTCATATACTGAACCGTTAATATTTGTGCATATAAATACATTTATGTATATTTCCTTTGTTGTTTCCCTTCTTATTAGAAGACCTCTGGTGTCACATATTCCTATACAACCATAGTAAAGGCTAAAATACTGATAAATAAAAATATCTCATTAATACTGTCCTTATTGTAAACATAACTACTTTCTAAAACCGTCATAGAAATTACATAATCTGGGTTTACTAACTCTAAGCACTATAAATTTAGAAACTAACACTATAATTTTTGTTAAATTCTCCTCTTTTGATTCCGTAAGAGATACAAAAAGTTTTATAGGACAGGAAAGAAACACACTTCTCTTCCCACTTGAGGATACTACATCTAACATAAAAACTATCCCCAACTACTAAGAAACAACTCACATTAGCTGCCAACTAAGACAGGCTTTAGATTCGTTTTAGAGAAATTTAAAATGGTGTTAGAAAAGGAGCTAAAAAATTACTCCTCCTCTAACATACTACATACCCAATTATTTATTCACATCCAAAAGTCTAGCAACATTAAGTTTAGGGGGTGTGTGTGTGTGTGTGTGTGTGTGTGTGTGTTTAAGAAAATACGAAATGAGACCTTATGGTCTCAGAAGGATGCTAAAGAAATCATGCTTTCTTTGGATGCTGAGAGGAGAAAAGCAACCCAGGCCTCTCACACAAGGAGCTGAGAAATATCCTCATTTTTGGTAACCTACAAAGGCCTCTCCTCTTCAGAAATTTAGCACTTAGTCTCTGACATGTAGGTTAAGGCAACAGGGTCATTTAAATTTCAGTTATTAAGATCAATATTAGATTATTTTTTACAAAACACTTTGAGGGTTTTATCCAATTCTTCAGGATTCTATCCAATTCAAATGTTTTCTGTCATTTTCCCAATTTATTTCACTGTCTCTACTACAAGAGGTCACCAATTAGGAATTTTCCTGTGTATAGTTTTGGGCTCAGTTTCATTTCACTAACCTTCTTTATTTACTATACGTTTTGTAAAAACTCAACTCCTTAAATCTTCCAAATACATGTCAAGGATTCTCACGTTTTCCTTGTCGTTTAATATATTAAGAGTTTTTAAAAACTATTTTTGAAAAAAGATAAAAAGAACAAAGTAAAATGTTAATACTAAGCATTTATGAGTGTGGGATTACAGGGGACTTTTACTTTCCATATTACTTTTTCTGCGACATTTAAATTTTTATATTTAGCACATATAACTGCTTTAATCAGCAAAGAAGTTTTTTTTGTTGTTTTTGGGGGGTTTTTTTTTGCGGTACGCAGGCCTCTCACTGCAGTGGCCTCTCCCGTTGCGGAGCACAGGCTCTGGACATGCAGGCTCAGCGGCCATGGCTTACGGGCCCAGCCGCTCCGCGGCATGTGGGATCTTCCCGAAACAGGGCACGAACACGTGTCCCCTGCATCGGCAGGCAGACTCTCAACCACTGCGCCACCAGGGAAGCCCAGCAAATAAGTTTTTATAAATTAATTCTATTTATTTATTTTTAATTTGGCCACTCAGCATGGCATGTGGGATCTCAGTTCCTGACCAGGGATCGACGCCATGCTCACTGTACCGGAAGTGCAGAGTCTTAACCAATGGACCACCAGGGAAGTCCCCAATCAGCAAAGAAGTTTTAAACATTATTTTTACTATATCCATGGGTATTACCCTTTCATTTTGATTCTTCGCTCCCAAATTTAATTTGCCGTAATTAGAAAATAGGCCTTATAGCAAAAGGGGAAAAGTAAGGCTCCCCAAGTGTTTACCAGCCAGTAGCTCCAAGGAACACAGGAGTGAATTAGAAAGAACTACTAGAAATCAAGGAAAAATTATCCTTGATAAAGAATATGATTAAGGTGGGACTTCCTGGTGGTGCAGTGGTTAAGAATCCGCCTGCCAATGCAGGGGACACGGGTTTGAGCCCTGGTCCAGGAAGATCCTACATGTCGCGGAACAACTAAGCCCGTGTGCCACAACTACTGAGCCCATGTGCCACAACTACTGAGCCCATGTGCCACAACTACTGAAGCTCACGTGCCTAGAGCCCGTGCTCCACAACAAAAGAAGCCAGTGCAATGAGAAGCCTACGCACCGCAAGGAAGAGTAGCCCCCGCTCACTGCAACTAGAGAAAGCCCATGTGCAGCAATGAAGACCCAACGCAGCCAAAAATAAATAAATAAAATAAATAAGTTTTTAAAAATAAATAAATAAATTCTATCATGATAAAAAAAAGAATATGACTAAGATATGGGGATGAGGACATTCTTCTCCCAGGGGAAAAATAATCTCCAAAGTCTTTACAGTAAATCAGTGTAATTGCAAAGCCTTTTGAGTTGGACTCATTTCTATTGTTTGGTTTACAGTACTTCTTGTATAATACTAATTAGTTAGAGCGCAATTTCTGTAAACCTTTTCTAAAAAGCCAAGTTCAGCAAAATATATGCCCAAATTGTTAGATAGGACTTTAAAAGACTAAACACTAAATTTAAATTCTACCAGGGCAACTGAGAGGCCACTAACAAATCCCCTAGAGTGCAGAAGAAAGTTCTATATCAAGAGTCTCTTCCCACCTACTTATTCTTGCCTCTGCCAGGAGCAGACAGAGGAGCTCAGTATAGCAAGAATTACAAAAGGGGAGAAAAAGAAAAACTGTACTTTATTAAACAAGAAAACCTCTTAAACATATTTCCAAAGCTCGTTTCAAAGATCTGAAATTTTATATTCTGTGGAGTCCTAACTGAATTTGTCATTTGAATACACTGAGGCAGGTACCTTGACGCCAACAGTAAAGTAAGATTAAGGATTCCCAATTTCATTCAGAATTATAGCGGCCCTTCTTAATCTGTGGCATCTCTAATAAGGGGACATAATCAAAAAAGTGTGTCAGAGGGACTTCCCTGGTGGCACAATGGTTAAGAGTCCGCCTGCCAATGCAGGGGACACGGGTTCGATCCCCAGTCCAGGAAGATCCCACATGCCATGGAGTAGCTAAGCCCGTGAGCCACAACTACTGAGCCTGTGCTCTAGAGCCCACAAGCCACAACTACCGAGCCTGCGTGCCACAACTACTGAAGCCTGCGTGCCTAGAGCCCATGCTCCGCAACAAGAGAAGCCACCACGATGTGAATCCTGCACACCGCAACGAAGAGTAGCCCCCGCTGGCTGCAACTAGAGAAAGCCTGCATGCAGCAAAGAAGACCCAAAGCAGCCAAAAATAAATAAAATTTTTAAAAATCCCCCCCCGGAAAAAAATGTGGCAGAAATCAAGGAAAGCAGCAGCTGTTTATGAAGTTTTCTTAGCAAAAGAAAAGGCAAGAGGGAGACAAAGACTGACCAAGGTCCTAAACTGAGATCTGTTAACAAGAACTGAGAGAAAGAAAAGAGCTTTATAAGCAATACCCACTACCACCCTTTATGTTCTAGGCTTCGACTTCAACAAAATTCTAATATACTACAGCAATTTTGGTATCCTACCATTTGTGAAAAAATGAGGGGTTTCCCTTTTAGACTGAATGGGTATTTCCAAATTGTATGTAACCACTAGCTTAAGATATCCACTGTTCTCAAAAGAGTTAAGCCTGTAGAAAGTACACTCACCTTCCATGCCCTCCTTCTAGTACAAAACCTACAGAGAAAGGTGCTTAATTAGCAGCTATTCATTCCTGCTTGTATCACCAACTGCTCCCAACAGTTTTCTCAACACACAGATAATTAAAGCACAAAGAAGAACTGCCCCCAAGAATGGCAGTATATGATAAAAAGATGTGGGTGTCTGTCTTTATAATATTTTTACCTGGGAAGTCAACAAGTAATCTACGTTTGATTTCACTGTGATAAATTTAAGAATATACTAGTGAAGCAGTCACATTAGTGCCCATTTGCAGTAAATAGCAAACACATCACCTAGCGATAGCAGCAGCTACTGCCATATATTGAGCAGTTTCTATTTCCCAAGCATGTTACTAAACACTCTACAATATATGCATCATCGTATTTAATCTCTAGAATAATTCTAAAAAGTAGGTATCACAATGTCGATAATTATTTTTGCCTCTTTTTAAATACATTAAAATACAACCCTTTTCAAGGCATTTGACAATACTTCACTAAGTTATTTTTATATCCCCAAGAGATGTGGAAAAATAATCTGGCAGAAAGATTAAAATAATATATAATAACTAGGGCTAGAATTCAAGTCCTTCCTGTTTTTCCCAATCTCATTCTAGTGACAAGAATACAAAAAGAATCAAAAATATAGTGGTGCTCTATAAATTTATTATTATCTAAATATGACTGTGGGTCAAATAATGTTCCTAATAATACAGACACTAAACAGAGTAAAAATCTGATATAGTCAGCTTATGATATAAATATCAGTCATGCTCTATCACTGTCATATTTTCCTTCTGTACGGTTTTCTAAAAAAGATGATGACAGATAAGAGATCAACAATCCATGGCATATACAATAATAACCTACATTTATGCCACTTCAAGCCTCAGCCTACTCTTATAAGCAGTTGCTAGAGAGCATTCATGTTTATGTTCATTCTGGCATAAACTACAGGCTCACCTCCATAGTCTTAAGCTTCCAGAAGCCATCCATGGCACCACAGTATCCTTTTTTTCTTTTTTTTTTTTTGTCCTTCCCATTCCTGTCTCCTTGGCATACTAATCTTTTGACAGGTTGATGCCATAACTTTTGTGATTGCTGCTCCCCTAAATACTGCCAAATCCTGGAATAGAACTCACTCAATTCACTTTATAAAAAGGTTGTTCATTTAAAGGAAACTTATTGTAAACCTATGCTAAACTAGCTAGCTCCTTTGGTATATTTTTAATAATTCAATTGATAAATGTGATTTACAATAAACATTTCAGGTATATTCCACTTGTATGAAACATTCTAAATTGAGACAAGTATATCTCTTGTAACTGCATAAGCCTGCTCTGTCAGGCATAGTTCGTTACAGAGTTTGATCAATCTTTGAGCTCTAAAAAGTCTTTTACATAAACAAGTTATTTGCATAAGTATTTTATTAGAGATATATACACCTATGAGTACTATAATCTTAATGACCATATTTCTATTTATTTCATTAATGGTAAATGTAATTTTCACAATAGTTAGACTAATCAAAAGAATATCTCCAAATAACTAGAACTAACCCCATACTCAAAGAAGGGAAACATTTAGGAATTGATTTGCTATATTTTACTCCATAATCGTCTGATATTCAAAAGACTTGGGACTTCCCTGGTGGTGCAGTGGTTAAGAATCCACCTGCCAATGCAGGGGACACAGGTTCGAGCCCTGGTCCGGGAAGATCCCACATGCCGCAGAGCAACTAAGCCCATGCGCCACAACTACTGAGCCTGCACTCTAGAGCCCACGAGCCACAACTTACTGAAGCCCGCACACCTAGAGCCCGCGCTCTGCAACAAGAGAAGCCACTGCAATGAGAGGCCCGCACACTGCAAAGAAGAGTAGCCCCCACTCGCCACAACTAGAGAAAGTCCATGCGCAGCAACGAAGACCCAACATAGCCAAAAATTAATTAATTAATTAATTTAAAAGGAAAAGAAAATTCGAAGCACTTTATCTGACATCTCCAAAAAAATAGATTTTTCACAGAAATTCACTAGCAATTACTGAGTATCTACTATTATGTCAGGACCTGTACTGGGCATAGGTATTCAGTGAAACACAGGATTCTTGCATATAGTTGCTATATTTTGCACTATTCCCTGGTATTTCCAGATTCAACACAACAGTACAAATCTTAGTGTAGTTCTAAGCGTATAGTAAGTGCTTAATATATACTTACTTAACTGATATTAAAATACCAAGATTCTCTTAAGACTAATAATTTTAGGTGATCCTACTATTTACCCACCTGCCCTTATACTCTGGGGTTAGCAGACAGCAATACATACCAAAGCAAAAAATAAGGATTTCCATATTCTTGATGAAGATACACAGGAGGAATGGAGGGAGAACATGCTTTTATGTTATTAACAATAGAATACATTTTTCTATCAACTGGCAACATATAAGAATAATAAACAATACATGTTAAAGGAGTAACTAAATTTAGCATGTTGACTTTTGAAATCAGAAAATGTTTAAACTGCCAAATTACCCTATAGTAAGTATTAACTGAACTCTGTGATAATAATCGTTAATTTATATTCATTATTTTATTATATTACCTGAGCCAGAAAGAACTTTCTTCATATTTATTCTGCTTGTAGGCTTCTATTCCAAAGCTATAACAGAGAATATGAAGATATCCGCTCTACAATATTAAAAAAAAAAAACAGGATACGTCAGATTCATGATTCTCTTAACGTTAAAAAAATCTATAGCATTTCAGAGTCTTTAAGACATACTTAGTGTTTTGTACATCAAAATAACCCACTCATCCTTATCAAAACCTCTCAATTTATATAAAGAGGAGCTAAAAAATATTCAGGGTGTGGCATTAGTTACCTATGGAAAGGTAATACAATACATTACTAAAAGGTCCTTTGTAACAGGAAATGGGAAAACTAATCATTGCCCAGCAAAAGAGCAGGCTAAAATGCCTCTGTAGGTTGCCAGATTCAGTAAAAGGCATTAGAAAAGAGTATATTCAAAGAAAACAAAATCACCACTGAGGGGGGCAAAAAAATGAATGAATACCTTTCAAAATTAAGACAACTTTAAAAAACGTGAAATGTGTCCAAAGCACTATCTAGTCATAAGACTTATTTAGAAAGTTAATTTAATGGATCTCTTGATAACAACAAAAATTTCCTTTACATAAATTACCACTGAGATGAAGGTAGGAACAAGTATGTCAATGATGCCATAGGAAAATACTCTTACAGATTAATCAGCATCTCAGTTGCTGTGTGAATGTCATATCATACAGAATTTTCATTCATCAAAGTACTGGGAAATGGCATAAAAGAAAAAAAAACTTAATTCTAATAATTTACCCAAATATCCCATCACTATTTATAGAAACCATCTATCCAGAAACTGATTATATCCATATAAAGGAGTCCTTTATAAGTTTAACCTGAGTAAGACTACAGAAGCAGATCCTCAATTAAGAATCCAAGATCTGAGGGAAGTTATTCATAAGTAATGTGTAAAGAGCTGTCTTGCTTCAAAAAAGTTGCCCTTTGAATTACAGTACAGTACATTCAGAAAGTAGAAGTTCAATATGCATGCCTGAGCACATCAGACCTACTGCATATTTGAATCTAAAATAAAGAACAGTCTTGGTAATGTGGGTCTGGCAAGAATCCAGAAGTATTTAAATGCATTCTCGACATTTCAGCAGAAAAATTTCAGCAGAAAAAGCTTAACTCATTCCATGCCCCAGATCCCATAGGTTCACACAGGGCTACACCAGTTATGTAGCTATACTGGAATAATGCAGCTTATACCCACTTGCTGTAGAGAGGCTTGCAACTAACTTACACAGAGAAAATTGGAAAGTAAAACTTTTGATGAACATTTAAATGTACTGAGTCTTTATTCAATTTCCTCAGTGTTTTTTTTTCTTCCCTCACAATCCCTTCAAGTGTACTTACATTATATACTACTTCCTAAGGGAGAAAAGAATACAAAACAATAAACTTATAAGACCAAAGCTACAAAATACTAAGATATCTTTCAAGAAACCTGCACAATATTTTCAATGTAATGACCGAAAAAAAATCTTTTAACTACCAGTACTGCTCCGTTCACTCATTCATTTATATATTCAATGATAAATATTTACTAAGCATGTCTTATCTATTAGGTACTATTTTAGGCCTTAGAGACATATCAGTGAACAAAGCAGACAAAAATCTCTGTCCTCATGAAACATTTCTAATGGGGTATTTAGTACTAAGATTTATACAAATATCTCTTTAAAAAATACGTTCCTGGCCTTCCATGGAGTGGTAACATCTCATTTTGCAAGTAATACACAGTGGCAAAAAAACACAAAGAAGGTAGATCTGTAAGTCTGTTGTATATTGGTCATATAGAAACGGACTTATGGGACCAGAACTCATGGAATCTCTAGAAACTCCAGCCACTGCTACATCTACTGGCCCAGAAATAGAAGATCCAACCGAATACCTAATTTACAATGCCACGATGAGACTATACAGATGATTTTTAAAACTCAGTTAGATACTGCAGCTGAAAATGAGTTTGATCACTAACTTGAGTTCAGTATGAGGCTTCTTAAAAAAATATTTATTTATTTATTAGGCTGTGCTGGGTCTTAGCTGCAGCACGCGGGATCTTCGTTGAGGTGTGCAGGACCTTTAGTTACGGCATGTGGGATCTTTTAGTTGCGGCATGCGGGCTCTTAGTTGTGGCATGAGGGATCTATTGATAGTTCCCTGACCAGGGATTGAACCCGTGCCCGCTGCATTGGAAGCACGGAATCTTAACCACTGGACCACCAGGGAAGTCCCCTTTTTATTTTTAATTAACTAGATGATTTCATTTTTTGTGAATTACTTTATAAATTAGGTTGTTAAAATTCAGAAAAAGCAAACCTATTATTTTTTTAGTTCTAAGTTATTTTTCTTTGTGATTTTGCTGTCTTTTAAACATTTATAGATCATGTATTTTTACATTTTGTTCAATTATAATTGTGTAACAATAATTGAATGATAATTGCCTGCGTTTCTTCCTTAATGGCTTTAAGACGTTTACCTTCCAATCCTCCCTTACTCAGCTTTCTCTAATCCTCAGATGTCTCAGTAATAATAAACAATAGGTCATTCGTTATTTCTCCTGGTGCTCTAAGATACAATTTTCCAAACACTTTATTTCTCTGCCTCTGAACAATACAGCATTATCTTCTGCCATCATGTCAACACCTTAAGTAATTCCTAATCTAGTTTTGGGATACAGGAAGGATGTCTCAGAAATAAGAGAGTTGGCTTATTTAATTCATTAATTCTTTTTAAGTGAATAACACTACAGTTAGCTCCTCTCCAACCTTTATCTGATCATTTCCTCTCATTATAAGATTTCTTGCCCTGGATTTTCAGGTCTTGTCTAAACCTTAAGCCCATCAAAAGCACACTAAATAATTTCACTGACCTTTAGAATGAAAATCATGAGTTTCCTAACAGTATAGTTTTATCAATCACCTTCTAAACAATATACAAACTCTTAACTCTGAACTTCAAGGTCCTTTACTGGTAGCCCCATCCTAACGAAGGCATAGTTAATAATTACTTTTCTGTTACATATCCTTGATCCTCTAATTCAGTCCTTTCCCCTCTCTTTACATTTGCTTTTCCCTTTATCATCTCTAACTCTGTGCAACATACCAAACGTTTTCTTTCCCTAAACACCAGCTATGAGTCTCTTTTCGTATCTTTCAATATGCAATTCAATGTCCATTTACTCTACAAAGCATATTAAAGAAAGGTGTCCGTCCTCTAGTCATTTATAATGTGAAATAGATAGCAACAGAGCTAGAGACAAAAGAAAGAGATGGTAAAAACATGCAAATGCAAACAATCCAAGAAACTTTACAGATGAAATTATTAGAATTAATAAAAGAGTTCAGAGAAGTTGCTGGATATTAAATAAACATTTAAAAGCAACTGCTTTTAAATGCAACCAATGACAAACAAATAAAAATGTAAACTCTATCACTTATGACAGCAAGTTGACTGAAATATCTTTATACAGAAAATTACAAAACTACGTTGAAATACATTAAAGAAGACTATATAAATTAGGACATATCACATTCATTGATAAGAAGACTCAACATTATAAAGACAGTGATACTCTCCAAATTAATTATAAATCAAATGCCATTTCAATCAAAATTTCAATAGTTTTTCACCAAACTTGACAAGGTGACTCTATAAGGAATATAGAAGAGTAAAAGGCCCAGAACAGCTAAAACAACATTGAAGAAGAATAAAGTAAAAGGACTTATGCTATCAAGACTATACTGAGTTAAATAATGCCCTCCTCCCAAAATTCATGTCCATCTGGAACCAGTGAACTTTACCTTATTTGGAAATAGGGTCTTTGCAGTATAATCAAGGTGAGGTAATACTGGATTAGGGTGCATCCTAAATCCATCATGACTGTCCTTACAAAAACAGAACTCAAAAATAATACAGATAAAATGTAATTCTAAAAATGTTCATCTAACCCACAGGAAGGTGGGAAAAAGTAGACAGGAAACAAAAAGCAGAGAAAACAAACAAAAAAGCCAGCATCACATTCCTGTTAAAGATGTCAGACTGAGCACACACAACTACCTCTGCTCTCTCCTAACACCCCAGTAAAATGATAGTAAAAGAAGAAAAGTTTTTAATTGTGGTAAAAAGCATGTAACGAAATGTACCATCTTAACCATTTTTAAGTGTAGAATTTAGTAGTGTTAACTATATTCATATTGTTGTGCAACAGATCTCCAGAACTTTTTCATCTTGTAAAACTCTTTACCCATTGAACAATAACCCTTCATTTGTCCCTCCCTAAACCACTGGCAATCACCATTCTACTTTCTGCTTCTGTGAGTTTGACTACTTTAAATACCTGGTATAGCTTACCATTCCCCCTCCCCATATCCTCAAGTCCATTCTCTAGTAGGTCTGTGTCTTTATTCCTGTCTTACCCCTAAGCTGTGACAAAGCGAGAGAGAGGCATGGACATATATACACTACCAAACGTAAGGTAGATAGCTAGTGGGAAGCAGCTGCATAGCACAGGGAGATCAGCTGGGTGCTTTGTGACAGCCTGGAGGGGTGGGATACGGAGGGTGGGAGGGAGGGAGATGCAAGAGGGAAGAGATATGGGAACATATGTATATGTATAACTGATTCACTTTGTTATAAAGCAGAAACTAACACACCATTGTAAAGCAATTATACTCCAATAAAGATGTAAAAAAAATACCTCGTATAAGGGAAATCATAAAATATTTGGCTTTTTGTGACTGACTTATTTCATTTAGTATAGCACTCTCAAGGCTCACGCACGTTGTAGCAGTTGACAGGATTTCTTTCCTTTTAAGACTGAATAATATTTCAATGTATGTGTATACTACCTTTCCTCTTTAATCCATTCATTTGTCAATGGACACCTGTGTTGCTTCCACCTCTTAACTACTGTGAATAATGCTGTAATGAACATGGGTGTGCAAATATTTCTTCAAGAACCTGCTTTCATTTCTTTTGGACATATACCCAGAATGGGATTGCTGTATTACACACTAATTCTATTTCTTAATTTTCTGAGGAACTGTCATACTGTTTTCCATAACATCTACATCATTTTACATTCTCAGCAAGTGTATGAGGGTTCCAATTTCTCCACATCCTCATCAACACTTGTAATTTTGTTGTTTTGGCCATCCTAATGAGTGTGAAGCAATATCTCATTGTGGGGACTTCCCTGGTGGTCTACTGGGTAAGATTCCACACTCCCAATGCAGGGGGCCCAGGTTCAATCCCTGGTTGGGGAACTAGATCGCGCATGCATGCCGCAACTAAGACCCGGCGCTGCCAAAATAAATAAGTAGATAAATAGATAAAGGCTGACTGCAACTTAAGAGTAAAGGAGACAAAGAACACAGTCTTAAAAAAATAGTTTAGAAAAGTCACTAAACAAACAAATAAGTACAAACCACAGCAAGAACAACAAACTGTGAGTAGTGGGAAAAATCTAACGTCCAAAGTTACTACATTATAATATTGAAAATGTCCACTTTTTAACAACAAAAAAATAAGACATACAAAGAAGCAAAAAAGTATGGTCCTTTCACAAGAAGAAAAGAAGGAAGGGAGGGAGAGAGGGAGGGAGGAAGGGAGAGAGGGAGGGAGGGAGGAAGAAAGGGAGAGAGGGAGAGAGGGAGGGAGGGAGAGAGGGAGGGAGGGAGGGAGGGAGGGAGGGAGGGAGGGAGGGAGGGAGGAAGGAAGGAAGGAAGGAAGGAAGGAAGGAAGGAAGGAAGGAAGGAAGGAAAACTGTCCCTAAGAAAGCACAGATACTGGACATAAAAGACAAAGGCTTCTTTTTTGTTTTTAATCCGCGCTGCGTGGCTTGCAGGATCTTAGTTCCCCAACCGGGGATGGAACCCAGGTCCCAGCAGGGAAAGCACAGAGTCAGTCTTAACCACTGGATCACCAGGGAATTCCAAAGATAAAGACTTTAAATCAACTGTCTTAAATATGCTCAATGAGCTAAAGCAATTCATGGAAAAAGAACTAAATGAAACTAGGATAAAAATGTCTTACCAAATAGAGGATCAATAAAGATATAGAAATTACATATATAAGAAAAGAAATTCTGGAGCTGGAAAGTACAATAATTGAAATTAAGAATTCACCACAGGGTTTCAAAAAAAGATTAGATCAGAAAGAAGAATCAACAAACTTTAAAGTAAGATCAATAGAAATTATTCAGTTTGAGGAGCAGAAAGAAAAAAGAATGAAGAACAATGAACAGAGCCTGAGACCCATGAGACAACAACAATGGATGTAAAATCAGAGTCCCTGAAGGAGAGAAGACAGAGAAAAAAGCAGAAAGAATACTCAAAGAAATACTGGCCCAAAACTTCCACATTTCATAAAAAGATACAAATCTGCAAGTCCAAGAAGCTAAACAAATTTTAAATAGAATAAACACAAAGATATCCAGGACTTCCCTGGTGGCTCAGTGGTTAAGAATCCACCTGCCGGGGCTTCCCTGGTGGCGCAGTGGTTGAGAGTCCACCTGCCGATGCAGGGGACGCAGGTTCGTGCCCCAGTCCAGGAGGATCCCACATGCCGCGGAGCGGCTGGGCCTGTGAGCCATGGCCGCTGAACCTGCGCATCCGGAGCCTGTGCTCCGCAACGGGAAGGGCCACAACAGTGAGAGGCCCACGTACTGCAAAAAAAAAAAAAAAAAAAAAAAAAAAAAAAAAAAAAAAGAGAAAGAATCCACCTGCCAATGCAGGGGACTCGGGTTCAAGCCCTGGTCCGGGAAGATCCCACATGCCGCAGAGCAACTAAGCCCATGCGTCACAACTACTGAGCCTGTGCTCTAGAGCCTGCAAGCCACAACTACTGAGCCCACGTGCCACAACTACTGAAGCCCTTGCGCCTAGAGCCCGTGTTCTACAACAAGAGAAGCCACCACAATGAAGAGTAGCCCCTGCTCGCCGCAACTAGAGAAAGTCCACACACAGCAATGAAGACCCAATGCAGCCAAAATTAAATAAATAAATTTATTAAAAACAAACAACAAGAAGAGATATCCACACTGAGACACATTATAATCAAACCATCAGAAGACAAAGAATCTTGAAGGCAACAAGCAAGATGCACTTAGTCATGTACAAGGGATCCTCAAACTTCAGCTGATTTCCCATACAAGCCAGAATGCAGTGAAATGACATATTTAAAGTGATGAAAAAACAACTTTCAACCAAAATTTCTCTATGTGGCAAAACTATCCTTTCAGAAATGAAGGAGAAATTAAGACATTCTCATATACACAAAAGTTGAGAGAGTTTGTCTCTAGTAGACCTGTTCTACAATGCTAAATAGAATTTTTCAGGCTGAAATAAAAGCATGCTAGGTAGTAATGCAAATAAATACAAATAAGGGTGAAGGTAACTAGGTAAATATAAAAGTCAGAGTTATTGTATTTTTGGTTCATAACTCCTCTTTTTTTTTTCTATACAATTTAAAGGAAAAATACACTTAAAAATAAGTATAGGGCTTCCCTGGTGGCTCAGCGGTTGAGAGTCCGCCTGCCAATGCAGGGGACACGGGTTTGTGCCCCGGTCCAGGAAGATTCCCACATGCCGTAGAGCAGCTGGGCCCATGAGCCATGGCCGCTGAGCCTGCGCGTCTGGAGCCTGTGCTCCACAACGGGAGAGGCCACAACAGTGAGAGGCCCGCATACCGCAAAAAAAAAAAAAAGTATAAGTCTATGCTAAAGGGCACATAATATACAAATATGTAATTTGTAAATGGAGATGTATAGCAGCAGACTTTTTGTATAATGTTGAAGCTAATAGGTATTGATTCAAACTGGATTCTTACAAGTTTATGACGTTAATTATATTTTTCAGAATAACCAGCAAGAAAGTAACTGAAACATATGGTGAAAAAGGTATGAGAAGGAAATCAAAATGGAATACTAGATAAAAGCAATTAAACAAAAAAGAAGGTAGTAGTGGAGGGAATGAGGAAGAAAAAGATATAAGACACATATATAGGTATATAGAAAACAAACAGGAAAATGGCAGAAGACCTTTCTTACCAGTAATTACATGTAATTTAACTCTCCAATTAAAAGGCAGAGATTGGCAGACTGGCTAAATTTTTTTTTTAAACACACCATGATCAAACTATACGCTGGTTACAAAATCTCAGTTTACATCCAAAGACAAAAATAGATTGAAAGTGAAAACATGAAAAAAAGATATTCTAAGCAAATAGGAACCAAAAGAGAGCTGAGTGCCTATACTAATATCAGTCAAAACAGACTTTAAGTCAAAAATTGTTACAAAAGACAAAGAACATTACATATTGATAAAAAGGTAAATTTATCAAGAAAATATAACAATTATAAACATATATACACCTAAAAAACAGACCCCTAAAATATATGCAGCTAAAACTGACACAAGTGAAAGGACAAACAGTTCTACAATTACAGTTGGAGATATCAACACCTCACTTTCAATCATGTACAAAGCCAGACAAAAGATCAAAAAGGAAATAGAAGACTTGAACAATACTATAAACCACCTAGACTTAATAAACATATACAGAACACTCAACCCCAAACCAGCACAATACTCATTCTCCTCAGGTACACATGGAACATTCTCCAGGATAGACCATATGTTATGCCACAAGTCTCAATAAATTTTACAACACTGAAATCATACAAAGCACCTTTTCCTACCACAATGGAATAAAACTTGAAAACTGGAAAATTCAAAAATATGTGGAAATTAAACAACAAACTCTTAAACGACCAATGGGTCAAAGAAGAAATCACAAACGAAAATTAGAAAATATGTAGAGATGAATGCAAATAAAAACACAACATACTAAAATTTATGGGATTCAGCAAAGGCAATGCTCAGAAGGAAATTTATAGCTATATACACCTACATTAAAAAAACAGATCTTACAAAACTATAATTCAAAAAAGATACATAAACCCCTATGTTCACAGCACTATTCACAATAGCCAAGAGATGGAAGCAACCTAAATGTCCATCAAAAGATGAATGGATGAAGAAGATGTGGTATATATATAAAGGAATATTAATTACTCAGCCACAAAAAATAATGAAATAATTCCATTTGCAAAAACATGGATGGACCTAGAGATTATCATACTAAGTGAAGTCAGAAAGAGAAAGACAAACACCATATGATATCACTTATATGCAGAATCTAAAATACAACACAAGTGAACTTATCTATGAAACAGAAACAGACTCACAGACATAGAGAACAGACTTGTGGTTGTCAAGGGGGAGGGGGTTGGGGGAGGGATGGATTGGGAATTTGGAATTAGGAGATGCAAACTAGTATATATAGAATGGATAAACAACAGTCCTACTGTATAGCACAGGGAACTATATTCAGTATCCTGTGATAAACCATAATGGAAAAGAATATGAAAAAGAATTATGTATAACTGAGTCACTTTGCTGTACAGCAGAAATTAACACAACACTGTAAATCAACTATACTTCAATAAAATAAATTTTAAAAATAAAGATCTCAAATCAACACGTAGGAAAAGAAGAACAAACTAAACCAAAAGCTAGCAGAAGGAAGAAAATAATAAAAAATGGAGATAAATAAAACAGAGAAAAGAAAATCAATAGAATTAATTAAACCAAAAGTTTGTTATTTGAAAGATCAATAAAACTGACAAACCTTTAGCTAGACTAACAAAAAAAGAAGCTTCTAAAAAGAATTACTAAAATCATAAATGAAAGTGGGAATATTTCTATGGACCTTACAGAAATAAAAAGGATTATAAGAAATTACCATGAACATAGTATGCCAAGAAGTAAGATAACCTAGATGGACAACTCCTAGAAACACATAAACTACCAAAACTGATTCAAGAAGAAACAGAAAATCTGAACAGATTTATAACAAGAGGTTGAATCAGGAATCAAAAAACTCCTCTGAAAAAAGGCCAGGACCAAATGGATTCCCTGGTGAATTTTATCCATCAATTAAAGAAGATTTAACACCAATCTTTCTAAAACTCTTCCAAAAAAATACAATATGAGGGAACCCTTCCTAACTCATGCCATGAAGCCAACATTGCCCTGATCCCAAAGCCAGATAAAGATATCACAAAATAAGGAAACTACAATGTCCTTTATGAATATAGATGCAAAATCTTCAACAAAATACAGTAAGTCCCCTACATACAAACGAGTTCCATTCCGACAGCGTATTCATACGTCTAATTTGTTCATAAGTCCAACAAAGTTAGCCAAGTAACACAATCGGATATATAGTACTCTACTGTAATAGGTTTATAGTACTTTTTTACACAAACAATGCATAAAAAACACACACAAAGAAATTTTTAATCTTACAGTACAGTACCTTGAAAAGTAGAGTAGTACAACAGCTGGCATACAGGGGTTGGCACTGAGTGAAGTGAACAGGAGAGGAGGCGGGAGATGGTAGAGCTGAAGGATCATCAGCAATAGGTGACGGAGGGCAAGCTGCAATTTCACTCATGCCTGATGTTGGTGGCACAGGTTCTGGTTCCTTGCTGGATTCAATTCTATCTACTCTCTTGAAAAAAACGGTCCAGTGATGTCTGGGTAGTAGCTCTTTTTTTCTCATCATAGGTGACACCATACCACTGGATTGCTTTCTGAACGGCTGCTGCAACCTTCGAGTACTGTTCTACGTTTGGTCCTATGCCTCAAAAACTAACAGTGCCTCCTCAAATAAAGAAAATCCGCTGCCATTTCCTGCATCGTGAATCTCTTCAGTACTTCAGTTACTTCTTCCTCTTGTCTCTCTTCGTCCTTTCTCTGGGTCTCCAAGTCCATCAGGTCTTCATTAGTAAGCTCCTCGTGTTGCACAGCAAGGAGTTCAGTGAAGTCGTCCTCTTGCACATCTAGCTCCAGCTTCTCGCTGAGGGTCACTAAGCTGCTGAAGACCTCTTTGGACTCCTCATCTACCTTCTCAAATCCACAAAAATCGTGAACAAACTGCAGCCAAAGGTTCTTCCAAACCCCATTCACGGTGACAGCCGTAACCTCACACAAAGCAAAGTCAATGTTTTATATGGCCTTGTAGATATTATCATCCTTCCGAAATTGCTGCAAAGTTGTTCCTGATTCGTCACTAACCTTTACTGTCTGATCAAAAGTGTGACGTAAATAACATTTCTTGAAAGTCGCTATAAATCCCTGGTCCATAGGCTGGATGAGCAATGTATTCAGTAGTATTTGGTGGCAGATGCACTACTCTGACGTTGGGATGAAAGTCGTCCATGAATGGGGGATGGCCTGGAGTGCTGTCGAGCAGCAAAAGAATGTTGAATGGGATGTCCTTCTCCAAGCAATATTTCTCTACCGCCGGGATAAAGTGGTGGAAAAACCAGTCCTGGAAGACGGCCTGTGTAATCAGGCTTTGGGGTTACTCTTCCACACAACAGGAAGAGAGCCCTTGGCTATGCTTTTAAGGGCTCTTGGGTTCTCTGAATGATAAACTAAGGGAGGCTTCAGCTTCAGATTGCCAGAAGCATTGCCAACAAACAACAGAGTTAGCCTATTTTGCTGCTTTATAGCTGGGCATCAACTTTTCTTTCTTACTGATGTAACTTTGGTCTGGCATCCTCTTCCAGTACAGTCCTATCTGATCCACATTAAAAACCTGCTCAGGTAAATACGTGCCTTCATCAATATTTTCTCAAAGCGTTTCAGGAAATTCCCAGGCAGCTACCATATCCGCACTCGCTGCCACACCACTTACTTTTACGTTGTGAAGGCTGGCTCTAGCCTTGAACCGATGAAACCACCCATGGCTGGTGTTAAAAGATGCTCCCTCTGATTCTTCGCCATGTTTCTTTCTCAAGTCTTTTAGCTTTCTCTTGAATCAGCATTAAGCTGAGCAGGACTCGACGCTGATGCTGATGCTGATCCTGCATCCACACACTGAGAAGTTTCTCCATCTCCTCCATCACTTTTCCACACTTCTTCGATATTATTGTCAACATCATTGGCACAGCAGACCTCACATGTTCCATGATCTTGTCCTTGTTCTCTAGAATCGTGCCAATGGTTGAATGACTCATGTTATAATAACGAGCGACGTCTACCATCTTTTCGCCTCGCTCCACTCTCTCAATTATTTTCACTTTTGTTTCCATCATTATCGCTTGGCGCTTCTTAGCAGTACCAGCTACATCACCGCTGCTTTTACGTTTGCCTCCAGACATCCTGGGCTTGAAATAAAGTTACTGTACTACTATACTCTATACAGTAATGTACATTAAAGCACAAAAAAGCACAACCACTTGTAGCGGATGCATGCACGTGACAATGTACACCAGACACGTGAACTAGCTTACATGACTGGACATGCAAACACACGTTCGCATCTTTGAAAGTTCTAAACTTGAAGGTTCGTATGTAGGGGACCTACTGTACTAGCTAATAGAACCCTGGAATACACAAAAAGGATTAATTTATACATCATGTCCAAGTGGAATTTATCCCAGGAATACAAAGGTGGTCCAACATAAGAAAATAAATCAATGTACCACACCACATTAATAGGATGAAAGAAAAAAAAACACATGATAGCTCAACTGACACGGAAAAATGCATTTAACAATAACCCGACACTCTTCCATGAAAAAAAACTAAACAAACTAGAAATAAAAGAGGACTTCAAAAAAAAAAAAGAGAACTTCATCCATCTAATAAAGGGCATTTGTGAAAAACCCTCAGCTAACATAATACTCAATGATAAAAGACCGAAAACTTTCCCCTTAAGATGAAGAACGAGGATGCCTGCCTTCACCACTTCATTCAACATTGTACTGGAAGTTCTAACTGGAGGAATTAGACAAGGAAAACAAATAAAAGGCCTCCAGATTAGAAAGGAAGAAGTAAAATTATCTCTATTCACGTATGACATGATCTCAAATGTAGAAAATCCTGAGGAATACACACAAGCTAAGTGCACACACACACACATTCTTACTAGAATAAGTGAATTTAGCACAGTTGCAGGATACAAAATCAACACACAAAAATCAGTTATATCTAATGAACAACTTGAAAAGCAAAGTAAGAAAACAATTCCATTTACGACACCATCAAAAAGATTAAAATACTTAGGAATAAATTTAATCAAGAAGGTACGAGACTTGTACACTGAAAACTATAAAATATTGCTGAAAGAAACTAAAGAAAACATAAATAAATGTGAGGACATCCCATGTTCATGGAATGGGAAAATTAACATTGTTAAGATGGCAATACTCCCCAAAGTGATCTACAGATTCAATGGAATCCCTATCGAAATCCCAACAACCTTTTTTTGCAAAAATAGAAAAGCCAATCCTCTGAGATGGAATTGCAATGAACCCTAAATAGTCAAAATAATCTTGAAAAAGAAAAACAATTTAGAAGTCTCAAACATCTGTTTTTCAGATGTACAACAAAGCTACAGCAATTGAAACAATATGGTACTGTATATAACAGGGAACTCTACTCAGTATCCTGTAATAACCGATATGGGAAAAGAATCTGAAAAAGAATGGATATATGTAGAGGTACAACTGAATCACTTTGCTTCACATGTAAAACTAACACTATATTGTAAATCAACTGTACTTCAATATAAAATAAAATTTTAAAAATAAGTAAATAAATAAAAAATTTAAAACACCAGTATGGTACTGGCATAATGAAAAGACATAGAGACCAATGGAATAGAACTGAGAACACAGAAATAAACTCTGACATCTAAGGTCAACTGATTTTTGACAAAAGTGCCAAAACCAATTAAGAGAAAAATTACTCTCTTCAACAAATGATAAACTGGATTTCTACATGAATTTGGACCCCTACCTAACACCATATACAAAAATTAAGTCAAAATGAGTCAAAGATTCTTACCATTTTAACTGCTAAAACTATAAAAAAAATCTTAGGAGAAAACACATGGGTAAATGATCATAACCTTGGATTTGGCAGTGGAATCCTAGATCTGACACCCCAAAGCACAAGCAACAGAAGAAAAAGTGAATAAGTTGGATTTCATCAAAATTTTAAACTTTTGGGGCTTCCCTCGTGGCGCAGTGGTTAAGAATCTGCCTGCCAATGCAGGGGACACGGGTTTGAGCCCTGGTCTGGGAAGATCCCACAAGCCACAGAGCAGCTAAGCCTGTGCACCACAACGACTAAGCCTGCGCTCTAAAGCCCGTGCTATGCAACAAGAGAAGCCACCACAATGAGAAGCCCGTGCACCGCAACGAAGAGTAGCCCCCATTCTCCGCATCTAGAGAAAGCCCATGCACAGCAACGAAAACCCAATGCAGCCAAAAATAAATTAATTAATTTTAAAAAAAGAAAAGCATTAAAAAAATCTTTAAAAAATGTTAAACTTTTGTACGTGAAAGGATACTATCAAGAGAATGAATATACAACACAGAATATACAGAAAATATCTGCAAATCATACGATATATCTGACCCAGGTGTAGTAGCCAAAATACTACAACTCAGTCACCAAAAGATAATCCAATTTAAAAATGGGCAAATGGTAATTCCCTGGCAGTCCAGTGGTCAGGACTCCATGCTTCCATTGCAGGGAGGACAGGTTTAATCCCTGTTTGGGGAACTAAGATCCCGCAAGCTATGCGGTGCAGTCAAAAATTGTTTTAATTAAAAAAAATTTTTTTTAATGCACAGAAGACTTGAACACACATTCCTCCAAAGAACAGAAAATGGCCATACAAATGGTGAACATTTGTACAAGCACATGAAAAGATGTTCAACATTAAGTCATTCAACATTAAGTCATTAAGGAAATGCAAATCAAGATACCACTTCACACGCACTACGATGGCTTTAATTTTAAAAGTCGGAAAATAAGAAGCATTGGTGATGAAATGGAGAAATTGGAACCCTCATACATTGTTGATGGTAATGTAAAGTGGTATATATAGCCAATGTGGAAAACAATTTGACACTTCATCAAAAAGTTGAACACAGGGGCTTCCCCGGTGGCGCAGTGGTTGAGAGTCCGCCTGCCGATGCAGGGGACACGGGTTCGTGCCCCGGTCCGGGAAGATCCCACATGCCGCGGAGCGGCTGGGCCCGTGAGCCATGGCCGCTGAGCCTGCGCATCCGGAGCCTGTGCTCCTCAACGGGAGAGGCCACGACAGAGAGAGGCCCGTGTACAGCAAAAAAAAAAAAAAAAAAAGTTGAACACAGAATTATCATATGACCCAGCAATTCCAGTCCTAGGTATATATCTTAAAAAATTGAAAACAGGTACTCAGATACTTGTACTCAAATGTTCATAACTGCAATATTCACAATAGTCAAAAGGTGGAAACAACTCAGATGTCCATCAACCAATGATGGATAAAGAAACTGTGGTATATCCATACAATGGAATATCATTCAGTCACAAATTAAATCCATAGATATAGAAAGCAGATTGGTGTTTCCAACAGTATGGGATTTTACTTTGGGGTGCTAAAAATGTTTTGTAACTAGATAGAAGTGATGGTAGCATAACATTTTAAAGGTACTAAAAGAAGAGGGGTGTGGGACAGGTAATTTTGAAACATGAATTGTAGAATTATTTTTCTCTTTAAACTATGTACATATATCCACTGATAAAAAATTTAAATTATGCATAAAAAGTAGGCATAAAAAGTAAACCAGGGTTTCCCTGATGGTGCAGTGGTTGAGAGTCCGCCTGCCAATGCAGGGGACAGGGGTTCGTGCCCCGATCCGGGAAGATCCCACATGCCGCAGAGCAGCTGGGCCCGTGAGCCATGGCCGCTGAGCCTGCATGTCCAGAGCCTGTGCTCTGCAACGGGAGAGGCCACAACAGTGAGAGGCCCGCGTACCGCAAAAAAAAAAAAAAAAAAAAAAAAAAAAAGAAGTTAACCATATACATTTAAAAATAACAATGATGGCCTGAATTAAAAATAAACATCGATATTTGTTGGAAGCATTAATGTTCTAATGGCTACATAAAGAGCCTCACTGCAGCCAAGAACATGAACAAGTCTGACCAGGCTTTCCATATGCTATAGATATTTAGTTAAAAAGTATATAACTCACTTAACATTTAATGGAACATGCCATTACAAGGATTCCAGTAAGTCATATTTAAGGCTCAAGTGATTCTGAGTTTGTAATGAAGTTGATACCCTTAAGTGAGTTAACGCTCTCCCAGATACACGAAGCAGTGGGTGGGAAGGGTCAGAGAATGCAATCATATCCCGCTAGCCACAACAGGCAGAAAACTGAATTTTACTTTCAGAGGAGTAATTCATTTGCGTGCTATAAGATGAGATTTTACTATGGAAGGAGAGACGTACACAATCTTACACATATATTTCAAATATTTGGCTATAAAATGGTAAGTTTAAGTAGGCAAAAGAGAATAAAATCACGGTAATAAAGTCCAGGCAGCCTAGACTTCACTTAAAAGCTTTGTGCCCCTACAGAATAGCAATGAAATCTAGCTGAATCTTGAATTAATTACTTCGAAGGGTTCCAGAGGCCCACTGGCCATTTTCCTTGTGTAAATGAAACTTTCATAATGAATTAAAACTCTACACTGAAAATAAATTCTAGAGCAAGCTAAGAATAGAAATGAAAGATAAAAGCAAGTCAAACACACAAATCAACTAATGAAAATAAAATTCTGATTAAAGTTTCAAACTTTGAGGAGAAATAGTTAAATAAGTAAACAACCCTGTAAAGAGATTTCTGCCATTAAAAATGCACACAGGGCTTCCCTGGTGGCGCAGTGGTTGAGAGTCCGCCTGCTGATGCAGGGGACACGGGTTCGTGCCCCGTTCCGGGAAGATCCCACATGCCGTGGAGCGGCTAGGCCCGTGAGCCATGGCCGCTGAGCCTGCGCGTCTGCAGCCTGTGCTCCGCAACGGGAGAGGCCACAACAGTGAGAGGCCCACGTACCGCAAAAAAAAAAAAAAAAAAAAAAATGCACACATAGGGCTTCCCTGGTGGCGCAGTGGTTGAGAGTCCGCCTGCCAATGCGGGGGACACGGGTTCGTGTCCCGGTCCGGGAAGATCCCACATGCCGCGGAGCGGCTGGGCCTGTGAGCCATGGCCGCTGAGCCTGCGCGTCCAGAGCCTGTGCTCCACAACGGGAGAGGCCACAACAGTGAGAGGCCCGCGAATCGCAAAAAAAAAAAAAAAAATGCACACACAGACACATACATTCTAGGATCTGGCCCAGGGCTTCTCTAAATCAAGAAGTAGGAATTTTTGTACTGAAGGGACACTTGTGAACTTGTTGTCATGCAATCATTTTACAGATGAGGACAATGATTTTCAGAGCAGTGAAGTATCTTACCACTGGCCACACTAGTAAGTAGCCCCTTCTATAATATTCTATACAGATCATGAACCTTGTTTTGGGTAATTACAAGAGTCTCAAATATCAAAGAAAGTGTCTCTATGTTCTACTTACCAAGGTAAGTAAGTATATGCAAACTTTTAAATAAATGCTTAAATTACTAGAATTTTCTAACTCTCACAAAACGAAGTTCAGTTAAACAACATATCACTATGTCCCAATTAATCCAGTTAATTTTTTCACTATGCACCTACATAAGGCTATACATCAAACCGATTATTTCCAACCATTTCATTATTTCGCATGATTCTCAATGATTTCGCAACACTTCCATCAAGCTCCTAGAAGTGTTGTGTGGCATACATGTACTTTAAAATAGAAGCTAATTAAGTTTTACTTTAGAGTAGGTATTTTGGTTTTTGGTTTTTTAGAACTTCATAAAATCCTCTTCAAGTCAGCCATGCCTCATACCCAGTTTCTGTGTATACTTTCTCTTCTCTGTAACATAATCACTTGACTTACAGGATTTTGGGAATTTATTTTTATAGCTCTACAATTTTCCAGAGGGAGAGAGACTCTGGGGACTGCATGGTTTCCTTGATAAGATTCTAGCAGTATAAGAATGTATTGTTCATTCACCCAGGGGATGAGCATAGAGAGTCAGAGCCCAGTAACAGAGCATCTACATGGAGTAATGGCCAGGCATACGGTGTTGGACCAGGGTGAGGAGAGGATGTACACCCAGAATAAAGATTCAGAACATGAACAGGGAGAGTAGGGCACCCTCACACTGGAGAGAGGGTGGCAGAGGGGATGGGAGACTGGTTACATACAGAGGGACTGATTAAATAAGCAAATATATTAAGGCTAATAGAAGCCAGGTTCCTCATTACTGGAGAAGAGAATTAGAAATATGGAAAGGAAGAACACTAAGATGAATACTTTGGTGTTGGACTAGAATTGAAGGTATCATGGTTTTCAGTAGATTAGATAGATAGATAGATAGATAGATAGATAGATAGATAGATGACAGATAAATATGGGTAGAAATGTGTGTATATATTACATATGTATATATTATATATAAATATATATGTATATAAACAAAAGTGTAAGTGTATATGTATGCTCAGTTCACTGACAGGATCTGACAACAGTGACACCCCAAAACAGTAAGCACACCTAGTGCCCAGATTTTGGCTTCTGAATAACATTTTCCACCAAAAGGAACCAAGGCTCCTGAGAGAAAAAGAGTTAATTCCATGGCTTGAGCAGCAGAGTACAGGATGAGCCTGGAACATTTTAGTGAGCCAGAAAGGAAAGAAATGTTCACAAGTGATGGCAATATGTTAAAATGACATAGAAGTCAGCTTAAAGGGGCTCCTAGTGGCCAAATCTGGGAAAATTTGAGTATCAAAATAAATGCAGTTACAGTTCTGAGTACGCAAGATGTAATAAACAAACACATGCCACCCTTTCTCTCCCACTGAATGTTAACTATAAAACCTGAACTAACTTCATGGAGCTATTCAAAGTCTCGGAAAAGAAAAGAACAAAAAGCAGACAGGGGAAGAATACCAGAATTCAAAGCAACACCAACCTGGTAGTGAATTTACCATTCTTTTCCTCTGGTATACCCTAGTCTAAATTAATGCACAGCCAAAAACTAAGCAGTGAGCACTGTGCTTCAGACTGAGAAAGCATCTCTAGTTCTGGCTTGAGTTATTCAGAGAGAGTACAGAAATCCTGTTTTGGTTTTTATTTTTTCTTTCCTCCATTCTCTGTGACTCAGTCCCCAGGCAATTCCATGGTGGCAACAATGCAGCTAGGGGAAACCACAAGAATTGAAACTTTGAGGAGAGAAACCTTTCTCTCCGTTCAGGGAGCTTCAGTTCCAAGAGGATGGGGAAAAAACATTGCTTTTTTCCTCTCTGACTTCCCACTGGTTGGCCCCAGATGTAGTCTGACTGCAGATATGGAGAGTCACTGGCTGGAGGACTGAAAAGGGTAGCTCAAGGGAACCAGAAACTACTAAAAAGATGATGGAGAGAGGAGTCCAGAAAAGCAACACCATCATGTTGTTTATAAACAGCCTGAGCAAGCATGGATCTGATCCTGATTAGCATACCAAAGACTGTGAGAACTGAACTAAGGGACAGACATCCACTAGTACCAGACTGACCAATGAGTGTCCTGCACATGCAGGACAAATCTGAATAGCACTGCACAGGCTTTGAAAACTAAATTGATATTGGAACCACAGCCCCCAGAATTTGAAAACTGTGGCATGAATTTAACCAGGTTGATTGACAGCTAAAATAAAAACATCAACATTTCTATAAAATTTACACAAGACCCAGAGGCTCATAACATAATATTCAAAATATCTAGACACAATAAAAAACTAATCTATGAAGACCCTTAAAAATCTCAACTCACATGAAAAAAGACAATCAACAGAAGTTGACAATGAGATGACATAGAATTTGGAATTACCAAGTAAGAACTTTAAAGCAGCCATTATAAAACTGTTTGAACATGCAATTATGAACACTCTCAACACAAATAGAAAAACAGAAACTCTCATCAAATAAACAGAGATCTGCAAGCTGTGGGCCAACGCAGACTATGAGCAAAAATTATTTTTACATTTTGAAAGATTGTTGAAAAAGAGTATGCAACATAGACTGTACGTGATTCACAAATCCTAAAAGATACCTTGTCCTTTACAGCAAGTTTGCTAACACCTGAAATAGAAGCTATAAAGAACCAAATGGGGGCTTCCCTGGTGGCGCAGTGGTTGAGAGTCCGCCTGCCGATGCAGGGGACACGGGTTCGTGCCCCGGTCCGGGAGGATCCCACATGCCGCGGAGCGGCTGGGCCCGTGAGCCACACCTACTGAGCCTGCGCGTCTGGAGCCTGTGCTCCGCAGCAAGAAAGGCCGCGATAGTGAGAGGCCTGCGCACCGTGATGAAGAGTGGCCCCCCGCTTGCCACGACTAAAGAAAGCCCTCGCACAGAAACGAAGACCCAACCCAGCAAAAATAAATTAATTAATAAACTCCTACCCCCAACATATAAAAAAAAAAAAAAAAAAAATCTATTAAAAAAAAAAAAAAAGAACCAAATGGGAATGTTCAAACTGGAAAATATAATAAGCAAAATTAAAAAACAAAAAACCCAAACACCTCACTGGATGGACTCAATAGCAAAATGGATGTGAAAAAGGAGAGACACAGTAAACTTGAAAATAGATCAATATAAATTATCCAGTCTAAAGAGCAGACAGGAAAAAAGACTGAAAAAAAAAAGAGAACAGGGCTTCCCTGGTGGCGCAGTGATTGAGAGTCTGCCTGCTAATGCAGGGGACATGGGTTCGTGCCCCGGTCCAGGAAGATCCCACATGCCGCGGAGCGGCTGGGCCCGTGAGCCATGGCTGCTGAGCCTGTGCGTCTGGAGAGACCACAGCAGTAAGAGGCCCGCGTACCGCAAAAACAAAAAAAAAAAAAAAAAAAAGAGAACAGAGCATCAAGTACCTATAAGATTATAATTTAAAAAACCCTAAATTCCCAACCATTGGTGTCCCAGGCACTTGGCTGATATGTACATGAAAATGTACTCAACATCACTAATCATCAGGAAATTGTAGATCAAAACCACAATGAGATATTACCTCACACCTTTTAGAATGGCTATTATCAAAAAGACAAGAGATAGCAAATGCTACTGAGGATGTGGAGAAAATGGAATCCTTGTAATGCAATGTAAATTGGTAAATTGGTACAGCCACTATGGAAAACACTATGGGTTCCTCAAAAAACTGAAAACATAACTACCACGTGATCCAACCAAAGGAACTGAAATCTTAATCTCAAACTGGTATCTGCACTGCCACGTTCACTGCAGCATTAGTCACAATGGCTAAGACATGGAAGCAACTTAAATGTCCACTGATGGAAGAATGGATAAAGAAAATGTGGTATAGGTATACACTGGAATATCATTCAGCCATAAAAAAAAGAAGGAAAAACTGCCAGTTGTGACAGCACTGATGAACCTGGAGGACATTATGCTACATTAAAAAAGCAGGTGCAAAAGGACAAATATATTACATGATCTGACTTATATGAGGAATTTTAAATAGTCCAACTCATAGAAATAGAGTAAAATGGTAGCTTCCAGGGGTGGAGGAAGGAGAAAATGAGGAGATACTAGTCAAAAGGTACAAAGTTTCAGTTATGCAAGATGAATAAGTCCTAGAGATCTACTTTACAGCATATTGCCTGTGGTTAACAATACTGTATTGTATACTTAAAATTTTTCTAAGAGGGTAGACCTTATATTTAAATGTTCTTATAAAAATAATAATAAATGAAGAGGGTGGTAGGAAACTTTTGGAGGTAATTAATATGTTTGTGGCACAGATTGGTGGTGATGAATTCTCAGATGTATACTTACCTCTAAACTTGTCAACCTTTATATATTAATTATGCAGTTTTTGGTTTGTCAATCACACCTCAATAAAATTGTTTTAAAAAATGAAGCTCAGCAAATCCCTAACAGGATAAGTCCAAAAAAAATCATGCTCAGACACACCATAAGCAAACTGCTAAAAACTAAAGACAAAGGAATAATCATGAAAACAAATAGAAAAACAATGCAGTTCTTATAAAGGAACAATAAAACCACTATATCACAACTCTAATAGGTAAAAGTAAAAGGACTGACCATACCAAGTGTTGGTAAGGATGTAAAGCAACCTGCACTCTCATATGCTACTGGTGGGAGCATAAAATGGTTCAAGCTCTTTGGAAAACACTGTACTATCTTCATAAAATGTTAAACATACATCTAACATGTGACTCAGCCATTCCACTCCTACGATACCCAAGAGAAATAAAAACATATATCCAGACAGAAACTTATACTTGAATATTTAAAGCAGTTCTATTTGTATTAGATTTAAAAACAGCTAAAAACTGGCAATAATCTGCATATACATCAACAGGTGACTGGATAACCAAATTGTGGTATATCGATATAACAGAATTTTACTCTGCAATAAAAAAGAACAAACTATTGATATGAAAAAACACATGGATAAATCTCAAACTCATTATACTGAGTGAAAGAAGCCAAATCAAAAAAAGGATAGGGCTTCCCTGGTGGCGCAGTAGTTGAGAGTCCGCCTGCCGATGCAAGGGACATGGGTTCGTGCCCCGGTCCGGGAGGATCCCACATGCCGCGGAGCAGCTAGGCCCGTAAGCTATGGCCGCTGAGCCTGTGTGTCCAGAGCCTGTGCTCCGCAAAAGGAGAGGCCACAACAGTGAGAGGCCCATGTACAAAAAAAAAAAAAAAAAAAAAAAAAAAAAGGATATATACTGTATGCTTCCATTTACATAAAAATTCCAGAAAATGCAGACAAATTTGTAAAAACAGAAAATTAATCAGTGGTGCCTGGGTATGAAGGAGGTGGCAGGGGAGGGGGAAGAGGAGGGACAAAAGAAAACTTTTGGGGGTTATGGAAAGGCTCATAATCTTGACTGTAATGATGGTTTCATGGGTGTACACATATGCCAAAACTCATAAAACTGTACAATTTAAATGTATGTGATTTTTTTTTTTTTTTTTTTGCGGTACGTGGGCCTCTCACGGTTGTGGCCTCTCCCATTGCGGAGCACAGGCTCCGGACGCACAGGCTCAGCAGCCATGGCTCACAGGCCCAGCCGCTCCGCGGCATGTGGGATCTTCCCGGACTGGGGCATGAACCCGTGTCCCCTGCATCAGCAGGCGGACTCTCAACCACTGCGCCACCAGGGAAGCCCTTAAATGTATGTGATTTACTATACCTCAATAAACCTCTTCTGAAAATGCCAATTTCATAAAAGATAAAAGCAAATTACTAAGGATAACAACTAAATGCAAAGCATAACCCTGAACTGGATCCTGGACTGGAGGGGAAAAAACATATGCTATGAAGTACAATTAGGACTTGCCTGGTGGCCCAGTGGTTAAGACGCCGTGCCTCCAATGCAGGGGGCACAGGTTTGAACCCTGGTCAGGGAACTAAGATCCCACATGCTGCGTGGCCAAAAAAAAAATTATTAAAAAAAATTAATAATAAAGTACAATTAACAAAATTAGAATATGGATTGTACATTAAAGAATTTATGGGACTTCCCTGGTGGCGCAGTGGTTAAGAATCCGCCTGTCAATGCAGGGGCTATGGGTTCAATCCCTGGCCCGGGAAGATCCCGCATGCCGCAGAACAACTAAGCCCGTGCGCCACAACCACTAAGCCTGCGCTCTAGAGCCCGCGAGCCACAACTACTGAAGCCCGCGCACCTAGAGCCTGTGCTCTGCAACAAGAGAAGCCACTGCAATAAGAAGCCCGTGCACTGAAACAAAGAGTAGCCCCCGCTCGCTGCAACTAGAGAAAGCCCGCATGCAGCAATGTAAACCCAATGCAGCCAAAAAATAAATAAAATAAAATAAAATAAAACTTTAGGACATTCCCTTAAAAAAAAACTTATGAATGTTAAATCTCTTGAATTTGATCACTGTACTGTGTTTATAAAGAGGGGCTATTCTATTCTTAAGAAATATACACTGAAGTACTAAGCAGTAAGCTGCCTGATGAGTGCAATCTTCTCTCAATAAAGAAAACAATATGATGTATCAAAATTTACAGAAAAAAACACACGCAAATCTTAATTGATTAAAAATAAAGCATTTCACAAAGTCCAACAACCTTTCACAATAAAAACACACAAACTAGGAATAGAAGGTAACTTCTTCAACATGATGAAAGCTGTATATGAGAAGCAGCTAACATCGTATTCAATGGTGAAAGACAGAAAGCTTGTCCTCTAAAATCAAGAATAAGACATGATGCCAGCTTTCATCACTTCTATTCAACATAGTACTGGAAGTTCTAGTCAGAGCAATTAAACAAGAAAAAGAAACAAAAGACATCCATATTGGAAAGGAAGAAGTAAAACCATCTCTATTCACAGGTGACATGATCTTGTATGTATAAAATCTGAAAGAACCTTTTAAAAATGTGGAAGTAATAAATGACTTCAGCAAAACTGCAGGTTACAAAACCAACACACAAAACTCAGTTACATTTCCATACACCAGAAATGAGCAATCAATTAAGAAAATTTTTTTTAAAATCCCATTTACAATATCATCAAAAAGAATAAAATATTTAGGAATAAACTTAACCAAGGAGGTGTAGACTTGTACACTGAAAACTAGAAAACATTGCTGAAAGAAATTAAAGACCTAAATAAATGGAAAAACATCTCACTCTCATGGGTAGAAAGACAGTATTGTAAAAATGACACTACCAAAAAAAAAAAAAAAAAAAAAAAATGACACTACCCAAAGAGATACATAGATTCAACGTAACACCTACCAAAAGCCCAATGGCCCTTTGTGAAGAAATTTTAAAAACCTATCCTAAAATTCATATAGATTCTCAAGGGACCCAGAGGAGCCAAAATAATTTTGGAAAAGAACAAAGTTGGAGGTCTCCCACGTCCCTATTTCAAATGTATAGTACAACCAAGTTACGATAATCAGTGTGGTACTGGTATACAGATAGACATATAGACCAATACAATACAACAGAAAGCATAGAAATATAACTCTGATATCTATGGTCAATTGATTTTTTTTACATTAATTTATTTATTTTTGGCTGCATTGGGTCTTCGTTTCTCTGCGAGGGCTTTCTCTAGTTGTGGCAGGCAGGGGCCACTCTTCATCATGGCGCCTGGGCCTCTCATTATTGCGGCCTCTCTTGTTGCGGAGCACAGGCTCCAGACGCGCAGGCTCAGTAGTTGTGGCTCACGGGCCTAGTTGCTCCACGGCATGTGGGATCCTCCCAGACCAGGGCTTGAACCCATGTCCCCTGCACTAGCATGCAGATTCTCAACCACTGCACCACCAGGGAAGCCCCTGGTCAATTGATTTTTGACAAGGATGCAAGACCGTTCAATTGGGAAAGAATAATCTCTTCAACAAATTTTACTAGAATAATTGGATATGCACATGTAAAATAATGAAGTTAGGCCCTTACCTTACACCACACACAAAATTAACTCAAAATGGATCAAACACCTGAATTTAAGAGCTAAAGCTGTAAAACTCTCAAAGAAAAACATAGGGGAAAACCTTCATGACCTTGAATTTGGTCATAGTTTCTTAAATATGACACAAAAAGCACAGGCAACAAAAGAAACCAATAAATTGTACTTTATCAAAATGAAAAGAATTTTGTTCATCAAAGGACACTATCAAAAAAAGTGAAAAGACAACCCACAAAATGGGCAAAAATACTTGCAAATCATATAAGGGTTTAATATCCAGACTATACAAAGAAGTCTTACAACTCAACAACCAAAAGAAAAACAACCCTATTTTTCCTGAACTATAGTTGATTTACAATGTCATCCTATCAGGTGTACAGCACAGTAATTCAGATATATATATATACATGTATATGTATTTATATATGTACATATATGTGTATGTATGTGTGTGTGTATATATATATATATATATATATATATATATATATATATGGAGAGAGAGAGAGAGAGAGAGAGAGAGAGAGATTCTTTTCCCATATAGGTTATTACAGAGTATGGAGTATAGTTCCCTGTGCTATACAGTAGGTCCTTGTTAGTTATCTATTTTATATAAATAGTAGTGTGTATATGTTAATCCCAACCCCTAATTTATCCCTCCCCCCACTTTTCCCCTTTGGTAAACAAAAGTTTGTTTTCTATGTCTCTGAGTCTGTTTGTATATTGTAAATAAGCTCATTTGTATCTTTTTTTGGGGATTTCACATATAAGCAGTATCATATTTGTCTTTGGCTGGCTTACTTCACTTAGTATGATAACCTCTATGTCCACCCATGTTGCTGCAAATAGCATTATTTCATTCTTTCTTATGGCTGAATAATATTCCATTGTGTTTGTTTATATATATATATATATATATACACACACACACACACACACACACCCCACATCTTCTTTATCCATTTATCTGTTGATGGACACTTAGGTTGCTTCCATGTCGTGACTATTGTAAATAGTGCTGCAATAAACATTGGGGTGCAAGTATCTTTTTGAATTATAGCTTTCTCCGGATATATGCTCAGGAGTTGGATTGCAGGATCATATATGGTAACTCTATTTTTAGTTCTTTAAGGAACCTCCACACTGTTCTCCAGAGTGGCTGCATCAATTTACATTCCCTCTGACAGCGTAGGAGGGTTCCTTTTGCTCCACAAACTCTCCAGCATTTATTATTTGTAGACTTTTCGATGACAGCCATTCTTCTTTTTAAATTTTTTTTAAATTTATTGATTTATTTATTTATTTATGGCTGCACTGGGTCTTTGTTGCTGCGCACAGGCTTTCTCTAGTTGTGGAGAGCAGGGGCTACTCTTCGTTGCAGTGCACAGGCTTCTCACTGTGGTGGCTTCTCTTGTTGTGAAGCACGGGCTCTAGGTACACGGGCTTCAGTAGTTGTGGCATATGGCCTCAGTAGTTGTGGCTCCCAGGCTCTAGAGTTCAGGCTCAGTAGTTGTGGCACACAGGCTTAGTTGCTCTGCAGCATGTGGGATCTTCCTGGACCAGGGCTCGAACCCTTGTCCCCTGCACTGGCAGGCAGATTCTTAATCACTGCGCCACCAGAGAAGTCCCTCGATGATGGCCATTCTGACTGGAGTGAGGTGATACCTCACTATAGGAAAAACAACCCAATTTTATTTATTTATTTTTTATTTAAACAACAGAAGAATTTTTCTTACAGTTCTGAAGGCTAGAAAATCCAAGATCAAGGTTTAGCCAACACTCTTCTATGGTGAAGGCTCTCTTCCTGGCTTGCAGACAGCTTCCTTCTTGCATGGTGGGGGCAGGGGGTGCAAGGAAAGCAAGTTCTCTGGTGCCTCTTCTTATAAGGGTACTAATCTCATCACGAGGGCCCTACCTCGTCTAAACCTAATTACCTCCCAAAGGTGCTATCACCAAACACATTGAGAGTTTGGGCTTCAGCATCTGAACCTGGGGCAGAGGGGACACAGTTCAGTTCACAGCATTTTGTAAAAACTGGCACCAGTAGAAATGCTAATTTTTTTAATGTTCATCAGCTTATAACACCATTTATAACAACATTTAACATGATATTAATACATTTGTAATCTTAAAAAAAACAATTTTAAAAGAGGCAAAGGACTTTAATAGACATTTCTCCTAAGAAGCTATGTAAATAGCCAATAAGCACATGAAAAGATGCTCAATGTCATTTGATATCAGGAAAATGCAAAGCAAAGGCACAATGCGAAACCACTTGACACCTACTAAGATGGCTATAATAATATATATTTTTTAAGCCCAGAAAATAACAAGTGTTGGTGAGGATGTGGAGAAACTAGAACCCTCATTCAACTGCTGGTGGAAATGTAAAATGGTGTAGCCACTACGAAAAACAGTTTGGTGGTTCTTCAAAAAGTTAAACATAAAATTACCATGTTACCAAACAGTCCAGTCCCAGATATATATCCAAAAGAATTAAAAACAGGGATTCGAACAGATACTTGTACATCGATGTTCATAGCAGCACTATTCACAATAACCAAAAGGTGGCAACAACTCAAGCATCCATCAACTGATGAACAGATGAACAAAATGAGGTATATACATAAAATGAAATATTATTCAACCATAGGAAGGAATACAGTTCTGATACATGCCACAACATGGACCCTGAAAATATTAAGGCTAAATGAAATAAGCCAGACACAAAAGGATAAATATTGTATGATTCCACTTATATGAAATATCTAGAACAAGCAAATTCACAGAGACAGAAAGTAAATTAGAGGTTACCAGGGGAGGCAGTAATGAGGAGTAATTGTGTAATGGGTACAGAATTTCTATGGGTACAGAGTGGTGATGGTTGTAAAACACTGTGAATGTACTTAATGCCACTGAATCGTACACTTAAAATGGTTAAAATGGCAAATTTTATATATTTTAGTGCAGTAAAAATTATAGTAGAATGTCAGCAAATGAATATAAAAAAGAAGGACGGAATTAGAAAAATAGCCAGTTGTCAATCTTCACAGTACTAATTTAGGCAAGAAGTCTCCATGGATGGTGAAAGTGGGATGAGAAATTGGATTTTACATAGTCTCAAACTATCACCTCACAAAACACTTAGGAATAACAAAGGGAAAAAATACGTAAGTTTATACTGGCGAAACCTGGAAGACACCATTTTAACCAAGAAATCAAAGTTAGCACCACCAACAATAGAGTAAATTGATCCTGCATGCCACCCAATAGAATCACTTCTGTGATTTTCTAGCCCCAAGTTCATAACCTGGTCTAATCATGAGGAAACTTTGAACAAACCTTAATTTGGTTAGGATGGGGGAACTGGGAAGATATACTTTAAGGGTTCAAACTTGCAACTAGTAGATAAGTTCTGGAAATCTAATGTACAACATAGTGATTACAGTCAACAATACTGTTCTACAAATTTTAAAATTGCTAGAAGACTAGAGCTTAACTGTTCTCAACAAAACAAAACGATATTACTGTGACATGATAAAGGTGTTAGCTAACACTACTGCAGTAATCATACTGCAGTATATAAGTGTATCAAATCAACAGGTCATACACAACAAATTTACACAGTATTATATGTCAATTATATCTCAATAAAATTCCTTTTTAATTTTTAAAAAACAAATTAAGTCACATTCTACAAAATGACTGTTCTGTGATCTTCAAGTGTCAAGGTCATGAAAGTCAAGGCAAGAATGAGAAAGTGTTCCACTGAAAGAGACTGGTGACTAGGTGAATCCTACGTTGAATCCATTTTGTGTAAAGAACAATATTGAGAAACTTGAACGGGGCCACTGGTAAAAGGGTATACAAGAGTTCTTTGTACTATTCCTGTAATAGGTTTGTAACCCCTGAGGGGTGGCTGAGAGGCGGGAGGGATTCCCACACCTGGAGGGACCCTCAGGGGCTTGGATCAGGGGTGAGTGCACCCAGTATTTCCCTGCTCAAGGCTGGGGAAGTCTGTCTGGCTCTCGGGCAGGGTCTTATGCCATGAGAGGCCCCCTCTGGGCCGTGTTGGTCCTGGGAGTGCAGGGGGAGAACAGGAGAGGCCAGAGGTGGAGGGGAGAAGAGAGGCAGTCAGGAGGGCCCCTCCAGGACCAGAGGAGTGGGAGAGGAGTGGAGGGCGTTGGCCCTGCCAACCCAAGCCCGGGAAACCTGCTGGGCTCCCAGGTCGGGTCCCCCACCCTCAACGGGCCCCTCGAGGCCATGTGGGTCCTGGGGGCATAGGAGGGAGGCCAGGGAGATCAGAGGTCGGGGACATGCCAGGACCCCTTCAGTTCCTTTGAGCCTAAGCCCCACCCCCTAAATGCCGCAAGGGCCTTTTCCAGCCCTGTGGGTCCTAAGCATAGGTCCCGCCCACCATCCAAACCCTGCCCCTGCTTAGGCCCCACCGACCACAGCCAAGGCCTTTTCCACTTTTTCTTTGTTCTCCTCCTCTTTTTTACTATTGTGGTTCAGTTTTACCTTCCAGTTGTTTCATCTATATGTTTATTTTTATACTCTTTTATATCTGTTAGTTTCCTAGTCTAATTTTATTTTTTACTTTGTTATTGTTCTTTTTTCCTTTTCCACCCCATGTGACTTGCAGGATCTTGGTTCACAAGTTGGGGATTGGGCTGAAGCTCCTGCGGTGGGAACTCCAAGTCTGAACCACTGGATTAACAGAGAGCCTCAGACCCCAGGGAATATTCATAGGATGAGGTCTCACGGAGGCCCTCATCTCAGCACCAAGACCCAGCTCTACCGAACAGCCTATAGATTCCAGTATTGGAAGCCTCAGTCCAAACAACCAGTAAGACAGGAACACAATCCCACTCATCAAAAAATCAGACACACAAAAAAACATAGACAGCAAAAAAAAATACATCACAGGGGCTTCCCTGGTGGTGCAGTGGTTGAGAATCTGCCTGCTAATGCAAGAGACATGAGTTCGAGCCCTGGTCTAGGAGGATCCCACATGCCGCAGAGCAACTAGGCCCGTGAGCCACAATTACTGAGCCTGCGCATCTGGAGCCTGTGCTCTGCAACAAGAGAGGCCATGATAGTGAGAGGCCCATGCACCACGATGAACAGTGGCCCCCGCTTGCCACAACTAGAGAAAGCCCTCGCACAAAAACGAAGACCCAACACAGCAAAAATAAATAAATTAATAAACTCCTACCCCCAACATCTTCTCAAAAAAAAAATACACCACAGATGAAGAAGGTAAAAACCTACAAGACCAAATAAATTAGGAGGAAATAGGTAAGTAATCTACCTGAAAAAGGATCACAGTAATGATAGCAAAGATGATCCAGAATCTCAGAAACAGAATGGAGGCACAGATTGAAAAAATACAAAAAATGTTTAACAGAGATGAACAACACAATAACTGAAATGAAATATACACTAGAAGGAATCAATAACAGAAGAATTGAGGCAAAAGGAGGAATAAGTGAGGTGGAAGACAAAATGGTGGAAATAACTGCCAAGGAGAATAAAGAAAAAAGAATGAAAACAATTGAAGACAATCTCAGAGACCTCTGTAACAACACTAAATGCACCAATATTCGAATCATAGGGGTCCCAGAAGAAGAGAAAAAGAAAGGGTCTGAGAAAATATGTGAAGAGATTATAGTCAAAAATTTCCATAACATGGGAAATGAAATAGTCACTAAGTCCAGGAAGTGCAGAGAGTCCCATAAGGATAAACTCTAGGAGAAACACATCAGGACATATATTAATCAAACTAACAAAAATTAAATTCAAAGAAAAAATATTAAAAGCAGCAAGGGAAAAACAAACAATAATATACACAGGAATCCGCATAAGGTTATCAGCTGATTTTTCAGCAGAAACTCTGCAGGCCAGAGGGGAGTGGCAGGATAAACTTAAATTGAGGAAAGCGAAAAACCTACAACCAAGATTACTCTACCCAGCAAGGATTTCATTCAGATTCAACGGAGAAATCAGAAGCTTTTCAGACAAACAAAAGGTAAGAGAATTCAGCACCACCACACCAGCTTTACAGCAAATGCTAAAGAAACTTCTCTAGGGGGGAAACACAAGACAAGAAAAAGACCCACAAAAACAAACCCAAGACAATTAATAAAATGTCAATAGGAACATACATATCAATAATAACCTTGAATGTAAATGGATTAAATGCCCTAACCAAAAGACACAAACTGGCTGAATGGATACAAAAACAAGACCTATATATGCTGTCTACAAGAGACCCACTTCAGACCTAGGGACACATACAGACAGAAAGCTAAGGGATGGAAAAAGATATTCCATGCAAAGGGAAATCAAAAGAAAGCTGGAATAGCATTACTCGTATCAGATAAAACAGACTTTAAAATAAAGACTCTTACAAGAAATAAGGAAGGACACTACATAATGATTAAGGGATCAATCCAAGAAGAAGATATAACAATTATAAATATGTATGCAACCAACATAGGAGCGCCTCAATACATAAGGCAAATGCTAACAACCATGAAAGGCAAAATCAACAGTAACACAATCATAGTAGGGGACTTTAACACCCCACTTACACCAATAGACAGTTCATCCAAACAGAAAATAAATAAGAAAACACAAGCTTTAAATGACACAATAGACACAGACAGATTTAACTGATATTTACAGAACACTCCACCCAAAACTGGCAGAATACACTTTCTTCTCAAGTGCACATGGAATATTCTCCAGGATAGATCACAGCTTGGGTCACAAATCAAGACTCAGAAAATTTAAGAAAATTGAAATCATATCAAGCATCTTTTCTGCCCAAAATGCTGTAAGACTGCCAATCAATTACAGGAAAATATCTGTAAAATACACAAATACAAGGAGGCTAAACAGTGCACTACTAAATAAGAAATTAAAGAAGATGTTTAATAAGATTTAATAAGAAATTAAATAAAATGTCAGAAATTGAAGAAATTAAAGAAGAAATTTTAAAAATACATAGAAACAAATGACAATGAAAACACAATGACCCAAAACCTATGGGACACAGCAAAAGCAGCTCTAAGAGGGAAGTTTATAGCAATTCAATCTCACCTCAAGAAACAAGAAAAATCTCAAATAAACAATCTAACCCTATACCTAAAGCAACTAGAGAAAGAAGAACAAAGAAAACCCAAAGTCAGTAGAAGGAAAGAAATCATAAAGATCAGAAAAGAAATAAATGAAACAGAAATGAAGAAAACAATAGCAAAGATCAATAAAACTAAAAGTTGGTTCTTTGAGAAGATAAACAAAATTGATAAGCCCTTAGCCAGGCTCATCAAGAAAAAAAAGGAGGGTATGCAAATCAATAAAATTAGAAATGAAAAAGGAGAAATCACAACTAACACTGCAGAAATACAAAGGATTATAAGAGACTACTACAAACAACTATAAGACAATAAAATGGACAACCACAAAGAAATGGACAAATTATTGGAAAAGTACAATTTTCCAAGACTGAACCAGGAAGAATTAGAAAATATAAACAGACCTATCACAAATAATGAAGTTGAAACTATAATTAAAAATCTTCCAACAAACAAAAGTCAAAGACCAGATGGCTACACAGCCTAATTCTATCAAACATACAGAGCAGAGCTAACACCGATCCTTCTCAAACGCTTCCAAAAAACTGCAGAGGAAGGAACACTCCCAAATTCATTCTACCAAGCCACCATCACCCTGATACCAAAACCAAAAAAAAATATCACAAAAAAAGAAAAATATAGACCAATATCACTGATGAACATAGATGCAAAAATCCTGAACAAAATACTAGCAAACAGAATCCAACAACATACTAAAAGGATCATACCCCATGATCAAGTGGGATTTATCCCAGTGATGCAAGGATTCTTCAATATACGCAAACCAATGTGATACACCATATTAACAAATTAAGGAATAAAAACCATATGATCATCTCAATAGATGCAGAAAAAGATTTTGACAACATTCAATACCAATTTATGATAAAATCTCTCCAGAAAATGGGCACAGAGAGAACCTACCTCAACACAATAAAGGCAATATATGACAAACCCACAGCAAACATCATTCTCGATGGTGAAAAACTGAAAGTGTTTCCACTAACATCAGGGACAGGACAAGGATGTCCACTCTCGCCACTCTTATTCAACATAGTTTTGCAAGTCTTAGCCATGGCAATCAGAGAAGAAAAAGATATAAAAGGAATACAAATTGGGAAAGAAGAAGGAAACCTGTCACAGTTTGCAGATGACACGATACTGTACATAGAAAATCCTAAAGATCTACCAGAAAACTGCTAGAACTAATCAAGGAATTTGGTAAGGTTGCAGGATACAAAATTAATGCACAGAAATCTCTGGCATTCCTATACACTAACAATGAAAAATCAGAAAGAGAAATTAAGGAAACAATCCCATTTACCATCACAACAAAAAGACGAATATATCTAGGAATAAACCTACCTAAGGAGGCAAAAGACTGGGACTCAGAAAACTGTAAAACACTGACGAAAGAAATCAAAGATGACATAAACAGATGGAGAAATATACCATGTTCTTGGATTGGAAGAATCAATATTGTGAAAATGACTATACTACCCAAAGCAATCTACAGATTCCATGCAATCCCTATGAAACTACCAATGGCATTCTTCACAGAATTAGAACAAAAAATTTTACAATTGGTATGGAAACACAAAAGACCATGAATAGCCAAAGCAATCTTGAGAAAGACAAACAGAGCTGGAGGAACAGGCTCCCCAACTTCAAACTATACTACAAAGCTACAATAATCAAGACAGTATGGTACTGGCACAAAAACAGAAATATAGACCAATGGTACAGGATAGAAAGCCCAGAGATAAACCCACACATGTGTGGTCACCTGATTTATGACAAAGGAGGCAAGACCATAGAATAGAGGAAAGACAGCCTCTTCAGTAAGTTGTGCTGGGAAAACTGGACAGCTACATGGAAAAGAATGAAATTAGGACACTCCCTAACACCATATACAAAAATAAACTCAAAATGGATTAAAGACCTAAGTGTAAGACCAGACACTATAAAACTCTTAGAGGAAAACATAGGAAAAACACTCTTTGACATAAACCACAGCAAGATCTTTTTTGACCCACCTCCTAGAGTAATGAAAATAAAACCAAAAATAAAGAAATGGTACCTAATGAAACTTCGAAGCTTTTACACAGCAAAGGAAACCATAAACAAGATGAAAAGACAAGCCTCAGAATGGGAGAAAATATTTGCAAATGAAACAATGGACAAAGGATTAATCTCCAAAATATACAAACAGCTCATGGAGATCAAAATCAAAAAAACAAAAAATCCAATTAAAAAATGGGCTGAAGACCTAAATAGACATTTCTCCAAAGAAGACATACAGATGGCCAAGAGGCACATAATAAGATGCTCAACATCACTAATTATTAGAAAAATGCAAATCAAAACTACAATGAGGTAACACCTCAAACCGGTCAGAGTGGCCATTATCAAAAAATCTAAAAAAAAAAAAAATTTAAAAAAAAAAATCTAGAAACAATAAATGCTGGAAAGGGTGTGGTGAAAAGGGAACCCTCCTGCACTGCTGGTGGGAATGTGAACTGATATAACCACTGTGTAAAACAGTATGGAGGTTCCTTATAAAACTAAAAATAGAACTACCATATGACCCAGCAATCCCACTACTGGGCATATATCCTGAGAAAACCATAATTCAAAAAGGTACATGTAGCACAATGTTCACTGCAGCACTATTTACAAATAGCCAGGACATGGAAGCAACCTAAGTGTCCATCAACAGACGAATGGATAAAGAAGATGTGGCACATATATACAATGGAATATTACTCAGCCATAAAAAGAAAAGAAATTGAGTTATTTGTAGTGAGGTGGGTGGACCTAGAGTCTGTCATACAGAGTGAAGTAAGTCAGAAAGAGAAAAACAAATACTGTATACTAACATATACATATGGAATCTAAAAAATGGTACTAATGAACCTAGTGGCAGGGCAGGAATAAAGACACAGACATCGAGAACGGACTTGAGGACACAGGGTGAGGAAGGATAAGCTGGGATGAAGTGAGAGAGTAGCATGGACATATATATGCTACCAAATGTAAAACAGATAGCTAGTGGGAAGCTGCTGCATAGCACAGGGAGATCAGCTCGGTGCTTTGTGACCACCTAGATGGGTGGGATAGGGAGGGTGGGAGGGAGTCTCAAGAGGGAGGGGATATGGGGATATATGTATGCATATGACTGATACACTTTGTTGTACAACAGAAGCTAACACAGTATTATGAAGCAATTATACTCCAATCAAATCTATTAAAAAAAAAAGAAATAACCCGTATCACTTTTTCAGAAACCCTTTCTAGTAAAGAACAAAGGAAGCAAAATATTTCAAAGCTTGGCTAAGTAAGTAGATCTGATCTAAAATATAACCTCTAAAGGATCACATGAAGTAGTAATGATTCTTCCTAGAACTTGATATAGCATATTTTCAAATGCTTGGAGAATAAAGGCAGAGATTTTACTCACCATTTTGGGCAGCCTTATCAACATATCTTTACAGCGCAGTACACATTTAGATGCTCTTTGAAAATCCTGTTGAGCAACTGCCTGGGAAAGCAAAAAAATGTCAGTAACTGGTTAAAATAACAAGCTATTTGTCTATAAGTCAAATCTAACATATTTTTAACTGGTGTTAAAAAGTCTTAATTTCTTTTCTAATCTTCTTAGCAATGCTAACTGGTTGAGCTAAACATAATAGCCAGCTCAAAATACAGAGAAATAAGTGATAAGAATCTTGGGTAAGACAAAGTTGACACTGAATGACAAGAGTTATTTCAATTTTCTGGAAATATCAAAATTGGTGTATTATACAATCTTATGTTATTATATTATGATATAATGCCATGCCTGATAATGTTTCCCCAGCTTGAAGAGCTCTTGTATTTATCTCCACATAAGAGGAGTTTTTTACATTAAATAGCAGTCTTTTGTCCTAAAACAGGCTCATAGTAACTTCATAGTCTGAAATGCTGTGAACATCTGCTATGAAAGGCAGTTTAGTGCAATCCTATCTTGGAGCTAGAAGAGCTACTCTGATATTCATTACGTATAACCTTGAACCTTATGCTCTCATGGCTTTAGCTTCCTCATCTATAAAACGAGGATACTGTACTAAATTTACCTCTTAAGATTTCTTTCAGCTCTACCATTCTATGACACTCAAATGAACGAAAACATCAATCACACATTACTTTCACACTTGTAGAAGAGGCTTGTTTCAGTCATTAAAGAATTTAGCTGATGAGGCATATTAAAAGAAACGTGGACATACACAAAAAAATAATTTTCTGAAGTACTTTCTCGGGGGAAAAATCCCTACATTCACTATTTTCTTTTCTTTACGTGGTGTCAAATATTTTTGTGCATTGGATAATAAAAGAACTGAGTAGAGAGAAGAAAAGATGAGGAATGTAAGAAGCCAGCTTCTCTCTAGTTTTCTCCTCTATCTACTTGCTGAATCTTAAGCTTGACATTTTGCTGAGTAGATACCCTTCTCTAAGGCTTTAATACTAGATTTTGTTAAAGGAGAAAAAAAACTGTAAGCACAAGAACTTTAATAAACCAAATCTCAATTATCTATAGAGATTACAAAATAATATTCCCATCTATACAAATAAATGTTTGATGAATACGTGCTGATTCATTATTCAAGGTGAAGAAAATATTATAAAAGAGATACACTGAGTGACAAACATCAATATCAGAGAAGGATGCTTTCTGTTCTTGAAAGATATAAAACAATACAAGCCTTTAACAGTCAAAGAATCCATAAAGTGTCTATCAATACTCAGATTTTACAAAGGTCCAAAGGTCTTTTCATGTTTTCCTAAAACTTATTGAGGTAGAAGGCAACTATTAAAAAACTTATTCAGGGCTTCCCTGGTGGCGCAGTGGTTGAGAATCTGCCTGCTAATGCAGCGGACACAGGTTCGTGCCCTGATCTGAGAGGATCCCACAGGCCGCTGAGCAACTAAGCCCGTGAGCCACAACTACTGAGCCTGCGCTCCGCAACAAGAGAGGGCGTGATAGTGAGAGGCCCGCGCACTGCGATGAAGAGTGGCCCCCACTTGCCACAACTAGAGAAAGCCCTCGCACAGAAATGAAGACACAACACAGCCCAAAATAAATTAATTAATTTTAAAAAATCAGAGAGAACATTTCCCGGCTGTGGTCAGAGGAAGTCCTGACTACTGAATAAAGGCACAGAGAGATGCAACACTGGTGCCTTTGAAGATGGGAGAATGAGGCTAAGAGCCAGGGAAGGCAGGGCTTAAAAAAAAAAAAATTATTCAATGAGAAATTGATAAAATACAATTTATTGGTTTTTTCTTGTTAAAAAAGAATATATGACTTTTACAGAGATCTTTAAAAATACAGAATGGGCTTTCCTGGTGGCGCAGTGGTTGAGAGTCCGCCTGCCGATGCAGGGGACACGGGTTCGTGCCCCGGTCCGGGAGGATCCCACATGCCACAGAGCGGCTAGGCCCGTGAGCCATGGCTGCTGAGCCTGCACGTCCAGAGCCTGTGCTCCACAATGGGAAAGGCCACAACAGTGAGAGGCCCGCGTACCTAAAAAAAAAAAAAAAAAAAAAAAAAGAATAAAATCAACTGTAATCTCCAAACTCAGATGATCACTACTGATATACGGGTGTATTTCCTTTCAAAACCATCTAGGTTTATATTTATAGAGTTTGGATCTTGTTTTATTTAATTTCTAAATTTGAATTGTTAAGTAAACAATCTAAAATTAAACATCTTTTTCTTTCAATAACAAAAAATATACTGAGATTTTATCACAGAGGAAATAATAGGTCTAATAATTCAAGCTAGTTTTGAAAATTTATTCATCTTGTTGGGCCAGAAATCAATATTTCAAACCCAAACAATATAGAATTCCAGTAAGAGAAGTCTTAAGGAAGAGGCAGCATGATGTAATGCTGTAGAAACCTTTGGTGAGCATCATACTTACCAGTGGAGCTTTCTGAAAATCACACGCCCAGGTCCCACCACTTGGAGATTCTGAATCATTAGGTCTGGGATGATGCCCAGCCTATACTGATGTAGTAAAAAGAATATAGGATTTGGATTCCCAGCTTCCCCTCTTCTTTGCTCAGTGAACTTAGGCAAGTCACAACCTCTTTGAGCCTCAATTTCCTTAATCATAAAATAGGGGTAGTAATGTCTACCACACAGGATTGATCTTATGAGGATCAAATGAGACTACAGCTATGAAGGCACTTTGTAAACTGTAAGGCAGTATACAAAAATGTTAACATATTTAACAGTCAAAACTACCACCAGTGCCAAGAATTGTAACAAAGGAAGTTATCTTTTCTTGTGTGGTACTCATTGCTTGTAAAATCATATGCTAGCAGGTCTATAAAGTATTATAGCTTATACTAATGGATCAAGGAATCTTAAGTTTCCCTTCCTTAGAAGAGAGAAGAAAAACTCCAAGGCTGGACCTGAACTGCTACTGCAAAGGATTATTGCCATTATGCAAGGAATTAAATGTTAGACAGACTATCACCTAATATGCTGCTAAGTGATGATGACAACACAATCAATCCAAAGACAGTAAACTATGCTGAATGGATCCACTAAAAATTTATGCTAACTTCAACTGGACCTTCACTTTAGCTCAGCAAACAAGAATGTTACAGCTCCTAGTACCATGTCAAGTATATAGTAAATGCTCAGTAAAAATTAAGTTTCCTTCTTTGTTGATTTTCTCAAGTCATTTCCCACCCAGATGTTCCAGCCCTTCTTCGTATTCTTCAAGTGCTCCATAACATACCACAACCTCCTACTGCACCTCTCCCAAAAATTATTTCACCTGCCACCTTGTTAAAAAAACTCATGCGCTCCTCAACATCTAGTTCTTCTTTGCAGTGTAAAATACCTAACTTATGTCCCTTTCCTAACCAGAGAAAATTCACAATCTTCTTAATTTTTCACAGCATAATTAGTTGTTCACCTTTTGTTTTACTGTGGAACTAGAACTTCATTCATATGAAAGCAATTATCCTAGTGTAATATATCTGCTTATACATCTGTATCTTCCACAAAACTTACCTTAAGCTCCTATAAGAGAGGAACCACACGTTAACATGATTTTTTTTTGGCCACACCACTCACGTGGCTTGCGGCAGGGGTCCCTAACCAGGCCACATAGCAGGAGGTGAGCAGCGGGCCACTGAGCGAAGCTTCATCTGTATTTACAGCCACTCCCCATCGCTCACATTACCACCTGAGCTCCACCTCCTGTCAGATCAGCAGCAGCATTAGATTCTCATAGGAGTGTGAACGCTACTGGGAACTGCACATGTGAGGGATCTAGGTTGTGCACTCCTTATGAGAATCCAAAGCCTGATGATCTGAGGTGGAGCTGAGGCAGCGATGCCAGAGCTGGGGAGTGGCAACAAATACAGATTATCATTAGCAGAGAGGTTTGACTGCACAGAGACCATAATAAATCAATCGCTTGCAGACTCATATCAAAACCCTATCAGTGAGTGGTGAGTGACAATTAAGCTCCATCTGGTGCCAGGCTTTATAGTGGCAAGTGAATTGATGTACTTCAACTGTACAGTTGCATCTGGTGGCAGGCTTTAAGTCAGGATCCGACACTTATTTTAGTCTGCACATGGCCCACCCATTATTTTATTTACCACTTCCGTCCACGTCTCTTTCCCGCACTGTGCGCTTGTCTCAATCACAGTTTTGGTAAGCCCACAAGCTAACCCTAGCCAAAATGAGTAAAAAACAAACGTGCTAGAGAGCTTCTTTGAAAAGGGGAAAGACTCAATGATGAGAAAGCAGAAGACTCTAACACTGACAACAAAAAGAAAGCTGCATTTAAAAGAAAATACCGGGCTTCCCTGGTGGCGCAGTGGTTGAGAGTCCGCCTGCCAATGCAGGGGACACGGGTTCGTGCCCCGGTCTGGGAGGATCCCACGTGCCGCGGAGCGGCTGGGCCCGTGAGCCATGGCCGCTGAGCCTGCGTGTTCGGAAAAATTAAAAAAAAAAAAAAAAAAAAAGAAAATACCAAGAGTCCTTCTTAAATTATGGGTTCATTGCAATGGGCGATTCACATTCTCCAAGCCCGCTTTGTATAATATGTGGTGACCGGCTAACCAACGAAGCCATGAAACCTTCAAAACTGCTTTGCCAAATGGAGACCAAGCACCCTGCATTAAAAGATAAGCCTTCAGAGTTTTTCAAAAGAAAAAAAACATGAACATGAAGAATAGAAGCAATTATTGAAGGCCACCACTTCATCAAATGTGTCTGCACTGAGAGCATCATTCTTAGTGGCTAACTGCATTGCTAAAGCTAAGAAGCCCTTTACTATTGGTGAAGAGTTGATCCTGCCTGCTGCTAAGGACATCTGTCGTGAACTTTTCAGAGAGGTGGCACGTGTTCCTCTTTTGGCTAGCACCATACTAGACGACTTGATGAAACAGCAGAGGATACTGAGGCACAATTGTTTGAGAGGATTAATGAGTCACCATGGTATGCAATCCAAGTTGATGAGTCTACTGATGTTGACAAGGTAAGAATGCTTGTTTTAGTGTGACATATTTTTCAGGAGGATGTGCATGAGGATATGTTATGTGCACTTTTGTTGCCAACCAACACCACAGATACAGAACTATTCACATCTTTGAATAATTACATATCAGGAAAACTAAATTGGTCATTTCGTGTCGGTATATGCGGACGGAGCAGCTGCCATGACTGGACGGCTGTCTGGTTTCACTACTCGGGTCAAAGAAGTCGCTTCTGAATGTGAGTCTACACACTGTGTCATCCATAGAGAAATGCTGGCTAGCCGAAAAATGTCACCTGAACTTAGCAACATTTTGCAGGATGCGATTAAAATTATCAACCACATTAAAGTATGTGCCCTTAACTCACATCTGTTCACGCAGCTCTGTGAGGAGGTGGACACAGAGCACACACGTATTCTCTTATACACAGAAGTGAGACGGCTTTCTAAAGGTGGATCACTGGCCAGAGTTTCTGAGTTATGAGAGCCGCTTCAGAGATTTCTTTAGAAAAACAGTCACCACTGGCGGCGCATCTCAGTGACACAGAATGGGTCGCAAAACTTGCATACTTGTGTGACATATTCAACCTGCTCAATGAACTCAATCTGTCACTTCAGAGGAGAAGGATAACTGTGTTCAAGTCGGCAGATAAAGTGGCTGCATTCAAAGCCAAACTGGAATTATGGGGGTGACAAGTGAACATTGGGATTTTTGACATATTTCAAACATTAGGAGAGATTTTGAAAGAGACTGAGCCAGGGCCTTCTTTCTCCCAGCTGGTAAATGATCACCTATCTCAGCTTTTAAAAGAGTTTGAGCATTACTTCCCAACCACAAAAGACCCCCGAACGGGGAAGGAATGGATCTGCAACCCATTTGTGAATAAGCTAGGTGAATCGACTTTGTCCATGCTAGAAGAGGATCAACTGCTTGAGATCGAAAATGATGGTGGCCTTAAAAGTATGTTTGAGACAACTTCAAATCTCCATACGTTATGGATTAAAGTCAAAGCAGAATAATTCTGAGATTGCCACAAAAGCACTGAAAAGCCTGCTTCCATTTCCAACATCCTATCTTTGTGAAGCAGGGTTTTCTGCAGTGACAGCAACCAAAACGAGATCACGGAGTAGACTGGACATAAGCAACACACTTCCGGTGTCACTGTCTCCCATCACCCCCAGATGTGACAGTCTAGTTGCAGGAAAACAAGCTCAGGGCTCCCACTGATTCTGCATTATGGTGAGTTGTATAATTATTTCATTATATATTACAGTGTAATATAAATAGAAATAAAGTGCACAATAAATGTAATGCACTTGAATCATCCCGAAACTATCCCGTCCCTCCCCGGTCCATGAAAAAATTGTCATTCACGAAACCAGTCCCTGGTGCCAAAAAGGTTGGGGACTGCTGGCTTGCGGGATCTTAGTTCCCTGACCAGGGATTGAAAGCTGGCCACGGCAGTGAAAGCACCGAGGCCTAACCACTGGACCACCAGGGAATTCCCTGGTCTTTTTATCTCTACTGCACAGAGCATTTACTTATATAGCAAGTACTAAATAAATGTTTATCCCTCTGTACACATATTTGATCAGATTCATTTCCATCTCCTTCTGGTATATGACCCATTAATTACACCTTCCTCTTTATGCAACTCCTCCAATCTTCTTCCTGCCTTTTTATATTCTACCTATAATGTGTTCCTATATATTCTATTTTGAAAATAACGTTCCTTTGACTGTGCCTCTCTCAGCAGCTACAACTCAATTTTTGTTCTCATTGTCAAACATCCTGAGAGAATATGCTATATTACTGATTCTCAAATTTTAGCATAAACAGAATCATATTGAAGCCTTGCTAAACACAGATTGTTGGACCCTACTTCCAGAATTTCTGATTTATTGAGTCTTGGGTGGCACCCAAGAATTTTCATTTCAAACAAGTTCCCAGGTGATATTGATGCTACTGGTCCAGGAACGACACTTTGAGAATCACGGATCTAGACCAATCCTACACCGAAACAGTTCTGATTCTTTTATTATTTTAATAGTTGATTGATTCGTTGATTGATTTTTTGGCTGTGTTGGGTCTTCGTTGCTGTGTGGGGACTTTCTCTAGTTGTGGAGAGCAGGGGCTACTCTTCGTTGTGGTGCACAGGCTTCTCATCACAGTAGCTTCTCTTGTTGCAGAGCACAGGCTCTAGTCACACGCAGGCTTCAGGAGCTGCAGCATATGGGCTCAGTAGCTGCGGCACACAGGCCCGAGAGCACGCAAGCTTCAGTAGTTGCAGTTCATGGGCTCAGTAGTTGAGGCTCATGGACTCTAGAGCGCAGGCTCAGCAGCTGTGGCGCACAGGCTTAGTTGCTCCGTGGCATGTGGGATCTTCCTGGACCAGGGCTTGAACCTGTGTCCCCTACACTGGTAGGCGGATTCTTAACCAGTGCACCACCAGGGAAGTCCCAGTTCTGATTCTTTTTGGTCTCAGGGCCCTATAACTCTTAAAAATTATTGAGGACTTTGGGCATCCCTAGTGGCACAGTGGTTGAGAACCTGCCTGCTAATGCAGGTGACATGGGTTCGAGCCCTGGTCTGGGAGGATCCCACACGCCGCGGAGCAACTAGGCCCCATGAGCCACAACTACTGAGCCTGCCCGTCTGCAGCCTGTGCTCCGCAACAAGAGAGGCCGCGATAGTGAGAGGCCCGCGCACCGCAATGAAGAGTGGCCCCCACTTGCCACAGCTAGAGAAAGCCCTCACACAGAATCGAAGACCCAACACAGCAAAATTAATTAATTAATTAATAAACTCCTACCCCCAACATCTTCTTTATTTTTATTTTATTTATTTCTTTTTTGCGGTACGCGGGCCTCTCACTGTTGTGGCCTCTCCCGTTGCAGAGCACAGGCTCGGACGCGCAGGCTCGGCGGCCATGGCTCATGGGCCTAGACGCTCTGCGGCATGTGGGATCTTCCCGGACCGGGGCACGAACCCGTGTCCCCTGCATCAGCAGGTGGACTCTCAATCACTGCGCCACCAGGGAAGCCCCCCACATCTTCTTTAAAAAAATAAATTATTGAGGACTCAAAGAGATTTTGTCTATCTACCTTAAAGCTATCAATATTTACCATATTATAAATTAAAACTGAAATTTTAAAAAATATTTATTCCTTGAAAAATGAGGTTGAATGTTAATATAAATAACACATCCTTGTGAAAACTATATTTTCCAAAAGTAAAAAAATTAGCAGAAAAGTACCATTGTACTACATTTTTACAAATCTGTAAATGGTTTAATAGAACACCTGGATTCTCATATCTGATTCTGCATTATACCTACTATAATGTTGTTTTGATTGAAGTATATGAAGAAAATCCATTCTTACAAATATATGTAGTTACAAAATAGTCTTTTCAGATAATTGAAGCTAAATTCTTCTTTGATACAACACCAAAACTAAGCAAGTGGCAGCTTCTTAAAGGTTAGTTGCAGTGTGAATTCTGGAACCATACAAATGAACTTTTCATGAATGAACTTTTACATTAAAACCCATGGATCTATCTTACACTTTGACTCCATCTTTTACCCATGCATGATTTTGTAACAATATGAACTGGTAATTTGGAAAATATTGGTTAACTGAGTTATGTAGCTATACCAAGTTTGACACATTCCATTATAACATGTCCCAAAAAATCATATTCACCCTCACCACTCTTATTCAACATAATATTGAAAGTCCCAGCCAGCACAATAGGCTAGAAAAGGAAATAAAGGAAATACAGATTGGAAAGGAATAAAACTGCCCCTATCTGCGGATGACATGATAGTCTACACAGCCAATTCCAAGAAATTTACCAAAAAATTCTAGAACTAATAAGTGAATTCAGCAAAGAGATAAGATGTAAGATCGGGCTTCCCTGGTGGCACAGTGGTTAAGAATTCACCTGCCAATGCAGGGGACACGGGTTTGAGCCCTGGTCCGGGAAGATCCCACATGACGTGGAGCAACTAAGCCCGTGCACCACAACTACTGAAGCCCACACGCCTAGAGCCTGTGCTCCACAAAAATAGAAGCCACCACAATGAGAAGCCCACACACCGCAACGAAAGAGTAGCCCCCGCTCGCCGCTGCAAGTAGAGAAAGCCCACTACCCAACGCAGCCAAAAAAAAAAAAGATGCAAGATCGACATATGAAAATCAATTTTAGAAGAATCACTCCTAGAATGGTGACTTAAAGATCTCTGAAACTCCACTCCTCCAGGAAAGCAATAAGGACTTGGGCAAACATTGTCAAAATTAACTTTTTCAGAACTCTGGAAATTTAAATAGAGTTTGCAACAATCTTAAGAGATGTTTACTCAAGAAAACCAGCTGATTTTTCTTGAATAAAAGAACTTGGTAAGGGCAACAAATATGTAGTATTTTAAATTGCTCATTTTATCCCCCTCTCCAGCCCTGCAAAAGTCTTGAAAACCAGCAGATTGGGAACCACATTAGCTTAGGAGGCAATGAAAAGACAGAATGAGTTTGGAGGAGCCAAAAAAGCCCCATCCCCAGAGAATCATCACTAATTGACCAGTCTGGCAGCTCCATGGAAAAGCCCCATTCATAGGTCTTTTGTTTTGAGATATAATTCATATACCATAAAATTCAATTTTAAAGTGCACAATGAAAATTGCATTTTAAAACCACTGAAGTGGTTTTTAGTGTATTCACAAGGTTGTGCAACCATCACCACTATCTATTTCCAGAACATTTTCATCATCCCCAAATAAAACCCTGTACCCATTAGTAACCACTACCCATCACCTTTTTATTCCAGCCCCTGGCAACCAATAAGCTACTTTCTATCTCTATGGATTTGCTTATTCTGGAAATTTAATATACACAGAGTCATGTAATACAATACATGGTCTTTTATATCTAGCTTCTTTCACCTAGCAAAGTGTTCTCAAAGTTCATCCATATTGTATCATGGATTAAATATTCCATTATATGGGTATGCTACATTTTGTTCATCCATTCATCAACTGATTGACATTTCAGATGTTTCCGTTTTGTTTTGTTTTAATTTTTTATATCATACATATTTCTCATTGAAGTATACCTGATTTATAATATTATATTACTTTAGGTGTACAGCATAGTGATTCAGTATTTTTACCAATTATATTCTTTAAAGCTATTACAAGATAATGGCTATAATTCCCTGTGCTATACAATATATCCTTGTTGCTTATCTAACTTATACACAGTAATTTGTATCTCTTAATCCCATACCCTTAAATTGTCCCTCCCCCCTTTCCCTCTCCAGTTGTTTCCTTTTTAAAGCTATTATGAACAATGCTGCTATAAATATTTGTGTTACAAGCATTTGTATGAACATATGTTTTCAATTCTCTTGTGCATATACCTAGCAGTAGAATTGCTAAGTCATATGGAAGCTTTGTGTTTAGCTTTTTGAGAACTTCCAAACTGCTTTCGACAGTAGCTGCACCATGTTACATTCCCACCAGCAGTGTATGAAGATTTTAATTTCTCCGTATCTTCACCAACACTTCTTATTTTCCACTTTTGTATTTATACATATCTCAGTGTCTGCAAAGTGGCATCTCATTGTGGTTTTCATCTGCATTTCTCTAATGACTAATAATGTTGAGCATCTTTTCATGTGCTTATTGCCCATTTGTCTTCACTGGAGAAATGCCTACTCAAGTGTTTTCCCATTTTAAATTTGAATTATTTATACTTCTATTGTTGAGTTCCAAGAACTCTTTATGTATTCTAGATGCTAGATAATTACCAGTTATATGACATGCAAATATTTTCCCCCATTCTGTAGCAGCCCACTAACTTCACAGTGTCTTTTGATGAAAAAGTTTAAAATTTTATGACTTCCCTGGTGGTGCGGTGGTTAAGAATCTGCCTACCAATGCAGGGGACACAGGTTTGAGCCCTGGTCTGGGAAGATCCCACATGCCGTGGAGCAACTAAGCCCGTGTGCCACAACTACTGAGCCTGCACTCTAGAACCGCGAGCCACAATTACTAAGCCCGCATGCCTAGAGCCCGTGCTCCGCAACAAGAGAAGTCAGCGCAATGAGAAGCACGTGCACTGCAACAAAGAGTAGCCCCCACTCACCACAGCTAGAGAAAGCCTGCACGCAGCAATGAAGATCCAAAACAGCCAAACATAAATAAATAAATAAATTTATTTTTATAAAAGAAAGTTTAAAATTTTGGTGAAGTCCAATTTAGCGATTTTTTCTTTGCTTGTGCTTGAGGTGTCATATCCAAGAAATCATTGCCTTACCTAAGGTCACAAAGATTTATACCTATGTTTTATTCTAAGAGTTTTATATTTTCAACACTTACTTTTAGATATTTGACCATAAATATGGGGCTATATTTCTGGACTCTCAGTTCTTTTCAATTGATCTATATGTCTGTCTTCACGCCAGCAGCACACTATCTTGATACTATAGTTTTGCAGCAAGTTTTGAAATTAACAAATGTGAGTCCTCCGGGCTTCCCTGGTAGCGGCAGTGGTTGAGAGTCTGCCTGCTGATGCAGGGGACACGGGTCGTGCCGCAGTCCAGGAAGATCCCACATGCCGCAGAGCGGCTAGGCCCGTGAGCCATGGCTGCTGAGCCTGCACATCCAGAGCCTGTGCTCCGCAATGGGAGAGGCCACAACAGTGAGAGGCTCGCGTACCACACACACACAAAAAAAATGTGAGTCCTCCAAATTTGTTCTTTTTCAAGATCGTTTTGCCTGTTTTAGGTCTCATGAGTGCTGATATGAATTTTAAGATAAGGGTATCAATATGTGCAAATAACAAGGAAGCTGGAATTTTTGATAGGGATTGAATTCAATCCGTAGATAAATTTGGGGGAATATTGCCATATTAACAATAGTAAGCCTTCCAATCCATGAATATAGAATATTTTTCCATTTATTTTGATCTTCTTAACTTCTTTCAATAAAATTTTATGGCTTTCTTTCACTTCTTTTGTTAAATTTATTCACGAGTACAATCCCTAAATAAAATTCTCTATTCTCAAATGACATGATCCTATACAGAGAATATCCCTAGAAATCGACACAAAAAAACTAGAAGAACTAGTAAAGAAGTTCAGCCAGGTTACAGGGTTCAATAAACAAAAATCAGTTGTATTTCTATTCACTAACAATGAGTAATCCAAAAATGATATTAAGAAATCAATTCCACTTAAATTAAAACAAAAAATTAAAAATTAGAAATAAATTTAACAAAACAACTGCAAGACTTATACACTAAAAACTACAAAACATTGTTGAAAGAAATTAAAGAAGGCCTAAATAAACAGACAGATATCCCATGTTCACAGATCAGAAGACTTAATAGTCTTAAGATGGCAATGCTCCACAAATTGAGCCAAAGATTCAATGTAATTCCCATCAAAATTCTAGCTGGCTTTTTCTGCAGACACTGATATGCTGATCTTAAGATTCATCTAAAAATTTAAGGGACCCACAACAAGCAAAACCATTTTGAAAAACAAGAACAAAGTCATAAGGCTCACACTCACTATTTCAAAACTTACTACAAAGCTACCACAGTCGAGACTATGGTATTGGCATAAGGAGAGACATATAAATCAACATAATAAAACTAACAGTCCAGAAAGAAATGCTTAAATTTAGGGTCAATTGATTTTTGAAAAGGCTGCAAAGACAATTCAATGAGGAAAGAACAGTCTCTTTTAAACAATGGTGCTAGGACTGAATACCCAATACAAAAGAATGAAACTGAATACCTACCTCATGTCATATGAAAAATTGACTCAAAGTAGATCAAAGGCTTAAATATAAAGCTAAAAGCTATAAAATTCTTAGACTAAAATACAGGAGTAAATCTTCATGATCCTGGATTAGGCAATGGTTTCTCAGATATGACAACTAAAGCACAAGCAACAAATGAAAATAACAGATGTCAATTCTCCCCAAATTGATATATAGGCTGAACATAATTCCAATGAAAATTACTGCAAAAACTCTGTGTAAATGTGGACAAGATTATTCTAAAATTTATATGTAAAGAAAACGGAATTAGAATAGCTAAAATAATTCTGAAAAATAATAATAAAGTGGAAAGAATGACTACACATTTTCAAGACTTTATAGCTATAGTAACCAAGACAGTGTGGTACTGAAAGAAGGATACACCCATGGACCAAAAGGAAAGAATAGAGATCGCAGAAAGAGATCCATCCACACAAGTATGGCCAACTGATATTTAACAAATGAGCAAAAGCAATTCAATGGTGGAGGGATAGTCTTTTCAACTACAGGTGCTGGAGCAATTGGATATCCATAAACAAAAAAGGAACCTCAACCGAAACCTCACACCTTACACAAAAAATAACTCAAAATCAATCACAGATTTAAACGTAAAAGGTAAAGCTATAAAATTTTTAGAAGAAAATACAGGGAAAAATCTTTCAGATCTAAGGCTTCGTGAAGAGTTTTGAGACAGAATACCAAAAGCATAATCCATAATAGAAAAAAATTAATTGCACTTCATCAAAATTACTTTTGTTCTGCAACCCGATTAAAAGACTGATCAGACAAGCTACAGACTAAGTGACAATATTTACAAACACATATTAGACAAAGGACTCAAACCTAGAATACGTAATTCTCAAAATTCGCAGTAAAATATCAAATAATCTAATGACAAAATGGCCAAGAGACATGAAGAGACATCTCACCTAAGAGTATATACAAATGGCGGGACTTCCCTGGTAGTACAGTGGTTAAGAATCCGCCTGCCAATGGAGGGGACATGGGTTCGAGCCCTGGTCCGAGAAGATCCCACATGCGGCGGAGCAACTAAGCCCGTGCACCACAATTACTGGGCCTGCACTCTAGAGCCCACGAGCCACAACTACTGAGCCACAACTACTGCCACAACTACTGAAACCCGTGTGCCTAGAGCCTGTGCTCCCCAACAAGAAAAGCCACCACAATGAGAAGCCCACACACCACAATGAAGAGTAGTCTCCGCTCGCCGCAACTAGAGAAAGCCTGCGCACAGCAACGAAGACCCAAAGCAGCCAAAAATAAATAAACAAATAACTAAACTTTTTAAAAAACAGACTATACAAACGGCAAATAAGTACATAAAAAAATTCAACATCATTAGCCATTAGTGAAAGGCAAACTGAAAGCGATGAGATATCACTACACGTCTAATAGAACAGCTAAAATAAGTCACAATACCAAATGCTGGCATGGATGCAGAGAATGGGATCTCTAATATATTGCTGGTGGGAATTAAAATATCACAGCCACTCTAAAAAAAAGTTTGGGAGTCTCTTTAAAAATAAATAGGTAGGGGCTTCCCTGGTGGCGCAGTGGTTAAGAATCTGCCTGACAATGCAAGGGACATGCGAGCTCTGGCCTGGGAAGATCCCACATGGCGTGGAGCAACTAAGCCCGTGCGCTACAACTACTGAGCCTGAGCTCTAGAGCCCGCAAGCCACAACTACTGAGCCCATGTGCCACAACTACTGAAGCCTGCGCGCCTAGAGCCCATGCTCCACAACGAGAGGCCACAATAATATGAAGCCCATGCACCACAACGAAGAGCAGTCCCCACTCACCACAACTAAAGAAAGCCTGTGCACAGCAACAAAGTCCCAACACAGCCATAAATAAATAAATAAATAAATAAATAAATAAATAAATAAATAAATAAATAAATAAATAAGTAGAGGGGAGCTTCAAGATGGCAAAAGAGTAAGACGTGGAGATCACCTTCTTCCCCACAAATACCTCAGAAATACATCTGCAAGTGGAACAACTCCTACAGAACACCTACTGAACACTGGCAGAAGACCTCAGACCTCCCAAAAGGCAAGAAACTCCCCACGTACCTGGGTAGGCCAAAACAAAAAAGAAAAAACAGAGACAAAACAATAGGGACGGGAGCCGCAACAGTGGGAGGGAACTGTGAAGGAGGAAAGGTTTCCACACACTAGGAAGCCAAGTCGCAGGCAGAGACTGCAAGTGGCGGAGGGGGGAGGTTCAGAGCCATGGAGGAGAGTGCAGCAACAGGGCTGCAGAGGGCAAAGCGGAGAGATTCCCACACAGATGATCGGTGCCAACCAGCACGTACCAGCCCGAGACGCTTCTCTGTTCACTCGCCAGGACAGGCAGGGGCTGGGAGCTGAGGCTCCGGCTTCGGAGGACAGATCACAGGGACAGGACTAGGATTGGCTGCGTGAACACAGCCAGAAGGGGGCTAGTGTGCCACAGCTAGCCAGGATGGAGTCCGGGAAAAAGTCTGGAGCTGCCGAAGACGCAAGAGACTTTTTCTTGCCTCTTGGTTTCCTGGTGCGTGAGGAGAGGGGATTAAGAGCGAGACGCTCAGGCTGCTTCTGCAGCCACCAAGAAGCCTGTATGCTAGCACAAGTCACTATCCACACCGCCCTTCCCAGGAGCATGTGCAGCCCGCCACTGCCAGGGTCCCGTGATGCACGGAAAACGTCCCCGGGAGAACATACAGCGCACCTCAGGCTGATGCTACGTCACGCCGACCTCTGCCGCCGCAGGCCCGCCCCGCATCCGCACCCCTCCATCCCCCTGGCCTAAGTAAGCCAGACCCCTGAATTAGCTGCTTCTTTAACCCCATCCTGTCTAAGTAAGAACAGACTCCCTCAGGCAACCTACACACAGAGGCAGGGCCAAATCCAAAGCTGACCCGAGGAGCTGTGTGAACAAACAAGAGAAAGGGAAATTTCTCCCAGCAGCCTCAGGAGCAACGGATTAAATGTTCACAACCAACTTGATATACCCTGCATCTGTGGAATACCTGGATAGACTACGAATCATCCCAAATTGAGAAGGTGGACTTTGGGAGCAACGATATGGTTTTTTTTCTCCCTTTTTCTCTTTTTGTCAGTGTGTATGCGTACGCTTCTGTGTGTGATTTGGTCTGTATAGCTTTGCTTTTACCATTTGTCCTACGGTTCTGTCTGTCCGTTTTTTGGGGGGTTTTTTTTAGTATACTTTACAGACCTTGTTATCATTGGTCAACTTATTTTTTCGTATGGATCTTCTCTTCTTTCTTTCTTTCTAATTACTTTAAAAGAACTTTTTAATAACTATATTTTGTTTTTTAATAACATTTTTATTTTATTATATTTTATTTTATCTTTTTCTTTCTTTCCTTCTTTTTTCCTCCCTTTTATTCTGAGCCATTTGGATGACAGGATCTTGCTGATCCAGCCAGGGGTCAGGGCTGTGCCTCTGAGGTGAGACACCCAAGTTCCGGAGACTGGTCCACAAGAGACCTCCCAGCTCCACATAATATCAAACGGCGAAAATCTCCCAGAGATCTCCATCTCAACGCCAAGACCCAGCTCCACTCAACGAACAGCAAGCTACAGTGCTTGACGCCCTATGTCAAACAACTAGAAAGACAGGAACACAACCCCACCCAGTAGCAGAGAGGCTGCCTAAAATCATAGTAAGGTCACAGACACCCCAAAACACACCAGCAGACGTGGACCTGCCATCAGAAAGACAATATCCAGTGTCATCCACCAGAACACAGGCACTAGTCCCCTCCACCAGGAAGCCTACACAACCCACTAAACCAACCTTAGCCACTGGGGGCAGACAACAATAAAAACGGGAACTACGAACCTGCAGCCTGCGAAAAGGAGACCCCAAACAGAGTAAGTTAAGCAAAATGAGAAGACAGAGAAACACACAGCAGATGAAGGAGCAAGGCAGAAACCCATCAGAACAAACAAAGGAAGAGGAAATAGGCAGTCGACCTGAAAAAGAATTCAGAATACTGATAGTAAATACAATCCAAAATCTTGAAAAGAGAATGGAGAAAATACAAGAAACCTTTAACAAGGACCTAGATGAACTAAACGGCAAACAAACAATCATGAACAACACTATAAATGAAATTTAAAATTCTCTGGAAGGAATCAAAAGCAGAATAACTGAGGAAGAAGAAAACATAAGTGACCTGGAAAATAAAACCGTGGAAATAACTACTGCAGAGCAGAATAAAGAAAGAAGAATGAAAAGAATTGAGGACAGTCTCAGAGAGCTCTGGGACAATATTAAACTTACCAACATTCGAATTACAGGGGTCCCAGAAGAAGAAGAGAAAAAGAAAGGGACTGAGAAAACATGTGAAGAGATCAGAGTTTAAAACTTCCCTAATATGGGAAAGGAAATAGTTAATCAACTTCAGGAAGCACACAGACTGCCATACAGGAAAAATCCAGGGAGAAACACACCAAGACACATATGAATCAAACTATCAAAAATTAAATAAAAAGAAAAAATATTAAAAGGAGCAAGGGAAAAACAACAAATAACACACAAGGGAATCCCCATAAGGTTATTAACAGCTGATCTTTCAGAAGAAACTCTGCAATCTAGAAGGGAGGGTTAGGACATATTTAAAGTGATGAAAGGGGAAAACCTACAACCAAGATTACTCTACCCAGCAAGGATCTCATTCAGATTTGATGAAGAAACGAAAACCTTTAGAGACAAGCAGAAGCAAAGAGAATTCAGCACCACCAAACCAGCTATACAACAAATATTTGCTAAAGGAACTTCTCTAGGCAGGAAACACAAAAGAAGGAAAAGATCTACAATAACAAACCCAAAACAATTAAGAAAATGGTAACAGGAACATACTTATCAATAACTACCTCAAATGTAAATGGTTTAAATGCTCCAACCAAAAGACACAGACTTGCTGAATAGATACAAAAACAACACCAATATATATGCTGTCTACAAGAGACCCACTTCAGACCTAGGGACACATAAAGACTGAAAGTGAAGGGATGGAAAAAGATATTCCATGCAAAGGGAAATCAAAAGAAAGCTGGAGTAGCAATTCTCATATCAGACAAAACAGACTTTAAAACAAAGCTATTACAAGAGACAAAGAAGGACACTACATAACGATCAAGGGAACAATCCAAGAAGAAGATATAACAATTGTAAATATTTGTGCACCCAACATAGGAGCACCTTCATACATAAGGCAAATACTAACAGCCATAAAACAGGAAATCAACAGTAACACCATCATAGTAGCGGACATTAACACCCCACTTTCACCAATGGACAGATCATCCAAAATGAAAATAAATAAGGAAACACAAGCTTTAAATGATACATTAAACAAGATGGACTTAATTGATATTTATAGGACATTCCATGTGAAAACAACAGAATACACTTTCTTCTCAAGTGCTCATGGAACATTCTCCAGGATACATCATATCCTGGGTCACAAATGAAGCCTTGGTAAATTTAAGAAAATTGAATTCGTATCAAGTATCTTTTCTGACCACAACACTATGAGACTAGATATCAATTAGAGGGAAAAATCTGTAAAAAATACAAACACATGGAGGCTAAACAATATACTACTTAATAACCAAGGGATCACTGAGGAAATCAAGAAATACCTAGAAGCAAATGACAATGAAAACATGACGACCCAAAACCTATGGGATGCAACAAAAGCAGTTCTAAGAGGGAAGTTTATAGCAATACAATCCTACCTTAAGAAACAAGAAACATCTCAAATAAACAACCAAACCTTACACCTAAAGCAATTAGAAAAAGGAGAACAAAAACACCCCAAAGTTAGCAGAAGGAAAGAAATCATAAAGATCAGATCAGAATTAAATGAAAAAGAAATGAAGTAAACGATAGCAGAGATCAATAAAACTAAAAGCTGGTTCTTTGAGAAGATAAACAAAATTGATAAACCATTAGCCAGACTCATCAAGAAAAAAAGGAAGACGACTCAAATCAATAGAATTACAATTGAAAAAGGAGAAGTAACAACTGACCCTGCAGAAATACAAAGGATCATGAGAGATTACCACAAGCAACTATATGCCAATAAAATGGACAACCTGCAAGAAATGGACAAATTCTTAGAAATACACAACCTTGCGTGACTGAACCAGGAAGAAATAGAAAATATGAACAGACCAATCACAAGCACTGAAATTGAAACTGTGATTTAAAATCTTCCAACAAACAAAAGCCCAGGACCAGATGGCTTCACAGGAGAATTCTATGCAACATTTAGAGAAGAGCTAACACCTATCCTTCTCAAACTCTTCCAAAATATAGCAGAGGGAGGAACATTCCCAAGCTCATTCTACGAGTCCACCATCACCCTGATACCAAAACCAGACAAAGATGTCACAAAAAAAGAAAACTACAAACCAATATCACTGATGAACATATATGCAAAAATATTCAATAAAATACAAGCAAACGGAATCCAACAGCATGTTAGAAGGATCATAATCAACTGGGGTTTATCCCAGGTATGCAAGGATTCTTCAGTATATGCAAATCAATCAATGTGATACACCATATTAACAAACTGAACTATAAAAACCATAAAACTGGAAAAGTGGACAGCTACATGTAAAAGAATGAAAGTAGAACACTCCCTAACACCATACACAAAAATAAACTCAAAACGGATTAAAGACCTAAATGTAAGGCCAGACAGTATCAAACTCTTAGAGGAAAACATAGGCAGAACACTCTATGACATAAATCACAGCAAGATCCTTTTTGACCCACCTCCTAGAGAAATGGAAATAAAAACAAAAATAAACAAATGGGACCTAATGAAACTTCAAAGCTTCTGCACAGCAAAGAAAACCATAAACAAGACCAAAAGACAACCCTCAGAATGGGAGAAAATATGTGCAAACGAAGCAACTGAAAAAGGATTAATCTCCAAAATTTACAAGCAGCTCATGCAGCTCAGTATCACAAAAACCAAACAACCCAATCCAAAAATGGGCAGAAGACCTAAACAGACATTTCTCCAAAGATGATATACAGATTGAAAACAAACATATAAAGAATGCTCAACATCATTAATCATTAGAGAAATGCAACTCAAAACTACAATGCAATATCATCTCACACTAGTCAGAATGGCCATCATCAAAATATCTACAAACAATAAAGGCTGGAGAGGGTGTGGAGAAAAGGGAACCCCCTTGCACTGTTGGTGGGAATGTAAGTTGTTGATATAGCCACTATGGAGAACAGTATGGATGTTCCTTAAAAAACTAAAAATAGAACTACCATACGACCCAGCAATCCCACTACTGGGCATATACCCTGAGTAAGAAAACTATAATTCAAAAAGAGGCATGTACCACAATGTTCACTGAAGCTCTAATTACAAGACTCAGGACATGGAAGCAACCTAAGTGTCCATCAACAGATGAATGGATAAAGAAGATGTGGCACATATATACAATGGAATATTACTCAGCCATAAAAAGAAACGAAATTGAGTTATTTGTAGTGAGGAGGATGGACCTAGAATCTGTCATACAGAGTGAAGTAAGTCAGAAAGAGAAAAACAAATACCGTATGCTAACACATATATATGGAATCAAAAAAAAATGTTCATGAAGAACCTAGCAGCAAGATCGAATAAACACGAAGACCTACTAGAGAATGGACTTGAGGACACGGGGAGGAGGAAGGGTAAGCTGGGTCAAAGTGAGAGAGTGGTAGTGTATATATGGACATATATACACTACCAAACGTAAAATAGATAGCTAGTGGGAAACAGTCGCATAGCACAGGGAGATCAGCTCGGCGCTTTGTGACCAGCTAAAGGGTGGGATAGGGAGAGTGGGAGGGAGGGAGACACAAGGGGAAAGAGATATGGCGATATATGTATATGTATAACTGTTTCACTTTGTTATAAAGCAGAAACTAACACACCATTGTAAAGCAATTATACTCCAATAAAAATGTTAAAACAAATTTAAAAGAAAAAGAAAGAGAAAAAGATACTACTATGTATAAAATAAGCTACAAGGATGTATCGTGTAACACAGGAATATAGCCAATATTTTATAATAACTGTAACTGGAGTATAACCTTAAAAACTGTCAATCATTATATTGTACACATGTAACATATAATATTGTACATCAAGTATATGTCAATAAAAAATTATATAAAGCACTCAGGTTTTTTTCTCACGTGAACTGCTATCAAGCCAAATGTACCAGTGACACAGTGTTTTACATAGGGAGTTGGTTTCTTAAATATTGAAATTTTATAGGCTTGAGGAGTTTAAGTAACAGCCCAAGGTCATACAGCAAGTTCATGTAATAGTTGAGATATAAGACCAAGACCTGCTGGACTTCATATCAGTTTTTTATAGTAGTTGCATTAAAGTAGCCCACAAAGGATATTAACATTACAAGGCAAGACAAAATTACCACAAGGGGTTCTCTTTTTAAATGGTCAACCTACGTTGTAGGGTAGGGAGCATTAGACTAAAAGTCAGAAAATCTTGGTTCTGGTCTTAGATCTGCAACTAACTCACACCTTCTCTCTGAACCTCAGTTTCATCATTTAAAAAATAAGAAGGAATTAAACAAAACCTAAATAAATGGGCAGATATCTCATATTCATGGATCAGAATACTTAACATTATTAAGATAGCAATACTCCTCAAATTGATCCAGATTGAACGCTATTCCTATCAGGATCCCAGCTGATTTGTTGCAATAATTGAGAGGCATATCCTAAAATTCATATGGGAATGCAAGAGACCCAGAAGAGCTGAATAACCTTGAAAAATAACAAAGCTAGAAACTCACACTTCCTGATTTCAAAACTGACTACATAGCTACTGTAATCAAGACAGTGTGGAACTGGTAAAAGGACAAACATATAGATCAATGGAAGAGAATCAGGAGTCCAGAAATAAACCCTCACAGTTAGGATCAATTAATGTTTTTTTTAAACACAAAGTCTTTTATTGAGAAGCTGCACAAATTAACTCCAAATTACTGCCACAGAGAAGAGGAGGCTTCAAGGCACAAAACTTGTTGCTGCACTCCATGTTACTTTACTGTAGTGTCTTCACTCAAGTACTAGAAGCTAAAAGCCATCCCTTTTACAGTATTACATCTTTTCATCTCTGCTCTTGCCCCCTGTAGTTTCATTAAAAGACAATGAACGTTTTAAGGTAGTCAAATGGAAAGTATAAAATTGCACCATTTTAACAAAGCTTAAAGTATTTCCATTCTCAAGCATGAGAAGAATTCAAAATAACACACTTGGTATTTTATTACACTCCATTCCCTGTGTCATTTCCTCATCAAAAGGCTCTTGGTCGGAACAGCCTTTGGAATCGGAAAGGCGGTGCAATCCCAGACTGATAAATACAGGTAAATTTTTTAAAAACAATGGCCAAATTAGATCAATTTGATTTGTTCTCTAGATCATTAAACTTGATTTTAAGTTTCAAAAATAACATTATTGTAACTCTCTATTCCTCCTATGTTTAGTCGACACAGATCTAAAAATTATAGCCTTTTGGGGGGCTTTTTCTTTTTAAATTCTTTATTGGAGCATAATTGCTTTACAATGGTGTGTTACTTTCTGCTTTATAACAAAATGATTCAGCTATACATATATATTCCCATATCTCGTCCCTCTTGCACTTCCCTCCCACCCTCCCTATCCCACCCCTCTAGGTGATCACAAAGCACTGAGCTGATCTCCCTGTGCCATGTGGCTGCTTCCCATTAGCTATCTATTTTACATTTTGTACTGTATATATGTCCATGCCGCTCTCTCACTTCCTCCCAGCTTACCGTTTCCCCTCCCTGTGTCCTAAGTCCATTCCCTATGTCTGCATCTTTATTCTTGCCCTGGCCCTAGGTTCTTCAGTCCTCTTTTTTTTTTTTTAGATTCCATATATATGTGTAAGCATACGGTATTTGGTTTTCCTCTTTCTGACTTACTTCACTCTGTATGACACACTCTACGTCCACCCACCTCACTACAAATAACTCAGTTTTCTTTCTTTTTATGGCTGAGTAATATTCCACTGTATGTATCTGGCTGAATAATATTCCACTGTATATATCTGCCACATCCTCTTTATCCATTCATCTGTTGACTGACACTTAGGTTGCTTCAATGTCCCGGCTATTGTAAATAGAGCTGCAATGAACACTGTGGTACATGACATTTTCTGAATTACGGTTTTCTCAGTGTATATGCCCAGTAGTGGGATTGCACGGCTGTAGTTTTAAGGAAGCTCCATACTGTCCTCCATAGCGGCTGTTATCAATTTACATTCCCACCAACAGTGCAAGAGGGATCCCTTTTCTCCACACCCTGTCCAGCATTTACTGTCTCTAGATTTTTTGATGCTGGTATTCTGAGTGGTGTGAGGTGATACCTCAGTGTAGTTTTTGATTTGCATTTCTCTAATGATTAGTGATGTTCAGCATCCTTTCACGTGTCTGATGGAAATCTGTATATCTTCTTTGAAGAAATGTGTATTTACGTCTTCTGCTCATTTTTTTTTTTTTTTTTTTTTTTTATGCGTTACGCGGGCCTCTCACTGTTGTGGCCTCTCCCGTTGCGGAGGACAGGCTCCGGACGCGCAGGCTCAGCGGCCATGGCTCACGGGCCCAGCCGCTCCGCGGCATGCGGGATCCTCCCAGACCGGGGCACGAACCCGTGTCCCCTGCATCGGCAGGCGGACTCTCAACCACTGCGCCACCAGGGAAGCCCTTCTGCTCATTTTTGGATTGGGTTGTTTGTTTTTTTGATATTGAGCTGCATGAGCTGCTTGTAAATTTTGGAGATTAATCCTTTCTCAGTTGCTTCGCTTGCAAATATTTTCTCCCATTCTGAGTTGTCTTTTCGTCTTGTTTATGGTTTCCTTTGCTGTGCAAAAGCTTTTAAGTTTCATTAGGTACCCTTTGTTTATTTTTGTTTTTATTTCCATTTCTCAAGGAGGTGGGCCAGAAAGGATCTTGCTGTGATTTATGTCAGAGTGTTCTGCCTATGTTTTCCTCTAAGAGTTTGATAGTGTCTGGCCTTACAGTTAGGTCTTTGATCCATTTTGAGTTGATTTTTGTGCGTGGTGTTGGGGAGTATTCTAATTTCATTCCTTTATATGTAGCTGTCCAGTTTTTCGAGCACCACTTATTGAAGAGGCTGTCTTTTCTCCATTGTATATTCTTGCCTCCTTTGTCAAAAATAAGGTGACCATATGTGCGTGTGTTTATCTCTGGGCTTTCTATCCTGGTCCATTGATCTATATTTCTGTTTGTGTGCCAGTACCATACTGTCTTGATTACTATAGCTTTGTACTATAGTCTGAAGACCGGGAGCCTGACTCCTACAGCTCTGTTTTTCTTTCTCAAGACTGCTTTGGCTAATCGGAGTCTTTTGTGTTTCCCTAAAAATTGTGAAATTTTTTGTTCTAGTCCTGTGATAAATACCATTGGGAGGTTAAGAGGGATTGCACTGAATGTGTAGATTGCTTAGGGTAGTACAGTCATTTTCACAATGTTGATTCTTCCAATCCAAGAACGTAATATAGCTCTCCATCTGGTTGTATCATCTTTAATTTTTTTCATCAGTGACTTAACAGTTTTCTACATACATGTCTTTTGTCTCCTTAGGTAGGTTTACTCCTAGCTATTTTATTCTATTTGTTGCAGTGGTAAATGAGGGTGTTTCCTTAATCTCTATTTCAGATTTTTCTTCCTTAGTGTATAGGAATGCAAGAGATTTCTGTGAATTAATTTTGTATCCTGCTACTTTACCAAATTCACTGATTAGCTCTAGTAGTTTTCTGGAAGCATCCTTTGGATTCTCTTTGCATAGTATCATGTCATCTGCAAACAGTGACAGCTTTACTACTTCTCTTCCGATTTGGATTCATTTTCATTCTTTTTCTTCTCTGAGTGCTGTGGCTAAGACTTCCAAAACTATTTTGAGTTACAGTGGTGAGAGTAGACAACCTTGTCTTCTTCCTGATCTTAGTGGAAATCGTTTCAGTTTTTCACCACTGAGAACGACGTTGGCTGTGGGTCTGTCATATATGGCCTTTATTACGCTGAGGTAAGTTCCCACTATGCCTACTTTCTGGAGGGTTTTTATCATAAATGTGTGCTGAATTTTGTCAAAAGCTTTTTCTGCATCTATTGAGATGATCATATGGATTTTCTCCTTCCATTTGTTAATATCATTTATCATATGGATTGATTTGCATATATTGAAGAATCCTTGCATTCCTGGGATAAACCCCACTTGATCATGGTGTATTATCCTTTTAATGTGCTGTTGGATTCTGTTTGCTAGTATTTTGTTAACGATTTTTGCATCTATGTTCATCAGTGATATTGGCCTGTAGTTTTCTTTCTTTGTGATGTCTTTGTCTGGTTTTGGTATCAGGGTGATGGCGGACTCATAGAATGAGTTTGGGAGTGTCCTTCCCTATGCTATATTTTGGAAGAGTTTGAGAAGGATAGGTGTTAGCCCTTCTCTAAGTTTTTGATACAATTCGCCTGTCAGGCCATCTCGTCCTGGGCTTTTGTTTGTTTGAAGATATTTAATCAGTCTCGATTACAGTGCTTGTGATTGCTCTGTTTACATTTTCTATTTCTTCCTCGTTCAGTCTCAGAAGGTTGTGCTTTTCTAAGAATTTGTCCCTTTCTTCCAGGTTGTCTATTTTACTGGCATATAGTTGCTTGTACTAATCTCTCATGATCCGTTGTACTTCTGGAGTGTCAGTTGTTACTTCTCCTCCTTCATTTCTAATTCTATTGAGTCTTCTCCCTTTTTTTCTTGATGAGTCTGGCTAATGGTTTATCAATTTTGTTTTTCTTCTCAAAGAACCAGCTTTTAGTTTCATTGATCTTTGCTACTGTTTCCTTCTTTTCTTTTCTTTTTCATTTATTTCTGATCTGATCTTTATGATTTCTTTCCATCTGTTACATTTGGGTGTTTTTTCTTCTTTCTCTAATTGGTTTACGTGAAAGGTTAGGTTGTTTGAGATGTTTCTTGTTTCTTAAGGTAGGATTGCATTGCAATAAACTTCCCTCTTAGAACTGCTTTTGCTGCATGCCATACGTTTTGGGCCATCCTGTTTTCATTGTCATTTGTTTCTAGGTATTTCTTGATTTCCACAGTGATCCCTTGGTTATTAAGTAGTGTATTGTTTAGCCTCCATGTGTCTGTATTTTTTACAGATTTTTCCCTGTAACTGATACCTACTCTCACAGCACTGTGGTCGGAAAAGATACTTGATACAAGTTCAGTTTTCTTAAATTTACCAAGGCTTGATTTCTGACCCAAGATATGATCTATCCTGGAGAGTGTTCCATGAGTACTGGAGAAGAAACTGTATTCTGTTGTTTTTGGTTGGAATTTCCTATAAACATCAAATAACTCCATCCTGTTTAATATATCATTTAAAGCTTGTGTTTCCTTATTTATTTTCATTTTCGATAATCTGTCCATTGGTGAAAGTGGGGTGTCAAAGTCCCCTACTAAGATTGTGTTACTGTCGATTTCCCATTATATGGCTGTTAGCATATCCCTTATGTATTGAGATACTCCTATGTTGGGTGCATACATACTTACAATTGTTATATCTTCTTCTTGGATTGATTCCTTGATCATTACATGGTGTCCTTCTTCGTTTCTTGTAATACTCTTTAAGTTTTCTTTTGTCTGATATGAGAGTTGCTACTCCAGCTTTCCTCTGATTTCCATTTGTATGGAATATCTTTTTCCATCCCCTCACTTTCAGTCTGTATGTGTCCCTAGGTCTGAAGTGACCCAGCATATATACGGGTCTTGCTTTTGTATCCATTCAGCCAGTCTATGTCTTTTGGTTGGAGCATTTAATCCATTTACATTTAAGGTAGTTATCGATATGTATCTTCCTATTTTCATTTTTAGTTGTCTTGGGTGTGTTACTGTAGGTCTTTTCCTTCTCTTGTATTTCCTACCTAGAGAATTTCCTTTAGCATATGTTATAAAGCTGCCTTAGTGGTGCTGAATTCTCTTAGCTTTTGCTTGTCTGTAAAGGTTTTAATTTCTCCATCAAATTGGAATGAGATCCTTGCTGGCTAGAGTAATCTTGGCTGTAGGTCTTTGCCTTTCATCACTTTAAGTATGTCCTGCCACTCCCTTCTGGCTTGCAGAGTTTCTGCTGAAACATCAGCTGTTAACCTTATGGGGATTCCCTTGCATGTTATTTGTTGTTTTTCCCTTGCTGCTTTTAATATTTTTTCTTTGTATTTAATTTTTGACAGTTTGATTAACATGTGCTTTGGCATGTTTCTCCTTGGATTTATTGTATATGGGATCCTCTGCGCTTCGTGGACTTGATTAACTATTTCCTTTCCCATATTAGGGAAGTTTTCAACTATAATCTCTTCAAATATTTTGTCAGTCCCTTTCATTTTATCTTCTTCTTCTTGAACCCCTATAATTCGAATGTTGGTGCATTTAATGTTGTCCCAGAGGTCTCTGAGACTGTCCTCCGTTCTTTTCATTCTTTTTTCTTTATTCTGCTCTGCAGTTGTTATTTCCACTATTTTACCTTCCAGGTCACTTATCCATTCTTCTGCCTCAGTTATTCTCCTATTGATCCCTTCTAGAGAATTCTGAATTTCATTTATTGTGTTATTCATCATTGTTTACTCTTAGTTTTTCTAGGTCCTTGTTAAAGGTTTCTTATATCTTCTCCATTCTATTTCCAAGATTTTGTATCATCTTTACTATCGCTATTCTGAATTCTTTTTAGGTAGACTGCCTATTTCCTCTTCATTTGTTTGGTCTCATGGGTTTTTGCCTTGCTCCTTCATCTGCTGTGTGTTTCTCTGTCTTCTCATTTTGCTTAACTTACTCTGTTTGGGGTCTCCTTTTCGCAAGCTGCATGTTCATATTTCCCGTTGTTTTTGTTGTCTGCCCCCAGTGGCTAAGGTTGGTTCAGTGCGTTCTGTAGGCTTCCTGGTGGAGGGGCCTGGTGTCTGTGTTCTGGTGGATGAGGCTGGATCTTGTCTTTCTGCTGGCCAGGACCGTGACCAGTGGTTTGTTTTGGGGTGTCTGTGACCTTATTATGATTTTAGGTAGCCTCTCTGCTAATGGATGGGGTTGTGTTCCTGTCTTGCTAGTTGTTTGGCATAGGGTGTCCAGCATTGTAGCTTGCTGTTCGTTGAGTGGAGCTGGGTCTTATCGTCAAGATGGAGATATCCAGGAGAGCTATCGCCGTTTGATATTGCGTGGAGCCGGGAGGTCTCTGGTGGACGAATGTCCTGAACTTGGGTCTGCCACCTCAGAGGCACAGGCCTGACACCCTGCCATAACACCAAGACCCTGTCAGCTACACGGCTCAGAAGCAAAGGGAGAAAAAAAGAAAGAAGAGAGCAACCAAACCAAAAAAAAATCCACCAATGATAACAAGCACTAAAATCTCTACTAAAAAAAAAAAAAACGGACAAACAAAACCCAAGGACAAACGGTAAAAGCAAAGGTATTTAGAAAAATATCACACAAAGAAGTGTACACATACACACTCACCAAAAGAGAAAAAGGAAAAAAGTATCTATCTATCTATATATATATAAAAGGAAAAGTAAGAGAACAGCCAAATCAATAAACAAATCTACCAATGATAATAAACTCTAAATATTAAACTAAGATAAACATAAAGCCAGATACAAATTAGATGCAGAAAGCAAACCTCAAGTCTACAGTTGCTCCCAAAGTCCACCGCCTCAATTTTGGGATGATTCGTTGTCTATTCAGGTATTCCACAGATGCAGGGTACATTAAGTTGATTGTGGAGATTTAATCCGCTGCTCCTGAGGCTGCTGGGAGAAATTTCCCTTTCTCTTCTTTGTTCACACAGCTCCTGGGGTTCAGCTTTGGATTTGGACCCGCCTCTGCGTGTAGGTCGCCTGAGGGTGTCTGTTCTGCACTCAGACAGGATGGGGTTAAAGTAGCAGCTGATTAGGGTGCTCTGGCTCACTCAGGCCGGGGGGAGGGAGGGTTATGGAATGTGGGGCAAGCCTGCGGCAGCAGAGACAAACATGACGTTGCAACAGCCTGAGGCACGCCGAGCCTTCTCCCAGGGAAGTTGTCACTGGATCACGGGACCCAGGCAGTGGCAGGCTGCACGGGCTCCCGGAAATGGAGGTGTGGACAGTGACCTGTGCTTGCACACTGGCTTCTTGGTGGCTGCAGTAGCAGCCTTAGCGTTTCATGCCCGTCTCTGGTGCCCGCGCTGATAGCCGCAGCTCACGCCCGTCTCTCGAGCTCGTTTAGGTGGTGCTCTGAATCCCCTCTCCTCGCGCACCCCAACACAGTGGTCTCCTTCCTCTTAGGCAGTTCCAGACTTTTTCCTCCTGGCTAGCTGTGGCACACTAGCCCCCTTCAGGCTGTGTTCACACAGCCAACCCCAGACCTCTCCCTAGGATCTGTCTTCCAAAGCCAGAGCCTCAGCTCCCAGCCCCCGCCCGTCCCGGCAGGTGAACAGACAAGCCTCTCAGGCTGGTGAGTGCTGGTCCACACCGAGCCTCTGTGTGGGAATCTCTCTGCTTTGCCCTCTGCACCTCTGTTGCTGCGCTATCCTCCATGGCCCCAAACCTTCCCCCCTGACCACCTGCTGTCTCCACCAGGGAAGGGGCTTCCCAGTGTGTGGAAACTTTTCCTCCTTCACAGCTCCCTCCCAGAGGTCCAGGTCCCATCCTTATTCTTTTGTCTCTGTTTTTTCTTTACTCTTCTGCCCTACCCAGGTACGTGGGGAGTTTCTTGCCTTTTGGGAAGTCTGAGGTCTTCTTCAGCATTCAGTAGGTGTTCTGTAGGAGTTGTTCCACATGTAGATGTATTTCTGATGTATGTGTGGGGAGGAAGGTGATCTCCACGTCTTACTCCTCTGCCATCCTGAAGGTCTCCTCTAGTAGCCTTCTTATTTAAGTATTATTTACTCAATGTGTTATTGGTTTTAGGGCATTCTACCTGAGCTTCAGGCTCCTCATTTGTAAAATCGGGGTAACACCACCTCACAAACTCTTCACGCCACAAAGCCAAATAAGAGTTCCAGAGTCTCGCCAGAATCAGTTAATTTTTGACAAGAGTGCTAAGACCATTCAATGGGGAAAGAATAGTCTTTTCAATAAATGGTGCTGGGACAACTGGATAGCTATATGCAAAAGAATGCAGCTGGACTCCCACCCCATGCCATACTCAAAAATTAACTTGAAATGGATCAAAGACCTAAATGTAAGTGCTAAATCTATAAAACTCAAAGATATGCAGAAATTGAGCCCTCAGAGACTAGTGGCAGTGTAAAATGGTACAGCCACAGTGGAAAACAGTCTGGCAGTTTCACAAAAGGTTAAACATAGAGTAATAATGTTATTCAGCAATTCTGCTCCTAGGTACATATCCAAGAGAAATGTAAAAATGTACACACAAAAATATGTACATGAATGTTCACAGTAGAATTATTCATAATAGCCCCAAACTGGAAACAATCCAACTGTTCATCAATAGATGAATGGATAAACAAAATTTGGTATATCCATACAGTATAACATTATTCTGTAATAAAAATATTGATACATGCTACAACATAGATAACCTTGAAAACATGCTAAGTAAAAGAAGCTAATCACAAAAGATCAAATATTGTATGATTTCATTTATATGAAATGCCCAGAACAGGTAAATCTATAAAGACAGAAAATATATTAGTGGTTGCTAGTGCTGGGGTCAGGAGGAATAGGGAGTGACTGCTAATGGATAGGGGGTTTCTTTTGGGGTAATGAAAATGTTTTAAACTTAAGACTCTGGTGAAGATTGTACAATTCTATGAATATACTAAAACATTTTAAATGTACAATTCAATGGTATTAATTTTATAGTATACAAATTATAAATATCTCAATGAAGATGTTAAAAATTAAAACTAAGATTACGCTAGATGATTCTTAAGGTCTCTTTCATTTCTAGAATTACATAATTTCAGAGAGTAAACTCATCACATTACATTTTGTCAACTGAAAATGCACACCTAACTGCATGGTGACAAAAGAAGAAAACCCACAAGCCAAACTGAGGTAAAGTACAACTCTGAACACTGATACCAGCAGACTTTTAGAAAACATCAGCGAACAACCCAGAATAATTGCTAATGTGAAGGCTCTTTTTGGGCAAATATTTTAGGTAGACTGTGAATGTAAGATATCCACAGAGACAGGTATTTCAAGTAGAAGCCACTGCCACAAATAAATGATAGGTATTACATGCAGTGGTTGAAAATGATGATTAGTTATATAAGTCTTTTCAATCTCACCCACCCAGATAGGTACCAATCACCATTAGTAATGTCACCTTCAGATATAAAACAGATTAAAAAGGCCAAATATAATATCCTATAAAAGACCAATGACACCGGACTTTCTTCTAATAGGTTACATATCATCACTTTTGCATTTACGTATATAAAATGCCCCACTGCGAGGCCCTACTGACTATGATACCTACTGACTCTGCTTGGTAAGAAAGCACTCTGAAAACGTCCCTCTCCGTAGCAGTCTTCTGCATAGTCACATGGAACTCAGTGGAGCAACTCTGCATTAATTTGACATATAACTTCTCCAGACCCTGGAAAATAAACCACAATACAATGTAACGATGAGAATAACCACAATTGTTACTAATAACTGCCACAGCTAAAAATCAATGGTAACTTACAGCCATGGCAGCTTGAAAAAACTCATCGGCGATCACAGCATTTCCACCATCTACCCATCCTTTTCCTGTTTTCAGATTCATCTGGAAAAAGAAGTTAGAAAATAATTTTTAACAACTCACACCTCTTCAAAACTGACTGAGGATTATATTGGAGAAAATATTTAATTCTCTGTTCATATTCAGTAGTGTAATCCACAGAAAACAAAAAACTAACAGCATTTATTAGACTTCTGTGCTCTGCTCAGAACTCCATTATTAAAGAGAAACGGTCTTAAGAAAAGCAATAATAAAAAATTAATATACTTGAAAACACATCTTCTAAGAAAATACTAAAAGAAAACATTGAGATAATTTAGACAGGAAGAGAAAGTTCTAAAACTTAATGCCTGGGGCTTCCCTGGTGGCGCAGTGCTTGAGAATCTGCCTGCTAATGAAGGGGACGTGGGTTCGAGCCCTGGTCTGGGAGCATCCCACATGCCACGGAGCAACTAGGTCTGTGAGCCACAACTACTGAGCCTGAGCGTCTGGAGCCTGTGCTCCGCAACAAGAGAGGCCGCGACAGTGAGAGGCCCACGCACTGCGATGAAGAGTGGCCCCCGCTTGCCACAACTAGAGAAAGCCCACGCACAGAAACGAAGACACAACACAGCAAAAATAAATAAATTAATAAACTCCTACCACCATCTTAAAAAAAAAAACTTAATGCCTCACATACTTGAAGAAAGTTATATGATAAGCACTAGACTATAAGTCAACATACCTCGGTTCTAGTTTTTAACTCTGTCTCTAATAAAATTTTTCTTAGACCAGCAAACGTTTACTATGTATCCTTTACATGCCAGGCACCCTGAAGAAGCTCACAGTATTATAAACTGACAGACACGTAAATAAATAGTTGCTAAGTAATATGCACAAATACTGTGGAAGCAAACAAGGACTGAATCAAGATAGAGGATTGAGCACACACTACAGCCACCCCTTCTATTATAAATCCCTAGAAATGATGTATATATAGTACATACTATGATATACTATAAGCTTTATACACTATAAATATATATACTATAAATTTTATATACTATGAACCCCTAGAAAGGATATATATATGTTTATATGATATATATATACTTTCTAGGGATTTATATGTATTTTCTATAAATAGAAGAAAAATATACATATTTTTCTTATTAATAATAGTCCTGAAAAATAAGGGGCGTTTTTAGTTGATATGAAATTATGAAGAACCTCTGAAAAACAGCAAATGGAATGAGGCAAAATCCCATATCCTAAAATGCACGAAAATGCAAAATGTAGAAACATTCTGGATATGAACAGGAGGAGTATCAGGCAGTAGGCTTCATCCCCAACAGATATATTCTCCCCTCCTCCCCAGAAAGGAACAGTAAGTACAATCACTTAGGCTAGAGAAAAACAGAGTTCCAGGCGGCTGACAACACAGGTCAATGCAAAACCTCTGGTCTTAATTCTCCATCAGTCACTGGATTCAGTTACAGTAAATAGTGTGACACAGAAGACTATCAAGGAATCTCAAATTAAATATAAGCAAGAATCACCAAATGTTTGAGGGTAACCAATAATATGAAAGAACATCACACTCAACAAACAGAATACCTAAGGAAATAGAATTAAGACAGCAAGTAGATGGAAACATAAAGAGAAATACCATTATTATCCACAGAATTAAACAGTAGTCATAATCAATAAAATGCTCCTTTTAGGTTCCATTCTTTGAAATCAATAAAGCCAAAAATGCAAATGTGAGACGTAACAGAAGTTAGAAGGGTAATGGTGGGGAAAGGGAGACAGAATGATAAAGGTACTAATATCTTCACACAGTTGAAAGTAAAGATATACTCTCCAAAACTGATGGAGAAATAAAAACTTAAATATATTAAAATAAATAAATTTCAATTAAATAAATTTCAATTAAAATAATAATTAAATTAAAAACAGTATAATTAACAAAAACTGAAAGGAGTAGGGGAGGTAATATATGATGAGATAAATCTTCACCTATCATAACAGAAAGAAACAGACCATATACGAAGCTGATAAATCAAGATTTAATTATTGTAGGCTGAATTGTGTCGACCCCTCCCACCAAAAAATTCATATGTTGAAGTCCCAGCTCCCAGTACCTCAGAATGTGACTGTATTTAAAGATAGGGCCTTTAACAAAATGATGACGTTAAAATGACACCATTACGTGTGCCCTAATCCAATCTGACTGGTGTCCTTTTAAGAAGAAATTTGGACACACAAAGGGACACCAGGTGTGTGCTCACACAGAGGAAATGCCATATGAGGACACAGAGAAAAGGCAGCCATCTGCAAGCCAAGGAGAGAGGCCTCAGGAGAAAACAAACCTTCCAACACCTTGATCCTGGACATGATTTTGGATCATGATCTTGGACACAATTGTGGGAAAATAAATTTCTACTGTTTAGACCACCCACTGTATAGTATTTTGTTATGGCAGCCCTAGCAAACTAATACAGTGATACAACCATATGATTAAGATATATGAAAGTAAACGTGAGAAGTAAAAAAAAAATGGTTACAAGCAATAGCCTTAAAATAGGAAAAGATATATGCACAAGGCAACTCACTGCAACATCCAAATGTCCATCAAAGAGGGCTGCTTGAATATGACAAGTTACATGCACCAACTGAATGCTATGTAGCTAAAAAAAAAAAAAAAAACGAAAACGTGCATCTCTATATACTGCTATGGAGTGATCTGTCAGATATAATGTTAAACTGGGTAAAAAAAAAAAAAAGGTGGAGAAAAGTATACGTATGGAATACTACCAATTATCTAAGACACTCGGGGCAGGTAGAGATATGAATAAATACCTATTTGCTTATATTTAAAAAGCAAAAGTACAGAGAGGGAACAAGATGGTGGAGCAGAAGGACGTGCTTTCACTCCCTCTTGTGAGAACACCAGAATCACAACAAGCTGCAGGAAATCATCGACAGGAAGACACTGGAACTCACCAAAAAAGATACCGCACATCCAAAGACAAAGGAGAAGCCACAATGAGACAGTAGGAGGGGCGCAATCACAGTAAAATCCAATCCCGTAACTGCTGGGTGAGTGACTCACAGACTGGAGAACACTTATACCACAGAAGTCCACACACTGGAATGAAGGTTCTGAGCCCCACGTCAGGCTTCCCAACATGGGGGTCCGGCAACGGAAGGAGGAATTCCTAGAGAATCAGACTTTGAAGCCAAGTGGGATTTGTACCACATGAAGGAACAAGATAACCGCCCCCCAAAAAAAAGCCTAAATGAAGTGGAGATAGGCAACCTTCCAGAAAAAGAATGAGAGTGAAGATGATCCAGGACCTCAGAAAAAGAATGGAGGCAAAGATCAAGCAGATGCAAGAAATGTTTAACAAAGACCAAGAAGAATTAAAGAACAAACAAACAGAGATGAACAATACAATAACTGAAATGAAAACTACATTAGAAAGAATCAATAACAGAATAAGTGAGGCAGAAGAACGGATAAGTGACCTGGAAGACAAAACGATGGAATTCACTGCTGCAGAACAGAATAAAGAAAAAAGAATGAAAAGAAATGAAGACAGCCTAAGAGACCTGTGGGACAACATTAAATGCAACAACTTTCGCATTACAGGGGTCCCAGAAGGAGAAGAGAGAGAGAGTGGACGAGAGGAAATATTTGAAGACATTATAGTCGAAAACTTCCCTAACATGGGAAAGGAAACAACCACCCAAGTCCAGGAAGCGCAACAAGTCCCATACAGTATAAACCCAAGCAGAAACACACCGAGACACATAGTAATCAAATTGGCAAAAATTAAAGACAAAGAAAAATTATTGAAAGCAGTAAGGGAAAAATGACAAATAACATACCAGGGAACTCCCATAAGTTTAACAGCTGATTTCTCAGCAGAAACTCCACAAGCCAGAAGGGAGTGTCATGATATACTTTAAGTGATGAAAGGGAAGAACCTATAACCAAGATTACTCTACCGGGCAAGGATCTCATTCAGATTCGATGGAGAAATCAAAAGCTTTACAGACAAGCAAAAGCTAAGGGAATTCAGCACCACCAAACCAGCTCTACAACAAAAGCTAAAGGAACTTCTCTAAGTGGGAAACACAAGAGAAGAAAAGGACCTACAAACACAAACCCAAAACAATTAAGAAAATGGTCATAGGAACATACATTATCGTTAATTACCTTAACGTGAATGGATTCAATGCTCCAACCAAAAGACACAGGCTTGCTGAATGGATACAAACACAAGATCCATCTATATGCTGTCTACAAGAGACCCACCTCAGACCTAGGGACACATACAGACTGAAAGTGAGGGGATGGAAAAAGATATTCCATGCAAATGGAAATCAAAAAAAAGCTGGAGTAACAATACTCATATCAGATAAAATAGACTTTAAAATAAAGAATATTACAAGAGACAAGGAAGGACACTACATAATGATCAAGGGATCAATCCAAGAAGAAGATATAACAATTATAAATATATATGAACCCAACATAGGAGCACCTCAATACATAAGGCAACTGTGAACAGCTATAAAAGAGGAAATTGACAGTAACACAATAATAGTGGGGGAATTTAACACCTCACTTACACCAATGGACAGATCATCCAAAATGAAAATAAACAAGGAAACACAAGCTTTAAATGACACAATAGACCAAATAGATGTAACTGATATTTACAGGACATTCCATCCAAAAACAGCAGATTACACTTTCTTCTCAAGTGAGCACGGAACGTTCTCCAGGATAGATCACATCTTGGGTCACAAATCAAGCCTCAGTAAATTTAAGAAAATTGAAATCACATCAAGCATCTTTTCTGACCTCAACGCTACGAGATTAGAAATGAACTACAGGAAGAAAAACGTAAAAAACACAGACACATGGAAGCTAAACAATACATTACTAAAAAACCAAGAGATCACTGAAGAAATCAAAGAGGACATCAAAAAGTACATAGAGACAAATGACAATAAAAACACGACAATCCAAAACCTATGGGATGCAGCAAAAGCAGTTCTAAGAGGGAAGATTATAGCTATACAAGCCTACCTCAAGAAACAAGAAAAGCCTCAAATAAACGATCTAACCTTACACCTAAAGGAACTGGAGAAAGAAGAACAAACACAACCCAAAGTTAGCAGAAGGAAAGAAATCATAAAGATCAGACCAGAAATAAATGAAATAGAAACAAAGAAAACAATAGCACAGATCAATAAAACCAAAAGCTGGTTCTTTGAGAAGATAAACAAAATTGATAAACCATTAGCCAAACTCATCAAGAAGAAGAGGGAGAGAACTCAAATCAATAAAATTAGAAATGAAAAAGGAGAAGTTACAACAGACACCGCAAAAATACAAAGCATCCTAAGAGACTACTACAAGCAACTCTATGCCAATAAAATGGACAACCTAGAAGAAATGGACAAATTCTTAGAAAGGTATATAACCTTGCAAGACTGAACCAGGAAGAAACAGAAAATATGAACAGACCAATCACAAGTAATAAAATTGAAACTGTGATTAAAAATCTTCCAACAAACAAAAGTCCAGGACCAGATGGCTTCACAGGTGAATTCTATCAAACATTTAGAGAAGAGCTAACACCCATCCTTCTCAAACCCTTCCAAAAAACCACAGAGGAAGGAACACTCCCAAACTCACTCTATGAGGCCACCATCAACCAGATACCAAAACCAGGCAAAGATACTACAAAAAAAGAAAACTACAGACCAATATCACTGATAAATACAGATGCAAAAATCCTCAACAAAATACCAGCAAACAGAATCCAACAACACGTTAAAAGGATCATACACCATGATAAAGTGGGGTTTACCCCAGGGATGCAAGGATTCTTCAATATACACAAATCAATCAATACGATACACCATATTAACGAACTGAAGAATAAAAACCATATGATCATCTCAATGGATGCAGGAAAAGCTTTTGACAGAACTCAACACCTATTTATGATAAAAACTTCAGAAAGTGGGCAGAGAGGGAACCTACCTCAACATAATAGAGGCCATATATGATAAACCCACAGCAAACATCATTCTCAATGGTGAAAAACTGAAAGCATTTCCTCTAAGATCAGGAACAAGACAAGGATGTCCACTCTCACCACTATTATTCAACATAGTTTTGCAAGTCCTAGCCACGGAAATCAGAGAAGACAAAGAAATAAAAGGAATACAAATTGGATAAGAAAAAGTAAAACTGTCACTGTTTGCAGATGACATGATACTATACATAGAGTACCCTAAAGATGCCACCAGAAAACTACTAGAGCTAATCAATGAATTTGGTAAAGTTGCAGGATACAAAATTAATGCACAGAAATCTCTGGCATTCCTATACACTAATGATGAAAAATCTGAAACAGAAATTAAGAAAACACTCCCATTTACCATTGCAACAAAAAGAATAAAATACCTAGGAATAAACATACCTAGGGAGTCAAAAGACCTGTATGCAAAAAACTATGAGACACTGATGAAGAAATTAAAGATGATACCAACAGATGGAAAGATATACCATGTTCTTGGATTTCAAGAATCAATATTGTGAAAATGACTATATTACCCAAAGCAATCTACAGATTCAAGGCAATCCCTATGAAATTACAAATGGCATTTTTTACATAACTAGAACAAAAAATCTTAAAATTTGTATGGAGACACCAAAGACCCCGACTAGCCAAAGCAGTCTTGAGGGAATAAAACAGAGCTGGAGGAATCAGACTCCCTAACTTCAGACTATACTATAAAGCTACAGTAATCAAGACAATATGGTACTGGCACAAAAACATAAACATAGATCAATGGAACAAGATAGAAAGCCCAGAGATAAACCCACGAACATATGGTCAACTAATCTATGACAAAGGAGGCAAGGATATACAATGGAGAAAAGACAGTCTCTTCAATAAGTGGTGCTGGGAAAACTGGACAGCTACATGTAAAAGAATGAAATTAGAACACTCCCTAACATCATACACAAAAATAAACTCAAAATGGATTAGAGACCTAAATGTAAGACCAGGCACTATAAAACTCTTAGAGGAAAACAGGCAGAACACACTTTGACATAAATCAGAGCAAGATCTCTTTTGATCCACCTCCTAGAGTAATGGAAATAAAAACAAAAATAAACAAATGGGACCTAATGAAACTTAAAAGCTTTTGCACAGCAAGGGAAACCATAAACAAGACGAAGAAACAACCCTCATAATGGGAGAAAATATTTGCAAACGAATCAATGGACAAAGGATTAATCTCCAAAATATAAACAGCTCATGCAGCTCAATATTAAAGAAACAAAGAACCCAATCCCAAAACCGTCAGAAGACCTAAATACACATTTCTCCAAAGAAGACATACAGATGGCCAAGAAGCACATGAAAAGCTGCTCAACATCACTAATTATTAGAGAAATGCAAATCAAACCTGCAATGAGGTATCACCTCACACCAGTTAGAATGGGCATCATCAGCAAATCTACAAACAACAAATGCTGGAGAGGGTGTGGAGAAAAGGGAAACCTCTTGCACTGTTGGTGGGAATGTAAACTGATATAGCCACTATGGAGAACAGTATGGAGGTTCCTCAAAAAACTAAAAATAGAATTACCATATGATCCAGCAATGCCACTACTGGGCATATACCCAGAGAAAACCATAATTCAAAAAGACACATGCACCCCAATGTTCATTGCAGCACTATTTAAAATAGCCAGGGCATGGAAGCAACCTAAATGCCCATCAACAGACAAATGGATAAAGAAGTTGTGGTACATACATACAATGGAATATTACTCAGCCATAAAAAGGAATGAAATTGAGTCATTTGCTGAGATGCGGGTGGATCCAGAGACTGTCATAGAGTGAAGTAAGTCAGAAAAAGAAAAACAAGTATTGTATATTAACGCATGTATGTGGAACCTAGAAAATGGTACATATGAACTGGTTTGCAAGGTAGAAGTTGAGACACAGATGTAGAGAACAAACGTATGGACACCAACGGGGGAAAGTTGCGGTGGGGTGGGGATGGTGGTGTGCTGAATTGGGCGATTGGGATTGGCATATATACACTGATGTGTATAAAATTGATGACTAATAAGAAGCTGCTGTTGAAAAAAATATAATTAAATTTAAAAAAACTAATACTAAACTTTCTTTGGGTTATTTGTATGGAAATATGTTAATATAAATGTTTCAGACATTACATGAAATTCCTAAAAAATCTTATATGTTCTGGTATAATGTTGTAAGTCATAATTCTAGTTATTACTTTAAAATGTATATGTCAGAAATAACTACATTTCCTTGTCAATTGCATTATTATGAACTTCCATCAAATCTTTAACCGTGGTCATTTTTAAGTCTTTTGTCATTTACAGACAGTTCTGCGTGTACTCTGATTCTTTTGCAAATGTGTTCCTATAGGGCTTCCCTGGTGGTGCAGTGGTTGACAGTCCGCCTGCCAATGCAGGGGACATGGGTTCGTGCCCCGGTCCGGGAAGATCCCACATGCTGCAGAGCGGCTGGGCCCGTGAGCCATGGCCGCTGAGCCTGCGCGTCCGGAGCCTGTGCTCTGCAACGGGAGAGGCCACGACAGTGAGAAGCCCGTGTACCACAAAAAAAAAAAATTTTCCTATAAAAGGGTTTCATCTTCAAGGAATTCATGGAAAAGACTCTGATAAGTACAGGTTTCTGGTAACTGACTATACTGCTGAACTGAATGAATAAGCATTTTCTGAACTCTAATGGAAAACTGATGAATTCATAAAAGTGCTAACAAAAGATCAAGATGAAAAAAATAATTACATGGGACTGAGTGAACTGATGAGGATGATGATAATTTTTGTGACTTTCCGTTTGAATAAAAAAATGCGATGTAACTTTATGTAAAAAGAACTTAATGCAAAACAATGTCACTCTTCTCACTTATTTTCTCTTGCTTTGGAAAATATAGATATTTTCTGCTAAAAATATGATTTATGCTGACACGTAATACCTTGATTACTGTTATTATAAATGAATTAATAAATATTTTTAAGTTTCAAAAAAACAATAGGAGAGAAAGAGAAATAATCTATGTTATCACTTATATGTGGAATCTAAAAGATAAGACAAACAAATATATATAACAAAACAGAAACAAACTCACAGATACAGAGAACAAATTAGTGGCTACCAGTGGGTAGAGGGAAGGAAGAAAGGACAGGAAAGGGGTTGGGGATTTAGAGATGCAAACTATTATGTATAAAATAAATAAGCAACAAGGGTATATAACACAGCACAGGGAAATATAGCCATTATTTTGAAATAACTTTAAATGGAGTATAACCTATAAAAATAATGAATCACTATGTTGTACACATGAAACTCCTATTGTAAATTAACTATACTTCAATAAAATACATAAAGTCATGCATACATACATACATATCAAAAGAATAATAAACAAAATAGTTACCGACAGGGGAAGGGAGGGAACAGAGTAAAGAGGACAGAGATAGAAGCTAGACTTCTCTGAATATACTTCCTTTAGATTTGACTTGACCTCAGAACCATGTCAGTATTTTACATAATTATAAAACAAAATTCAGGGACTTCCCTGGTGGTGCAGTGGTTAAGAATCCACCTGCCAATTCAGGGGACATGGATTTGATCCCTGGTCCAGAAAGAGCCCACATGCCGCAGAGCAACTAAGCCCGTGCACCACAACTACTGAGCCCACACGCCACAACTACTGAAGCCCATGCACCCTAGGACCCGCGTTCCGCAACTACTGAGCCCACGTGCTGCAACTAGTGAAGCCCACGTGCCTAGAGCTAGTGCCCCATAACAAGAGAAGCCACCGTTGATGAGAAGCCCAGGCACCGCAACAAGAGTAGCCCCCGCTCACCACAACTAGAGAAAGCCTGGGTGCAGCAACGAAGACCCAACACAGCCATAAATAAATAAATTAAATAAAACAAAATTCAATCAAAATGGGTAGGTGGGAGCAATCACAAAAATCAAAAGCAAGCAGAAGCAAATAAACCTATCTATATAGCAAGTCGATAGCTTAATCATAGGGAAAGGAATTATTTCAGGTAATTTTAAGGTATTTTAATAATATTAATACAGTATTTTGACTGTACATCCCTAGTGAGGTATATCCTAAGAACAAAAGTGCAAAAAAATTCCTAAACGTTTTTAGAAATTATTCTTAGTAATAATATCGATATTGCTATATCCTGAAACTGTTTCAAAAATACATTTTCTAGGATAAAAGAGGTTATTTATTACTTTAATGTTAGGCACCAAGATTTTTAGCACCAAAGACACACAAATATAAAATCAAGAAGCTAAGTAAAACCCTATAATCCTAAATATCAATTGGAAATATCAGTATGAACTCATTATAAACTTTCTCACTTAAAAAAAATATATGTCATAGCTCTGTCCACTAAAAAGGTCTAGAAACAATAATCAATGCAATAGTAATGAGCATTTGTGATGCCCAGACTGTGGGTTCTAAACAACGTTCTCCACTAAAAGAAAGCAGGGCTCCTTAGAGGAATGGCTGATTCCAGGTCTAGGGTAGGAACTATACAAGATAAGCCTGGATATCTTGCCATATCGGAAACCAAATGAAACTATTAAAGACTGCTGAGGTCGTGCCAAAAGGACTCAGAATCACTTAAAGAAGCTCCTTCCAGCCCAAAACAGGACACTGTGCTTCAATAAGAATAATAACTACAATGAACTGAAAGTCATTAAATATGTTAAAATCCATGAGTTCACAGTAATACTTTTTAAACAAAAACCCACTCAGTCATCATTTAAGGATGTTACAGAACCAACTCATTATTCTGAAAACTGTTAAATAAAGGGGAAGAGTCAGGACTTTCTTATACAAAATATACTTCAGAGTAACCAAATAGTTGATGAAAGTTTCTCTCTATTCCAGTTAATAAACAAAATAACTACAGAATTAGAATATGCAGACCCCCACAGAAATAATGCATCTGGGGACAATAATCATCGAAGGACACTAACACAACAGAAAAGAGACAAGTAGACATTAGTGCCTCCTGATGGAAGTACACCATACCGCCTATGAATTATTCTTGACAAAAATGAACCTGAATCAGATCAAGCTTCTAAATCTAACTACCAGTTTACAGGAAAAACAGAGGACAAAGTACTATATTAAATGACACCATAAGGATGCAGTTATCAGAATCCAGAATTTAAGTAAACTATAGAACATATTAACAAAATATAAGGTGTGGACTTTAATCCTGATTCTAAAAAACCAACCGGAAAGAAGTGGGGGGAGGGAGGTGGGAAGGGTTGGGGGGAGGGAAGACTAGATATCTGATGATTTTAGAAAAATCTTTATTAAATTTTATCAGGTATGATAATGGGTATTGGGTTTGAATAAAAAAGATATCCGAAAAAAAAAAAAAAGATATCCAGTCTTTTAGAGACATGTACTGAAATATTCATGGGAAAAATAATGCTTCTTTGGATTTATTTCAAAATAATCCATGGTGCCAGGGGTTTGCTGTTAGAGGAGATATAGAAGAAGCAAGAGTGGTCATGAGTTGATGATTACTCTAGCTGAGTGACAGGTAAATAGGGGAATCATATTATCTTTTCTACTTCATGTGTACATTTGAGCTTTTCAATAAAATATTGTTTTAAAACACTAGGAAAAATACTTTCCACTAAAAAAACTTACTTGCCTCTAGGAAGCAAGACAGGGGGTAGAAAGGGATGGAGCAGAAAACTATTACTTTTTATTATTTTCCTTACTTTTCATAAATCCTGAATTATAAGTTCAATATTTAGTCCACTGAATCACTGTAATAACTACAGTACTGCTGATACCTTTAATTGTAATAGATATAATTATTATAAAAGTAACATTGCTAGAACTAAAGGATATAACCCCCTTCCAGGTTTACACTAACTTCAACCATCTACACAGGAATAATGACTCTCTCACGGAATCTGCACTTTCTCCTGATTTAATTAGGACTTACCAAAATTTGTCTTTGAATAGCTTCTTCTGAAGCAGCTGAGCCTTCACACATACACATCAACTTGCAAGCAACATGCCGTACTGCAAAACAGTAATTAGATACCCATAAACACAAAACATTCATTCCCCTTTTATATACACATATAAAGAGAAAAGAGGAGTGAAGTGAAACCACTTTTGTTGTTAAAAATAAGAACTTTAAAGGTCTTTTTAAAAAATCAATTATCAAAAGTAAATGACCTGAAAATTACCAAATGAATCATGGGCTTAATGCTTTAGTCAGATAGATATCTAATTTCCAAATTTTAATTTCTGCCTGTCTTAAATCCCAAAGACTCACATGATGCTCTTGTATGCACCATGCTGGCAGCAAAATAATTCTAAGTAGAATTGGAATCTAAAGCTATTCAACATCTGACAAAATTCCTGAACATCAGAATAGTTTAAGATTATTCTCCTAAAATGTGAAATGGTCTAAATATATTATTTTCTGCAGATGAGGTAAAAGTTCTTGAAGCATAACTTAGAAAATATAGATATCTTCATTACACAGTTCATTTACCCTGAAAATAGGAAAGTTTGAATAATTGTAACCTCTTTAGTTGTGTGGTTTCTTTCATCATAAAACATACCCAATTTATTAAAGATGACTTCACATATAACTGAACTAGTTGTCTTGATGTTATTAAATCTCAGCAGCCATTCTACTTATGCTAACACCATTTTTAATTAATATTCCAATGAAAAAAAGAAGATTTGCCCAGCTTAAATTACGGGTAATTGAAGTAGTCAGATTTTTTTTTTTTTTTTTTTTTTTTTTTTGCGGTACGCGGGCCTCTCACTGTTGTGGCCTGTCGCGTTGTGGAGCACAGGCTCCGGACGCGCAGGCTCAGCGGCCATGGCTCACGGGCCCAGCCGCTCCGCGGCATGTGGGATCTTCCCGGACTGGGGCACGAACCCGTGTCCCCTGCATCGGCAGGCGGACTCTCAATCACTGCGCCACCAGGGAAGCCCCATGTAGTCAAATTTTTATTAACATTACAAAATGTAAAATTTATTCATCCCTCAACAAATTTAATTTGTTTCTGGGAAAAAACTTTCAGTAAAATAATTTCTAAACATATATTTACATTGTCCTGCATTTCCAGTTTTGTTTGGTTTTTCTGAGGTACGCGGGCCTCTCACCACTGCGGCCCCTCCCGCCACGGAGCACAGGCTCCGGATGCGCAGGCCCAGCGGCCACGGCCCACGGGCCCAGCCACTCCATGGCACGCGGGATCCTCCCGGACCGGGGCACAAACCCATGCCCCCCGCATCGGCAGGCAGACTCCCAACCACTGCGCCACCAGGGAAACCCACATTTCCAGTTTTGAAAATGTTTCCTTTATTGTTTTCAAAGTTTACTAATTCTTCTGTACTCTCAAGGACCCTGATCTCAATTATTTTCCCTCTCCAAAGATATCTTCAGTGCTTCCCTCTCAATTTACTCCTTTCCCTCTGCCTTCAAATATATCCATCTCCCTTCCTTGAAAAAATTCAACTAACCCCACTGTGCTTCAAGCTTCCCTCCCATTTCTCCTCTTCCTCCCACTGTCAAACTTCTTGAACTGAATGAGCTACTATCTGTTTTATTGCTACTCCCTCGTCTCCTTAATGCCCTGCAACCTGTTTTGCATCTTTACCACTTTACTAAAGCTGCACTCCCAAAGATCACCTTCCCTGACTTCACAGCTACATTTCACAACGATCATAATAACCTTTTTGAAAAATACTACTTCCTATGCCTCACTCTATCCTGGTTCAGCATTGAGCAGTGTCCCTCTGTGGGAAATGTCTTAGTCTAAGAACTTTGCTCCAGCCCCACATTCTTTTTTTTTTTTTCAGCCCCACATTCTTGATCCAGCTGTGTATAGTTATAACCAATGAAGCCTTTAGGCCAAAGGCACCTGAGGCTCAGACAGAATGCTACTTCAGTATAAAGATGTTGTCTTTGTTGCTCTTGCTCTACCCTTGTCTTCTCATCAGCCTCTTCTTGGCCCCTCTATACTATAAACATCTTGGTTAGGTGCTTGCTGACTGACTGCTTGCATCTGCCTTACTCTGCTCCATCAGTGCCCACAGCTTGATATTTGAATTGACTTTAAACAACATATAAATTTGCATCCTCTGGCATTTGTGAATTCTTTATTTTTACTGTTTATTTAGCTTTAACCCATTCCTTCCTAAATCCTCAAGCATAATGTATGCCTGGTATTTTTGCCCTGGAGTCTTACCTTGTCCCTTTCACCTACTGCCTGCCACAACATGGTTTGACAACCCTATAAAAGATTATGTACTCGGGCTTCCCTGGTGGCGCAGTGGTTAAGAGTCCGCCTGCCGATGCAGGGGACACGGGTTCGTGCCCCAGTCCGGGATGATCCCACATACCGCGGAGTGGCTGGGCTCGTAAGCCATGGCCGCTGAGCCTGCGCGTCCGGAGCCTGTGCTCCACAACGGGAGAGGCCGCAGCAGTGAGAGGCCCGCGTACCAGAAAAAAAAAAAAAAAAGAGAGAGAGTATGTACTCAATAAGTGGGTAGCGAGTCTCCTCTAGAATATTTTGACTGTTACTTGTGGTCTCCTATCCTTGCTCTTTTTCTTCCCAGTCCGTAACTGGAAGAATTAAGGTTAAAATCTCAGTACTCTGTTCTCTCAACACCATTGGTTCTTAATATTTGGTATGCATGAGAATTCCTGAGAAATTTTTTCAAATTACAGACATGCCCAGGTTTCATCCTAAACCCCCCAAATCAAAACCTCCAATGGTGGAGCCTGGGCATCTATAGTTTAAAAGGCTCCACAGGTTACTCTCATTTATATCACTATCTAAGAACCACTGCTCTTTATTTTCTCCCTCAGAGAACTCAACAATTCTTGTGGCTTCAACAGTCATCTCCATGTGAATAACCATCAAATCTATAGGCAGCCCGACCTTTCTCACAAGCTCCTGTCTCACATCTCCAACCTTATTGTCACCTCAAATACAACAGGTCTAAAACTAAAGTTTAAGAGTCATTCTTCTACTTCTGCCTTTCCTATTTCTGTTCATTGTTCCATAATTCTTCCCAATAATAATAAATTATAGTGCATAAATCTTAATGACATTTTGATCACAACACAATCCAGGCACACTGAATTTGTTTTTGAGACAAAGTATCTTCCAATCAACAGATTTTGAGAATAAAACTTTTTAAAATCAGAGGCCTCCTGCACTACACCCTGTTTTCCACTGTATCTTAAAAGTATTATACACATAATAAGCACCCAAATATCTAAGAACTGCTACATACAGAGTAAGTACATTAGGAAAGGTCAGTCCTAGGGCCGCAGCTCCCACTCATCTACCAAATCCCCACTATTTGACAAGCAGTGAAAAACAGCCAGAGCAATGTTCCTTGATAGGCAGAATGGGAGAAGTTTAGAATTAAAGCATTTTAACATCACACAGTTCACCTGTGTACTAAATTTCTCCCACAGATGAATTTCCAACTCTTCCCTCCTCACAACTATAAGATCTAAGGCTTCTAGGAGCAATGATATCAACATTTATCTGAGAGTTAAAGAGACAGAACTGTTCTCTAAACATCCTAATAGAGGAGTGGGCTAAAAAGTCAGTACACTATTGACTATATCAACCACTAATTACCCTATACATACACTGAAGTCGTATACAGTTTGGTTTATATTCATAAAGATAAATACTTAGTATTAAATTCTATTTGTTGCATACAGACAAAATTCATTTGTCTACAAGCCAAGCACTCCAGAGATTCACCTTTTGGTTTGTTGCCTCAATGTATCCTTTATAATGGGACATATACTTTCCATAAATGCATTAACTGTCCCTATCCTTGATGGAAATCAGTAACTGTCAGCACACTAGACCCTGCCCATTTAGCTAAAGCACTCAAACTCTGCCAGACAGTAGATCACATTTAATACATCTAAGCAGCTGAATATGGTTTTGGGGTTTTGTTTTGTTGTTGTTATTCTTGTTTGCTCTCACAAAAAATTTCTATAATTTTTCTCAGTAACTCAGTCCAATGTTCATTAACCCACCTCATGAAGACACTATTCTTTACAGACTTTTTAATCTGAATTCCTCACATAGCAACATTTTTCATTATTTTATTAATGGAGAGGAGAAACTACTATCTGATGGTTCTTCAGAATCCTGAGGATTCTGATCATCTCTCCTCCAAGGAAATAATCCACGTCCTTTGAAATTTTTCAAGTTCTCATTTTCCTGCCTCATTTTTAATCAACTCTGTTGTTCACCAGCAGACTATTTCTTGCAGTTACGCTTTTAAATTTCTATTAGTAAGGAGCTAAGCTCTGAAAAACCACAAAACCAAGGCAGGGTTTGCTTGAGAAACCACTGCTTATGGGTGGTTTTATTTAGTTTTCTTTTAACAAATCTGCATCTAAGAACAGGTCAAAATATTATTTAAACTGCAGGAACACAATCTCATGTATAATAAGAATACTCGTAATATGAGTCACAAAACATATACGTACATTTAGCGCTCTGCTCTTCACTTAAACCCAAAGCTTCTTTCTTGATAATTACCCAGTTCCACAGGTTTACTGCCATTGCTTCAATCTGTACAACAGAAACATTTTTCTTAGCCACTTAAAATACTGTCCACCTCCAATAATATTTTCTTTCGTGCATGTTTCACGTTTATGTGACTACTGTGGGTCATTTACAGGTCCTCCATAATCTAGTTCCATTTTAACTTTTCTCCCAAAAACTTACCCACAGAATAATTATCTTACTGTCCCATGAACACAACTTGTTCATTCCTGCATACCTTTATTCATACTGTTGGCTTCACCTGATATTCCTCCTCCCATAATCTTTATGTAACTCAAATCCAAATTCACCCGCACCAAGAACATACATGAAGTTTTCAGCAACCATTACAGTCTTCATTGGTCTCTCTCTTCTTTGAATTCCTATATTAACTAAGTTTTACATAATTGAGCAATTAACTATGCTACTGTGTATCATTTATTCTTTGTTTTTATTGTTACTCTCATTTCCCAACTAGACTCCTTGAAATCAAAGATCATATCTTACTCAATTTATGTAGCACTTATACTACCTGCCAAAGTGCTAAATAAAGAATACATATTAAAATAATAAGATTTATTGTTTTATTATGTTCTGTTCTAGGGATTATGAGGGCAAAGATTCTAGTAGCTTCTTCTGGTTTTATCTACCAGATGGAACACAGTCAACTGGACGGAAAAATAAATCAAGCTCATAGTATCTCAGGAATAAAATTTGCAGTAGATTGGTTTCTGGCAAGAGATCTCTGAAGGCCAACAGTTGGTCCTGGGTGCTACTATTGCCTCAGACCAATATGCCATAGCTCTGGCCTAAATCTCCCGGTGTGCTATAGTGACTATGATAGAAGCTATATACCATTATCTTATCATAAACATATTGGTAGTAATACGACTAAGAGGAATAACTGGAAAAAAAATTAAACTCAGTTTGTGTACAATAACGGTGCACAATTGTATTTTAGTTTATTTCCTCAAGACCACTTTTTCCCCCTACAATTCATTTCCCTGATGAGATTCCCTTTAAATGGATTATTTATGTAGCATGGCCATCATTTCACTACTATTCTGCAGCTAATTATTATGCTCATCTCCTTTCTCTCTCATACAGTATCCCCACGCCACAGTTGACCTAATGATGACTTTCGTATGAAATATTATTTGATTTGTTTCATCAGAAGCACAAGGAGTTAATACTTGACTTAAAATTTCCCAGAGGAACAAATGGTATTTAGGTGGAAAAATAAACATGCACAGTAAAACAGCTTAAAGCTGCCACTTAGGGTATTTTGGAAAGCAATTTCACAACATGAGCCAAAAAATGTTCATACCTTTTTTTTTCTAACATTTTTATTGGAGTATAATTGCTTTACAATGGTGTGTTAGTTTCTGCTTTATTACAAAGTGAATCAGTTATACATGTACATATGTGCCAATATCTCTTCCCTCTTGCGCCTCCCTCCCTCCCACCCTCCCGATCCCACCCTTCTAGCTGGTCATATAGCACCAAGCTGATCTCCCTGTGCTATGTGACTGATTCTCACTAGCTATTTATTTTACATTTGGTAGTGTACATATGTCCATATATACACTAGCACTCTCTCACTTTCTCCCAGCTTACCCTTCCCCCTCCCCATGTCCTCAAGTCCATTCTGTAGCAGGTTGGCGTCTTTATTCCCATCTTGCCTCTAAGTCCTCTTTTTTTTTTCTTTTAATATATATATTTATTTATTTTTGGTTGCCTTAGGTCTTCACTGCTCCTCAGGGGCTTTCTCTAGTTGCGGCGAGAAGGGGCTACTCTTCGTTGCAGTGCGCGGGCTTCTCATGTTGCAGAGCACAGGCTCTAGGCGCGTGGGCGTCAGTAGTTGTGGCACGCAGGCTCACTAGTTGTGGTGCACGGGCTTAGTTGCTCCGCGGCATGTGGAATCTTCCCAGACCAGGGCTCGAACCCATGTCCCCCGCACTGGCAGGCGGATTCTTAACCACTGCACCACCAGGGGAGTCCCTGCACCTAGGTTCTTCAAGACAAATTTTTTTTTTGAATTCCATATATATGTGTTCTCATACGGTATTTGGTTTTCTCCTTCTGACTTACTTCACTCTGTATGAGACTCTAGGTCGATCCACCTCACTACAAATAACTCAATTTTGTTGCTTTTTATGCCTGAGTAATATTCCACTGTATATGTGTGCCACATCTTCTTTATCCATTCATCTGTTGATGGACACTTAGGTTGCTTCCATGTCCTGGCTATTGTAAACAGAGCTGCAATGAACATTGTGGTACATGACTCTTTTTGAATTATAGTTTTCGCAGGGTATATGCCCAGTAGTGGGATTGCTGGGTTGTATGGTAGTGCTATTTTTAGTTTTTTAAGGAACCTCCATACTGTTCTCCATAGTGGCTGTATCAATTTATATTCCAAAGAACAGTGCAAGAGGGTTCCCTTTTCTCCACACCCTCTCCAGCATTTACTGTTTGTAGATTTTTTGATGATGGCCATTCTGACCGGTGTGAGATGATATCGCATGGTAGTATTTTGTTTTTGTTTTATAATTTATTTATTTGTATTTGTTTTTGTTTTTGGCTCTGTCGGGTCTTCGTTCTGTGCATGGGCTTTCTCTAGTTGCAGTGAGTGGTGTGTGGGCTTCTCATTGTCGTAGCTTCTCGTTACAGAGCACGGGCTCTAGAGCACAGTCTCAGTAGTTGTGGCACACGGGCTTAGTTGCTCTGTGGCATGTGGGAATCTTCCTGGGGCAGGGATCAAACCCATGTCCCCTGCATTAGCAGGCAGATTCCCACCCACTGCAACACCAGGGAAGCCCCTCATTGTAGTTTTGATTTGCATTTCTCTAATGATTAATGATGTTGAGCATTCTTTCACATGTTTGTTGGCAATCTGTATATCTTCTTTGGAGAAATGTCTATTTAGGTCTTCTGCCCATTTTTGGATTGGATTCTTTGTTTTTTTGGTATTGAGCTGCATGAGCTCTTGTAAACTGTGGAGATTAATCCTTTGTCAGTTGCTTCATATGCAAATATCTTTTCCCATTCTCAAGGTTGTCTTTTCATCTTGTTTATGGTTTCCTTTGCTGTGCAAAAGCTTTGAAGTTTCATTAGGTCCCCTTGGTTTATTTTTGTTTTTATTTCCATTGCTCTAGGAGCTGGGTCATAAAGGATCTTGCTGTGATTTATGTCATAGAGTGTTCTGCCCATGTTTTCCTCTAAGAGTCTGATAGTTTCTGGCCTTACCTTTAGGTCTTTAATCCATTTTGAGCTTATTTTTGTGTATGGTGTTAGGGACTGTTGAAATTTCATTCTTTTACATGTAGCTATCCAGTTTCCCAGCACCACTTACTGAAGAGGCTGTCTTTTCTCCATTGCATATTCTTGCCTCCTTTATCAAAGATAAGGTGACCATATGTTCATGGGTTTATCTCTGGGCTTTCTATCCTGTTCCATTCATCTATATTTCTGTTTTTGTACCAGTGCCATATTGTCTTGATTACTGTAGCTTTGTAGTATAGTCTGAAGTCAGGGAGCCTGATTCCTCCAGCTCCGTTTTTCTTTCTCAAGATTGCTTTGGCTATTCAGGGTCTTTTGTGTTTCCCTACAAATTGTGAGATTTTTTTGTTCTAGTTATATGAAAAATGCCAGTGGTAGTGTGATAGGGATTGCACTGAATCTGTCGATTGCTTTGGGTAGTAGAGTCATTTTCACAATGTTGATTCTTCCAATCCAAGAACATGGTATACCTCTCCATCTATTAGTATCATCTTTAATTTCTTTCACCAGTGTCTTATAATTTTCTGCATACAGGTCATTTGTCTCCTTAGGTAGGTTTATTCCTAGGTATTTTATTCTTTTTGTTGCAGTGGTAAATGGGAGTGTTTTCTTAATCTCACCTTCAGATATTTCATCATTAGTGTATAGGAATGCAAGAGATTTCTGTGCATTAATTTTGTTTCCTGCTACTTTACCAAATTCATTGATTAGCTCTAGTAGTTTTCTGGTAGCATCTTTAGGATTCTCTATGTATAGTATCATGTCATCTGCAAACAGTGACAGCTTCAGCTTTACTTCTTCTTTTCTGATTTGGATTCCTTTTATTTCTTTTTCTTCTCTGATTTCTGTGGCTAAAACTTCCAAAACTATGTTGAGTAAGAGTGGTGAGAATGGGCAACCTTGTCTTGTTCCTGATCTTAGTGGAAATGCTTTCAGTTTTTCACCGTTGACCACGATGTAGGCTGTGGGTCTGTCATATATGGCCTTTATTATGTTGAGGTAAGTTCCCTCTATGCCTACTTTCTGGAGGGTTTTTATCATAAATGGTTGCTGAATTTTGCCGAAAGCTTTCTCTGTATCGACTGAGATGACTATATGCTTTTTCTCCTTCAATTTGTTAATATGGTGTATCTCATTGATTGATTTGCATATATTGAAGAATCCTTGCATTCCTGGGATAAACCCCACTTGATCGTGGTGTATGATCCTTTTAATGTGCTGCTGGATTCTGTTTGCTAGTATTTTGTTAAGGATTTTTGCATCTATGTTCATCAGTGATATTGGCCTGTAGTTTTCTTTTTTTGTGACATCTTTGTCTGGTTTTGGTATCAGGGTGATGGTGGTCTCGTATAATGAGCTTGGGAGTGTTCCTCCCTCTGCTATATTTTGGAAGAGTTTGAGGAGGATAGGTGTTAGCTCTTCTCTAATGTTTCATAGAATTTGCCTGTGAAGCCATCTGGTCCTGGACTTTTATTTGTTGGAAGATTTTTAATCACAGTTTCAGTGCCAGTGCTTGTGATGTTCATATCTTTTGACACAGTAATTGCTTTTCTGAGACTCTATCCTTTGGAAATAATCCAAACTATGGAGGGGATAACCTCTGCACTGAATAGTGTTCCATACATCATTATTTACAATAGTGAAAAATTAAGAACAACATACGTGCCCAATAATAAAGAAATACACAGAAGAAACATGCTAAATCCACTAGAAGGAATATTATTCATCCACTTAAAATAGTAGTCACATTGGCACAGAAATAGACATATAGATCAATGGAACACAATAGAGAGCCCAGAAATAAACCCATGTACCTATGGTCAATTAATCTATGACAAAGACAAAGGAGGCAAGAATATACAATGGGGAAAAGACAGTCTCTTCAGCAACTGGTATTAGGAAAGCTGGACAGCCGCATGTAAATCCATGAAGTTAGAACACTCCCTCACACCATATGTAGAAATAAACTCAAAATGGCTTAAATGCTTAAATAGAAGACATGACACCATAAAACTCCTAGAAGAGAACAGGCAAAACATTCTCAGACATAAATAATAGCTGTATCTTCTTAGATCTGTCTCCCAAGGCAAAAGAAATAGAAGCAAAAATAAACACATTAGGGACTTCCCTGGTGGCACAGTGATTAAGAATCCTCCTGCCAATGCAGGGGACACGGGTTCGAGCCCTGGTCCGGCAAGATCCCACATGCCACGGAGCAACTAAGCCCATGTGCCACAACTACTGAGCCTGCGCTCTAGAGTCTGCGTTCCACATCTGTTGAAGCCCGCACGCCTAGAGCCCATGCTCCGCAACAAGAGAAGCCACCGCAATGAGAAGCACACGCACCGCAATAAAGAGTAGTCCCTGCTCACCGCAACTAGAGAAGGCCCGCGTGCAGCAATAAAGAACCAACGCAATCAAAATTAAATTAATTTTAAAAAATAAACAAATGGGACGTAATTAAACTTAAAAGTTTTTCCACAGCAAGAAAAAAAAACCATCAACAAAATGAAAAGACAACCTAAAGAATGGAAGAAAATATGTGCAAATTATGCAACTGATAAGGGCTTAATTGCCAAAATATACAAATAGTTCATAAAACTCAGTATCGAAAAAACAACCCAATCAAAAATTGGGCACACAGGGAGATCAGCTCGGTGCTTTGTGACCACCTAGAGGGGTGGCATAGGGAGGGTGGGAGGGAGGGAGATGCAAGAGGGAAGAGATATGGGGACATATGTATATGTATAACTCATTCACTTTTTTTTTTTTTTTTTTTTTTTAAATATTTTTATTTATTTATTTATGGCTGTGTTGGGTCTTCGTTTCTGTGTGAGGGCTTTCTCTAGTTGTGGCAAGCGGGGGCCACTCTTCATCGCGGTGCGCGGGCCTCTCACTGTCGCGGCCTCTCTTGCTGCGGAGCACAGGCTCCAGACGCGCAGGCTCAGTAATTGTGGCTCACAGGTCCAGTTGCTCTGCGGCATGTGGGATCTTCCCAGACCAGGGCTCGAACCCGTGTCCCCTGCATTGGCAGGCAGATTCTCAACCACTGCGCCACCAGGGAAGCCCCTCATTCACTTTTTTATAAACCAGAAACTAACACACCATTGTAAAGCAATTATACTCCAATAAAGATGTTAAAAAATATATAAATAAAATAAAATAAAAAATAAACATTTTTTAAAAAATAAAATAAATTGGGAAGAAAACCTAAATAGACATTTCTCCAAAGAAAACATACAGATGGCCAACAGGCACATGAAAAGATGCTCAACATCACTATTAGATAAATGCAAATCAAATCTACAGTGAGGTATCATCTCATACAAGTCAGAATGGCAACTACAAGTTATCAATAAGTTTACAAATAATAAATACTAAAGACAGTGTGGAGAAAACTGTTGGTGGGAATGTAAATTGATACAGCCACTATGGAGAACAGTATGGAAGTTCCTTAAAAAAACAAAAATAGAGTTACCATATGATCCAGCAATGTCACTCGTGGGCATATATCCAGAGAAGACAAAAAACTCTAATTCGAAAAGATACATATACCCCAATGCTCATAGCAGTGCTATTTACAATAGCCAAGGCATGGAGGCAACCTAAATGTCTATCAACGGATGAATGGATAAAGAATATGTGGTATATGTGTGTGTTTGTTTGTGTGTGTGTGTGTGTGTATATGTATACATACATACATACACAATGGAATGTTACTCAGCCATAAAAAAGAAGGAGAGAGCTCCCTGGTTGCCTAGTGGTTAGGACTCCAGGCTTTCACTACCATGGCCTGGGTTCAATCCCTGGTCAGGGAGCAGAGATCTCACAAGCCATGCAGCATGGCCAAAGAAAAAAAAAAGAATGAAATAATGCCATGTGCATAATGTGAAGTAAGTCAGATATAGAAAGACAAATATCATATGATATCACCTATTTGTGGAATCTAAAAAAAAAACCATACAACTGAACTTATTTACAAAACAAATAGACTCACAGACAGAAAACAAACTTATGGGGCTTCCCTGGTGGTCCAGTGGGTAAGACTGTGCTCTCAATGCAGGTGGCCCGGGTTCAGTTCCTGGTCAAGGAACTAGATCCCGCATTCATGCCGCAACTAAGAAGTCCACATGCCATAACTAAGAAGTCGGCATGCCGCAACTAGATCCCACATGCTGCAGCCAAGACCCCAAGTGCTGCAACCAAGACCCAGCACAGCCAAAATAAAGAAACAAATAAATATTTAGAAAAAAAGAAAACAAACTTATGGTTACACAAGGGGAAATGTGGGGGAGGGATAAATTAGGAGTTTGGGATTAACAGATATACACTACTGTATATAAAACAGGTAAACAAGGACCAACTGTATAGCTCGGGGAACTATATTCAGTGTATCGTAATAACCTATAATGGAAAAGAATCTGAAAAAGAACATATATCTGAATCACTTTGCTGTACACCTGAAACTAACATAATATTATAAATCCACTATACTTCAATAAAATTCTTTTTAATTTTAAAAAATGACATTGCAAAAAAACGAAAGAAAGGGTAAGAGTAATTCTGACTGTAAACACTGCATATTCACAAAATGCAGATTTATTCGGCTAATATATACTGAGCACCTAGTATGTGGGAAGACTCGTGCTAGGTTTATATAAATGTGTAATGATAAACACAATAAATATATACAGCAAACAGAGGTAAATAATATGATTAGGGGGTTTCTAGAAAGAAAAATTCAAGGTACTTCTAAAACCAAACAGAACTTCTTGCAAAATAAGACCAGACTCTTACTCTGAACCTCATAACCTCTTTTCACTAACAACTTAACAGAGTAAAAAGAGGTTATAATCTAAAAAGAGACTTTTTTTTTTAACATCTTTATTGGATTATAATTGCTTTACAATGGTGTGTTAGTTTCTGCTTTATAACAAAGTGAATGAGTTATACATATACATATGTCCCCATATCTCTTCCCTCTTGCCTCTCCCTCCCTCCCACCCTCCCTATCCCACCCCTCTAGGTGTTCACAAAGCATCGAGCTGTTCTCCCTGTGCTATGTGGCTGCTTCCCACGAGCTATCTATTTTACATTCGGTAGTGTATATATGTCCATGCCACTCTCTCACTTTGTCCCAGCTTCCCCTTCTCCCTCCCCATATCTTCAAGTCCATTCTCTAGTAGGTCTGCGACTTCATTCCCGTCTCACCCCTAGGTTCTTCACGACCTTTTTTTTTTTTAGATTCCATATATGTGTTACCATATGGTATTTGTTTTTCTCTTTCTGACTTACTTCACTCTGTATGACAGACTCTAGGTCCACCCACCTCACTACAAATAACTCAATTTCTTTTCTTTTTATGGCTGAGTAATATTCCATTGTATATATGTGCCATATCTTCTTTATCCATTCATCTGTTGATGGACACTTAGGTTGCTTCCATGTCCTGGCTATTGTAAATAGAGCTGCAATGAACATTGTGGTACATGACTCTTTTTGAATTATGGTTTTCTCAGGGTATATGCCCAGTAGTGGGAATGCTGTGTCATATGGTAGTTCATTTTTAGTTTTTTTTTTTTTTTTTTTTTAGTTTTAGTTTTAGTTTTTTAAGGAACCTCCATAGTGGCTGTATCAATTTACATTCCCACCAACAGTGCAAGAGGGTTCCCTTTTCTCCACACCCTCTCCAGCATTTATTGTTTGTAGATTTTTTTAATGATAGCCATTCTGACCGGTGTGAGATGATATCTCATTGTAGTTTTGATTTGCACTTCTCTAATGATTAATGATGTTGAGCATTCTAAAAAGAGACTTCTATGTAAAAAAAATACTAACTTTAGAACTAATTAACAAATTTAACAAGGTTGCAGGATACAAGATCAATACACGAAAAACAATTACATTAGCAATGAATAATCTGAAAATTAAATTACGAAAACAGTACATCTATGATAACATCAAAAGAAATGAAGCATGTAGAAAATTTAACCAAAAAGTACAAAACTTACACTCCAAACTAAAAACGCTGAAAAATTAAACAATAAATGGAAAGACACGCCGTTTTATGGCTTAGAACACTTAATATTGTTAAGTTGGCAATACTCCCCAAATTGATATATGGATTTATGCACTACCCATCAAAATTCCAGCTGTCTTCTTTGCAGAAATTGGCAAGCAGATCCTAAATTTCATATGGAAATTCAAGGGACCCCAGAATAGTCAAAAGAATCTTGCAAGAGAAGAACAAAGTTAAAGGACTCACATTTCCAATTTCAAAACTTTCTACAAAGCTACAATCATCAGGAGAGTGTAGTACTGGCGTAAGGACAGACATATAGATCAATGGAATAGACCTGAGAATCCAGAAATATACCCTCATATTTGTGGTCAATTGATTTTTGATAAGGATACTAACACAAATTTAATGGGGAAAGAACAGTCAACAAACATACTGGGACGGGACAGCTTGATATCCACATGCAAAAGAATGAATTTGGATCCCTTCCTCATATGATATGCAAAAGTAAACTCAAAATGGATCATAAACCTAAAGGTAAGAACTAAAACTATAAAACTCTCAGAAGAAAACATAACAGTAAGTCTTCACGACCTTGGGTTAGGAAAAGCCTCCTTAGATATGACACCAAAGTATAAACAATAAAAGAAAGACTTGATAAGTTAGACTTCATCAAAATTTTAAACTTTTTTGCTTCAGAGGATACAATCAAGAAAGTGAAAAGATAACTCACAGAATGGGAGAAAATATTTTGCAAGTCACCTATCTGGTAAGTGACTTGTATCTGGAATATATAAAGAACTCCTACTACTCATAATAAAAAGACAACTGAGTTTAAAAATTGGCAAAGGATCTTAATAGGTATTTCTCCAAATAAAATATGCAAATGACCAATAAGCACATGAGAAGATGCTCAACATCATCAGCCATCAGGGAAACAAATTAACCACAATGAGATACCACCTCACACCCATTAGGATGACTACTATCAAAAATAGAAATAACAAGTGTTGGTAAGGAGGTAGAGAAACTGGAACCCTTGTGCACTACTGATGGGAATTTAAAATGGTGCAGCCACTAAGGTAAACAGTATGGCAGTTCCTCAAAAAAAAAAAAAATAGAATTACCAGATGATCCAGCAATTCCACTTCTGGGTATATACCCAAAAGAATTGAAAGCAAGGACTTGAACAGATACTTTTATACCCATGTTCATAGCTGCATTATTCACAAAAGCCAAAAGGTGGAAGCAGTTCATGTATCTATGGACTGATATATAGATAAACAAAATGTGGTATGTACACATGAAGGAATATTATGAAGCCTTAAAAAGGACAGAAATTCTGGGGGAGGGGAAAAAAAGAAGGCAGAAATTCTGACACATACTACACCATGGATAAATCTGAGGACATTATACTGAGTGAAATATGCCAGTCACAATGTGATAAATACTGTATGATTCCACTTATATGAAGTATCAAGAGTAGTCAAACTTATAGAGATAGAAAGAAGAATTGTGGTTGCCAGGGTCTGGGGGAAAGGGAGAATGGGGAGTTGTTGTTTAATAGGTATAGAATTTCAGTTTTGCAAGATGAAAAGAGTTCTGGAGATTGGTTGCACAACGATGTGAATGTACTCAATACTACTGAATTTTACATTTAAAAATAGTTAAGATGGTAAATTTTACACTATGTATACTTTACCACAATTAAAAATAAAACAAACACAATGAGATACTACTTCACACTCACTAGGATGGCTATAATCAAAAAGCTAATAATAAGTATTGGTGATGATGTGGAAAAACTGGGTCAATTTTTGACCCAATCTGATATGCTGCCGGTGGGAATGTAAAATGGTACAGTCACTTTGGAAAACAATCTGGCAGTTCCTCAAAATTTAAACAGAGTTACCATATGACCAGCAATGTCACTCCTAGGTATATACCTAAGAGAAATAAAAACATAAAAACCTGTACATGAATGTTCATAGCAGCATCATTCATACTAGCCAAAAGGTGTAAACAACCCAAACGTTCATCAACAGATGAATGGATATACAAAACATGATATATCCGAAGAATGGAATATTATCAGCCATAAAAGGTAATGAAGTACATGGGACTTCCCTGGTGGCGCAGTGGTTAAGAATCTGCCTGCCAATGCAGGGGACATGGGTTCGAGCCCTGCTCTGGGAAGATCCTACATGCCGCAGAGCAACTAATCCCATGCACCACAACTACTAAGCCTGTGCTCTAGAGCCCACGAGCCACAACTACTGAAGCCCGCGTGCCTAGAACCCGTGCTTTACAACTAGAGAAGTCACCGCAACGAGAAGCCTTCACACCGCAACAAAGAGTAGCCCCCCGCTCACCACAACTAGAGAAAGCCCACGCTCATCAATGAAGACCCAACGCAGCCAATCAATCAATAAATAAAACTCAAGCTTTCAAATGGAAATTAGAATTAAAAATAAAAGTAATTAAGTACAGATACATGCTACAACATGGAAGAACCTTGAAAACATTATGCTAAGTGACAGAAGTCAGTCCCAAAAGACCACATACTGTATGATTCCATTTATATAACATGTCCAGGATAGGCAAACCCACAGAGATGGAAAGTAGATTAGAGGTTGCCTAGAGCTGGAGGAGAGAAGAGGAAATGGAGAGTGTCTGTGAATGGGTGCAAGGTTTCTTTTGGAGGTGATGAAAATGTTCTAAAGTTAACTGTGCTGATGGGTGCGCAACTCTGTGAAATACTAAAAATCACTGAATTGTACACTTGAAATGGGGAAATTATATGGCATATGAATTATATATAAAGTTATAAAGTTATATATATACATGAGACGTATTTACAACAAACTTTATTCTCACCTTTCCATGTGTGCAATCACCAAAATGGAAGGATCTGCCCAAGGTAAACATTCCCAAAAGTATTTCAGAACCTCAAGGCAATTTCTAAATTAAGTGACAGACCTCCAATTAAACACTAGGAAAAAAAACCCAAAAAAGCACCACTGAAGCCTTATATTCAACTGAGTTCCCCACTACCAAGTACCACGTAGTTTCTTACTTTGCTGAAGAAGGAAGGAAAAGAGAACTATTATTATTTTTTTTATGTATTTATTTTATTTATTGGCTGTGTTGGGTCTTCACTGCTGTGCGCAGGCTTTCTCTAGTTGCAACGAGCAGGGGCTACTCTTCGTTGTGGTGTGCAGGCTTCTCATCATAGTGGCTTATCTTATTGTGGCACACGGGCTTAGTTGCTCCGTGGCATGTGGGATCTTCCAGGACCAGGGCTCGAACCCACGTCCCCTGCGTTGGCAGGCATATTCTTAACCACTGCACCACCAGAGAAGCCCAAGAACTATTATTAAGTGACTAACTGCTATGCACCCAGGACCTTAAATATGTTATTTTGTTTACTATTCACAACAACACTGGGAGGTGGGTTTTATTATGCTCCTTTTAACAGATGAGAAAACTGAAGCCTAGACAGATTAAATAGTACATATTAAATTTGAGGCATATTTTTCCATTGGTTTCTAAAACACTATTTTCCCTAAATGTGCCATTAGGCTTGATTTCCATGTATTTAGATTTCATGTTAATCATGAAGTCTATTTTTTTACTTATACATTAATTTAAACAGTGAATCATCAAAACTTATAAACAAAATCATCAAAACTTATAAACAAAATACCAACCTGAGAGTCCTGCATTTCAGCCATAGACTCCCTGTTGATATTTGCTATGTCCGCGAAGAGTCTATCAATTGTCTCAGGCATCACAGGTGAGCCGTCTCTTATAATCAGGTTTTCAACCATTTCTGAAATAACAATAAATGATAAAAGTGCTGTGAACTATCACCATTGGCTGAAAGTAGAAAATCATTCTGAAATCTGTTCCTAGACCTTTTGTCAAATGAATACAGCATGGAGAAACTTCAATACTCCTTAGAGTAAAACCAAACTGGAGATAAAGTTTATTCTAGCTAAAGGCAAAGTATAATTTTCAAATAACATTTGTATTTCCTGGGAGTCACCTGTTTATAACTTAATCATCATTACTCATTCTCAAAGTAAAATGCATTGACTTCACAAATAGTCATGTTATTATAGGTCATCTTAAAACTACAAAAGAGAAATTAACAGTGTCTTCAAAATTACAAAATGTAGAAATTCTGAAGGGAGACTTAGATACATGCCCTGTAAAACTAAAATACTTATTAATACTTTAAAGCATTAGACAAACATACGCTGAAGTCTTGACCTTACTTTGAGAGAAAAAAATGACATGCTCAATTAGCAACAACATTAACCAGTTATTGAATCTGTACAAATGATGTCACCATTTTCTAAACGGTCTTGAGCTCCAGACCCGATATAGCTGAATCTTATTAGGCCATAGAATTCCTTAAAACCCAAACATGATGTAGAACCATAATTGATGCCTTTCATATTATCAAAATTGAGGTTTTTCCAAACTCGTGTAACAGAGGTCTCCATAACCTACATGTCTCTAATTTCTTGCAACATTTCTGAGCATTAACTAAAAAGAATGTTGTTAATATTCATAACAATACCATAAGGGCGCCTTCTGGAAGGTTTTTAATCTGCTACAATAAACAGGTTTTTAACCTGCTACAACGAACAATAAATCTGCTAACTGAAAAATCTTCAGGACTTTGCTGGTGGCACAGTAGTTAAGAATCTGCCTAACAATGCAGGAGGTACGGGTTCGAGCCCTGGTCCAGGAAGATCCAACATTCTACAGAAGCAAATAAGCCCGTGCGCCTCAACTACTGAGCCTGCACTCCAGAGCCCGTAAGCCACAACTACTGAGCCCGCGTGCCCAGAGCCCATGCTCTGCAACAAGAGAAGTCACCACAATGAGAAACCCGCACACCACAACAAAAAGTAGCCCCCACTCAGCACAACTAGAGAAAGCCCGCGAGCAGCAACAAAGACCCAACACAGCCAAAAATAAATAAGTAAATAAATAAATATTTTTTTAAAAAGAAACCTTTTCAGTTAAATATCAGAAAACAGATTCACATAGAGACTTCACAAAGAAACTTATTTTCAAATACACTCAAACATTTTTAAAGCTCATAGACTCTTTAGTACCTACTGCATGATCAAAGATATTAGGGAAAATATACCATACATATTTCATATGCCTCAAGTAATGATAACATATGAAAAGAAAAACCTCTAGCTTCCTTACTCCCATAAATTGGTTAACAGAAGGACTAATATTAAATATCTTGATTCATCTAAGATTAGGTAAGCATTAGGCTGAGAAATATATATATTATAGTCCTTGCTCAAAATATTGATAACAGAACTAGAAAAGTTTAGAATGGGAGAAAATATTTGCAAATCATATACCTGATAAGGGCTTAATATCCAAAATATATAAAGAAATCATACAACTTAATAGCAAAAGAAAATCCAATTTAAAAATGCCTGAATAGACCCTTTTCCAAAGAAAACACAGTGAAGGCCAACAGGTACATGAAAAAAAAGATGTTCGACATCATTACTCATCAAGGAAATGCAAATCAAAACCATAATGAGATACCACCTCACACCTGTTAGCATGGCCCTCATAAAAAGACAAGCAATAACAAGTGTTGGTGGGGATGTGGAGAAAAGGGAACCCTCAACACTGTTCGTGGAAATGTAAATTGGTGCAGCCACTATGGAAAAGAGTAGGCAGGTTCCTCAAAAAATTAAAAATAGGACTACCATGTGATCCAGCAATTCCACTTCTGGGTATTTATCTGAAGAAAATGAAAACACTAGCCTGAAAAGACCTGTGCAACCCCATGTTCATTGCAGCATTATTTACAATAGCCAAGATGTGGAAAGAACCTAAGTCTCCATCGATGAATGGATTAAAAAAATGTGCTAAATATGTACAATAAAATGTTCTTCAGCCATAAAAAAGAATGAAATCTTGCCATCTGCAACAGGTATGGACCTTACAGGCATTATACTAAGTGAAATAAGTCACACAGAGAAAGACAAATACCGTATGATCTCACTTACATGTGGAATCATTTTTTTAAAAAAAAGGCTCAGAGATACAGGAAACAGACTGGTGGTTGTCAGAAGCAGGAAGTGGAGGGGGGGCCAAATGGGTAAAGGAAGTCAAAAGGTAAAAACTTCCAGTTATGAAATAAATAGGTCATAGGGATGTAATATACAGCATGGCAACAATAGTTATTACTATACTGTATATTTTAAAACTGTTAAGAGTAAATCTTGGGAGAAGTTTCAAGATGGCAGAGGAGTAAGACGTGGAGATCACCTTCCTCCCAACAAATACATCAGAAATACATCTACATGTGGAACAATTCCTACAGAACATCTACTGAATGCTGGCAGAAGACCTCAGACTTCTCAAAAGGCAAGAAACTCCCCACCTACCTGGGTATGGCAAAAGAAAAAAGAAAAAACAGACACAAAAGAACAGGAGTGGGACCTGGACCTCTGGGAGGGAGCTGTGAAGGAGGAAAGGTTTCCACACACTAGGAAGCCCCTTCGTGGGCGGACACTGCGGATGGTGGAGGGGGGAAGCTTCAGAGCCACGGAGGAGAGCACAGCAACAGGGGTGCAGAGGGCAAAGCGGAGAGATTCCTGCACAGAGGATCGGTGCCGACCAGCACTCACCAGACCGAGAGGCTTGTCTGCTCACCCGCCGGGGCGGGCGGGGTCTGGGAGCTGAGGCTCGGGTTTCGAAGGTCGGATCCCAGGGAGAGGACTGGGGTTGCCTGCGTGAACACAGCCTGAACGGGGCTAGTATGCCACAGGTAGCCAGGAGGGAGTCCAGGAAAGAGTCTGGAGCTGCCAAAGAGGTAAAACACTTTTTCTTGCCTCTTTGTTTCCTGGTGCGCAAGGAGAGGGGTTCAGAGTGCACATAAAGGAGCTCCAGAGATGGGCGCAAGCTGCGGCTATCAGCACGGACCCCAAAGACGGGCATGAGACGCTAAGGCTGCTGTTGCAGCCACCAAGAAGCCTGTGTGCAAGCACAGTTCACTATCCACACCGCCCCTCCCGGGAGCCTGTGCACCCCGCCACTGCCAGGGTTTCGGGATCCAGGGACAACTTCCCCAGGGAGAACACATGGCGCACCTCAGGCTGCTGCAATGTCATGCTGGGCTCTGCCTCCGCAGGCTCACCCCAAACTCCGTACCCCTCCCTCCCCCGCAGCCTGAGTGATCCAGAGCACCCGAATCAGCTGTCCCTTTAACCCCATCCTGTCTGAGCGAAAAAGAGATGCCCTCAGGCAACCTACACAGAGAGGTGGGTCCAACTCCAAAGCTGAAGCCCAGGAGCTGTGCTAACGAAGAGAAAGGGAAATTTCTCCCAGCAGCCTCAGGAGCAGCGGATTAAATCTCCACAATCAACTTGATGTACCCTGCATCTGTGAAATACCTAAATAGACAACAAATCATCCTAAATTAATGAGGTGGACTTTGGAAGCAATGATATATATTTTTTTCCCTTTTTCTCTTTTTGTGAGTGTGTATGTGTGTGCTTCTGTGTGTGATTTTCTCTGTATAGCTTTGCTTTTACCATTTGTCCTAGGCTTCTGTCTGTCCATTTTTCTTTGTTGCTGTTGTTGTTTTTAGTATAGTATTTAGCACTTGTTATCATTGATGGATTTGTTTTTTTGGTTTGCTTTGGTTGCTCTCTGCTTTCTTCCCTCCTCTTCTTTTATTACTTAAAAAAATTTTTAATTATTTTTTATTTTAATAACTTTATTTTATCTTCCCCTTTCTTTCTTTTTATTCTCCCTTTGATCCTGAGCCGTGTGAATGACAGGCTCTTGGTGCTCCAGCCAGGCATCAGGGCTGTGCCTCTAAGGTGGGAGAGCCAAGTTCAGGACACTGGTCCACAAGAGACCTCCCAGCTCCACGTAATATCAAACGGCGAAAATCTCCAACAGATCTCCATCTCAACACCAACACCCAGCTTCACCCCACGACCAGCAAGCTACAGTGCTGGACATCCTATGCCAAACAACTAAAAAGACAGGAACACAACACCACCCATTAGCAAAAAGGCTGCCTAAAATCATAATAAGTCCACAGACACCCCAAAACACACCACCAGATGTGGACCTGCCCACCAGAAAGACAAGATCCAGCCGCGTCCACTAGAACACAGGCACTAGTCCCCTCCACGAGGAAGCCGTCACAACCCACTGAAACAACTTTAGCCACTGGGGACAGACACCAAAAACAATGGGAACTACAAACCTGCAGCCTGCAAAAAGGAGACACAGTAAGATAAGCAAAATGAGAAGACAGAAAAACTCACAGCAGATGAAGGAACAAGATAAAAACCCACCAGACCTAACAAATGAAGAGGAAATAGGCAGTCTACCTGAAAAACAATTCAGAATAATGATAGTAAAGATGATCCAAAATCTTGGAAATAGAATAGAGAAAATGCAAGAAACATTTAACAAGGACCTAGGAGAACTAAAGATGAAACAAGCAACAATGAACAAAACAATAAATGAAATTAAAAATACTCTAGATGGGATCAATAGCAGAATAACTGAGACAGAAGAACGGATAAGTGACCTGGAAGATAAAATAGTGGAAATAACTACTGCAGAGCAGAATAAAGAAAAAAGATTGAAAAGAACTGAGGACAGTCTCAGAGACCTCTGAGACAACATTAAACGCACCAACATTCGAATTATAGGGGTTCCAAAGAAGAAGAGAAAAAGAAAGGGACTGAGAAAATATTTGAAGAGATTATAGCTGAAAACTTCCCTAATAGGGGAAAGGAAATAGTTAATCAAGTCCAGGAAGCACAGAGAGTCCCACACAGGATAAATCCAAGGAGAAATACGCCAACACACATATTAATCAAACTATCAAAAATTAATTACAAAGAAAAATATTAAAAGCAGCAAGGGAAAAACAACAAATAACATGCAAGGGAATCCCCATAAGTTTGACAGATGATCTCGCAACAAAAACTCTGCAAGCCATAAGGGAGGGGCAGAACATATTTAAAGTAATAAAGGAGAAAAACCTACAACCAAGATTACTCTGCCCAGCAAGGATCTCATTCAGATTTAATGGAGAAATTAATACCTTTACAGACAAGCCAAAGCTAAGAGAATTCAGCACCACCAAACCAGCTTTACAACAAATGCTAAAGGAACTTCTCTAGGCAGGAAACACACGAAAAGAAAAAGACCTACAATAACAAACCCCAAACAATTAAGAAAATGGGAATAGGAACATACTTATCGATAATTACCTTAAATGTAAATGGATTAAATGCTCCCACCAAAAGACATACACTGGCTGAATGGATACAAAAACAACACCCGTATATATGCTGTATAAAAAGACCCACTTCAGACCTAGGAACACATAGAGACTGAAAGTGAGGGGATGGAAAAAGATATTCCATGCAAAGGGAAATCAAAAGAACACTGGAGTAGCAATTCTCATATCAGACAAAATAAGACTTTAAAACAAAGACTATTACAAGACAATGACGGACACTACATAATGATCAAGGGATCGATCCAAGAAGATGTAACAATTGTAAATATTTATGCACCCAACAAAGGAGAACCTCAATATATAAGGCAAATACTAACAGCTATAAAAGGGCAAGTCAACAATAACACCAGCATAGCAGGGGACTTTAACACCCCACTTTCACCAATGCACAGATCATCCAAAATGAAAATAAACAAGGAAACACAAGCTTCAAATGATACATTCAACAAGATGGACTTAAATGATATTTATAGGACATGGCATCCAAAAACAACAGAATACACATTCTTCTCAAGTGCTTATGGAACATTCTCCAGGATACATCATATCTCGGGCCACAAATCAAGCCTCGGTAAATTTAAGAAAATTGAAATCGTGTCAAATATCTTTTCCGACCACAGTGCTATGAGACTAGATATCAATTACAGGAAAAAATCTGTAAAAAATACAAACACATGGAGGCTAAACAATACACTACTTAATAACCAAGAGATCACTGAAGAAATCAAAGAGGAAATCAAGAAATACCTAGAAACAAATGACAGTGAAAACACGACAACCCAAAACCTATGGGATGCAGCAAGAACAGTTCTAAGAGGGAAGTCTATAGCAATACAATCCTACCTTAAGAAACAAGAAACATCTCAAATAAACAACCTAACCTTACACCTAAAGCAATTAGAGAAAGGAGAACAAAAAAACCCCAAATTTAGCAGAAGGAAGGAAATCATAAAGATCAGATCAGAAATAAATGAAAAAGAAATGAAGGAAACGATAGCAGAGATCAGTAAAACTAAAAGCTGGTTCTTCGAGAAGGTAAACAAAACTGATAAACCATTAGCCAGACTCATCAAGAAAAAAAGGAAGACGACTCAAATCAATAGAATTACAATTGAAAAAGGAGAAGTAACAACTGACATGGCAGAAATACAAAGGATCACGAGAGATTACTACAAGCAACTCTATGCCAATAAAATGAACAACCTGGAAGAAATGGACAAATTCTTAGAAATGCACAATCTTCCAAGACTGAACCAGGAATAAATAGAAAATATGAACAGACCAATCACAAGCACTGAAATTGAGACTATGATTTAAAAACTTCCAACAAACAAAAGCCCAGGACCAGATGGCTTCACAGGAGAATTCTATGCAACATTTAGAGAAGAGCTAACACCTATCCTTCTCAAACTCTTCCAAAATATAGCAGAGGGAGGAACATTCCCAAGCTCATTCTACGAGTCCACCATCACCCTGATACCAAAACCAGACAAAGATGTCACAAAAAAAGAAAACTACAGGCCAATATCACTGATGAACATAGATGCAAAAATCCTCAACAAAATACTAGCAAACAGAATCCAACAGCACATGAAAAGGATCATACACCACGATCAAGTGCGGTTTATCCGAGGAATGCAAGGATTCTTCAATATACGCAAATCAATCAATGGGATACACCACATTAACAAACTGAAGGAGAAAAACCATACGATCATCTCAACAGGTGCAGAGAAAGCTTTCGACAAAATTCAACACCCATTTATGATAAAAACCCTGCAGAAAGTAGGCACAAAGGGAATTTTCCTCAACATAATAAAGGCCATATATGACAGACCCACAGCCAACATCGTCCTCAACGGTGAAAAACTGAAAGCATTTCCACTAAGATCAGGAACAAGACAAGGTTGCCCATTCTCACCACTCTTACTCAACACAGTTTTGGAAGTTTTAGTCACAGGAATCAGAGAAGAAAAAGAAATAAAAGGAATCCAAATCGGCAAAGAAGTAAAGCTGTCACTGTTTGCAAATGACATAATACTATACATAGAGAATCCTAAAGATGCTACCAGAAAACTACTAGAGCTAATCAATGAATTTGGTAAAGTAGCAGCATACAAAATTAATGCACAGAAATCTCTGGCATTCCTATACACTAATGATGAAACATCTGAAAGTGAAATAAAGAAAACACTCCCATTTACCACTGCAACAAAAAGAATAAAATATCTAGGAATAAACCTACCTAAGGAGACAAAAGACCTGTATGCAGAAAATTATAAGACACAGGTGAAAGAAATTAAAGATGATACTAATAGATGGAGAGGTATACCATGTTCTTGGATTGGAAGAATCAACGTTGTGAAAATGACTATTCTACCCAAAGCAATGTACAGATTCAATGCAATCCCAATACACTGCCACTGGCATTTGTCACAGAACTAGAACAAAAAATCTCACAATTCATATGGAAACACAAAAGACCCCGAAAAGCAATCCTGAGAAAGAAAAACAGAGCTGGAGGAATCAGGGTCCCTGACTTCAGACTATAGTACAAAGCTACAGTAATCAAGACAGTATGGTACTGGCACAAAAACAGAACTACAGATCAATGGAACAGGATAGAAAGCCCGGAGATAAACCCAAGCACATATGGTCACCTTATCTTTGATAAAGGAGGCAAGAATATACAATGGAGAAAAGACAGCCTCTTCAATAAGTGCTGCTGGGAAAACTGGACAGCTACACATAAAACAATGAAGTTAGAACACTGCCTAACACAATACACAAAAATAAACTCAAAATGGATTAAAGACCTAAATGTAAGGCCAGACACTATCAAACTCTTAGAGGAAAACATAGGCAGAACACTCTATGACATAAATCACAGCAAGATCCTTTTTGACCCACCTCCTAGAGAAATGGAAATAAAAACAAAAATAAACAAATGGGACCTAATGAAACTTCAAAGCTTTTGCACAGCAAAGGAAACCATAAACAAGACCAAAAGACAACACTCAGATTGGGAGAAAATACTTGCAAATGAAGCAACTGACAAAGCGTTAGTCTCCAAAATTTACAAGCAGCTCATGCAGTTCAATAACAAAAAATAAACAACCCAATCCAAAAATGGGCAGAGACCTAAATACACATTTCTCCAAAGAAGATATACAGCCTGCCAACAAACACATGAAAGAATGCTCAACATCATTAATCATTAGAGAAATGCAAATCAAAACTACAATGAGATATCATCTCACACCAGTCAGAATGGCCATCATCAAAAAATCTAGAGGGCTTCCCTGGTGGCGCAGTGATTGAGAGTCTGCCTGCTAATGCAGGGGACGTGGGTTCGTGCCCCGGTCCGGGAAGATCCCACATGCCGCGGAGCGGCTGGGCCCGTGAGCCATGGCCGCTGAGCCTGTGCGTCTGGAGAGACCACAGCAGTAAGAGGCCCACGTACCGCAAAAAAAAAAAAAAAATCTAGAAACAATAAATGCTGGAGAGGGTGTGGAGAAAAGGGAACACTCTTGCACTGCTGGTGGGAATGTGAATTGGTTCAGCCACTATGGAGAACAGTATGGAGGTTCCTTAAAAATCTACAAATAGAACTACCATATGACCCAGCAATCCCACTACTGGGCATATACCCTGAGAAAACCATAATTCAAAAAGAGTCACGTACCAAAATGTTCATTGCAGCTCTATTTACAATAGCCCGGAGATGGAAATAACCTAAGTGCCCATCATCGGATGAATGGATAAAGAAGATGTGGCACATATATACAATGGAATATTACTCAGCCATAAAAAGAAATGTAATTGAGCTATTTGTAATGAGGTGGATGGACCTAGAGTCTGTCATACAGAGTGAAGTCAGAAAGAAAAAGACAAATACCATATGCTAACACATATATATGGAATTTAAGAAAAAAAATGTCATGAAGAACCTAGGAGTAAGACAGGAATAAAGACACAGACCTACTGGAGAATGGACTTGAGGATATGGGGAGGGGGAAGGGGAAGCTAGGACAAAGTGAAAGAGTGGCATGGACATATATACACTAACAAACGTAAGGTAGATAGCTAGTGGGAAGCAGCCGCATAGCACAGGGAGCATAGCACAGGGAGATCAGCTCGGTGCTTTGTGATCGCCTGGAGCGGTGGGATAGGGAGGGTGGGAGGGAGGGAGACGCAAGAGGGAAGACATATGGGAACATATGTATATGTATAACTGATTCTCTTTGTTATAAAGCAGAAACTAACACGCCATTGTAAAACAATGAAAAGAAAAAGAATGGGAGAAACTATTTGCAAATGAAGCAACTGACAAAGGATTAATCTCCAAAATTTACAAGCAGCTCATGCAGCTCAATATCAAAAAAAACGAACAATCCTATCCAAAAATGGGCAGAAGACCTAAATGGATATTTCTCCAAAGAAGATATACAGATTGCCAACAAACACATGAAAGAATGCTCAACATCATTAATCATTAGAGAAATGTGAATCAAAACTACAATGAGATATCATCTCACACCAGTCAGAATGGCCATCATCAATAAATCTACAAACAATAAATGCTGGAGACGGTTTGGAGAAAAGGAATGCCTCTTGCACTGTTGGTGGGAATGTAAATTGATACAAGCACTATGGAGAACAGTATGGAGGTCCCTTAAAAAACTAAAAATAGAACTACCATACGACCCAGCAATCCCACTACTGGGCATATACCCTGAGAAAACCATAATTCAAAAAGAGTCATGTACCAAAATGTTCGTTGCAGCTCTATTTACAATAGATAGGACATGGAAGCAACCTAAGTGTCCATCAACAGATGAATGGATAAAGAAGATGTGGCACATATATACAATGGAATATTACTCAGCCATAAAAGGAAACGAAATTGAGTTATTTGTCATGAGGTGGATGGACCTAGAGTCTGTCATACAGAGTGAAGTAAGTCAGAAAGAGAAAACCAAATACCGTATGCTCACACATATATATGGAATCTAAAAAAAAAAAATTGGTCATTAAGAACCTAGGGGCAAGACGGGAATAAAGACGCAGACCTATTAGAGAATGGACTTGAGGACACAGGGAGGGGAAAGGGGAAGCTCGGACAAAGTGAAAGAGTGACATGGACATATATACAGTACCAAACGTAAAACAGCTAGCTAGTGGGAAGCAGCCCCATAGCACAGGGAGATCAGCTCGTCGCTTTGTGACCACGTAGAGGGGTGGGATAGGGAGGGTGGGAGGGAGGGAGACGCAAGAGGGAAGAGATATGGGGACATATGCATATGTATAAATGATTCACTTTGTTATAAAGCAGAAATTAACACACCTTTGTAAAGCAATTATACTCTAATAAAAAAGTTTAAAAAAAAGAGTAAATATTAAAAGTTATCAACACAAGAAAAATATTTTCTAACTATGTATGGTGATGGATGTTAAACTAGACTTACTGTGCTGATCATTTTGTAATATACACGAATATTGAATCATTATGTTGTACACCTGAAACTAATATAATGTTGTACGTGAATTATACCTCAATTTAAAAAAATAATTAGGAAAGTTTTTAAACGATGTTTTTAAAAATCCAAATATCTTTTAAAAACAGATTTCTTGAAATGTTTTTGAAAAGAAAAAATCCAATATAAATTGTTTAATTTGACTTCGTTTTAAAAAAAATCCAAATATATTTTATTAGAATACCAATTATAAGTCCTAGTGACATAGTATATGAGACTGTGAAGGTGTTAATTTTGATTTGTGAATGTTCTCTTAATATTTCATATAATTCATTCTTTGTCAAAATAATTCTGGTCCTTTCAAAACATATTTTCAGTGTCATTCAGTTGAGCAACTTGACTAACACCAGCTGAGGCAATGAGAGCACTGCAGTTCTTGAGGATAAAATGCAGTCAGCAAAGCTGAGTAAGTAATAGAGATCACATAGCTGAATGGTTGCGAGTTACACTATGAAGGAGAGACTTGCTTCTGGGAGAAGCTCAGAAAAGAGCTTCTATAAATACAGTCTATTCCTGAGATGTGAAAACAACACTCTGTATTAAGGTTACATCAGGCAATATTGTACATTTTGAAAAAAATGATTAAATTATCTTCCTGGCTACTGAAATAAACTATGATTTACAACATGATTGCAGTCAATTTTTTTTTTTTTTTTTTTTTTTTTTTTTGCGATACGTGGGTCTCTCACTATTGTGGCCTCTCCCGTTGCGGAGCACAGGGTCCGGACGCGCAGGCTCAGCAACCATGGCTCACGGGCCCAGCCGCTCCGCGGCATGTGGGATCCTCCCGGACCGAGGCACGAACGCGCGCCCCCTGCATTAGCAGGTGGACTCTCAACCACTGCGCCACCAGGGAAGCCCCCAGCGTATTTAATTTAAATGAGATTCATCCTAGTTAAAACTGGGGAGTCACTCTATTGAGGCAGCCACGTTAATCTGTACCAATTAATTCTGATTAGGTAGACAGCATTCTAGGTACAGTATAATAGAAAATAAACTTCTTCCCTGTCCTTGAGGAAGGGAGCTTCTGTTACAACATGGAAAAAAATCTATCAAAAGTCCTGCCAAGTCTCTCCCAGTGACCTCCATCAACTCAACCAGTCATTCAAAAGCCAAAGCAGTTCAAAGACTTGCCAGGGTCAATTCAAGATTTTACTCCAAATCACAATGATTACTTGCAACTTCTTCAGTGAGAAAAGAACCAAAAATGACAATAAAATTAACATTTGCATAATGCTTTACAGTCTCAAAGCTTTTTCACATGCATTCTCATTTAATCATCAATTTACTCTGTAAGGGAGATACTTTTATAAGATGCAGGAACTGAGATATAACAAAGTATAGTGACTTCTCAAAGGTGACAGAAAGAGGAAGTAGCAAACTGGGAGCTGAACTCAGGCTTTCTAATTTGAAATCCTGTCCTTCCACTATACTAGGCCTATTGGAAAAGGCCTGGAAGAACTGACTTGCCAGGACTCTGAGACAACTAAAAAACAGTAGAAAGAGAAAAAATGAGCCAACACCATTCAGAGTGTTGAGGATACTGGGAGAGGGAAGGGTAAGCTGGGACAAAGTGAGAGAGTGGCATGGACATATATACACTACCAAACGTAAAATAGCTATAATTCTGATTGTAAGCTAAGAAAAACTATTCCAGCAGAGGCTACTTTTAATGAGGACAGTCAAAATGTCCAAAACAGTATCAAAAGGGCATGGCAAAAAAACTCAAGCAAACTCAAGACAAACAGGTTTAGTGACAGACAAAACCACACTGTAAATCATACTTTCTATCTAATGGTCAGAGAGACGATCATTTTTCATATACAATGTTCCAGGAGGACCCAACTGACAAACTGGGTATGGCACAAGTGAATCCAAGCAGCGAATCATAATGCACAAGTCAGATGAAACTGCATGAACCATAGTTCCAAGAGAATTATTCACAGCAGTGTATTGTAGTTCTGAGCAGCATCTTGGTCCTGGAGAGCAACTAGGAAAGGATACAGAGCAGGCTAGCTCCATGAAAATCATGACAGTCAGTACAGATACAGTTCTAAAGCTCAACAGGTGCCTACAGTATGCCCCTAGCATGTTAAATCTCAAATCTGATGGCCAGTATGACTTCATTCCAAACCAGTCTCTTCCCTACAACATAATACTGTTATTCTTTCTTGCCCTGTACAGAACTGGCTCAGGGACTGAAACAAACCTAGGCCTGGGCTCATTAGGAGATAAAGCTATGTAAAATTTTGGAGGGCAACTGGCTGGGTGGTGGCGGGAGGTAAAAAGGCAAGAGCTGACTATATCATGCTAACCAAAAAGGAATTTCCAACTTGATTCTGGTGAGGAAAGACATCCAGTCACATCCAGGGTACTAAACTTTAAAGACTAAAGGGTAGAATTATACTTACATTGAACAAACCATAGCAGTAGGAGGAATATCTCAAAAAAGCCACAACTCAGTCCTCTCAACTAAATGCACATTGTATAAATGTTGCAATGAATCTGGTATTTTATTTCTTTCACACTCCTATAAAAATGCAAGGTCAGGGCTTCCCTGGTGGCGCAGTGGTTGAGAGTCTGCCTGCCGATGCAGGGGACACGGGTTCGTGCCCCGGTCTGGGAGGATCCCACATGCCGCGGAGCGGCTGGGCCCGTGAGCCATGGCCGCTGGGCCTGCGCATCCGGAGCCTGTCCTCCGCAACGGGAGGGGCCGCAGCAGTGAGAGGCCCGCGTAACGCAAAAAAAAAAAAAAAAAAAAAAAAAAAACAAAAAAAAAACAAAAAAAAAATGCAAGGTCAATAACCAATCTCAATTTGCCAATTCATCCAATCCTACCCCTAAGCATCTGTATATATTTACAAAGTATCTGTATGTATTACTCTTTTATTCTCATTACATCATCTTACCCATTGTAGCTGAACCCTACTGCTCCTGACTGAGTCTTCTATTCAGCTAATATCTGCTTTGTTTTAGTTACCATGGTTACCAAAGGTTACTTCTGTCTATTTAACAACTTAATTAACTTGTTTACTGAGTGTTAGCAATGCACTAGGCACTGAAGACAGACTTATCCAAGACACCTTCCCAGTAGATTCACATCTAAATCAGACCAAAAACATACATGGAAACGTTGGGAATGCAATAAGTAGACTATAACAACACAGTTGGAAGGCTGAAGTGGATTAGCTGAGTACATTATTGCAACTCTCACCAAAGAGGTCTTTGAAGGAAGAAAGAAACCCAAGTTGATTCAACTGTCTTTGTGATTTCTTATCTCTATACTATTGTAAACTACACATAATACACATAAAACTTGCTTGCAAAAGACATCAAATATTTAATGAAACCAAATGCATGACGGCTAATTTTCCACACAAGATATCTTCAGCCTTTCCATTCCTAACAGAATGCACTAGTTATTTAGAGGATTGCTAAGCAAAATGTCATAAACAATTAAGCATCTTATGAACTGCTTTTGATGGTGATAGAATAACACAGGAAAGTTTTATCTGAGCCCATGTGCATTTCCAAATCATCATCAGAAATATATAGCATCATTCCTGGTGACAGTGTTACTATCCTTGTGGGCAATATGAATGAAAGAGACAAGAGTTATTTCATTCATTAATTCAATAAACATTTAGTGATAATCAAGTATTTTGCTAAGCACCAAGAATAATGTAAACAAGACACAGTTCCCTCCCTTGAGGAGCTTACACACATTTCCACACAAGATGTATGGTATACACATGTATCAATCAATCAACTTTTTAGAGCTGTAAGTCACCTTAAAATTCTACTAACCCACTCTAATTTTACAATTAATTAAAATAAGCTACAGGGAAGTTCATTAACTTGCCCAAGATCAAAGCTATTAGTAGTACAGCATGAACAAAATCCACAACTGTACTTTCTGCTTTGGCTGGTGTCTATATTTCTCCTTGTAAAAGTTAATACAACAAACATTTATTGAATGCTTGGTATCAGGCAGATACTAGGGATCTTACTTACCAGGAATACAAAGATGAGTGAAACAGTCTATACCATCAAGCAGATCACACAATATTAACAGAAATTAAAATGAGAAAACTTACAATATAATAAGCGCTGTGAGTGTAAGACACTACAGAAATATAAAGGAAGAATTAAGTAACTACCCGTTTGAGAGTTGGGATATAGGGATGGCAGAATAGGCTTCACTGAGTGCTATTTGAGGTGGGTCTTGATGGATCACTTAAGAGTTTGCCAGGCAACATACCAAACATAAGGAAAAACATGGAGGTGTGGAAAGCACAATGGGTTCAAATAACCATAAGTAGTTATGTATGGCTGGAAAAAAGGGTAAAGGAAGATTACAGGAAATACCATTAGAAAGGTATGTAGGGGCCAGAGCTTGAAACACACTGTATGGTATACTAACAAAGTTCCATTTTGTTAGTTAACACTGTCTCTTTATTTCATAAACTATATTATTTCTACCTAATATGTGCATACCAGATGGCTCCAACAAGTATATCAACAAGATTTCTGCACAGGCCAAACAGACGCTGTGCTTATGACTCTGAGCTACATGGCACACTCTTGGGACACTTCCTAATAATTCCATCACTCCTAATCTGAGGATCCCACTGTGGCATTTAAAGGAATGGGAAAAAATTGTTGAGGGAGGCTTTCAAATGAATAAAGTCCTTTGAGATTCAATGAAAGTCAATTATCTTGAGTTTTCCTACTAAACTTTTCAGTCTAGACCTGCAGTCTAACATGGCAGTCACATGTGACTACTGAGCACCTGAAATGTAGTTAGTCCAAATTGAGATGGGCTATAATTGTAAAGTACACACCAGATTTCAAAGATTTAGTATAAAAAATGTAAAATATCTCAGTGATTTTCTATATTGATTACATGTTGAAATAATATTTTGGATATGTAGGGCTATAAACAGAGTATCAAAATTATTATTACTATTATTATTTAAAATAATTGTACCTGTTTCTCTCTGCTTTTTAAATGTGGCTACTAGAAATTTTTAAATTACACTGTAGCTCACATTATATTTCTATTGTACAGGGCTGGTCTAAAGTATATACTGTCATTGGCTTCTGAAGATTTAATGATACAAACCGTTAATACCTACTTCCTTAACAGTTGTCACAGATTTAACAGAAAAAAGAAAGTAAAAACTTGGATTTTTTTTTTTTTTTTTTTTTGCAGTACGCGGGCCTCTCACTGCTTTGGCCTCTCCCATTGTGCGGCACAGGCTCCGGACGCGCAGGCCCAAAGGCCATGGCTCACAGGCCCAGCCGCTCCGCGGCATGTGGGATCCTCCTGGACCAGGGCACGAACCCATGTCCCCTGCATCGGCAGGCGGACTCTCAACCACTGCACCACCAGGGAAGCCCCAAAACTTGGTTATTTTAATAGACCATAAGGATATTTCTATTAGAGCAAATACAAAGATGTTAGAAATCTAGAAAAAGGAGAATTGTCTTCAAATTAACAACAGGAAAGGGAGTTCCAAAGCTTGATAAATAGTTGCCATTCTTTGAGAAGAAATAACGCTCATGTTGAGGTGGAAAACTGGCCTGAATTATCTTAGTACTACTATTCAACAACACTCAACTTTTTGCTATTCCCATGTTAAGTCACCTTCTATTTTGTATGGTCCTGGTGCTTGTCAAGATGAGGAACTTTTTCTTTATGAATCAAGCAGGACAGTTTTAGGAAACACCCCCAGCCCAGATGCTACTGTTTCTTAAATTAAGAATTTGGGCCTTTCAAAACCTGTCCTCCAAAAAGGAAATAATCTGTAAAACCTGGTTACAAAAGCACTTTACATCTCAGCAAATCCATTCCTAGATAGTCTCCCCAAGAGAAATGAAAACCTAAATCACTTAAAACTTATACATGAATATTCATAGCAACTTTAGTCATGACAGTCAAAAATGTCCACCAACTGATGAATAAACAAACTGTGATCTAGTCATTCAGTGGAATGCTACTAAACAATAAAAAAGAATTAACTATTTATATATGAAACAATATGGATGACTCTCAAAACGATTATGCTTAGTGAAAGACACCACAGGGGGGCTTCCCTGGTGGCAGAGTGGTTAAGAGTCCGCCTGCTGATGCAGGGGACACAGGTTCATGCCCCAGTCCGGGAAGATCCCACCTGCCGCAGAGCAGCTAGGCCCATGAGCCATGGCCACAGAGCCTGTGCTCTGCAACCAGAAAGGCCACAAGAGTGAGAGGCCCGTGTACTGCAAAAAAAAAGAAAAGGACACCATAGGAAAAAAGAGTATATACTGAATGATTTCATTTATAAACTAATCTGCAGTGACAGAAATCAGAACAGTGGTTGACTGGGGTAGAGGGTTGTGGGTAGATTGACAGCAAAGGGGTATGGTAGAATTCTCTGAGATGAAAATGTTCTATTTCTTGATTGTAACGGTGGTTATACAGGTTACATTTGCCCACACACACACACACACACACACACACACACACCAAAAAAGCAACAACCTATACACTTAAAGTGTGTGAATTTTGGACTTCCCTGGTGACACAGTGGTTAAGAATCCGCCTGCCAATGCAGGGGACACAAGTTCGATCCCTTGTCCAGGAAGATCCCACATGCCGTGGAGCAACTAAGCCTGTGTGCCACAACTACTGAGCCTCTGCTCTAGAGCCCTCAAGCCACAACTACAGAGCCCACGCACAACTACTGAAGCCTGCGTGCTCTAGGACCCATGTGCTGCAACTACGGAGCCTGCGTGCTGCAACTACTGAAGCCCATATGCCTAGATCCCATGCTCTCCAACAAGAGAAGCCACCAAAATGAGAAGCCCGCACACTGCAATGAAGAGTAGCCCCCACTAGCCACAACTAGAGGAAGCCCGCATGCAGCAACGAAGACCTGATGCAGCCAAACAATAAATAACTGTTTTTTAAAGTGTGTGAATTTTATTGTATGTAAAGTATATCTCAATAAAGTTAATTTCTAAGAAAGAAAGAATAAGAAAAGAAAAGGAAAAGGAAAGAGGAAGTTGAGGAGAGGGAAAGAAGGAAAAAGTACTACAGAGCTGAAATCCCTGGAGGCTGTAGGTCAGGAGCAGGATAGCATAGTGTGGCATCAAACTTTGTTCACCATCAAGAAGGCAGCCTCAACGGTGAACAGGAGGTTCGTCCACTTTCACCACCCTCACCCATTTCCCTCATCCCTCCCCAAAACTGTAACTATGTGAGGTGACAAATGTCTTAACTAACATTATTTCCATAATCACTTTGCAGTACATACATATATAAAAATCACTATGCCATACACCTTAAACTTATACAATATTATATGTCAATTATATCTCAATAAAGCTGGGAGAAAACTTTGAATAGGTGTTGGTAACAGACGTTCACGTACAGAGAGCCCCAAGAACCCTTCAAAGAGATGAACGAAAATTCTAAATCTAGAGATAAAGCCAAGTATAGAACAAGACAGTTGCCAGGCTTTGTCAGGCAGGTTGAATAGGCATTCTCAGAATACTAGAGCAAATCAGGCAGGTGGAATAAGCATACTCAGAGGACTAGAGCTCATCAATGAATTTGGTAAAGTTGCAGGATATAAAAATAATACACAGAAATCTCTTGCATTCCTATACACTAACAATGAAAGATCAAAAAGAGAAGTTAAGGAAACAATCCCATTTACCATCGCATTAAAAAGAAAAAAAATAACTAGAAATAAACCTACCGAAGGAGGCAAAAGACCTGTACTCAGAAAACTGTAAGATACTGATGAAAGAAATCAAAGATGACACAAGCAGATGGAGAGCTATACCATATTCTTGGAAGGGAAGAATCAATATTATCAAAATGACTATACTACCCAAAGCAATCTACAGATTCCATGCAAACCCTATCAAATTACCAATGGCATTTTTCACATGACTAGAACAAAAAATTTTACAATTTGTATGGAAACACAAAAGACCATGAATAGCGAAGCAATCTTGAGAAAGAATAATGGAGCTGGAGGAATCAGGCTCCCTGACTTCAGACTATACTACACAGCTACAATAATCAAAACAGTATGGGGCTTCCCTGGTGGTGCAGTGGTTGAGAGTCCGCCTGCCGATGCAGGGGACACGGGTTCGTGCCCCAGTCTGGGAAGACCCCACATGCCGCAGAGCGGCTAGGCCCGTGAGCCATGACTGCTGAGCCTGCACGTCCAGAGCATGTGCTCCACAACAGGAGAGGCCACAAAACTGAGAGGCCCGCATACCACAAAAAAAAAAACAGTATGGTACTGGCAGAAAAAAAGACAAATAGATCAATAGAACAGGATAGAAAGCCCAGAGATAAACCCACGCAACTACAGTCAACTGATCTATGACAAAGGAGGCAAGAATACACAATGGGGAAAAGAGAGTATCTTCAATAAATGGTGCTGGAAAAACTGGACAGCCCCATGTAAAAAAATAAAATTAGAACATTCTTTAACACCACACACAAAAATAAACTCAAAATGGATTAAAGACCTAAATATAAGACCGGATACTATAAAACTCTTAGAGGAAAACAGGCAGAACACACTCTGACGTAAATCTCAGCAAGATCGTTTTTGATCTACCTCCTAGAGTAATGAAAATAAAAACAAAAATAAACAAATGGGACCTAATGAAACTTAAAAGCTTTTGTCCAGCAAAGGAAACCATAAACAATACGAAAGGACAACCCACAGAATGGGAGAAAATATTTGCAAAGAAGCAACCAACAAGGAATTAATCTCCAAAATATACAAACAGTTCATGCAGCTCAGTATCAAAAAAACAAACAACCCAATCAAAAAATGGGCAGAAGACCTAAATAGACGTTTCTCCATAGAAGGCTACAGATGGCCAACAGACACATGAAAAGATGCGTAACATCACTAATTATTAGAGAAATGCAAATCAAAACTACAAGTTATCACCTCACACCAGTCACAATGGCCATCAAAAAATCTACAAACGATAAACGCTGGAGAGGGTGTGGAGAAAAGGGAACCCTCCTCCTACACTGTTGGTGGGAATGTAAATTGGTGCAGCCACTATGGAGAACACTACGGAGGTTCCTTTAAAAAAGCAAAAATAGAGCTACCATATGATCCTGCAATCCCACTCCTGGGCATATACCGGGAGAAAACCATAATTCGAAAAGATACATGTACCCCAATGTTCACTACAGCACTATTTATAATACCTGGGACATGGAAGCAACCTAAATGTCCATCAACAGAGGAATGGATAAAGAAGATGTGGTATATATATATACAATGAAATATTACTCATCCATAAAAAAAGAACAACAACAACAAAAAAAAAAGAACAAGATAATGCCATTTGCATCAAAATGGATGGACCTAGAGACTGTCATACTGAGTGAAGTAGATCTCAGACAGGGAGAGACAAATATCATGTGATATCACTTATATGTGGAATCTAAAAAAAATGGTACAAATGAACCTATCTATAAAACAGAAATAGAGTCACAGATGTAGAAAACAAACTTATGGTTACCAAGGGGGAAAGAGAGGGGAGGGATAAATTGGGAGATTGGGATTGACATACACACACTACTATATATAAAATAGATAACTAAGGGGCTTCCCTGGTGGCGCAGTGGTTGAGAGTCCACCTGCCGATGCAGGGGACGCGGGTTCATGCCCCAGTCCAGGAAGACCCCATGTGCTGCAGAGCGGCCAGGTCCGTGAGCCATGGCCCCTGAGCCTGCGCGTCCGGAGCCTGTGCTCCGCAACGGGAGAGGCCACAACAGTGAGAGGCCTGCGTACCGCAAAAAAAAAAAAAAAAAAAAAAAAAAAAAAGATAACTAAGAATCTACTGTATAGCACAGGGAACTCTACTCAATACTCTGTACTGACCTATATGGCAACAGAATCGAAAAAAGACTGGACATATGTATAATCAATTCACTTTGCTGTACAGCAGAAACAAACACACATTGTAAATCAACTATACTCCAATGAAAATTAATTTTAAAATAAACAAATTTTTTTAAAAAGCATACTCAGAGCTTGCTGCTTAATGAACTGACGTCAACCTGAAGTTTTTATTTTTTTAATATTTATTTATTTATTTGGCTGCATCAGGTCTTAGTTGTGGCATGTGGGATCTTCAGTGTGGCATGCGGGATCTTTAGTTGAGGTATGCGGGACCTTTACTTGTGGCATGCGGGATTTTTAGTTGCATCATGAGAACTCTTAGTTGCAGCATGTGGTATCTAGTTCCCTGACCAGGGATCAAACCCAGGCCCCCCTGCATTGGGAGTGCAGAGTCTTAGCAACTGGACCACCAGGGAAGTCCCTGAAGCGAAGTTTTTAATGACATAACATTCTGTCCTTGGCCCTCTCCTATTTAACAAATTTATCTATGATTTGGATGAAGAAGTTGAAAGAGAAACAGATAACAAATAAGACAGAAGATATAATCAGGAACAAAAATTAAATCTCCAGTTATAGCAATGACATTAATGTAAGAAAAAATTAAAGCCCTGCACTTATGTCTCCAAAACTAACTGCACCAATATATGACAGGCAAGATGCAGCTTAATAGAAGCATGTATTAAAAAAAGACTGAGGGGGCTTCCCTGGTGGCACAGTGGTTGAGAGTCCGCCTGCAGATGCAGGGGACACGGGTTCGTGCCCCAGTCTGAGAAGATCCCACATGCCGCAGAGCAGCTGGGCCCGTGAGCCATGGCCGCTGAGCCTGCGCATCCGGAGCCTGTGGTCCGCAATGGGAGAGGCCACAACAGTGAGAGGCCCACGTACCGGAAAAAAAAAAAAAAAAAGACTGAGCGTCTTCTGGGGACCAAAAGCTCAAAATGAGTCATTAGTGTGGTGTGACTGCCACCACCCAAAAAAAGAAAAAAAAAAATCAATCTTAGCTATATCGGTATCTAAAGACAATAATGATCATTCTTAAATCTAAAGAGAAAGATTATTTTGAGCTGACCATATCGAACCTAGAGAATTGTGTTCTGTTCTGGGTACCATACTTTAAGGAATAACATGAAAGGAACAGAGCATGTTCAGAGGACAGCACACAAAATGATGAGAGGACTAGAAACCATGTAATATGAGAAATGACTGAAAGGACTAAAAATGCTGAATCTGAAGAAGAGACTTCCCAGGGGACATAACTACCTTCAAATAGTTGAAGAGCTGACATGCAGGAAAGGAGTTATAATTATTTAGACCCAGTGAGTATAACAGACCAATTTGTATTCCTTTTTGGCTTTGAAATTGATTGGAATTGGTGGTACAAAAAAAGGGATGTTATGTCAATTCTCCCTGAGAAGAAAATAAGCTAAGCCATCACATGGCCCTTTGTGGTCCATTTTTACAAAATCTGACTGAAAAGGCTGTGTACACAGAAAAGAAAACTCAAATGGTCCATAAATTTATGAAAATATATCCAAGTTCACTAGTTGACAGAGAAATGAAAATTAAAACACCCATGTAAGATGATAATGTGAGAGAAAACAGAACTGGCTGATAGGTGTCTGGGAACTCTCTGCACTATCTCTGTAACTATTCTGTAAATCTAACATTACCCCAGAATAAAATGTTAATTAAAAACACCACCACCAGACTTCCTTGGTGGCGCAGTGGTTAAGCATCCGCCTGCCAATGCAGGGGACGCGGGTTCAATCCCTGGTCCGGGAAGATCCCACATGCCACAGAGCAACTAAGCCTGCACACCGCAACTATTGAGCCTGCACTCTAGAGCCCGCGTACCACAGCTACTGAAGCCCGCGCACCTAGAGCCCGTGCTCCGCATCAAGAGAAGCCACCGCGGTAAGAAGCCCTTGCACCACAACTACTGAGCCCACGTGCCACAACTACTGAAGCCCGCACACCTAGAGCCCATGCTCCGCAACAAGAGAAGCCACCACAATAAGAAGCCTTCACACCACAACAAAGAGCAGCCCCCACTCGCCGCAACTAGAGAAAGCCTGCGCGCAGCAATGAAGACCCAATGCAGCCAAAACTAATTAATTAATTAATTTTAAAAACCCTTCACTCATGAATAATTTCTAAAGTCTGGCAATACCAAATATTAGCAATAATATAGGGAAAGAGAAAAGAAGAGGGAGTATAAATTGTTAAAACTACTGTGGACAGCAATTTGGTAATATTTGTTAAGTTAAACATGCTTGTAGCTTTTGACCCAGCAGTAAAACTTCTTAATGTACACCCGAGAATAGCACTGCCACTATAGAGCAGCCACTAGCCACATGTGACTATTGAGCGCTTGAAATGTGGCAAGTCCAAAATGAGATATGCTTTAACTATAAAATACATACCAAACTTCAAAGACTTTGTACAGAAAAAAAAAGAATGTAAATATCATTAATAATTTTTATATCAATTACATGTTAGTATGATAACATTTTGGATATACTGAGCTAAATAATCTGTATTAAAATTAATTTCATCTGTTTAACCTTTTTTAATGTGGTACTAGGAAATATAAAATTATTTATGTTTGCACTGTGTTTCAACTGTACAGCACTGCCCTAGAGCCTCACCCACTAGTGCTCAAGAAATAAATTTAGTGAGTCATAACCAACATTTTGTAAATGAAAAAGCATAGAATAGGAAATATCATAGTGTACTGTGTGTAATAAGGGTAAAATGATTTCATTAAACTTTTGATACTGGGATGTGACGTAAAATATAATATTTCCTTGCCATAGGTGGCAGTCAAAAATTTTTAAAAGCTCCTAATAAACACTACAAAACACAATGTTGTAATGCTGTTGAGATTAAATAAATTGTGGTACACTTATATTCAATGTATTATTACTAGTCAGCGGTGTAAATAAATGAACTAGAGCTAAAATATCCATATGGGTAAATATCCAAAACATAATACTGAGCAAAAAATACAAGTTGCAGGAAAAAAACTATACAAAATGATACAATTTATGTAATATTTCAAATGATGAAAAACAGGCACCTCAATCTTTTCATTCTTTGGAACAGTGAAATATCTGAAGCATATGACAAAATGTGAAGATTCAACAAAATTTAGTGGTAGTTTTAGAGGCATTCATTATATTATTCTCCTTACTTTTCTGTGTGCTTCAAATATTTATGTAAATACCAGATCTCAAATACCATATACTTAAAAGTCATAATCCCTATTCAATACTTACATCTTTAAGATAGTATATCCTAAATTAAAGCTTCAGGTAGGTGGTAATGGGCTTTGTTGTTGTTTTAAAATGACAAGCATTGACAAAATACTGACCTAAACTTTTTTAAAGCATAGATTTGTAGCCACCCTGGTTACAACATATTATTATATGAATGTGAATGCGAATGTACCACAGGTCTAATCATGTCCCCAGAAAAAAAGAAGTATGGTGAACTCTCCCATATCTGGCATGGTCGAGGAATCTGGGCTCTAGTCCATCGAACTGCTTCTGTTTACTAAGAACTCCCACAAATATCATCCATAGAGGGCTTCCCTGGTGGCGCAATGGTTGAGAGTCCGCCTGCCGATGCAGGGGACACGGGTTCGTGCCCCGGTGCAGGAGGATCTCACATGCCGCGGAGCGGCTGCGCCCGTGAGCCATGGCCGCTGAGCCTGCACATCCGGAGCCTGTGCTCCACAACGCGAGAGGCCACAATAGTGAGAGGCCCGCTTACCGCAAAAAAAAAAAAAAAAAAAAAACAAAACTAAAGCTACACAGGATATAATTTATTTTTAACTGATGATTATGGAAAGGCACTTCAGGATCTAGCCGTAATTTTTTAATGTACTTTTAACGCAGCAGATTTCTATTTCAGATTAAACCAGTGTTATTATGCATGCCACAAAAATCCTGAGAAAACAAGCTGTGAATTGTGAATTCTATTTCCCTACGCTAGTTTATAAAAGGGTTCAGGTGTCTTAAACATCAACACTGCTTTCCGATACCTATAGGAGAAAACTTGGAGCTGTGGATAGGCCAAAGAGATAAAACTAGGAAACAAAATACATTCAGAAGATCTTAGATAAGGCAGCGAACAGTCTGACATTTTCTAGTGCAAAACTAAATACCTTTAAAGTCCATGAAACGAAAATCAACGGCGTCCATTTTTAAATCTCCGGTTCAGGCCTACGAAATAAGAAAATATTTTAATATTCTGTCCTTTATTCTCCAGCTTCTCAATAAATTTCTTTTCAAAGTTTTCCTGTTAGTTGTTACCCAAAAAAAATGCTGAGGAAATTTTAAAACCCAGAAAAAGCAGCTAATGAGAGGCAGCAGCAAGCGGTCCGGCGACGGGACTCCGGCCACGGGTTTCCGGCTCAGGGGAAACTTTCGGGTTTCCGGCTCAGGGGAAACTTTCGTCGGACTTCTTTTCTAAGGACAATCCGCCTAATTGGTTCAAAATCCCCTGACCCCGACGCACATACGTTCTAAGCATCCAATCACTGACGGTCCTTCGCGCCCCCCCCCCCAACCCCACCCCACCCCCCCCCACCCCACCCCACCCCCCCACCCCACCCCACCCCCCCCACCCCCCCACCCCCCCGCCCCCCGGGCCGGCGCACCACTCCACATACTTCATCCAAGTCCCGCGCTGCCGCACCACTCCCCATACTTCATCCAAGTCCCTCCACCGCACCACTCCCCATACTTCAAGTCCCGAAACCGTCTTTCCCCGTCTTCCTTCACCGGAGAGTCAGCTCCACAGTTCAAAATCACTGCCTCAGGGCCACTTTAAAAAGTGTTGACCTAACGACCGCATCCCCTTGCTAGTTAGAAACAACTAACCTGTACACCTCCGCCAGGATGCCACAGTGCTCCCTGCGCAAACCAAGTCCCCAGTGCCAGTGAAGACGCTTGTAAAGCTCCTCCCCCCATAGTGATGTGAATGAGAGGCCTCTCCCAATTGACGTTTTCCCTTCATCTCGAAGCCTGAGTTTCTGGGCACAGTCCAGGCGTGAAGTTCTGGGGATGCAGTTCAGAGAGCCGGGGTGAGAATCAATGAAAGTGAGGGAGTATAGTGCAATACTGAAACATACTGCAGTTACTGCGGGAAGAGTGCAGATGGCGAGGGTTACAGGAAAGAGGAGAGCAGGCCTTCGAAAGAAAAAAAGAAAAGGGACAGGGCTTCCCTGGTGGCACAGTGGTTGAGAGTCCGCCTGCCGATGCAGGGGACACGGGTTCGTGCCCCGGTCCAGGAAGATTCCCACATGCCGCGGCGCGGCTGGGCCCGTGAGCCATGGCCGCTGAGCCTGCGCATCCGGAAGCCTGTGCTCCGCAACGGGAGAGGCCACAGCAGTGAGAGGCCCGCATACTGCAAAAACAAACAAACAAAAAAAAACAAACAAAAGAAAGAAAAGGGACAGAGGGAAGGAGGCAGGGGAAAGAGGGACAGAGGGAGGGAGGAAGAAACGGAAAGTAAACAGTGTTGCCGAATGGTTATTCAAGAGTGCAAAGGTCAGAAATATAAGAAGCTGAGAAGGCCTTCCCTGGTGGCGCAGTGGTTAAGAATCCGCCTGCCAATGCAGGGGACACGCGTTCGAGCCCTGGTCCGGGAAGATCCCACATGCCGCGGAACAACTAAGCCTGTGCACCACAACTGCTCAGCCTGCACTCTTAAGAGCCCGTGAGCCACAACTACTGAAGCCCCTGCACCTAGAGCCCGTGTTCCGCAACAAAAAATAAGCCATCGCAGTGAGAAACCTGCGCACCACAATGAAGAGTAGCCCCCACTCGCCGCAGCTAGAGAAAGCCCACACACAGCAACAAAGACCCAACATAGCCAAAAATAAATAAATAAAATAAATAAATTTATTTTTAAAAAAAAGAAGAATCCGCCTGCCAATGCAGGGGACACGAGTTCGAGCCCTGGTCTGGGAAGATCCCACATGCCTCAGAGCAACCAAGCCCGTGCACCACACCTACTGAGCCTTCACTCTAGAGCCGGAGAGCCACAACGACTGAAGCCCACGCGCCTAGAGCCCATGCTCCGCAACAAGAGAAGCCACTGCAATGAGAAGCCCACGCACAGCAACAAAGGGTAGCCTCCGCTTGCTGCAACTAGAGAAAGGTTGCGAGCAGCAATGAAGACCAAACGCAGCCAAAAATTAAAACTAATTAATTAATTAATTTTAAAAAAAAGAAGTTGAGGAGACTGAACAACCCTGTAGTTCCAAGACATGTTTCTGCTGCCCTGCCATTGTCAAATCTGAAGGAAACTACACAGTGACTCCCCTGCAGGCTCACAGCAAGGGCAGGGGTCCTACCCAACTCCAAACAAATGGTTTTCAGGGATGGTGTGGAATATATATATATGTGAACATGTTTGATTCCAGCTAAATCTGCGAGTGATGCTTGCAACCAAGGAGTTGGCCTCTACTGAAATCTCCACTCAGAGACAACAGTGTTAAGGCATGAGGCCTCCAAATTTGGGGACACGCCAAAGCATTAACAAGCCTCCCACCCCTTCCCTCACATATCCCTCTTTTAAGCCTTGTGCACCTCAGTCAAGCCAGATGTGGAGCTGGCTAACAAGATGAAGAGAAGAGATTGTGGCTTCAAGTCTGGGAACACTAACAGAGTTGCCTCCTGACCCTGAGAGTCTCAGAGTCAGTCGTTATTTATCGTGGAAAAGATGGGATTTCTAAAAATAATTTCTTTTCCCTCTTCAAAATTTTCTGCATCTAGATCACATAGTATAGTGAAGAAAAGGGGGAAAACAGGAAGTACTGCTATTAACTACTTTTCTTTTGGATCCTCCTCTATTAAATCCTGCAACTTAATATATATTTCACAATCCTAGATTGCTAAATTAGGGGAAGAAGTCTGGTGGTATCCCATAATTGACTGAATCGTCACGCACTACATACTGCATGAGCTGGCGCTAGCTACTTAGAATCTCAGCGCCTCAATTTCCTCATCTGTAAGATGGGAATAAAAGTAAAAGTAATTCTAGGCTTCTGGTTCAATGGAATAGTGTACATAAAGCATCTAGAACAGTGGCTGGCATATGGTAGGTACTTAACGAATGTTAGTTCCCATTATCACTCCCCATTTCCTGGTTGGCAGTTAAGGGCTCCCAACTTCTATCATTCCACCCAAGCTCCTGGCTCTAGCATAACTCCTTTGTTCACGGATGAACAGATGAAGAAACAGGACAATAATTAGACCTCAGCTCTCAAGCCCACAGGGGTCCTTTTAGAGCTCTTAGTGATTAATAATGTCTGTAGTAGAATGGATATTATATTATCCAAGATTATATCAGGCATATAGGAATCAAATGACTCTGTTGATTAATACTGACTGCAAATAAGACTCCAAAGTCAGGGCTACTCACTGAGCTGACACCACTGCACTGAAAGGGCCAGTGGAATAAAGGAAAATATGCAGAAAGGGTAAAAAACCCTTATGTTGTATGGGTGGCCCCAATGTTTTTGGTTTTGATCTAGGTGGCCTCTCTAGATGTTAAAAGTAAATGAGAATTAAGAGACAGAAAAAAAAAGTCAAAGAGAGAGAGAAGAGGAAAAGAGATCATAAAAGAAGCAGTTACATATTGGGGAGGACATGCAAGAGTGAGTAGTAAAATACCATTAAGCAGCACTCAACATGCTGTAAATTATCTTACCTTACCCCTAGCATAAACTATAAATTTTCCACCGCAACCCTTTAACAATTTAGTGCAGAAGTGTTGAAAGAGATTGTTACATAAGGCAGGTGAACAACTTGGACTCTAATGAGCGCTTATTAAGACTCTCATTAATAGACTGGATTAAAAGAGAGTAAGCAACCGAGAATGCAAAGTAGTGCAGAAGGTAGCATTACACCTTGTTAAAAGAAGAAAAACACCTCCAGAGTAAATACGCAATTATAGTCTGGAAAATTCTAAAAACAAAAGTAATAATAAAGTAAGGGACAGGGGCTTGTTCTACCAGATATTAAAACTACCGTAAATACAACTGTATGGTAATAGTGCATGAAGACAGATAAATGGAACAAAATACAATCCAGAAACAGGCCCGAGTATATATAGAAATGATTCAAATCAGTGGAGAAAAGAGCTGGTCCGGAAAAAGTATTGAAACAACCGGATAGCCATTTAAAAAAATAAATAAAACCAGATCCCTGCCTTATTTCATATACCAAAATGAATTCTGGATTCATCAAAGATTAAATTGAATCATAAAACTTCTAAAGGAAGTTTGGGTGAGTATTTTATAAACATGACAAGATCTAAACATGACCTGAAACCAGAATCAAAAGGAAAAATAATGATAAGTTTTACCACATAAAAATTAAAATCTTCTGAATGGTACCATAAGCAAGGTTGAAAGACAAACCACAGATAAGAAAAAGATTTTTTCAACATATATAACAGATAAACACTAAGAGCTCTTAAAATTAAAAAAACAAATAGTCTAGCACATAAATCAGCGAAGGACATGATCAGACAATTTGCCCAGGAAGAAATATAAATAGCCAATAAACACATGAAGAGATGTTCAACCCCACCAGTAATCAAAGAAACGCAAATAATAAAGCATGGTGAATTTTTTTCATTTATCAGATTGGCAAAGGTTAAAAAGATTAGCAAAACCTCAAACTGACAAGATGCACAAAACAGGCACTCTTGTGCACTGTTGGTTAGGAGTACAAATTACTGCAAATTTTCTGGAGGGCAGTTTGGCAATTGGTATCAAAGTCTTAAATGTGTGTACCGTTTCCCAACAATTCCTCTTCTAGGAATTTTCCTAAAGAAGAAATTGGAAAATTTTGCAAAGATAGATTAACAGAAATGTTCACTGAGGCGTTGTAAATCTCTTATGTGTTCACCTAGTTAAATGTGGACTATTTATACAACCTAGTGTACATTAGTACCATATAGTGGCATACTTATACAGCCTTTAAAAACACTGCTGTGAAAACAACGTAGAGGTATAAAACTTGGGAAATGCCTATATCCTACTGTTGAGTTTAAAAAAAGAAAAAAGTTACCAACTGCTCAAAAAGGTGTAGGGACTTCCCTGGTGGCACAGTGGTTAAGAATCCGCCTGCCAATGCAGGGGACACGGGTTGGGGCCCTGGCCCGGGAAGATCCCACATGCCACAAAGCAACTAAGCCCGTGTGCCACAAAGCAACTAAGCCCGTGTGCCACAACTACTGAGCCTGCGTGCCACACTACTGAAGCCCGCACGCCTAGAGCCCGTGCTCCGCAACAAGAAAAGCCACCGCAGTGAGAAGCCCCTGCTCGCCGCAACTAGAGAAAGCTCGCACACAGCAATGAAGACCCAGTGCAGCCAAAAATAAAAATCAATTAATTAACTAATTTTTTAAAAGTATGATTTTATAGACTTGAGTGACTAAAAAAACTACTATACAGGGAGTTCCAACTACTACACATACAATAGATAAGCAACAAGGATTTACTGTATAGCACAGGGAATTATAGCCAATATCTTATAATAACCTATAAATGGAAAAGAATCTGCAACAAAGCTGAATCACTATGCTGTACACCTGAAACTAACAGAATATTGTAAATCAACTATATACTTCAATTTAAGAAAACTATTGGGATGGTTCCCACCTGGGTGTGAATGGGAAGAGACAGAAGTGGCTACAGCGACCAACCAATCCCACTAATATGTAAACTGTCTCACAGAAAAGATAAACACTCATGTATGCATATTTGAATGAAAATGTCTGGAAGAGTATTTACCAAAATATTAACAATGTTTATCTTTGAGTGTTGGGATTTGGGAGAATCTTTACTTTCTTCTTTATATCTTTCAGTTTTTCAATGTCCTACAATGAACACATTTTTATCATTAGGGGAAAAAAAGAAAAGCTATTTCCATTAAGAGAAAAATCCACAGGAAGATGAGGGAGTTTTTATCTGACGGGCATGAGTTTTTGCAATAAAGTATGAGGCAAAGTCAACAGCAGACAGTAGGAGGGAGAGATTTGAAGAATGTGAGGAAGGTAAGAAACAGTTGTTTCAGAGAGCAGGGGAATCGGAGAGAAAAAGATGATTTCCGGCTGAAATCCTCTTTGAGGGCCTGATTAAGGTTGATGATCATTAATCTGCCCAGCTGTGTGATTGCCGCCAACAATCCTGAGCTACACAGGTGACGGTATGGAGAAGATGTTTGGATTCCTCCGGGTGGGGTGGAGAGGACTCGGGAGTATTGCCTAGTGAGGTGAAGATATTCACAAGAGTGATAATGACAATAAATTCAGAAATTTAAGTGGTAAAGGGAACAAGCAAAGATTGGAGGAAACTGATAAACACAGAGAAGGTGTATCTGGGGAGTAGGGGAGTGTGAATTGGAGGATTCACGAGGTCAAAGAATTGTTGCAGTGGGGTTACTTGAGCAAATGAGCTGGAGCTTGGGAAGATGTAGACAGAGAATTTGATGTTTGAAATAGTGATTTCAGAGGTGACATTCTGGCAAAATCTAGGATATAACCATATGAGTAGGTAGCTGAGGTTAATTCATTGAAACAAATCACAGACCCACTCTCTCCTTCACATATTATAACACTCTTATCCACACACTTCCTGCCCTTTACTTACAGGCCCTGGAATTGAGTTCTAGAGTGACTGGAATCTGCCTTTCCTGCCTTCTTTTTCCACTTCAGCACTTCAAACTCCTAGGCTCTGGGCAAACTGAATTATAAACTTTCCCATCTTCTTGCCTTTGTGCACAAGGTTCCCTCTTCCTGAAATGCTCTCCCACCATATCTGAAATTACGTATTTTACCCATCCTTTAAAGCACAGCTTAAAAGCCTCAGCTTCCATGAAGACTTCACAGAACTCCTTCATGTGAATTCCCATGGTACTTCGTTCAGACCTCTCTTAGGATACCTATTATTTCCCACTTTGTGTCTGTACTTATTTGGGCCAATTTTATCTCTGGCTCCTTGAGGAGATCAAGGTTAGACCATGCCTAAAGCAATTTTCTACTCCAGCTTCAAGCATAGTGTCCTACGGAGATATTATTCACTGTGTTAACTGTTTCCAAAATATGGTGTATGTGATTATTTTAGGTGGTGCACAGCCAAACATTTTTTAATAGTTGGATATTTTAATGTGTATTAGGAAAATACTTTGTTTTCCACTTATGATAGTGGTAAATGTTTTCTTTTTTAAAGAAGTGTATTTAAGCTTAAAAATTGGTGTTTTTTTTTTAAATAGTACAGGAATTACACAAAAAGAGAAAAATTCATGAAGGCTATACTTACCTGTCTGAGGTCTGGGAAACATAGCACTGAATGAAAAAAGACCTAGAGTACCAAATCAAAGAACTACTCCTTCCTCCACAAAAGATTTATTTAAACAGTAGTGCCGGGATTTATCGCTCTCTCCACTGACAATCTCCTTTAAGCATGTAAATGCAAGAATTGCCCATCTTGAAACAAAACAAAAAACCCAAACCTCTCCTTCAGCTCCCTCCAGCGGTGCCCTGAAATGCTCGCCTATAGCCCAGGTCCTCTTCCTCACCCTCCATTCACAACCCACTGCAGTCCCCCCCCACCATCTTGACAGAAACTGTTCTTGAAGTGATCAATTACCTACTAACTGACAAAACCAATGAACCCTTTCTGTCCTCATCTTATTTAACTCGGCTCTCTAGGCAGCATTTGGCATTGTTGACTGCTACCTGAGAGGTCCCTTCCTCCCTAGACTTCCACATCACTCTCCTGTCTCCACCTCCTCCTACACTGAGTCCTCCTCCTCCTGTATCACTTCAATGTTAGAGTTCCTCCAATCTTTTACTATCATAATGATTTTTAAAAGGAATTTAAAAACTAATGTTTGGGGACTTCCCTGGCGGTCCAGTGGTTGACTCCACGCTTCCACCACAGGCGACACACGTTGGATCCCTGGACAGGGAACTAAGATCCCATACGTGCAGCCAAAAAAATTTTTTCTTTTTAATTTTTTAAAAAATAACGTTTGTACCTGGTGAAAAACTGAAAAAGTACAGAGGAGAAACCAGAGGTTTCTGGTTACCTTTTCAAAAAAAATAAAAGGTATAAATGCATCCTCTTTTGCTCTTTCACACAAATATTCTGAACCTCGGGGTTTTTGTTCCATTTTGTTTTGTCTCTACTTAAAGTGTGACTTGGAGCTCTTTCCATATCACCTCTTGGCACATATAATTCTATCTTTTTTTTCTTTTTTTGAGTAAATGCCATGTTGTTTTATTTAACCTAGATTTATAATGAGCTTTTATGTCCAGGAAAGCAAGATCTCATCTTTTAAATGGCTGTATGTCTTCCACTGAATTAATATAACTTAACTAGTTCCTGGCCAGTGCACATCAGGTAGCTTCCAAGTTTTACGCTATTATGAATAATGTTACTGTAAATATCCTCATATACGTAAATTTTTAATTCCTATAAATGAAATTGTCAGATCAAAAAGAATGTGTTTTTAATTCTGGCATCATCAAATTACCCTCCGCAAAAGTCACAAGAATGTATATCCCCATCATGCATAAGATTGCCTGTTTACCCTCACTTTTGCCAATGCCTTGTCATCGAAATTTGTTTTGCCAGTCTGGAAGGTAAGAACTGAATTCTCATGGTTGTTTTAATTAGCATTTCTTGTTGAGTGAGGTTCAGTATCTTTTTTTATATTTGTTGGTATCTTATATTCTCTTTCTGAACACTATATCCTGTACTCATTTTTCTAACAAGTTATTCATCTTTCTTATTTTTTATGAGTTCTTTGTACATAAAGGAAATATCATTTGTGCTTCAAAAGTTTTTTTGATTGTTTATTTTGCCCCAAGGCAATCTTTAGCCCCACACACAGCTTCCATTACATACTCATTTGCCCTCTGAGTTGATGATTCCTAAATCTGTAACTCTAGCCTAGACCTCTAGCCTAGCTCCAAGTTCCAATGGGTGATTATGTATCTTCACCTATATGAAGCTAAACTCATGTACATATTTATAAACTCAGCATATCTGGAACTGAATTTATCTTTCCCCAGATACGCTCTTCCTCTTACGCTCTCCATCTTGGCTAATAATTTGATCATTCACCCAGAAAGTTCACCCAGAAATCTAAGTTGTCCACTTCTTTCTTAGCTCCGACATCCAAATGACCAAAAATCCTGAAATATTTTGCCCAAATGACTATGATGCTCTTCTAACCAATTACTGCTAGCAATGTCACACAGTGGTTAAAGAGCACAGGCTGCAGAGTCAGAACTGGGTGCATATCCCGGCCCTGATCACTCCAAGTTATGTGACCTACAGCATTATCTCTTACCACAAACCTGTTTCCTCATCTGTAAAAAGTAATTACCATAACATCTACTTCATTGGGTCATTGCAAGAACTAAAAAGAGATTATATGCACAGTATCTGGCATAAAATAAATACTGAATAAATGGCAGCTATTATCACACTGCTCTAACTTCCCCCACCCTCTTCCAAGCCATCCTCCTTGCTGCTGCCAGACTAATAAATCCAACCACCCCTTTTGCTTGGAATCATTCAGTGACAACACCCCCTCCCCCGCTCCACACACACACACCATTTTAAGATAACACCTGAATTCCTAGGTAGGGTATACAAGGCCATTCGTGTGGTCTCTTACCTTTCACCACAACCCCATATATGCTGCCCTCCAGCCACATTAAACTATGTCATACCCCCAATACAGTACGCCTTTTCACACTGTTCACTGGCAGATAAGCCCTCCCCTCAGTCCACTTCATAAACACCTACTCAAGGGAATTCACTGGCGGTCCAATGGTTAGGACTCCGCGCTTTCACTGCAGAGGGTCCGGGTTTAATCCCTGGTGGGGGAACTAAGATCCCACAAGCCGCAGGGTGCACTCAGGTCAAGCACATCCTTCTTTGTGCCTCTGCAGCACTCGGCACTTACCCCTGCCCTGGGACAAATCGCACTGTTTCCTGTTTACCTGCTTGTCTCCCCCACTAGATCGTGCGTTCCTTGAGGGCAGGGACTATGTTTTATTCATGTTTGTATCCCCAGCACCCAGCACGGGCCTAGCATTTTACAGGCGCTCCTCATATGTCTGTTGAGTAAATGGAGGAATGAATAGTTCTTGGTCTGAGCAGCTCTAACCTCTGTTCCCTTACAACAACCAGTAGCTATACATATACACAGTCCTTTACCCATCCTCTCCTATTGTCCACCCCTTCCCAGAAGTACTAAACACCACAGCCAAAATTTCTGTTGTCCAGGTAGTCATAGGAGTCTAGGACTGGTCCAACTAGAAGGGGTGGAACAGAAGACAATGGTCTCAGTGTAGGCCCTGACCAATGCCAGTGTTGAGATCAGAGTCCACCCCCAAATCCCAGAGACGAGTCTTGCTGTCTACTGATTCAGAACCTAACCTTTTGTGTAGCAAGGGGAAAACATATCTCAAGATCATTCCTTGAAGTGTGACTAGACTTGATGGCTACTTACACCACCCTACTCAAACCCCAAGCCAACAAGAAAGCACACACAGGCACAGCAGATACTTTTGTGGTGACGGGAGCAAACAAAGGACACTTATCTGAAGCTCTCCACACTGAAAGTCAGGCTCCATATCATCTCCAGTAAGCAAAGAACAAGACGTAGTTTCTATTTCTAGTTTCTTTTAATAATTTTTTAAAAGCCAGTAAGCAGCTACAGATACAGTTAAAAAGTAGACGAGTGAAAAAAAAAGACAAGAAAGAACAGACACATCCTTCACTCCACAATAAATACAGAGCTCTATCTGTGTTGCCCCACCAACATCCCATGGGAAGCCTAGCTCTCTGTGTGGTCAGGAGTACTCTCCATTATTGTGCGGGGAGAACAGACAGCATTCAGGTGTGATGATGTCAAATCGAATGTGTACAGGCACTGCTGAGATCCAGGTCTACAGTTTTGGCCCTAGACTTGAGTGGGGGTTGGTCACTCTTAACCTCTTCCAGGCTGTGCTGCATCCCATAGCCGAAGTAGATAGCAAACCCTAGTAGGGAAAGGTAGCTGTGAGGTAGGGAAAATAGTGGCCTGTAAAGGCTTAATAGGGCTCCTACTCAAGAGGGAAAGGAGGCGGGAAAGGAGACCCGAGAGGCCTACTCTTCCCAAGTGGATACCTACCAATCAGCATCCAGACCCCAAATCGGGCCCAGGTGCCAGCTGTCATCTGCATCATAAGGTAAATATTCACAAAGATGCTCATTAGTGGGAGGAGAGGCAAAGCAGGTACCTGGGAACAAAGCAAAATCTTCTTTGTACAGACCACAGGGTGATATAGAAAGAGATTCCCTAACCTACTCAAGCCAGGAAAGGGAGAGTCTGACTCCTACTCATGCTGTGTATTTCAGTGTCCATTCGTGTAGTGTACCTCATATGGGACTCCAAGAATATGCAGAATTTGTGGAAATGGAAAAGGAAGGGTCAGAGAAGACATCTTTGGCCTAGGTATCTCCTATATCTTTCCCTTCTTGTCCAATGAAAGAATATGTATGAGACTGCAAGGTATCTGGAACGTATTCTTCCAAGATGGGTTGGTGGAGGGGAAAAAAAGAGGTCATTTACCTTAAAGTGAAGTGGAGTGGAGCTCTGTGGCTGTCTCCAGATGACTCCAGTGATCCCAGTAATGAGCATCAGGAGCAGCACAAACACTGCAATCCACACTGGGTCTCCAGAAAGCAGTGGAGTGGACCACTGGGCCAGCACCAGGCAAAGGACACTCAGCAGTAGAGCTTCAAGGGTCAAGTTGAGAAACATCAAAACCAGTTCTTGAGAGCAACATATTAAGACATTAGGCATCCCGTTCCAAGGAGGGTCACCCTCTCTCAGCCACCAAATGCCACACACTCCCCTCCTTCCCCATCGTGCTGACCCAAGAGAAAAATGCCAATGCTCACCAAGTAGTGAGGAACAAACATAGACAACTTGGCCAGAGAGTGGAGTGGGGATGGAGTTGAGTGGACAAAATAGTCCCTGTAGGGTCAGCTTCTCTGCTTCATGGATCTTCTCCTCCTGCAACTCCAATTCACCTTCCTCATTCCTCATCTCCTGGTCAGGCTGATACCTGAGACAAGAGGAAGATGGCAGTATTAAGAACAACCCTTAACCACTATACCATCTTCTCCCAGGCAGCTTAACCTTCCTCGTCACCATTAAGGGTAGCCACTCTTTTTGGCAGGGAGGGATGTCCATATTCCTCAAGGAAAGTCAGGATGATGAAGGAAGAGAAGGAAGGAGGAGCAGGTCCCCATCACTCCTCATCTCAGAATCAAAACCCAAACCACAGCATGCAGAGGAAAGGAGTCTCACCTGAGGATGAGAACACAAATAGCCACCAGGGAGTAAGCAAGCAGGGTCCCAATTGACATGAGGTCCACCAGATCAGTGAGTTCAAAGAGGAATGCCATGAATGCTGAAATTGATGGGCAGAAAACATGAGCGAAGGCAAGAGCAAAGTGAACGGAGTTGCTGAAACAACGAGGGGAAGGGCAAAGAAGAGTTTTCACCTGCGATAATGCCAGAGACCACAGTGGCCACGATGGGGGTGTGTGTGCCGGTGTAGATCCGGGCAAGGACACGAAACAGGAGGCCATCCTCTGCCATCGCGTAGATCACCCGAGGCATGGGGAACATAGAGCCCAAGAGGCTGGAGAGAAGTACGCCCAGAGCGGCGTTGACTGGGCATCTCTCTCCTCAGGACTGTGAGCTTAACGAGTCCCCACCTTCTGCTCACAGCCGTTTTAGGGGCTATTAAGGGCCTTTTAAGGGGTATTCTCTGGTGTGGAATGCTATCACCTGAGACTCTGACAGCAGAGGAAAACAAACATTTGACACTGACCTGGTAGAAAGAGCACAGAGGGATCCGATGGCTACAACATAGCGGGCAGGGTCCCATCCGGTATAGAGAAAGGCCTCAGGCAAGGGGCTCTCGGGTTGAAGCTGGTAGTAAGGCATCATGAGCGTGAGTGCCGAAGAGACACCAAAATAGGCCAAAAAGCAGACGAAGAGTGAAATCACAATGCCTGTGGGGATGGAACGCTGGGGATTCTGGGCCTCTTCCCCTGCAGGAAGGGGCACAAGGTTCTGAATCAGAGAAGCAGGCTCGCTCCTCTACCACTCCAACCCGCACACCACCTGAGCACACGCAGATGCCCAAGCCCCAGACAGAACGGAATGACTGTGTTACCAGTGGTAGCAATACAGTCGAAACCAACAAATGCATAGAAACAGGTCGCTGCTCCACGGAGAATCCCCTCGAAGCCGAAAGGCACAAACCCTCCAGAGCCCAGAGGGCCCAAGCTAAAGTGAAAGAAGGGGTAGAAAAGGTAACAGCGTGTTCAGCCAACTCTTGTTCCTTTTCTCTAAGGCCCAACTACTTAGCTGGGTCTTCAAGGCCTAGGCTCCCATTCCTCCCCACTGCCAATCTAGAATCCCTCAGCACAGATCCCTCTGTTCCCCGTCATGCTCCCAGCTCTGCATCTCCTGAATCTCCTAACCTATAGGTGTCATTGAGTCCAGCCACGGCCAGTTTGTAGTCCTCTTCTGTGAGCTTCCAGTTGTGCAGATCTCCCTTAATGAAGCCAGAGATGATGACAAAACCGAGAACCAAAAGATTCACCACCGTGAACACTTTGGTAACCAGGGCTGACTCACTAGCCCCCAGAGCCAGCAATCCTGTGGGAAAGAAAGGCCTCAGTCCAAGCTTTGTTTCCTTGCCTCTATGTGCAGACCTTTCCTTCCCAGCTTCTTCTTTCTCACTGCTCTCACCTCCACAAGCTCCCAGGCCTAGTCCCCACTAGCCCCACCCCCGTCACTGTCCCTGTCCCTTGCCTCACCGGTGAGCAACAACACAAGGCCCATAGCAAAAAAGTCTGGATATTCTGCGAGGACATGGGGAACGTGCAGTGAGATGCTCCCCTGCAGGGTCTGAGAGATGTGGTTCCCAATCAGGTTGTCAAAAGCTGAGCTCCAGGCCCGGGCCACACTGGCTGTACCTGGTGGACCAGAGGCAGAAACACGGGGTCAAAGTTTCCTCTCTCCTCTCCTCCATCCCCCAGACCAGTCTCACAAGAATACCTGCTATTTTCACCTATTCTTACCTTTTAAGAACCAAAGCCAGTCAATTAAGGACACCAAGACAGAGGTAAGTAGAACAAACAATTTCTCCACAACTTCAACCCTCCCAGCCCCCCCAACAAATACACGCATTTATGGATATTTAAGTCCTGTGAATGATGAACACCTCACTTCACCACTCCACCCAGATTTCCTGACTCCATGCCCCTTCATTGGCTGTGCAGTCGCCCCCTGCCCCACCATCTCACCGATGACATAGGAGAGGATGAGGTTCCAGCCAGTGGTGAAGGCCCAGAGTTCACCCACAGTGACATAGCTGTAGAGATACGCAGAACCAGAACGGGGAACCCGAGCACCAAACTCCGCATAGCACAGCCCAGCCAACATAGAAGATAGGGCGGCCACCAAAAAGCAGATCACAATGGATGGTCCTGCTTTATCTTTGGCCACCTCGCCAGCCAGGACATACACGCCTGCACCCAATGTGCTGCCCACACCTAGGGCCACTAAATCCAGAGTGGTCAGGCATCTAGCAAGGCGAGTCTCAGCCATGCCTGGCTCCAGTGTACGTCTGCGTACCAGCTTTTGACCAAATCTGCAAAGCGCCTGCCACAGCATTCTAGCTGGAATTGAAGAGGATGCTAGGAAGGATCTGGTGAAAAACAAGACAAAAGACCTTCAATAGGGCTCATTATCCCTAAGCTCTAAGAGTGAATTACAATACCCACTCCACCAAGTAAAGGAGCTGGGGGGGATGGGAGGAGGATGTTGAAGGGACAAAGGCAAGTCACTTTTCCTCTAACCTCAGTTTCTTCATATGCAAGTAGGAATAACAATACCTCACAGGTTTGTGGAAGGACTAATTTCAGAAAAGGCATGTGAAACCTCCCTATAGTTCAGTGGCCTGGCACCTAGTAGGTGCTCAATCAATATTAGTCTCTTCTTTCTTTGGCGGGGAAACTATAGCGTTTATCCTAGACCCCAACCCAGGAGCCAGAGAAGCTCAATCGTGTCCGTTCCCTGGCCTGTGGTTCTTTGGGGATTAAACAGAACTCAACCCAGGAAAGGCCAGCAGCTCTGGGGAGAACCCCCTTCTCACACCCAATATCCACATTCCTTTTCGGCGCTCGCCCCCAGGGCTTCAAATAAGCAAGGTTCCTAGATCTCCCGGAGGGAGGGGGGGGGACCGACCTCGGCTACAGATCAAAAGTGAGCACCGACTCAGTTCCATCCTTCCTCTCCAAGCCCACACTGTGTAACTGGCGCTGCCATCGCCCAGGGGGGTAAGCAAATGTTCCCCCACTTCCTCCCGCCCCGCAAGGCTGACCAGCAAGGATCAACAGTGAGGCGGGGCTTCGACATCTAAAGATTTGGAGACGCCCCCCGAGAGGGGCCCCTGAGCAGCCAGAAATTGCTCACACCCGAGAGGAGGGGTTCCGCCCTATGCCCCGCGACTCAGCTCCCAGTTTCTTATGCCCCCATCTAGAAAAGGTCTGGGGCTGAGGTGGAAATGGGAGCCTTGGCTCCCAGGGCTGGGGTCTCGGCAGCAACAGGTCACGGCCGTGTTGATGCAACTGCATGCCATGGTTGCCAGAGAATCCTAGGTATGCCCAGACCCTCGCCCGCCCCCTCCGACACACTTGTCGGCCCCCAACGCTTACCGGGGAGCTTTTGCAAGCCCAGAGCGCGGAGCGTCTCGGATAGGGTTCGGTGAGGCTGAGTTCAGCCGAGTTGGGTTGGGGATGCCGAGTTCGGTTGCTCAGGCTTCAAAGCTGCTGCTTGGGGTCGTTGCGCGCCAAGCGCCCGTTTTATACACCGGGAGGCGGAGCCGGTAACGTCATGAAATCCCACCCCCAATCCTCCTCGCTACAACACACACACACACACACACACACACACACACACACACACACACACACACACACACACACACACACACACACACACACACACACACACACACACACACACACACACACACACACACACACACACACACACCCCTCTCTCTCGCCCGCCCCTCCCTCCCTCTCTCTCTCTTTCTCTCTCTCTCTCTCCAGCTTTGCAAAAGGGATTGCGTGGGGCCTGACATTGCTTCCCACTTGCAAAAGCAAGACCAGCGTGGCAGGGAGCGAGAAAGGGGGGAGGGCAGCCTTTTCCCATTCTCCTCGCTCAGCGTCAGAGCCGGACAATGAGAGGCTTCCTGGCCTGAAACCCCAGGGGATTTTCTACCTTTGTGCCTTGATAGTCAGAATCGGTGATTGGCAGGAGTGGGGGAGGGGGGTGTGAGGTGGAGGGGAAAACAGCACCGGGGAGTCTCCAACTCAACTCTCATTCTTACTAAGCTTTCTTTTCTACATGAGGTTACCTCACCCCTGAAATCTTTCCCAAGGACCCTACCAGATTGTGGACAGCCATCTGACGCCAACCCCTCAGCCCTGACCCTCAACTGTGGGTGTTTCCTAATGCAGTCAGCAGGAGAATGGAAGATGATTTCAACCACCACCCGTACACAGATAATTAATCCCATCTAGATTTCTAGGCCCCAGTCTCTCCATAGTGTACCTCCAGCTACCTATAAATGTTAAACTAAATATTAACTATGAAATTCTGACAATACTGAAATATTAGAGGAGGGAGCTTATTTGATTCCATTTTACTGATGAGTAAACTGAGGCTCAGAGGCATAACTTGCCTGACATACACCATAATTATTTGTTGACCACCTTACTGGTAAAACCTGGTGTATTGGACTTCAATACCGGCCTCTATGGGTACCATACCTCACTTAAATGCACAAGAAAAGGAGGCATGGCAGCAAGCAAAGCCAAACCAGGAGAAGCACCAGCATGGAGACAAGCCCTTTTAGGCTAGCAGTTTCTGAGAAACAGAAGAGGAGCAGAAGAATCAAAGAAAGATCACACCGGGTATCAGACCCTAAAACCCCATCCAGCCTAATCAGTTCTTAGAATGGAGGACCAAGGGTTGTGAAGGTGTGGTTCTCTTCCACCAAGACATCTCAGGGATTAAGGATGGGCCTAAATATCCTTGTTTCCTTTAAATAATCCATTATGAATACGTCACCAATAAATCTATCTAAACTATAAATCCTTTTTGAAGTAACTGGTAGTTTCAGCTAGCTACAGCTCCATTTTGGCTTTCCTTAAGTATTCATTGAGCACTGACTATGTATAGCAGCTAGCATAGCAATGAAGAGACTACAAAGGATACAGAAAATAAAATCCTAGCCCTCGTAGTCTTAAAAATCTAGTTAGGGAAAGAAAACACACACAATACAATTGAAACTGTATTACCTAGTGGTTAGGAGTGCAGTCTTTGGCGTTAGACCTAGGTTAAATTTCCAGCTCAGACACTGTGTGGCCTTGAGCAAATTACCTAACATCTCTGAGCCTCAGTTTTTCGATATAATATACATGTTTCACAGGGTGGTTGAGATGCTTAGATGAGATTATGAAGTCAACTCTTCCTGCCTGGCACATGGGAAGTATTCAATAAAAACTTAATTCATATTCAGAATAATACTTTAGTGTGTATGATAATTATTTGGTTACTTAGATTAGATGATTGATTCAATTATGAGATTAATCGACAAGTTGCTGTTGTAAATATTCAGGGAAAGAAGTCCTTGGTACAGACTGGAATACTAAGAAGTAGTAACTAAGTAGAAACTAATAAGGCCTCTTAGTTTGCAAGGGGTTGAGGCATGAAGTAAAGTCAGGGTCCCATGTAGAGACTAGCCTAGCATGTACAGGTTAACAGTGGACTTAATAGGCATTCAATTATTCAATAAAAACTTGATCAGTTAATTAGAAGCATTAGGAGGTGCTCTCCAATTGTAGCGTTCCAAGATTTTATGCAACTCTTCTCATTCACCTACCTATCCCTTTCATGAATTTGTAGGATTCAACCATATTTCCTTCCTCAGCTTTTATTTTTCCAGAAGCTCCCTGATGTCCTCCACCATTATGGATTTCTCCAGCTTCATTAACTCTTTCTTGTGGTATAATGGCCAGGTGCAAAACATTGAATTTTTTTGTTTGTTTTTATTATAAAACAATGTAACACTAATGAAAACTGCAAAAAAAGAAAAAACCCACCCAATATTATCATATAATTTTGCATGCTTCTGTTTTCATGATCAAATAAATATTTTTCAAATTACTTCTAGCATTCAAAATTGTCATTGTTAGTGGTTGCATAATATTCCATAGCACTGATGTACCATTATTTATTTAACCATTTAAACATTTATTCAGGTTGTTTCCAGTTTTCCTTTGTTCTAAGAAACACCTTCATTAATACAATGTCTCTAGTTGAATTACTTTCTTAGGCTTCATTCCCAGGATTGGGATTATTGAGTTAAAGATAATGAACATATTTGTAAATTTTGATACTTGTTACAGTGCTTTCCCAAAGGATTTTTATCAGTTTACAGTGCTATCAGGCATGTTACAGCAAAGCAACATTACCACAATCTCACCAGCATAGCTATAATTTAAACAAGTCATTTGCTAATAAAATAAAAGTAGAAGTGCATTCTGTTTAGAATTACTATTTCTTTTGGAAATTGTTTATTCATATCTTTTCTTTTTCCAACTTAGTTATTTGGGTCCTGATGCTTTCCTTATAAATGAGAATTAATTCTTTATATAGATATTAACCTTTCTTCTGTAATATTCGATTCAAATATTTTCCTATGTTTGTTGCTTTCATTTACAGAGCTTAAAATTTTTTAACTTTTTATTGAGGTACGGTATACACAGAGAAATGTGCACACTGGTATCGTAAGTGTACAGCTCAATGAATGCTCACAAAATGAACACACTCCTGTAACAGCACCCACATCAAGAAACAAACCATTATCAGTGCCCCAGAAATCCCCTTCATGCTTCCTTCCAGTAACTACTTTCCCTTCTGACAAGGGCAACCTCTGTCCCAACTTCTAACAGCCTAGATTTTTTTTTTACCTGTTTTTGTTCTTTATATAAATGGAAACATATAGTACGTACTCTTTTGATAATTGAGATAAAATTCACATACCATAAAATTCAACCTTTTGGGGCTTCCCTGGTGGCGCAGTGGTTGAGAGTCCGCCTGCAGATGCAGGGGACACGGGTTCGTGCCCTGGTCCGGGAAGATCCTACATGCCGCGGAGCGGCTGGGCCCGTGAGCCATGGCCGCTGAGCCTGCGCGTCCGGAGCCTGTGCTCCACAACGGGGGAGGCCACAACAGTAAGAGGCCCGCGTATCGCAAAAAAAAAAGTAAAATTCAAACTTTTGAAGTGAACAATTCACTAGTTTTTTTTTTTTTTTTTTTTTTTTTTTTTTTTTTTTTTCTTTATGCGTTACGCGGGCCTCTCACTGTTGTGGCCTCTCCCGTTGCGGAGGACAGGCTCCGGACGCGCAGGCCCAGCGGCCACGGCTCACGGGCCCAGCCGCTCCGCGGCACGCGGGATCCTCCCAGACCGGGGCACGAACCCGCGTCCCCTGCATCGGCAGGCGGACTCTCAACCACTGCGCCACCAGGGAAGCCCCACTAGTTTTTAGTATAGCCACAGAGCTGTACACCCGTTACTACAATCAATTGTATACATATTCATCATCCCAACAAGAAACCCTGTTCCCATTTCCAGTCATTCCCCATTTCCTCCCAAACCCCTCACTCCAGCCCTAGGCAACCACAATTCTACTTTCGGTCTCCATAAATTTGCCTATTTTTCTAGACATTTTCACCTAAATGGAAGCATGCAGTATGTGGTCTTTTGTGAACCAGCTTCTTTCATTTAGCATAATGTTTTCAAGGTTCATGGATGTTTTACCATGTATAAGTACATACTTCATTCCTTTTTATTGCCAGATAATGTTCCATTGTATGGGAAAAAAAACTTATTTATCCGTTAATCAGCCAATGGACATTTGGGTTGTCTCCCTTTTTTTTTGCTATTATGAATAATGCTGCTATGAACATTAGTATACAAGTATTTCTGTGGACATATGTGTTACATTATTTTGAGTACATACCTAGGAGTAGAATTGCTGAATCATATGGTAACTCTATTTTTAATCTTTTGAGGAACTGCCACACTGTTTTCCACAAAGGCTGCACCACTTCACATTCCCACCAGCAGTATTATGAGGGTTCCATTTATTCGACATTCTCACCAACACTTGTTATAATCCATCTTTTATTTTATCATAGCCATCCTAGTAAGTGTGAAGTGGTATCTTATTGTGGTTTTGATTTGCATTTCCCTAATGACTAATGATGTTGAGCATCTTCTCATGTGCTTATTAGCCATTTGGATATCTTCTTTGAAGAAAAATCTATTTAAATCGTTCATCCATTTTTAATTGGATTGTCTTTTTTTTTTTTTTTTTTTTTTTTTTTTTTTTTTTTTTTTCGGTATGTGGGCCTCTCACTGTTGTGGCCTCTCCCGTTGCGGAGCACAGGCTCCGGACGTGCAGGCTCAGCGGCCATGGCTCAGGGGCCCAGCCGCTCCGCGGCATGTGAGATCTTCCTGGACCGGGGCACGAACCTGTGTCCCCTGCATCGGCAGGCGGACTCTCAACCACTGCGCCACCAGGGAAGCCCTGGATTGTCTTTTTATTGTAGAGTCTAGACACTAGATCCTTATCAGATATAAGATCTGCTAATATTTTTGCCCATTCTATGAGCTGTCTTTTTTGTCTGTTTTATGGTTTTTACCTCTTATATTTAGGTCTTTGATCCATTTTTGAGTTAATTTCTGTACAAGGTGTGAGGTAGGGGTCCAAATCCATTCTTTTGCAAATGGATATCAAGTGTCCCAATACCATTTATTGAAAAGACTATTCTTTCCCCCATTGAATTGTCTTGGCACCCTTGTCAAAAATCAGCTGACCAAAAATGTGAGCGTTTATTCCTGGACTCTCAATTCTATTCCACTGAGTTATATGTCTGTCCTTATGCCAGTCCCACACTCTTGATTACTGTAGCTCTGTAGTAAGTTTTGAAATTGGAAATGCAGGTCCTTTAATTTTGTTCTTCTCTTTCAAGATTCTTTCGACTATTCTGGGGTCCCCTGAATTTCCATGTGAAATGTAGGATCTGCTTGCCAATTTCTGCAAAGAAGACAGCTGGAATTTTGATGGATATTGCCTTATATCCATAGATTAATTTGGATAGTATTGCCATCTTAACAATATCAACTCTTCTGAACTGTGAACATGGGATGTCTTTCCATTTTTTAAGGTCTTTTTAATTTCTGTCAACAATATTTTATAGTTTTCAGAGAGTAAGTTTTGTACTTCTTTTGATAAATATATTCCCAAGTATATTATTCTTTTTAATATTATTGTAAATAAAATGTTTCCTTATTTTTTTCATTGATCCTATAGAAATATAATTGATATCTGTATATTGATCTTGTACCTTGCAACCTGGCTGAGCTCACTTATAAGTTCTAATAGTGTTTTAATGGATTCCTTAGGACTTTCTATATACAAGATCATATCATCTGCAAACAGAGATGGTTTCACTTTTTCATTTCCAATCTGAATGCCCTTTATTTCTTTTCCTTACCTAATTGCTCTAGCTCAAATTTCCAGTACAGTGTTGAATAGAAGTGGTGAGAGTAGACATCCTTGCCTTGTTTCTGATTATAGGGGGAAAGCACTCCGGTTTTCACCATTAAGTATGATGGCTAGCTGTGGGGTTTTTGTTTTTGTTTTTGTTTATTTTTGGCTGCGTTGGGTCTTCCTTGCTGTGTGCAGGCTTTCTCTCTAGTTGCAGCAAGTGGGGGCTACTCTTTGTTGCAGTGCATGGGCTTCTCATTGTGGTAGGCACACGGGCTTCAGTAGTTGTGGTGCACAGGCTTTGTTGCTCTGTGGCATGTGGGATCTTCCCGGACCAGGGCTTGAACCCATGTCCCCTGCATCGGCAGGCAGACTCTCAACCACTGCACCACCAGGGAAGCCCATGGAACTCTGATATTTTTTAAAAACAACTATAAAGGACATTATTGGGGCTATTGGGGAAATTTGAATGTGGACTATGTATTAGATGATGATAGTGTATCAGTACTAGTTTCCTGTGCATGATAATGGTATTGAGGTTATGTAGGAGAATGTCCTTGTTATTAGGAGACACGTGCTGAGTATTTAGGGATGAAGTGTCACAAATGGGTCAGCAAAAGTAATGTGCATATGTGTGTATGCACGTGCATGCACATGAGAGTGTGTGTAGAGGGAGAGAAAGAAAGCAAATGTGGCAAACACTGACAATTGGTGAATTTAGGTAAACAGTATATGGGTATTCATTACACTACTAAAACTATCCATAGGCTTGAATTGTTTTAAATTAAAAGTTTTAAATGGGGCTTCCCTGGTGGCGCAGTGGTTAAGAGTCCGCCTGCCGATGCAGGGGACATGGGTTCAAGCCCTGGTCCGGGAAGATCCCACGTGCCACAGAGCGGCTGGGCCCGTGAGCCATGGCCCTTGAGCCTGCGCGTCCGGAGCCTATGCTCCGCAACGGGAGAGGCCACAACAGTGAGAGGCCCGCGTACCGCAAAAAAAAAAAAAGTTTTAAATGATCACCCTCTTATAGATGATATCTCACTTTTTCTACTTAACCCTGTAACCCATCTGGAATTTACTTTGGTGTTTGAAATGTGATATTATATATATTATGTATATAAATAATTTGAAGTTTTGTCAAAATACAAATCAGTCGGCCTAATACAATTTGTAAGGCCAACTGGCCCGAGGCAGGAGAACACAATCAGATTCACAGGTTGCATCAGACCGAAACTCTCGGGACCACCCAGTTCCAGAAACTGACCTGGAGACTTTCCGGACCACCCAGTTCCAGGAACTGACCTGGGGACTTTGAACCCGGCCCAGCCTTCCCGCCTTTCGAGGGGCGGGACTAACTGTCCCCCAGGGTACCCGAAAAGACCACCAAATAAGGAATACCCTGCGCCCTCCCAGATTCACCACACCCCTTTCCCTTCTTCCCCTATAAAATCTTGCCCAACCCTCTCCCGGGTGCGACTTCTGTGGCCCCTTTCTCCCGGACCAGTGAACCTCGCCCGGGAGCGCTCCCTAATAAAGCTCCTTGAAGCTTTCCTCTGTTTCGCGGTGCCGTTTGTTAAGATCCGACCTTACACAATTCATCAGTCATTTTTTCTCGACTGTCTGATTATGTCTACTTTATCATGTAGTAAATTCTCAAATATACTAGCATATAGCTCTGGATTCTCTATTTTTCACTGATCTATGTCTGCTTTTATGCCAGCACATTACATTTTTTAATTTAAAAATTACAAAAGCAAAACATGTAAGACAGAAAATAAAAATCCACTTCCACCCACTGTGAGATCTCTACTGTTAACAGTTTGGTTTGCTTTCTTCTAGATTCCGTGCCTATACAAGAAAATATACACATAATTTAAATACAGATAGCTTTTTTTTAGTTAATTAATTAATTAATTTTTGCCTGTGTTGGGTCTTCATTGCTGTGCGCGGGCTTCCTCTAGTTGCGGCGAGCGGGGGCTACTCTTCGTTGGGGTGCACGGGCTTCTCATTGTGGTGGCTTCTCTTGTTGCAGAGCACGGGCTCTAGGCGAGTGGGCTTCAGTCGTTGCAGCACGCGGGCTCAGTCGTTGTGGCACATGGGCTTAGTTGCTCCGCGGCATGTGGAGCCTTCCCCAACCAGGACTCGAATCCGTGTCCCCTGCATTGGTAGGCGGATTCTTAACCACTGCGCCACCAGGGAAGTCCCCAGATAGCCTTTTAAAATACAAATATGATTATACTATACATGTTCTTCTGGTTTTTTTTTTTTCTTGAAAATATATTTTGAACTGCTTTCCATATCAGTATTCATGGGCCCTCCTCACTTTTTAAAATGGCTGCCTAATGTTCCACAGTAGGAGTGGCCCATAATTTATTTAACCAGTCCCCTATTTATGCACATTTATGTGGTTTCTAGTTTCTTTTCCCAGAACATTTTAAATAATGGGTGCTTTACCATATTTTAACATTTGTTAAGGCAAAACTTACTCCTTTTACAAAGTACTCCAAGCAGTTTATTTTTCAAAGTGAGACAGTCATTTTACAGTAATTTCTGCTATCTTGCTTGTTTTGAAAATGAGATTTTGTTCCAAAGCGATTGATATACCGAGGCAACAATTTTAGCAGAAATCCCACTTTTGAAGCCATCCTGCCTATAGAGAGGGTGCATTCTGATTTGCTCTCTGTGAGGGTGGCCTAGGTTGCCCGACCAGGTGAGTTAAGTCTCTCTAATTCATGGCAGAGAATTAAAGAAAATTAAAAGGCCCACTTGACTGCAGCTCTAAAGTCATGTCCACTCAACAGTTTCATCAGTAAGAATGCTGACATTTTAATCTCCATTTACTGGTCTCCTATGCCTTATTTCTCAGTTGGTTAGAAATTATGAAGTGGGAAAAGGAAGCATTATGTATTGACTCCTTTAAAACCTTAACATCCACTACTTAGGTAGTGTTAACCTCTTGTTCTTCTGGTTTTGTTTGTTTGTTTTTGTTTTTTCCAACAAAAATTAGAAGGATTTTAATATCCAAGTCTTTTAGAAAGCAAAATTAATGCAATGCAAATAAGAACATTTAACTAATAAAATTAACAACAAACCAAAGTAATTTTGTTACATAAATTAACCATTTATTATAGGCTAGCAACATTTCAAAAGGTGGTGCTTCTACTGGTCCTTCAATTCCTCCAGACTTCTGATGGCAGACTTTATTGTGACAGCAGAAGTGGTGGTGTGGTCCAAACACCACCAGCTACCGTTTTCATGCAGGAACCACAGTGCCAAATGCCCATAGCTCATCTCTTCATCTTGGTTTTGCCACCGAAGGAGCAAGTGTACTTTGCGTGCTGGCTGATTTCAATTTTCTTCACCATTTTCCTGAGGGAAGCACCGTAACGGGTCCCGTATTTACCCACGATTCCGACCTTCTTGGTGCGTTTAGCCATGTCACCAAAACCTAGGTCCGAGCCCAGAGAGCTTTTTCTTCTGTTTATATATCTAACATAGTACTTCTTCTATAAAAGAATAATCGTATTCAGGCACTTCCCTGGCAGTCCAGTGGTTAAGACTCCATGCTTCCCATGCAGGAGGTTCAGGTGTTCGATCCCTGGTTGGGAAACTAAGCTCCCACATGCCACATGGCCAAAAAAAAGAATAATCGTGTTCATATTTTTCGTATCCCCCACTAGGCCGGCCTTCTCAAGTATAAAGATCATTTTATTCTTCTAACCCCAGCACCTGGTATCTTGCTAAGTTGCTGGTCTTTATGAGGAAAGAAAAAGGATATTTCCTTTTGAATTACCTTTGAAATAAAAGCTTCTCAAAAACTGTTTTCGAAGTTTAATTACATTCCATCCACTAGTTGCTCATCTATATGCTTACTTATCAGCCATTTAATAAGCTCTTAATATTAGGAATGCTAACTCTAATGAAAACCATGTTGCCCCGCATCTAGATGATGTCTCCTTAATTACAGGTTCTGCAAGTTTGCCTCATGGAGGGGAGCCCGTATGATTCAATGACCTTTGAACTAGATAAGAGAAAATGCACCCAAAGGTGGATGCTAGAGTTGGATGAACCAGCTCCTGATGAACGGGAAAAAGTATGCAGTTTCAGAGCTGAGAGCAGCGTGGGAAGAGAGAGCCCAAAAAGAAAGCAATAAGGCGGCACAGATATACTAAAGTGTAAAAATGGAGGTGATTATAAAGGTATCTGGAAACAGTTGCTTGGAATCTGTGTGCTCATATGTTGAGACATAATATCATAGTTGGGTGAACCTGGAAGACCACAGCAATACTACAAGGTTCCTGCTTTGACATCTCTTACAGTGTGGTCCCATAGAAAAAGAAAATTAGTAGTCTAAAGTACATGATATGGATGCTTTGATTTAAACATCTTCTCAGGATGGGAATTCATAGTTAGATGTCAAAGGAAGGGCCAGATGAAAGGTTCTACAAGGGTTTCATTGTAGGGTAGTGGATAGTGGTGTTATTGCAGTCCAGAAATGAATTCCCCGGTTTTCAAATTAAAAAAACAAGTTTAAAAAAATCTTTTAATTGAGGTACAATTGACATAACATTATATTCGTTTCAGGTGTACAATGTAATGATACAACATTTGTATGTATTGCAAAATGATCACCACAATAAATTCAAGTTAACATCCATCACCACACACAGTAACAAAATTTTTTTCTCTTGTGATGAGAACTTTCAAGATCCACTCTCCTACTTTCAAATATGCAATACAGTATTATTAACTATAGTCACCATGCTGTACATTACATCCCATGACTTAGTCATTTTATAACTGGAAGTTTTACCTTTTGATCCCCTTCACGCATAAAAACAAGTCATTTTAAATTATTTTACTCAAAAGAGAACCAGTCAATAGGGTCAACTTCACTAGAGCTTGACTTATAACAGAATGCCACTTATAATTTAACAATTGATATCAATTTTTCTGCCACATTTATCTCCCCTTGTCTTCTGTTCTTGAAGGTAAATTGATTTAGTCATAGAATTAAGGGAAAAAGGAATGAATTTTTAATGTAACTTTTATTGCATTTTTCCATTATAGAACACGTGCTCATTGTAGAAAATTCAGAAAATACAGAAATACATAAAGAAGAAAAATTTTAAATTATTCATAACTCCCAAACCCTAAGAAAACCATTATTAATATTTTTGAGTATTTCCTTCCAGTCTTTTTCAGCATATGTTTATACGATTAGAATCACACTAAATATTATATCCTGCACTTTTATTCATATTGTAAAACTTTCTCCCGTTGTATGGACTGAACTGTGTTCCTCCAAAATTCACATGTTAAAGCCTTAACTCCCAGGACCTCAGAATGTTACTCTATTTGGAGATAGGGCCTTTCAAGTTAAAATGAGGCCATCAGGGTGGGCCCTAATCCAATCTGACTAGTATTCTTATAAGAGGAAATTTGGACACACCAGGGATGGGTGCACACTGAAAAATAAAGTCATGTGAGAACACAGCAAGAATGTGGTCATCTGCAAGCCAAGGAGAGAGGCTTCAGAAGAAACCAGACTTGCCAACACCTTGATTTTGGACTTCTAGCCTCTAGAACTATGATAAAATAAAAATCTATTGTTTAAGCTGCCCAGTCTGTGGTATTTTGTTATGGCAGCTCTAGTAAACTATTACCCTTAGCATTGAACATTCTTCAAAATCTACTGTAATATCCTTTTGAAGTATTCTAAAATAACTATTATGGTAAATTGATGCTGTTCTCAAATTTTCACCGTTATAAAGAATGCTTCAATGAATAGGAAATTGGATATTCTTAGATATATTTTTCATCAAATAAGAATAGTTGGATTAACTCCTGTACTCTGGAGAAAATTATGTCTGCTCTCAAGGTCAAGCCTGGTGATATACTCACAAATTCTTACTTTTGGTTCCATTATTTCTATTCTTCTCATAGAATACCAACTTTCTGGCAACCTCAAACAGATTATATTGATAATACAATTAAACGAATTCATTTTCTTTACATCGGTTACGTTCCAGACTTGAGGATTAGCCTTGATACCCTCTGTTAGATCTGAGAATTACTCTGAGCTCTTCCTTAGGTTAGGGAAGATATTCAGGTTTCCCCGATAAAAATTTAGGGAATGTCCTTGCCTCGTAAGTAATACACTACGCTCAGAGGGTATCAGTTCTTGATTCCACTCCCAACTCTTGGGGGTTCGCTATCACAAAGTAGGAAATAAGCACTGATGTAGATATCAGAAAGAGGAGGAGCTGGCAATAATTCCCTACCCTGTGAAATGTATTTAGCCTATTCTACCTGTGACTCAGGTACTCGGGCTCCATTAGTTTCTGCCATGAGAGTGTCTTTGTGATATTGTGATTTGGTCTTTGCCTCCTTTCTTGAACAGAGATCCTAAAATCCTTGGAATTCCCTGAAAGAGGAGCGCAATCAAGGTGTCTTTTGTTATGTTAATGAGTGACTTTTGGACCTAGCCTAAGAATGGAGGCTGGTTGCCAGGAGAAACAACTTTCAGTCCCACCCTCTGACCTTGGGGGAGGGGAAGGTTCTGGAGGGTGAATCAATCACCAATGGCCAATGATGTAATCAACCATGTCTATGTAATGAAGCTGCCATAAAAACCTCCCCAAAAAGGGAATTCCCTGGCAGTCCAGTGGTTAGGACTTGGCGCTTTCACTGCCGAGGGCCTGGGTTCAATCTCTGGTCGGGGAACTAAGATCCCGCAAGCTGTGTGGTGCGGCCAAAAAAAAAAAAAAAAAGCCCCAACAGACGGAGGTTTGAAGAGCTTCTGGGGTCTGGGTGCTCTCAGAGAGGGCACGGAATCTCTGTGCCCTTTCTTCATACCCTATGTATTTCTTCCATCTGGCTGTTCCTGAGTTGTACCTTTTTATAATAGACTGGTAATCTAGTAAGTAAAATATTTCTCTGAGTTCTGTGAACTACTCTAGCAAGTAATTAAAACCAAGGAGTGGGTTTTGGAACCTCCATTCTATAGCTAGCCATTCGGAAGCACAGGTGACAACCTGGACTTGGAATTGATGTCTGAAGTTGGAGGCGGGGCAGTCTTGTAGGACTGAGCCTGTGGGATCTGATGTTATCTCCAGGTACAAAGTGTCAGAACTGTGTTGAATTTAGGACACCCAGCTAGTGTCTGAGAATTGCTTGGTGGTGTGGGAAAAACAACACGTGTGCGTGTTGTAACTGGGTGCAGAATTATAGTCTTGAACTAAATGTACCTGTCAAGCACAACTAGGTCAGGAAAGGGGCCACCATAAGCTGCAATGGACATAGGGAGGCCTATGATCATAACTCTATCCCTAAGTGACAGAATAGGGGCAGAATTCACCTCAGAGGGGGCTTGAAATTTTCATGGAGACCTCAAATCGTATCTTCCTTCAACCTCTTCTGTTTAAGTCCTATGAAGCATTTCCTGTTATTCATCACCTCTTCTTTCATTTTATTCATACAACAAAAAGAATTATTGAGCTTCTATTACATGTCAGGCACTGCACTAAGACATGAAAAGTCAAGGTCCCTGTCTTTGAGGAGTTCATAGTCTAGTAGGGAAAGATGAGCGTGTAAGCAGATAATTACAACACGCTGTAATAATGCTATTACACAGTAAGTCCCCTACATACAAACGAGTTCCATTCCGAGAGCGCATTCGTAAGTCCAACAAAGTTAGCCTAGGTACCCAACTAACACAACCGGCAACATAGTACTATACTGTAATAGGTTTATAATACTTTTCACACAAATAATACATAAAAAACAAACAAACACAAAAATAAAGAAGACATTTTTAATCTTACCTTGAAAAGTACAGTAGTACAGTACAACAGCTGGCATACGGGGGCTGGCATCGAGCGAACAGGCAAGAAGGGTTACTGACTGGAGGAGGGAGAAGAGGTGGGAGATGGTAGAGCTGAAGGATCGTCAGCAACAAGAGACAGAGGGCAAGCTGCAATTTCACTCACGCCTGACATTGATGGCATGCACATTCACATCTTTGAAAGTTCACAACTTGAAGGTTCGTATGCAGGGGACTTACTGTATCTCAAAAGAAAGAACAATCCACAGTGTATTAGGGGAAAAGCACAGAGAAAAGCCATCCAGGAAGAACTCACAGAAGAGGAGATAAAACCTATCAAATAATCTACATGCTAGAACACTGATTCCAAACAAAGAAGGTGGGATTTAATGGTAATAAGTACTTAAATGTCATATATTCAATTTTAAAACTTGACTTTGAAGGAATAAGATGGAGTAAACTGACTTAAAATGATATGAAGAAAACCTGGAAGCTCTAAACGGGTCAACAATTTAAGTAAATCAGTTTTCTGTTGCTGTGTAACAAATGACCGCAAATTTAGCAACTTAAAACAATCCCATTTATTACTGCATAGTTTCTGTGGGTCAGGAGTCCCAGCACAGATTGGCTAGGTCTCTGCTTAGGATCCCAGTAGGCTGAAATCAAGGTATAGGCCAGGACTGGGGCCTCATCTGGAACTTGGGATGCTCTTCCAAACTCACATAGTTGGCAGAATTCAGTTTCTTATGGTTGTGGGACTGAGACTCTCAGCTCCTAGAGGCCACCAGCAGTTCCCTGCTACATGGCCCTCTCCATAGGCAGTTTATTTCCTAGCAGTTTGCTTCTTCAAAGCTAGCAGGAGAGTTTCTCTCATTCTAGTTTGCTGAGATAGAGTCTTATATAACCTAATGTAATCATGAGAGTGACATACCATCACCTTTGCCATACTCTATGGATTAAAAGCAAGTCACAGGTTCTACCTGCACTCAGGGGAGGGGATTATACAGGGTGTGACAAATTGGGGGTCATTTTACGGTATGTCCACCCCAGTAAGGCAGGTACTAAATATTATAAGAGAAGCACAGTATCCATCTTGTTCATTCAAACCACATTTACAGACAACCTACAATGGGCAAGGAGCTATGTTAGGCACTGGAGATGCAGACATGAAGAAAAATCGTCCCTATTCTGTAGAACAAATAGGTAGCTATCTAGAAACAAATAAGTTGGATTCATAGATATATCTTGTACCAAAATACAATAAAATAAATTCCATATGGATAAAAAAACTTAAATATAAAATGAAACCATAACAGTACTAGGAAAAATCTTACACATCTTTTTTTTTTTTAATCTCAGAGCAGGGAGGGGAGGTGCAGCAGGAAAAAACTACTGCAAGTCCTAAGGCCCTTGCCCAGCTAGCCTGTAGGGCAGAGGTTCCACACTGGCAAGCCAAAAAGACCAGAGGCTACCAGCCCTTTTCAGTGCCCAGCTCATAAAGCAGGGGTGTCACTCCAAGAGGCCACTGTCCCTGACCTGATCTCCAGAGTAGAGGCTCAGAGACTTAGCTCAGGAGGAGAGGCAGTTCTCAAGAGCTATAAAAAATGCATTTTGTTGTGCAGTGGAGGCTAACACAACATTGTAAAGCAACCATACTCCAATAAAAATTAATTAAAGAAAATAAAGGTGGTTGAAGCACACACACACACACACACACACACACACACACACAAATCCACAGGTAACATCATACTTAATGGTGAAAAACTGAATGCTTTCCCCCTATAATCAGGAACAAGACAAAGATGTCTACTCTCACTACTTACATTCAACATTGGAAGTTTGAGCTAGAGCAATTAGGCAAGGAAAAGAAACAAGATGCATCCAGATTGGAAACAGTCACTATTTGCAGATGACATGATGTTGCATATAGAAAATCCCAAGAAATCCACTAAAAACCAACAGAACTAATAAGTGAGTTCAGCTGGGTTTCAGGGTACAAAATCAATATATAAAAGTCAATTGTATTTCTATACAGGAGCAATAAACAAACCAAAAATGAAATTAAAAAGTAACTCCATTTATTTATAACAGCATCAAAAAGAATAAAGAATAAAATACTTATAATACATTTATCAAAAGAAGTACAAAACTTACATTCTGAAAGCTACAAAATATTGTTGACAGAAATCAAAGAAGACGTTAAAAAATGTAAAGCCAGGGGCTTCCCTGGTGGTGCAGTGGTTGAGGGTCCGCCTGCTGATGCAGGGGGCGTGGGTTCATGCCCCGGTCCGGGGAGATCCCACGTGCAGCGGAGCGGCTGGGCCCGTGGGACGTGGCTGCTGGGCCTGCGCGTCCGGAGCCTGTGCTCCGCGACGGGAGAGGCCGCAGCGGTGAGAGGCCCGCGTACCGCAAAAAAAAAAAAAAAAAAAAAAACCAACAAAAAAGAAAGCCATCCCATGCTAATGGACCAGAAGGCTTGACATTAAGATGGCAATACTCTCCAAATTTATCTATGGATATAAGGCAATACTCATCAAAATTCCAATGGGCTTCTTTGCAAAAACTGACAAGCTGATTCTAAAGCTCATATGGAAACTCAAGAGACCCAGAATAGTAAAAATCATCTTTAAAAAGAAGCACAAAGTTAGAAGACTCACACTTTCCAATTTCAAAACTTACTACAAAGCTACAGTAATCAAGAGAGTGTGATACTGGCATAAGGACAGATATATAACTCAATGGAATAGAATTGAGAGTCCAGAAATAAACCTTCACATTTACGGTTAACTGATTTTTGACAAGGGTGCCAAGATAATTCAATGGGAGACAGAATAATCTTTTCAACAAATTATGTTGGGACAACTAGATAGTCACTTGCAAAAGAATGACTTTGGATGCCTATCTCACACCATACACAAAAATTACCTCGAAATGGATCAAAGACCTAAATATAAAAGCCAAAACTATAAAACTCTCATAAGAAAACATAGGTGTAAATCTTCATGACCTTGGAGTCAGCAATGGATTTTAGATATGACACCAAAAGCACAAGCAACAGAATTAATAGATAAATTGGATTTCATCAAAGTTAAAAACTTTTGTTCTTCAAATGACACCTTGAAGAAAGTGAAATGACAACCCATAAAATAGGGGGAAATATTTGCAAATCATTTATCTGATAAAAGATTTGTGTCTAGAATATATAATGAAGTCTTACAATTTAATAATAAAAAGATAACCACTTCGCATCCACTAAGACGACTATTTTAAAATAAAAAAAAAAACAGAAAATAACAAGTGTTGTTGTGCCTTACTGGTGGGAATGTAAAACGGTACAGTTGCTGTGGAAAACAGTATGGTGATTCCTAAAAAATTTAAACATAGAATTACTATATGATCCAGCAATTCCACTTCTGGGTATATACCCAAAAGAACTGAAAGCAGGGACTTGAGCAGGTATTTGTACACCTATGTTCATAGCAGTATTATTTACAATAGCCAAAAAGGTGGAACAACTCAAGTGTTCATTGACAAATGAATGGATAAACAAAATGTGGTATATACATACAATGGACTATTATTCCACCTTAAAAAGGAAGGAAATATTGACATGTGCTACAACATAGATAAACCTTAAAGACATCATGCTAGAGGAAATAAGCCAGTCACAAAAGGACAAATATTATATGATTCCATTTATATGAGGTTCCTAGAGTAGTCAAATGAATAGAGACATAGAGTAGAATGGTAGTTTCTAGGGGATGGGGAGAGGTGAGAATGGAGAGTTATTATTTAATAGGTACAGAGTTTTAGCTGGGGAAGATGAGAAAGTTCTGGCAATGGGTGGTGGTGGTGGTTGTACAACACTGTGAACATACTTTATGCCACAGAACTGTATGCTTTAGAATGGTTAAAATGGTAAATTTTATGTTATGTATATTTTACAATAAAAAATAAGATAAATAACTCAGCTTTAAAATGGGCAAAGGATCTGAATAGACATTTCTCCAATGAAGATATGCAAATGGCCAAAAAGAACATGACAAGATACTCAACATCACTAGCCATCAGGAAAATGCACATCAAAACCACAATAAGGGGCTTCCCTGGTGGTGCAGTGGTTAGGAATCCACCTGCCAATGCAGGGGACACGGGTTCGAGCCCTGGTCCAGGAAGATCCCACATGCCGCGGAGCAAGTAAGCCCGGGTGCCACAACTACTGAGCCTGCACTCTGGAGCCAGTGAGCCACAACTACTGAGCCCGCGTGCCACAACTACTGAAGCCCGCGTGCCTAGAGCCTGCACTCCGCAACAAGAGAAGCCACTGCAATAAGAAGCCTGTGTACCTCAACGAAGAGCAGCCCCCGCTCGCTGCAATAAGAGAACCCACTGCAATAAGAAGCCCGCGCACTGCAACGAAGACCCAACGCAGCCAAAAATAAAAATAAATAAATAAAATAAATTTATTTAAAAAAAACACACACAATAAGGGGACTTCCCTGGCGGTCCAGTGGTTAAGACTCCACACTCCCACTGCAGGGGCCATGGGTTCGATCCCTGGAAAAAAAAAACCCACAATAATATACCACTTCACACCCACTAGAATGATCAAAAAGACAGATAATAACAAGTATTGGTGAAGATGTAGATTAATTGGAAGCCTCATACATTGCTGGTGGGAATGTAAAATGGTGCAGTCTTTGTGGAAAACAGTCTTGGCAATTTCTCCAAAGGTTAAACATAGAATTACTATATGACCCAGCAAATGTACACCTAGATATATACCCAAGAGAAATGAAAACATATGTCCACAAAAAAAAAAAAAAAAAAAAAAAAAAACATATGTCCACAAAAAAGCTTGCACACAAATATTGATGGCAGCATTATTTATAATAGCCAAAAAATAGAAACAAATGTCTATCAATTGATGAATGGAAAAATAAAATGTGGTATGTCCATACAAATATTATTTCTCATTATAAAGAAATGAAGTGGGCTTCCCTGGTGGCGCAGTGGTTGAGAGTTCGCCTGCCGATGCAGGGGACGTGGGTTCGTGCCCAGGTCCGGGAAGATCCCACATGCCGTGGAGCGGCTGGGCCCGTGAGCCATGGCCGCTGAGCCTGAGCGTCCTGTGCTCTGTAGCGGGAGAGGCCACAACAGTGAGAGGCCCGTATACCGCAAAAAAAAAAAAAAAAAAAAAAAGAGTAGCTCCTGCTTGCCACAACTAGAGAAAGCCCACAAGCAGCAACAGAGACCCAACACAGCCAAAAATAAATAAATTTATAAAAAAAAAAAAAAAGAAATGAAGTACTAAAAAAAAATACTAAAAGAAAGAAAAAGAAATAAAGCACTGCCACATGTTATAACATGAACCTTGAAAACTGTATGCTAAGAGAAAGAAGACAGTCACTGTATGATTCCATTTATATGAAATATCTAGAATAGGCACATTTATAGATATGGAAAATAGATTAGTGGCTGCCAGGGGCTGGGAGGTTGAGAGGAATGAGGAATGACTGCTAAACTCTGTGAGTATACTAAAACCCATTTAAATAGGTGAATTGTATGGTACATGAATTATAGCTCAATAAAGCTTTTTTTTTAATATACAAGTGAATTTTTTTGTGTGTGTGTGTGGTACACGGGCCTCTCACTGCTGTGGCCTCTCCCGTTGCAGAGCACAGGCTCCGGACGCGCAGGCTCAGCGGCCATGGCTCACGGGCCCAGCCGCTCCGCGGCATGTGGGATCTTCCCGGATCGGGGCACGAACCCGTGTTCCCTGCATCGGCAGGCGTACTCTCAACCACTGCGCCACCAGGGAAGCCCCAAGTGAATTTTTTTAATGAGGGAGATCTTTAGGTTTGTGGATGTATACAAACATATATATCTATCTAATAGAATAGATGTAGATACATACATAGATCTCCAATACATACGGTTAAGTGAATAAAGATGTAAGACAGCATATAAGATTACATCATTTCTCTAAAAAAGAAGAAAAATTATATACATATATAATATATATATGCACAGTTGCTGTTATATACATAGTTTATCTCTACTGCTTTTCTCAACTGGAGTTCAGAGATTAAAGCCCTATAGAACATTATTTGTGTGAATATTTTCTTAATTTTCCCAAGAACTGTACATAACTAATGCCATTCTAGATGCACAGGTGATAAGTTTATTCATTACATACAACGGATGCCTTAGGGCAGGGGTCCCCAATCCCTGAGCCATGGACCGGTATCGGTCCTTGGCCTGTTAGGAACCAGGCTGCACAGCAGGAAATGAGCGGCAGGTGAGCAAGCGAAGCTTCATCTGTATTTACAGCCGCTCCCCATTGCTCACATTACCGCCTGAGTTCCAACTCCTGTCAGCATAATGGTGAGTTGTATAATTATTTCATTATATATTACAATGTAATAATAATAGAAATAAAGTGCACAATAAATGTAATGCGCTTGAATCATCCTGAAAGCATCCCCACCCCTGGTCTGTAGAAAAATTGTCTTGCATGAAACCGCTCCCTGGTGACAGGGACCACTGCCTTAGGGCATTAGGTTGGGGACCACTGCCTTAGGGCATTAGGGCTGGGCTGCAAAGGGTGTGTATGCAGAAACTGAAAACCCTGGTTTCCACTGGGATGGGAATGGGAGGGAAATTTTTCCTGGTATGACCTTTTATAACTTTTGAATCTTGAACCAAAAAAGAAATATTAATAGGGACTTCCCTGGTGGTCCATTGGTTGGGACTTCTTTGTCTTCCAGTGTGGCAGGGGGTGGGGTGGGGGGGCGGGGTGCAGGTTCAATCTCTGGTCAGGGATCTGGGATCCCACATGCCTTGCGGCTAGAAAACCGAAAGGTAAAAAAAGTGGAGGCATGGGCTTCCCTGGTGGCGCAGTGGTTGAGAGTCCACCTGCCGATGTGGGGGACACGGGTTCGTGCCCCGGTCTGGGAGGATTCTGCGTGCCGCAGGGCGGCTGGGCCCGTGAGCCATGGCCGCTGAGCCTGCGCGTCTGGAGCCTGTGCTCCGCAACGGGAGAGGTTGCAACAGTGAGAGGCCCGCGTACCAAAAAAAAAAAAAAAAAAAAAAAAAAAAAAAAGTGGAGGCAATATTGTAACAAGATCAACAGAGACTTTAAAAATGGTCAACATCAAAAAAATCTTGGCCTTTCTCACCTTCTGAGATGGCCCACACTCTGTGGAGTGTGTTTCTCTCTAAATAAATCCACTTCTTAAAAAAAAAAAAAAAAAAAAAAAAAAAAAAATCTTAAAAAAAGAAATATTAATAAAAATTTTAAGTTAAGTTTATGAAAAAAGGAAGAAAATAAAGTTAACTAAAGCTGGATATAGAATTAATGAAGTATACATTTTTCTCACAATACAGTAGATCCTAAAGCATGTTTACTAGCTGAGGGCAAAAATCTGTGATGAAGATGAAAAAGTTTAAGAGATAAGAAAGAGAAGGAATAATATTGGCCAAGTCAGGACCCTGTAGAGATGGGAGGATATAGGATGCCGAGCACAGGCAGAAGATTATTGGCTTTTCACAAAGGGAGGTAAACAGGAAAGGCTGAGCACAAATTTGGTAACTATATTTTGAAGTAGAAGAGCTGGTATTTGGCTTCAATTTTCTTTATTAAGGGGAGGCAAGAACATCTTCAAAATGGGAGGGAATGGAGACGGAGCAGGCAACCTGAGAAGAGAGGTGAGGGAAGGTTTGAAACAGCATCTATGGGGAATGGGAGCAAAATCTAGCTAGTAATAGTGAAAGGATTGCTAGGTCACTGTGGTTCCTTTGGGGGCTTTGTGCATTTCACTTGGGGCTCCACATCTAAGAAGGGCTCTGCCAGCTACATGTAAGTTCAAAAAAGATGGGAAGTTTTCTGGAAACCTTGTCATATGAGAACTGGTTAAATAAGCTAGAACTACTGAACTTAAATAAAATGAATCTAAAATGGGCAGATGGGAAAGGAGCCACGAACAATAGTCAAATATGTGATGGTTTGCCACATAAGAAAAGGTCAGAATTAGGAAACCTTCTAGCTCTAAGATTCTGTGATTTGCTCCATACTACTGTTATCTTCCCAAACAGACTATAAGCATTCACTGGCTGGTGAATGAATCTGCATAAGGACTGAAAGCAGACCACCACTGGAGTGATGGGGGTTAGAATGTAGTAGATTAAAGGGTGAATGAAAGGGGAGGAAAGGAAGACAATAAATACAGACTGCTCTTTTTAAAAGCAGAACTATGAAGGAAGAGAGAAAAATAAATTGAACTAAAGAGAAATGCAGAATTCAGGAAGGGCACAGTGATAATATCTAATAGCATTTCATCGATTCAAAAATGCACATTTCTGGACTTCCCTGGTGGTGCAGTGGTTGAGAGTCCGCCTGCTGATGCAGGGGACACGGGTTCGTGCCCCGGTCCGGGAGGATCCCACACGCCGCGGAGCAGCTGGGCCCGTGAGCCATGGCCGCTGAGCCTGCGCATCCAGAGCCTGTGCTCTGCAACGGGAGAGGCCACAACGGTGAGAGGCCCGCGTACCGCAAAAAAAATTAAAAAAAAAATTTTTAAATGCACATTTCTTCATTTCTGAAATTGGCATGCAGTTTATAATTAATGGAATGTCACAATTGCTGTTGGCCAGGCAGCAGTTGTGATATAATTGTCATTGCCTGACACCTTCTGGTAAGATCGAGAAAGTACCAGCATCAAAACTTGCAGAATGGTTGTCAGCGACGTGGAAGAAAACCCTGGACAAAAGTAGAATACTTCTTTCCCCCCACCAGAAATACTGTATTGCCAATGTCCTTAATGACAAAGAATAATATTGTGAGGAAAATCCAGAACATATTGACTGAGCCAAAAAGTAATTCAGAAGACTCAGATTCCAAATGTGAAGATGTTTTAGAAATACCTTAACCAATTTTCATTTCAGGGTTCTTTGTAACATATATACAAGAGTTATAGATGATAAAAATCCATTTCTAAACAAGTCTTAAAGAACGCTCTCAATAATTATAAAGTATAAATTATAAAAGCTAAAATAGTATTGTGTTATAATTTATTTGGCTGTATTTTTTCTTTCTTTTTGGTTTATTTAATTTTTTATTGAAGTATAGTTGATTTACAATGTTGTGTTAGTTTCTGGTGTACAGCAAAGTGAAATTTTTTTCTTTCTTAGTGGTGCATAAAACAAGGGTATGTCTTATAGTCAATGCTGTTTCAGATTAGATGAAATACAAGTTCTACATCTTGAATTAGAGTACCATACTAGTAGGTGTAAAAAAAAAAGCTCAATTATAGGGCATTAAAAAATGTATTCAGGCTTCCCTGGTGGCTCAGTGGTTGAGAGTCCGCCTGCCGATGCCGGGGACATGGGCTCGTGCCCCGGTCCGGCAAGATCCCACGTGCCGCGGAGCGGCTGGGCCCGTGAGCCATGGCTGCTGAGCCTGCACGTCCGGAGCCTGTGCTCCGCAACGGGAGAGGCCACAACAGTGAGAGGCCCGCGTACCGCAAAAAAAAAAAAAAAAAAAAAGTATTTATTCAAGAAATATTTACTTAGAGTTTACTCCGTGCCAGGCACTGGACGCTGGATATACAGTGGTGAATAAGACAGACATTGTCTTCACTCTCACTGAGCTTAAGTGCTAGATAAGACAGTAGCTCCCAAACTGGTCCCTCAAAATTAGTTCCTTAGGATACTCCAAGAAAAAAAATAGTTCTGTGATCAGATTAGTTTGGGAAATGTTGCACACTAAATTCACTTTTTCACAATGTACATTATCACACTAAAGGCTTTTTAAGCTTTTGTTTCACTCTGCACATCCCAAAACTTATTAATTATGTAAACCCAGAGTCAGAATTGTGATGCATAATATAAAATGAACTCGTACAAATCAACTCAAAAAAGACAAACAATATGGGCGAAGGACATCAACAGGCAATTCACAGAAGAAATTGGTTAATGACTAATACATCCGAAAAAATACTCAACCTCACTCATATTTAAGAAATACAAATTAAAACAATGAGAGCATTCTTCTGCCCATTTGAGTGGCAAAAATGGAAAATGATAAATGACAAATAGTGTTGTGAAGATGTGGGGGGAAGATACTCTCATTCACTGATAGTTGGAGTGTGATGTGGGTCTATGTTTTAAGAGTACAATTTGGCAATATCTACCAAATTTACTTTATGAATTTATCCTACAGAAATACTTCCACGGGTGCCCAAAGATGTATGTACAAAGGATGTCTACTGCAGCATTGTCTGAATAGTGAAAAAACTGGAAGGAACCCAAATGCCCATCAATTGGACCTTTAATAAACTATATTACATCTACACAAAGGTCTACCATGAAGCCATTATAAAGATAAGAGAGTTCTAATTGAAGATATCTGAGTAAAGATGTGTGCTTATCTCCTCCCTTTTGACATCCATTAAAATGATAATAAAGGAATAAGGCCTTAACAGTGAAAAAAATGGGCTTAACGAATTTCTGGAAGATTGGAAATGTGTCAACTGATGAAACAGAAATGAACAAGGCAATGTACCTGGCAGAATCCCAGAAAGGCTCCTATTTCAGAGCTGGCAAGTATTCAAGGTCAAACTAAGAAGGGAGTCTGAAAACTATGGGGTGAATTGAAAGCCTGTCTATGAAACAAATGTCCTCATTGGTTCCCCATGGTCTCCCCACCCATCATCCTCACATTCAGCATAGTTCACCCAATCTTTACCTCCCAGCAAAAAAAGAAAAAAAAAGGAAGAAAAAGAAAGAATGAAAAAAAAAAAGAAAGAATGAATGAACGAAAGAAAGCAAGGAAAGAGAGAAAGGAAGAAAGAAAAGAGAGAAACAAAAAGAAAAAATAAAAGAAGATGAGGACTCAGTAGAAATAGAATAAACACCTGGAGAAAACTAAAGGGTAGTATAGGTTTTGGTGCTCCAGTGCAAATGAAAACGCTTCTTAATCTGGCATTTGGGGTCCCCCCGCCTAAAGGCAACTTCCAAACACAAGTCTAAAGAGAAGGCTGCTAGTCACAAGCCCTGACCAGTTACAAAGACCTCTAGTCCAATCCCTTATTTAGAGGAGAGAACTAGTGAGAAAATGGATCTACATACATAAAGTAGAAAAACCTATATCAACTGCCTATTCTTTCATTTATAAATATGAAGAGACAATTAAAGACCATCAGACATATGAAGAAAAACAGCATTATGAAAAGAAAGGCCAAGAGAAGCAAGCAGAATTAACCCCAGAGGAAACAGATAATTCAGAGAAGAGAAGATTTTAAGGGCCTACTAAGACCAAAGGGGAAAAAAGACCCATACTTAGACACTATATCATTTTATACCATCAGAAATAGAGAAAATTATAAATGCTTCCAGAAAGAAAAAGCAGGTTACCTGTAAAGAAACAAAAATCAGGTTTCTCATTAGCAACACTGGATGTTAGAATAACTCTCTAAAATTCTGAGGGAAAATTATTCTGAACCTAGAATTTAAAACCTAGCCAAATCACCAGTCAAGTATGAGTACAAAAAGATATTTTCAGAAATGTAAAGATTCAAAAGAATAACTCCTGCACAGCCTTTCTTAGTTTGTTACCCTAAGATGTACTTCAACAAAACCAGGGTAAATCCCAGAAAGAAAAAGACATGGGAAACAAGAAATAGGAGACTTAACTCATGAATCCAGTGACAAAAACCCTCTAGGATGACAACTGGGAAGTAGGCCTGGAAAGCAATCAGTCCAATTTAGAATAAGAAACCAGAGTGCTACAGAAAGATTGTCTTAAAGAAGAATGAAATTGATTCCAAGTGATGGATAAATTAAGAAGCTAGAAAATATTAATGATTAGAAAAAGTGATCTCTTTCCTCAAAAGAAAAATATAAAAGGCAATTAGAAAATCCAGGAAAAACAAACAAAACTATACAGGAGAATAATAACAGAAATATGAAGCATTCCTGGTTATATGGTGGACTAGGTATCTGAACAAAACCTCCCACAGAAAACCACTTAAGAGACTGGATAAAACATAAAGCACCTTATTAAAAGCATCAAAGAACTGGTAAGATAAAAAGAATTAATAAGATAAAAGGGAACCCATATAGACATGTGATGCACTGAAGCTGTTTTGCCCTGGGAGCATTTGCAAAACCTGGTGACCTTCAGCTAAAACATTTGTGGACTCCTAGGTCCCTCCAAGGTGGGGAGTCTAAAAAAAGCCTTCTTCCTGTACCCCTGGATTTTAGCTTTCTGAAAGAATGCTCTTTTACCCTACTCCTCGAAAAACTCCCACAAATAATTTCCTGAGGAAAATGAACAGCTCACTCTCAGAAATGAGTAAAACACACCTCTCTCACCAGAAAGCCTATTTTTTTAATATTGAAAATACCAATTTTGACAAGAATGTGGAGTGATAATTACTGATAATTACTAATGGCAGTGTAAATTGGTATAATCACTTTGGAAAACTATTTGGTAGTATCTAATAAAGCTAAACATGCATTTACTTTACAACTCAGCAATTCTACTTCTTAGGTAAACATTCAACAGAAATTAATGTATATATCCATCAGAAGACATGTATAAGAATACTCATAGCAGCTTTATTAATAAAAGTCAAACATTACCAATCCACCAACAGGAGAATAAATGAATAAACAGTGGCATATCCATACAAAGGAATATACTTAGCATTAAAAAGGAACAAAGTATTGATACAGGCCACAACATGAATGAATCTCAAAAACATTATACTGAGCAAAAGAATCCAGACACAAAAAAGTATACATACTGTTGATTCCATTTATATGCCATTCTGGAAAAGGTAAATCTATAGTAACAGGAAGCAAATAAATGGTTGTCTGGTGCCATAAGTGAGAAGGATTGACTGGGAAGGAGCACAAGGGAACTTTCTGGGATGATAAAAATGTTTTCTCTTGACAGTGGTGGTAGTTACACAGGTGTATTTATTTGCCAAAACTCATCAAACTATATGTGTAGAATAGGTACACTGTATTATATTTATTTTATGTAAATAATATTTCAGAAAGTTGATTAAAAACTTGTAAAAATGAGAGATATAATAATTGCAATTAAAACTTAATGGAAAAAAAAAAACTTAATGGAGGGACTTCTCTGGTGGCACAGTGGTTAAGAATCTATCTGCCTATGCAGGGGACACGGGTTCGAGCCCAGGTCCAGGAAGATCCCACATGCTGCAGAGCAACTAAACCCGTGCGCCACAACTACCAAGCCTGCGCTCTAGAGTCCGCGAGCCACAACTACTGAGCCCACGTGTCACAACTACTGCAGCCCACATGCCTAGAGCCTGTGCTCCGCAACAAAGAGCAGCCACCACAATGAGAAGCCCACACACTGCAACAAAGAGTAGCCCCTGCTTGCTCTGCAACTAGAGAAAGCCTGAGCACAGCAATGATGACCCAAAGCAGCCAAAAATAAGTAAATTTTTTTTAAAAAAGAAAAAAAACAAGGGACAGGGTGATTCTTGGAAGGTGGAAAAGAAAAAATAGGGACTTTCCTGGTGGCACAGTGGTTGAGAGTCCGCCTGCTGATGCAGGGGACACGGGTTCCTGCCCTGGTCTGGGAAGATCCCACATGCCACGGAGCGGCTAGGCCCGTGAGCCATGGCCGCTGAGCCTGCGTGTCCGGAGCCTGTGCTCCGCAACAGGAGAGGCCACAACAGTGAGAGGCCCGTGTACCACAAAAAAAAAAAAAAAAAAAAGGTAGCCAAACCCAAAACCTATGGACAATCTCTGCAACAAAACTAGGTAACAAGATACCCCCGTGAACCTCAAAATATGAGGAAAGGGGACAAATTACCAGCACCTATAAGACATACGTGGGTTTCAGCAAAAGGAAGCAGAGGGAAGCAATGGGGCATCTAAAAGACCAGAGAATCCCTAAATAGCCAAAGTTACTCAGTGGAAAGCTCAGAGGGACAATTTAAGGACAGCAGCTAAAACTGGGAGAGATTTTGCACATGATTATAGCAGGGCAGTGGTAAGACCTAAAGAGGCTGGAACAATCTGGGCCTGGAGTAGTGTGAGCCCTATGAACTCTCAAAACTAACCAGCTAAAGCTCCATCCTAGGACAAAGCCCACACTGAGGAGAAACTTCTGGGAGTAGAATCCAAACTAGGCAGTGCAGCAACAGAAGGTCCAGATGAAAATAGGAGAGGGGAGCAGCACCATGATATCATTTGTTTTAATATTACACAAAAGCAACAGAAGAGGGAGCTCAAAAGCCATGAAATTTAAAAATCTACTCTAAATCCAACCTTCTTGTAAAATTAAAAAAAAACCAAAACTTTTCATGTAAAAATGAGCAGAAAAGGATCAAGGTTATATTTATTATAATGGAAAAAATAAGGCTTATAACATCCCTTGACAACAAAAGCATGGCAGATAAATAACAAAATATGAAAACTATAACCTACTATTTTAAAACAAGTAAAAAGACATTAAGAAAATGATACAAGATGTGAAAGAACAACATAATGCAGAATTAGAAAAACTCAAAAGTTAGGTGATAGAAATAAGGAAAGAATTGGAAATAAAAGAAAAAATCAGAAATGAATTTGAAACTAGAAGGAGCACAAGAGTGAATAAACTCAACACACAATGCCTTAAGAGAAAAAGAAAATGAAAAGAATGAAAAAATTTAAAACTAAAAAGAAAAGAGAGATAGAAAATTTGAGGAAAAGTGACAAATTCAGAAGATAGTTAAAGAAAATCCAACATACATAAAGAAAACCAAAGCAAGGGAAAAAGAATTAATAATAAAGACCATAGGAAAGTTTTCTTGAAATAACTTTTGACATACTTGAAACAACATTTAAGAAGGGAATTTGTGGGGCTTCCCTGGTGGCGCAGTGGTTGAGAGTCTACCTGCCGATGCAGGGGACACGGGTTCGTGCCCCGGTCTGGGAAGATGCCACATGCCGCAGAGCAGCTAGGCCTGTGAGCCTAGTGAGAGGCCCGCGTACCGCAAAAAAAAAAAAAAAAAAAAAAAAGAAAGGAATTTGTGTAACTGAGAAGATTAACCCAAAATGATCATATCGTAGTAAAATTACTGGACTTTAAGGAAAAAAGTCTTATGTATCCAAGTAAAGAGAACAAGGGAAAGAAAATCAGCCAGTCATCAGATGTATTGACAGAAATGGTTTATGCCGGAAGAAAATTAATTTACATATTCAAGATATACAAGGAAAGAAAACGTGAGGTAAAGAGTTTATATCCAGCCAAACTGACTGGTGTGAGCTGAATTGTGTCCTTCCCCCCACCAGTGTTCTTATGTTGAAGCCCAGTATCTCAGAATGTGAACTATATTTGGAGGCAGGGCTTTTCAAGGTGATTAAGTTAAAATGGGGCCATCAGAGTGGGCCGTAATCCAATCCCACTGTCCTCATAAGAGGAAATTTGGACACAAAGAGAGATACCAGGAATGTATATGCACATAGCAAAGATTATGCAAGGACACATTGAGAAGTTGGCCATCTGCAAGCCAAGGAGAAAGGCCTGAGAAGGAATCAAACCTGCCAACACCTAGGTTTTGGACTTCTAGCCTTCAGAACAGTGAGAAAATAAATTTCTGTTGTTTAATTCACCCAGTCTGTGATATTTTGTTACGGCAGCCCTAGCTAACTAATACACTGACTTTCTAGATTAGAGCCTACAAATATTATCAACATGTAATCACTCAGGAAAGATTGGTCTTGTGAACCCTATCTGAGGAATCTACTAGAGAATAAACTTCAGAAAACCAAAATAACTAGAAAGACATTGACATAAGGACTGGTAGTGAGCATTAAATAAATATAATAAACACACACACACACTAAGATTCAATGAACGTTCTAAGTAAGAGCATAGAATATAATTGCTACAGAAGGGGGGTAAATGGAGAGATGATATGCAAAAGAAATGTTTAATTGTTTTTGTAATCATACTGGTGGTGGTAGTAGTAATATTGTTATTCTGAGACAGTTGTGTATGTCAGTGGGACAAAGCAAATGAGTAATTATGTGATATTCTATTATTCCCTATATCTTTGGGAACCGAGATTCTCAAGTTTGAAAGAAAGGAGATTCAAATATAACACAGGAGTTAACTAAAATCCCGTAGGCCTGACTTTGAATTAAAATATCTGTGTGAACTCATGAGGCATTTTTTCTTAAAAGGCTTAGAAATAGTGACCAACCCTGCACCTATGAGCACCACTAGTATCTAGACTGCGGCCTTGAAATACCATTTCCCACTGAAAAGAAACCAGGGCTTTTTGGAGAAGTGGCTGATTCCAGGTTTGGGGCAGGAAATGTGCAAGGTGAGTCCGAGATATCAAACATACTAAAATCCATGAGTTCATAATGATTTAATTTTTGTTTAAAAAATAAATAAAATCATACATATCAGCAAAGGGCCCCTATAAATGTACAGCAAATAGTTAACAGAGCTTATCTCTTGGGACTAAGATTATAGAGAATTTTTCTTTCAAAGTCACAACTTTCTAGGTTGTCTGTTTAAAATTTAATGAGCACACATTACTTCTGTGATTAGTGAAAGCAGTGATTAAAGAAAAAAAATTTAAAGACTGTGATAATCACATAGTTCTCAGGAATCAGTTTATAAAACGAAGCATTCTCATTGACGTAACCAAAATTGAGCAATGACTAACACTTGGCTTTGGTAAATGGTATGAATAAAGTTTCCTAATCTCACTTTTAGAATGTTGTTGTATTATTGTTCAAAATTCATAGTTTTGAATAGCTAGCAGACTATTGTTATCAATAAAAATTCATATACCCTCACAAATGGATTTCTGATCAGGTGGTTCAGTAGTTAAAAAAAAAAGTAGAACCCTGCTTTAAGTTTTAGCCATTTCTTCCCTTCTGCTTTGGTGGGATGTGAGGATCAAAGGGAAAAGCTTCACAGAAACATTCTTATCTTTCACCATTTAACCTATGTGCCATGGATCTCAAAAGTCGTCTCTAGACCAGCATGCGTAAATTGTCAGGCCCCATCCAGGCCTACAGATTCAAAATCTCTGGGAAGTGAGGCCCAGCAAGCTGTGTTTTTTTTTTAATTTATTAAATTTATTTATTTATTTTTGGCTGTGTTGGGTCTTCGTTGCTGCACATAGGCTTTCTCTAGTTGCGGTGAGCGGGGGCTACTCTTTGTTGCGGTGAGCGGGGACTACTCTGTGGCGTGCGCAGGCTTCTCATTGCAGTGGCTTCTCTTATTGCTGAGCACGGGCTCTAGGCTCACGGGCTTCAGTAGCTGTGGCACGCAGATTCAGCAGTTGTGGCTCGCGGGCTCTAGAGCACAGGCTTGGTAGTTGTGGCACACGGGCTTAGTTGCTCTGCAGCATGTGGGATTTTCCCAGACCAGGGCTCAAACCCGTGTCCCCTGCATTGGCAGGCGGATTCTTTTTTTTTTTTTTTTTTGCGGTATGCGGGCCTCTCACTGCTGTGGCCTCTCCCGTTGCGGAGCACAGGCTCCGGACACGCAGGCTCAGCGGCCATGGCTCACGGGCTCAGCCGCTCTGCGGCATGCGGGATCTTCCCGGACCGGGGCACGAACCTGTGTCCCCTGCATCGGCAGGTGGATTCTTAACCACTGCTCCACCAGGGAAGCCGAAGCTGTGTTTTATAAGCCTTCTAGACAAGGTTACCAGATAAAATACAAAATGGCCCAGTTAATTTTGAATTTCAGATAAACAACAAATATTTTTTTCCTATAAATATTTGCAATATTTGGTACATAATTATATTCAAATTAAAATTTAATGGGCGTCTTGTTTTTGTTTGGTTGGTTTTTATTATTTTTTCAACATCTGGCAACTTGACCTCCAAGTAATTCTGACCCATGCTAAAGTTTGAAAACCACAGGGGTAAAGGTAAGAACACGGGCCTTGGATTCGGATAGATCTGACTCCACCATTTTGTTAATAATGGATGGAATCTCACAAATATGACTGGTATCTCCATGTGACAAAGGAGACCATGGGGGAGAGAGCCAACCAGCCTCAGGGACTGGAGTAAAGTTTGTTAGCAGAAAGGGCCTGGATTTTACCAGAAAGTTCAAAAACACCCTGAGTGACTGCTACTCTAGTGCCCATGGGGTGCGGTTCTCATACAAAGCATAACTTTAGCCTAAATGGGAGAAAGGGCTGGGGCGGGGTTGGGGGACCCAAGGAAGGGAAAAACAGAAATATACAAGAGAGGAAGGAGAATAAAGGGCACAGAAAAGGTCTATGACTTAGAATTGGCCAACGTCAACTTGTATTCATTTCAGCTTCTCTACCACTGACTTTGTAGGGAGAAAAGACTGGGGAAGAGTCCCTCTCTTTGAGTATAAAGAGGCTCCTGGGCAGCACCAGCCCTGTTCTGTGAGCCTCTAAAGCAATGATTCTCATCCAGGGGTGATTTTAACTGTCCACAATGTCTGGAGACATTTTTGACTGTCACCGTGTGGTGGGGTGGGAGGGTGTGCTACTGACATCTAGTGGGTAGAGGCCAGAGATACTAGTGAACATCTTATATGCATAGGACAGCCCCCCACAACAAAGAATTACCCAGCTGCAAGTATCAAATTTCAAGGCTGAGAAACCCTGCTCTAAAACAGGTCAGTGCCCAGAAACAGCTACCCTCTTTGCCACAGCCTCACCCCCTTACCCCAAACCACAGACCTGCGTTTGCACTGCACCACATTTTATACATGCACATTCCCATAATGAGCAGGCTACTAAATTCTCTAAGCCTTTGTATCCAAATCTATACAATGTGGGTAAAATTATTTACCTCATAGGGTTATTGCGGGGATTAAATGAGGTAATTTAGCCCTTCAGGTTCAAACACTTATTGAGGCACTGACACTATGTGCCGGGTGTTGAGGGTACAGACAACAGTCCTTGCTGTTAAGTATTTAAGTCTAGTGAGTTCTAAGGCCCAGAGTAGATTTTCAAACATAGGCTAATTTCCTTCACACTCAGCCCCTACCCATGTCCTTCTCTTTCATTATTAGACAGGAGCCGAATCCTCTCTCTTCCTTGCCAGAGAACTAGAAGGAAGAGCAGAATTAATACCTATTATGAAGAGGAGTTACATCACAAGTTTGTGCTATTTTGCTGATGCTTCTCACCATGAATTCTAAACACAGCATTGAAGCGAAAGTATTGTTCTTAATATCTAAAGAGGCTAGCATCTGCTCTGTTCTCAAAATTGACTATTACCCTTGAACGTGGTCAGGAAATAAAAAGCAAGCTCGCCCTCTTTCTGACCCTGACCTGCGTGGCTCCTACATCCTGCTCTGGGAGGGCTTCAATGAGCCAGGTAAGGTTATTGGAATATTAGAAAATTTAGGTGCTCTCCCAGCATTCCCATTTGTTCATGAAATGGAATGAGAGAAAGGGATGAAAGGGAGGACTCAAGCATCATATCCAGGTTTGGGGGCTGAGAAACTAAGTGATAGTGGTGCCATTTACTGAGATTGGAAAGTTTTGGGAAGCAACTTTGGAAGGGAAATCAGGAATTCCACTTTAGACATTTTAGAAAATCTCTCTTCCTCTTGCCTCTAACCTCTCCTTCTCTCAGCCTGTACAAATGATCAAGTCTCTTTTCTTAAAACAAATGAAGCCCTCCCCAAACCTTATAATCCCTCTAACTGCTACCCTCTCTCCTTCCCTTTAGGTCTGAACTTCTTTAAAGGATCATCTACTTCTCACTATATCTACTTCCTTACCTCTGAGTCTCTTCTCAACCCCTGCAATCTGGTTTCTGACCTCACCATATTATTGGAACTACATTCACTAAAGTGACAAATAATGCCCTAATTGCAAATCTAACGGATACTTTTCAGTCCTAATCTCACTGGGCCTCTCTGTAGCCTTGGACATGGCTGATCACATCCTTTTCTTTGATGATCTCTCCTCCCTTGGCTTCCCTGGCATCACTCTCTCCTGCTTCTCTCCCTCCTCTGTAACTTTTCCTTCTCGCATTCTTCCTGACTCTGTCTGTTGCTTAAATGTATTTGCAGGGGTTCTGTTCAGCTCTTTCCTCACTTTACACTGTTTTCAAGGATGATCCTATCATTTAGATCCCATTTAGATGATTTTGGCTTTCATCTATAAACTGTCAACTCTCAATTTGCTATCTCGCAACTCTAATTCTCTTTGGAACTACAGACTCATATTCTGAGTTGCCTACTAGACAGGTCATCTAGATGCTCCTAGATGACAAACTGAACACATTCAGAATTCAATTCTAAACAAGGCAATTTACAGAAGAAATTCAAGTTGCCAAAAACATATGAGAAGATGCCCAATCTCACCTAGTAATCAGGAAAATGCAAATTAGAGCAATAAATGCAATGTTTCTCACCAAGGCTGGCAAAAATTCACAAGAATGATAACATCCAATGTTGTCAAAGATTAGGGATAATAGGGACTCTCATGCACCTCTGGTAGAAGTAAGACTTACTGTAACCTTTCAGGAAAGTAATCTGGCAATATCTACTAAAATATGAAATACATGTATATATATATCCCTTATATACCAAAGAAATTGCCACACAGGTCCATAGGGTGCATGTATGAGTATGCTCATCACATTGTTGTTTGTGTTAACAGGAAGGTGGAGGTAATCTGCTTGTCCATCACTGGAGAAGCTGATAGGGAAAATATGGTAGACATATACCTTGGAGTACTATACGGCAGTTAGAGGGAATGCCTTAGATGGTTTTTTTTCTTTCTTTGTTTTTTATTTTATTGGAGTATAGCTGATTTACAATGTTGTGTTAGTTTCAAGTGTACGGCAAAGTGATTCAGTTATACATATATTCATTCTTTTTTAGATTCTTTTCTCATATAGGTTATCACAGAATATTGAGTACAGTTCCCTGTGCTATACAGTAGGTCCTTGCTGGTTATATATCTTCTATACAGTAGTGTGTTAGTGTTCATCCCAAGCACCTGATTGGAGTAGCTTCTACAACAGTGTGCAGAGTGAAAAAAAAAACACTGGAATGTCTAACACAATATGATTTATGTAAATTAAAATAATACACACATAAAAAAACAAATTGCATTTTATAAGGATATATTCAAACAAAAGGATATACATTAAGGAATGGGTGCCTGAGGGGTGAAGAGGGGTGGGAGTGGAGAATGGGGCTAAAAGAAAACATACAAACAAGGGAGGAATCTTGCATGGGCCAACGATGACAATATGCTATAAAATGAGGAATATGATTCCCTCAGCCCACAGCACTGAGGACATCCCCCCAATTAATAACACACTCTCTTTGATCTTACAGTCTATTCCCAATTTTTGCCACTAACGATAATGCTGCAATAAATATTCTTTATATGTATATTTTTGTATTAGTGATTATATGTCTGTAGCATACATTTCAATTGTGATATCTCCACATATAGAATAGTATGCGGCTATTAGAAAGGATGAATTACAAAGAAATCCATGCTAAGACACATCATAATTGAACTTCTGAAAATGAAAAACAGAAAAAATCCTGAAGTCAGCCAAAGAAAAAAGATGCACTACTTATAAGTGGACATCAATTTGAATGATAACAGATTCCTCACCTGAAACCAAGCAGGCCAGAAGATAGTGGCACAACATTTTTCAAGCACAGAAAGAGCAGAACTGTCAGATTAGGGCAGGAAACACATAAGATGAGCCTAGAACACCTTGTAGAGCCAGAAAGTAAGAAAGTGCTCAAAAGGAAAAATAACCACAATGATAGGGGTATGTCAAAGGGACACAGGAGCCAACTAAAAGAGCTCCCAATGGCAAAAGCTAGAACAATTTGAGCAACACAAAAAAGTAGTATTGGATTATAATCCAAAGTATAAAATAAATACCCATGAGTCTATACTGATATAATGATTGACTGATTGGATGGATAAATACATACATACAAACATACATTTATTCATACACACATACATACATATATGGGGGAAAAGAGACAAATCTCCCAATCAAAATTCTAAATAATTTACGTAGATAGTTTGCTCTCAAGGAGGTAGAGCAAAACTCTACTCAAGTTTGGATGCACACAGTGACTTCCAAGAGTACAATATGGGAAGGGCGATAGAAGAGTAACTTTACTGTGGAGAAACCTGACAAACACCAACTCAGCCAGGTGCTCAAGGTGAATATCTAAAGTGATAAGTCATTTTGATAATATGTACCCTTGATATGATGCAATGAAAATGGTACTTCACCTCTGTGGTCTTCCTCCACAAAACCCATAACTCCAGTTTTGTTATGCGTCAGACAAATTCCAGCAGAGGATATTCTATAAAACAGCTTTCCAGTGATCCTCAAAACTATCAAGGTCATCAAAAGCAGTACAAATCTGAGAAACTGTCACAGCCAAGAGGAGCCTAAGAAGACATGATGACTAAATGTAATGTGGTATCCTGGATGGTTCTGAAACAGATAAAGGACATTAGGTTGAAACAAAGGAAATTTGGATAAAGTATAAACTTTAATAATAAGGTATCAATATTGCTTCATTAATTGTAATAAATGTACCATACTAATGTACTAATATAAGATATTAACAATAGGCGAAATTGAATGTGGGGTATATGGAAGCTCTCCGTACTATCTTCTCAATTTTTCTGTGAACCTAAAACTGTTCTAAAAAATAATTATTCAAAAAAAACCCTGTCGACCACAAATTCTATGTCTGGTAAAACTACCCCTGATACAAAGGAAAACTGAGAGAATTTGTTGCTAACAAACCTGCCCTTAAAGAACAGCTAAAGGGGGCTTCCCTGGTGGTGCAGTGGTTGAGAGTCCGCCTGCCAATGCAGGGGACACGGGTTCGTGCTCCGGTCTGGGAAGATCCCACATGCCACGGAGCGGCTGGGCCCGTGAGCCATGGCCGCTGAGCCTGCGCGTCCGGAGCCTGTGCTCCGCAACGGGAGAGGCCACAACAGTGAGAGGCCTGTGTACTGCAAAAAAAAAAGAACAGCTAAAGGAAGTTCTCTAAACAGAAAGGAAATGATAAAAGAAGGAGGCCTGGAACTTTAGAAAGGAAAGAACGTCAGAATGGGCAAAAATAAGGGTATACTATCCTCTTAAGAAACCATGTTTGATGGTTAAAGCTAAAATTATGACACCGTCTGATGTGGTGGTGTCTCAGTATATGTAGAGGAAATACTTAAGACAATTATACATTTTTAAAGTGGATACAGTAAAGGGATCTAAATGAAAGAAAGGTCTCTCTACTGCACTTGAAGTAGTAAAATACCAATATCAATAGACTGTTATAAGTCACATATTTATATTACAATTCCTAGAGCAACAACTAAGAAAACTATATAAAGCAGTGTGCCCAAAAATACTATAAATAAATCAAGATAGAATCCTTAAAAATGTTCAAGGAAGCACAGGAAAGCAAAAAAAGAGAAAGAAGAACAGGAAACAGAGGAAACAAACAGAAAAGAAATAATAAAATGGCAGACTCAAGCCTTAACATATCAATAATTACTATTATAGGTTGAATTGTATCCCATAAAAAGATATATTGAAGTCCTAACACCCGTACCTGTGAATGTGGCCTTATTTGGAAATAGGGCTGTCTTATTTCAGGTTCCTATAACAAAGTACTACAGAGTGGGTAGCTTATAAATAACAGAAATTTATTTCTCACAGTTCTAGTGGCTGGAAGTTTGAGATCAGGGTGCCAGCATGGTTGAATTCTGGGGAGAGCTCTCTTCCTGGTTGCAGACTGCTGACTTGTATTCTCACATGGCAGAAAGGGCAAAGGGAGCTCTCTGGGGTCTCTTTTGAAAGAGCACTAATTCTCATTCATGAGGACTCTACCCTCATAATTTATTCACCCCCAAGGCCCCCCACCTCCAAATACCATCACATTAGAAATCAGATTTCAACATATGAATTTTGGGGGAACAGAAAGATTCAGTCTATAGCAAGTGTCTTTGCAGATGTAGTCAAGTAAAGTTGAACTCATCAGGGTGGACCCTAATATAATATGACTTCTGTCCTTATAAGAAAAGGGCTTCATTAGGTCCCATTTGTTTATTTTTGTTTTTATTTCTATTTCTCTAGGAGATGGGTCAAAAAGGATCTTGCTGTGATTTATGTCAGAGTGTTCTGCCTATGTTTTCCTCTAAGAGTTTCATAGTGTCTGGCCTTACATTTAGACCTCTAATACATTTTAAGTTTACTTTTGTGTATGGTGTTAGGGAGTGTTCTAATTTCATTCTTTTACATGTAGCTGTCCAGTTTTCCCAGCACCACTTATTGAAGAGGCTGTCTTTTCTCCATTGTATATTCTTGCCTCCTTTGTCAAAGATAAGGTGACCACATGTGCGTGGGTTTATCTCTGGGTTTTCTATCCTGTTCCATTGATCTATATTTCTGTTTTTGTGCCAGTACCATACTGTCTTGATTACTGTAGATTTGTAGTATAGTCAGAAGTCAGGGAGCCTGATTCCTCCAGCTCTATTTTTCTTTCTCAAGATTGCTTTGGCAATAAACAAAGCAAAAAGACAACCCTCAGAATGGGAGAAAATATTTGCAAACGAAGCAACTGACAAAGGATTAATCTCTAAAATATACAAGTAGCTTATGCAGCTCAATATCAAAAAAATAAACAACCCAATCCAAAAAGGGGCAGAAGACCTAAATAGACATTTCTCCAAAGAAGATATACAGATTGCCAACAAACACATGAAAGGATGCTCAACATCACTAACCATTAGAGAAATGCAAATCAAAACTACAATGAGGTATCATCTCACACCAGTCAGAATGGCCATCATCAAAAAATCTACAAACAATAAATGCTGGAGAGGGTTTGGAGAAAAGGAATGCCTCTTGCACTGTTGGTGGGAATGTAAATTGATACAACCACTATGGAGAACAGTATGGAGGTCCCTTAAAAAACTAAAAATAGAACTACCATATGACCCAGCAATCCCACTACTGGGCATATACCCTGAGAAAACCATAATTCAAAAAGAGTCATGTACCAAAATGTTCATTGCAGCTCTATTTACTATAGCCAGGATATGGAAGCAACCTAAGTATCCATCAACAGATGAATGGATAAAGAAGATGTGGCACATATATATACAATGGAATATTACTCAGCCATAAAAAGAAACGAAATTGAGTTATTTGTCATGAGGTGGATGGACCTAGAGTCTGTCATACAGAGTGAAGTCAGAAAGAGAAAAAACAATACCGTATGCTAACATATATATATGGAACCAAAAAAAAAAAAGGTTTTCTGAAGAACCTAGGGGCAGGACAAGAATAAAGACGCAGATGTAGAGAATGGACTTGAGGGGTGGGGGAAGGGTAAGCTGGGACGAAGTGAGAGAGTGGCATGGACTTAAAAATACTACCAAATGTAAAATAGATAACTAGTGGGAAGCAGCCGCATAGCACAGGGAGATCAGCTCGGTGCTCTGTGACCACCTAGAGGGGTGGGATAGAGAGGGTGGAAGGGAGACACAAGAGGGAGGGGATATGGGGATATATATGTATATGTATAGCTGACTCACTTTGTTATACAGCAGCAGCTAACACAGCAATGTAAAGCAATTATACTCCAATAAAGATGTTAAAAAAAAAAAAGAAAAGGGAAGCTCCTCCTCTTGACGATGGTAAGAATCCCATATGGAGTATATCGGTGGAGTAGAGAGATGTAGCTCAGTGGGGTACCCTGCAGCGCCTCGCAGGCACAGCTCCCCCAAAACCGTGATTGGTCTGGCCTGGGTGGGGAAGGGGGGCAACCTGGGACTGAACCCCCTCTGGCAGCTGGCCCTCTCCTTCTTCTCTCAGCACTCCCCGGCTCTCAGCGGCACACTTGTTTTTCCACCCAAATCGCTCCCTTCTCCCCTCTACCCACTCCCAAGTCCCCAGAGCCCCTGCCGGCCTCCACCCCCTGGCCCCAGGGTGCTCAGTCCCCGCCCCCGCCACCTTGCCTATGCACCCCTGCCCAGGCGCTTCAGTTGCCTTGCTCTAGCCACCCCACCCCCAACCAAATCAGGCAATCTCCAAGATGTGAATAAGGCGGAGGGGGAGCGGACAGCAAAATGAAGGCTGCCCACCGCCACAGGACAGGTATGTAGGTGACCAGGAAAATGACCAAAGAAACACACGCTGGTGAGGACAGCTATATTGTGTGCGTCAAAGCTGTGGTTATGACCTCAGATGACTCCAGCGGGTGGGATGGTTTCCACAGGAAGGAAGGTGGGATCAGTAAGGTCACGCACCCGGATGACAAATCGTCTTTCTCATCCATGGTGAACGACAGAAAGACAGACTGGTGGTATTGGAACGCTGTTTAAGAAAGGAATTGGCCTACACCAAAGCCAACCCAACCTTTCATCATTGGAAGGTCAAACAATATTAAGTTTTGACTTACTGTCTGAAGCCTTGAGTGAGGAACGCAATCGAAGACCTTATAGAAAGCTCAACATCATCTTCCACCATCCGTAGTGAAGGTGAGCTTTGCGATGACGTTTTTACAACAGCTACAGACAGTTCTTCTATCAATGATTCGTCTCAGAAGAAGGAACAACTTATTCGGACAATCTCCTCCCTCACATCCTGTGAGCACCAGAGGATTTATACCCTGGGTCACCTCCACGACACATACCCCACAGACCATTATCACCTGGAACAGTTAATGGCAAGGCCCTACTGCCAGGTGAGCTTCCTGTACGCCTAGGAGATCGCGCACATCAACCCAGGGAGAAGACCTGGATGACGCACACTACGAGGATTACCGGCGCCGGGGAGGGACAAATACCTGAACCCCTTGGAAGACGCGGGCTCGTACCTGCGCTTCGCCAAGGACAAGGTCCTTAAGCACGACTACAATTACCCCCATGAGGACTCCTCAGACTTTGGCATCAGCGCGGGGCCAGCGTGATCAAGACACAGCCATTCCGGGGCAAGTCCCGGTGGTGGAAGGAGGACAGGGAGCGCTCCGAGTGGGCGGTGCGCATACTGCCAGGACGCTTTCAACCATGAGGAAAACCGGAGGGGCCACTGTCAGGACGTGCCTGACTCCGTGAGAACTTTGCTTCAAGCGGTGAGCTGTATGTGGTGAGGACAGCATGCTCTATCACTGTATGTCGGACCCGAGGGAGACTATACAGACCTGTGCCTGTGCGATACGAGCTACGAGTTTTGCCTCCCGTGGATGGCTCTTACTGACTTGTGTTTCTTGGCCCCCTGTTCTTGCTGTTACCTACCCCTTCGGGCCTGCTACCACTGCGGAGTGATGTGCAGGTGCTGTGGAGGGAAGCACAAAGCGGAGAAAGAGGGAGGTGGGGGAAGGGGGAGAGGGAGGGAGAGAGAATATGACCTCATTTTTATAAAAAATAATCATCGAGCTTCCCTGGTGGCGCAGTGGTTGGGAGTCCTGCCAATGCAGGGGACACGGGTTCGTGACCCGGTCCGGGAAGGTCCCACATGCTGCGGAGCGGCTGGGCCCGTGATCCATGGACCCTGAGCCTGCGCGTCTGGAGCCTGTGCTCCACAACGGGAGAGGCCACAACAGTGAGAGGCCCGCGTACCGCAAAAAAAAAAAATCATCGTATCTGTGTGCATAAATACACACACATGAAGAAGGTGTGAAAGGCTGCACAAATTGGTACCCTCAATGTTACAAGGGGAGGGGAGGGGAATATGAAAGGGGAGATTTTTAACTTTATCTTCTTGCATTTTTTATTTCACATGTTACAGTGAGAACATACTGTATTTGTAACTTAAAAGAAAATTTCAATTAAATAAATTTTCGAGGGAAATTTTTTTCCTCAAACCTAATTTTGCTCTTGTTCTCTGCTTGGGTGAACTGGTACCATCATTCACTTCCAAGACAAGAGACCTACAAGTAATTCTAGATCTTTCCTTTTCTGTAATCTTCCACCCTTCCACTTAATTAGTCACCAAATCCAGATTTTAGTTCATAAATATCCTTACCTTCCTCTAATTAATAAATCTTGTCTATTCTAGTTCCTAAATCTCTTTTAAAGTCCTTCCCCTCTTTACCATCCCTGCCAATAAGGCTTTTTTTAGTTCAGAACTTCATCATCTCTCGGTATTTCAATAGCCTTTAAAGTAATCCCCTGTTTGACTCCTCCAGCCACTCTCTCTCATATAATGCTCTCAGAATTATCTTTCTAAACAGTTATAGTGTACCACTGTTGGGAGACAAATGAATACATTTTTATTTTAATAGGCATACTTTTTATTTTAATATTCATAAGAAAATATATTAAACTCATGATTTCAAAGATATTATTGCCTAGATTTAAGAAATTAAAATGGTGAAGGTAGAATATGAATAAGTGAAGTTGGAAAACATTGGTCTATAAGGATAAAGTCCACACTCCATGAATCTTTATGATCTAGTCCCATCCTACCTTTCCAACTTTGTCATCATAAATGTACCATTCAATTAGGGAAAACTTTCTGATGGCCCCCAAACATGCCATGTTCTTTCATCCCTCTCTGCCCTTCCTCATGCTGTTCTCACTCATTCTGCTTAGTAAACTTTTCCTTTTCCTTCAATATTCAGCTCAAATATTTCTTCTGTGAGGATCTTTTTTTTTTTTGGATGTGAATGCTTATAGCAGCTTTATTCATAATTACTAGAAGCAACCAAGATGTTCCCCAGTAAGTGACTAAATAAACAAACTGTGGTACATCCAAATAATGGGATACTATTGAGGGATAAAAGGGAATGGACTATCAACCCATGCAAAAACATGGATGAATCATAAATATATATTTCTAGGTGAAAGAAGCCAGTCTGAAAAGACTACATACTGTATAATTCCATTTATATGACATTCTAGAAGAGGCAAAACTATAGTGACAGTAAAAACATCACTGGTTTACAGGAATTTGGAGAAGAGGAGGAGGGTTGAATAGGTGAAGCACAGGGGAATATTTGTGGACAGTGAAACTATTCTCTATGACACTGTAATGGTGGATGCTTTACATGTTTTTCAAAAGCCATAGAACTTTATAGCACAAAGAGTAAAACTTAATATATGTAACTAAAACAAAAAATCATTTAGGAGATCAAGAGATACAAGGTCAGAATGCAGAATATGAAAAAAGAATCTGTGTTACAAATGTATGAAAGAACCTTCCTGAAGTGGGTGGGGGCAAAGGTGCAAACCTAAGTAACTTTGTAAATGAGTTGTGTCTAAGAATATAGGCAAAAGGAATTGTACATAGCACTCTATTCTGATTGATAAAGTTGTTTCCCCTGAGGGTACAGGCTAGCAATTCTGAAACCACTATACATGTATACTGGAATTGAACAATTAAGTACCTGATGGTGGATTATAGGGGCCAGTTTTCTTACTGTTGGAGTGGGAGGGTACAGATAAGCAAACGGAAGAAGCTAAAATGATCCACAGGGTAATAGATATGAATTGGAGACATTAGTAAGAACTCATGTTTAGCTTAATACAGATACATGTATAAATATTTATATATATATGTTGTTAAATTAATTAAATAAGGAGGCCATTAGACTGATGTGGCTCTAATGCCATGGTGGCCTATGTAAGCAGGCCAGAATCTAAGCCTATAAACGCCTCAAGGTTTCAAAATCACAGCGATAAGGACAACCAATCACACACAGCCAACTAGACTTTAAGTAATAGCCAATCAATAATTTCCTTACTTTGCTTCTGCCTTTTCTCCACAAAAGTCTCTCCCCCCACCTCCTATAGTTAGAGTGACCCCAACCACCTCCAGTTTGGCGCTGCCCAATTCAAATTGGTTTTTACTCAAACTCCCCCAAATTTTAATACGCCTCAGCTTACCTTCCAACAGCTCTGGTGTCCGTGGAGGGAAATGAAGGAGACCCTGATGGTCCTCGGGAGCAATGAGCAAACAGGTGAAGGCACCCGTTGAGCTCCTTGAGCCGCCCCCCTCCCGCTGCCTCTGCAGGTGGTGGGCAAGCCACTACCCCTTCCCAGCTCCGCAGCCTTTGCATTATGAGCTTGTAGACTCCACCTGAGTTTCTTTTTTCCAGATTGGCTCCGGAAAACAGCAGGAGTCGACTGGGTCTGGCCCCAAAACCAGACTGGCTGAGGATTTTTTTACTGACAGCGCTCCCCACAGCACCTCTATTCTAGTACTTGCACTTTATAATATGGCAATTATTTGTTCATATTTGTGTGTTCCCCACCAAATTATGAACTCTTCCTGGACAGGGACTAAATCTTACCCAAATCCTTATCTCAAAGTCTCACCAAATACCTGGCCTAAGTAAGTACTCATAAAATTTAAGTTGAATGAAAAAATTGAAGTCTGGAACCTGGAGCCAAGGAGAACATTCCCTAATTCCAAATCTGCTTTACATGTTACTATAGCTTCCTGTCTTCTTTTAAATATCACCCTGGTCACCTAGAAAAGAACACAAAGGCCAGAGTCATAAAGGTTTCAGGGATAGGTACAGAAGAGATTAGAAGGGTTTAAGGTGGGGCCAAGCGGCACTAAGTTGACTATAATGTCGAGCCGTTTCAGTTTCTGTGGACCAAGCCTTCCTTCCTATCTTCCCTGTCTATCTGGTTTCTGACTATCTGGGGTGAGTTAAACCCACCAAGAATTTTGGCCTCAGCCTACCTCTGGGTAGCAAAAAGTGCCCTGGACAGGAGGTAACAGAATGGACATTGCTCTGCTGAGGTTTCATTTCCATGTTGACTTTGGAGCTCTCTGGACTGGTATTTCACTTCTAGATAAATCACAGTAGTTGTAAAATTTGTTAGTGGTGGTAGGGGACAGAGAGACAGGCAAGAGAGGAGAGAGAGAATTAAGATTGACTATTATCATACAAACCTCACACAGAAAACATTTAAGCACTTTCACTTAAGGTCATCCCTAACAATAGCCCCACTTACTGTAGGAATACTGACTGGGCAGGCAGAGAGAACTGGGGAAAGGCCGCAGGTCCCCGAAGTGACAGTCTTGGAGTGATCCCTCTATATGCCTGTTCTTCCCTTCATACTAAATATAACTGTTATGGTTTACCATCTCTGTGTGGTCTTTGGTTACAGCACCTTGACAAAGGAATTAAGTGCATAATTGGGTTGATGTTTCCAGCTTTCTAGGGGCTCCTTGTCTTGGGAAACCCCACAGATACAGTCCCCACAATCCAAGAATAAGCAATATGGCATTGACCTGCCATAAAACTGTTAATAGAAAAGGGTTTTTATTGAAAATAAGTTTTTGCTTTTTAAATTATTGTTTGGGGAGTAGGAAATGGTGCCAATAAAGAAGCAGTAGATAAAAAGGGAACCTAAGTCCCTTTACTAAGCTTTTCTTCCTTTAGCCACTTGATTCTGAAAGCCAGAAAAGATTAAGCATATGCGTGGACAGGGGTTGGGGGGTGGGGAATGGCTCACTATAGAAAATGTGAAGGTACCTGGCAGACATAGGAACTACAAACCTGAGAGCTCACTAAGCATTAATATCCAATATTTTAGAAGATGCTTATCATTTTATTTTTTTAATTTTTATTTTATTAGTCTTTAAAATAAATTTATTTATTTATTTTTGGCTGCGTTGGGTCTTCGTTGCTGCGTGAGGGCTTTCTCTAGTTGTGGCCAGTGGGGGCTACTCTCCGTTGTGGTGCGTGGGCTTCTCATTGTGGTGGCTTCTCTTGTTGTGGAGGATGGGCTCTAGGCACGCGGGCTTCAGTAGTTGTGGCACGTGGGCTCGTTGCGGCTCACGGGCTTTAGGCGTGTGGGCTTCAGTAGTTGTGGCACGTGGGCTTAGTTGCTCCGCACCATGTGGGATCTTCCCGGACCAGGGATCGAACCCATGTCCCCTGCATTGGCAGGTGGATTCTTAACCACTGTGCCACCAGGGAAGTCCAGTATTCATTATTTCTAAAGTTGGAGTCACCAACATTGCAGATGATTAGATTCCACCTTGGGTTCTACCAGAGCCTAGCTGATCTGGAGGAATAGAAATACCCAGTCCAGCCCCCTCTAGCTTTCCTGTTTCACCTAAGAAGGGGTGGGGATGTGGAATGAAAAAGCACTTATAAAGATTACAGCCCAGGAAATAGGAATATTGAATCCTTCCCATCTTCTGATATCATACCACCACATCAGTAAGACTCATGTATAAAACAGGGAATTACAATGGAAAGAACTGCACATCTCAGAACTTATTTAAGAAGGACTCTCTAGGGAAACTCAAAGATGACAGGAGAGACAAAAAAACAGACACTGTAGGAAATTTTACCTCTGACACAGCTACAGTAAACAGTAAACTCAGCCTAACTCCTAGCCAAATAAACATACAATCTCACACTACATGCCAATTTACCTGAGTTCCTTTTACCTAGTACATCATATGTCTACCTTTCAACAACACAGTACAAGGCATACTAAAAGGCAAAAAACACAGTATAAAGAGACAGAGCAAGCATCAGAACCAGACTCAGATATGGCAGAGATTTTGGAATTACCAGAAGAGGAATTTAAAAAAACTATATGCTAAGGGCTCTACTGGAAAAACTGGACAACATACAAGAACAGATGTGTAATGTAAGCAGAGAGAATGGAAACTCTAAGAAAGAACCAAAAAATAATGATAGAAATAAAAACCACTGTAACAGAAATGAAGAATGTCTTCTATGGGCACATCAGTAGATGAGACATAAATGAGGAAAGAATCAGTGAGTCTGTGGTATATACAGAACGGATAAACAACAAGGTCCTACTGTATAGCACAGGGAACTATATTCAATATCCTGTGATAAACCATAATGGAAAAGAATATTAAAAAGAATGTATATATATATATATATATATATATATATATATAACTGAGTTACTTTGCTGTACAGCAGTAATTAACACAACATTGTAAATCACCTGTAAATTTCAATAAAAAATAAATTAAAACAAGAATCAGTGAGTTTGAAGATACGTAAATAGAAACTTCTAAAAATGGAATGCAAAAAGAAAAAAGAATGAAAAAGATGGAATATGAAAAAATTGTGAGACAATTATGAAAGGTGTAATATATGCATAAAGGGAATACCAGAAAGAGAAGAAAGAAGGAAAGGAACAGAGGAAATGTTTGAACTAATAATGGCTGAGAATTTTCCAAAATTAGTGACAGATAACAAACCACAGATCCAGGAAGCTCAGAGAACACCAAGCAGGATAAATACCAAAAAAAAAAAAAAAAAAAATCTACACACAGGCAAATTACAGAAAATCAAAGACAAGATCTTTAAAAAAGTCAGGGTTAAAAAACACCTTACCTAGAGGTACAAGGATAGAATTACATCAGACTTCGCTTCAAAAACCATGCAAGCAAGAAGAGAGTGCAGTGAAATATCTAAAGTGTTGAAAGAAAAAACCCAACCTAGAATTCTGTATCCAGCAAATTTATCCTTCAAAAGATAACAACAAAACCAACCTAATTTAAAGATAGGCAAAAGACTTGGATAGACATTTCTCCAAAGAAGATATACAAATAGCCAAAAAACACATGAAAAGATGCTCAACATCACTAATCATTAGGGAAATACACATCAAAACCACAGTGAGATACCACTTCATACCCATTAGGATATTAGGATGGCTATTATTTTAAAAAATCAAAAGATAATAATAAGTGTTAGCGAGGATGTGGAGAAATTAGAACCCTTGTGCATTGTTGGTGGGAATGTAAAATGGTGCAGTATAGAGGTTTCACAAAAAATTAAACATAGAATTACCATATGAGTCACCAATTCCACATCTAGGTATATACCCAAAAAGAACTGAAAACAAGAACTCGAACAGATATTTGTATACCTGTGTTCATAGCAGCACTACTCACAATAGCCAAAAGGTGAAAACAACACAAATGACCATCAACATATGAATGGATAAACAAAATGTGGTATATATATACAATGGAATATTATTCAAACTTAAAAAGGAAGGAAATTCTGAACACGCTACAACATGGGTGAACCCTAAAGACAGAATGCTAAGTGAAATAAGCCAGACACAAAAAGACAAATATTGTATGATTCCACTTACATGAGGTACCTAGAGTTGTTAAATTCATGGAGACAGAAAGTAGAATAGTGGTTTCCAGGGGCTGAGGGAGGAATGGAGAGATATTGTTTAATGGGTACAGAGTTTCAGCTTGGGATGATAAAAAAGTTCTGGAAATGAATAGAGGTGATGGTTATACAAAAATGTGAATGTAATTAATGCCACTGAACTGTACAATGAAAAATGATTAAAAGGGTAAATTTTAGGCTATGTACATTTTACCATAGTAAAAAAGGGAATACAATGGAATATTACTCAGCCTTAAAAAGAAATGAAATTGAGCTATTTGTAATGAGATGGATAGACCTAGAGTCTGTCATACAGAGTGAAGTAAGTCAGAAAGAAAAAGACAAATACCGTATGCTAACACATATATATGGAATTTAAGGGAAAAAAATGTCATGAAGAACCTAGGGGTAAGACAGGAATAAAGACGCAGACCTACTGGAGAACGGACTTGAGGATAGGGGGAGGGGGAAGGGTGAGCTTTGACAGGGCGAGAGAGAGTCATGGACATATACACACTAACAAATGTAGTAAGGTAGATAGCTAGGGGGAAGCAGCCGCAAGGCACAGGGATATTAGCTCGGTGCTTTGTGACAGCCTGGAGGGGTGGGATAGGGAGAGTGGGAGGGAGGGAGACGCAAGAGGGAAGACATATGGGAACATATGTATATGTATAACTGATTCACTTTGTTATAAAGCAGAAACTAACACACCATTGTAAAGCAATTATACCCCAATAAAGATGTTTTAAAAAATAATAATAAAATAAAAAAGGGAAAAATGAGACAGATCTGTAATACGAACAAGGAAGTATTTCTACATAGCTTCTGTTGTAGAAAAACGAAAAGACATGTAGAAATACTGTTGTAATCTTAAAAGCCTATAAAAATTGCTTGTAGAAATGCTTTCTTTAGTTACCTCCCAGTTCTAAAGCTGTATCTTGATTAATTTGATTGTTTCCTATGTTTCCATTAATAACACACTTGTAAACCACTTCTACAGATGGCTAATCTCATCTCTTAGATGACAATTCTTATTAAAATTTCAGTAAGTAATTCTTTTTCCAAGTTTTTAGCTTCCAACATACTCATTATAGCACTAATTATTTTACCTGGCAATATCTATACACTAATCAATTCCCAGTGAGAATTATAAGACAGTCATGTCCAGTAGCAAGAAGGAACAAAAAAACTAGAATCCCTAAAACAGATGGTTAGTGATATGCTTTCAAATCTAGAATGTATGGAAAATGAAAATGTGACTCCTTGGTGATTCCCAGAAGAAATAACATTAACATAATACACTGTGTGGCTTATCAAATAAGTACTGTAGAAACCTAACTGGGACCATTTGGAATCTGACAGATGAAAGTCTTGTGGAAGTGGTTAGACTGAGTTTGGCTCTACGCACAGCTATTACACACAGAAAAAAGGGCCTGAAGAACATATACCAAAATGCTAGTATTGATTATCTCTGGGGAGTAGGGTACCCAAGTTCTCTATCTTTTCTGTTTGTTTATCTGTATTTCCTGAAGTTCCTAAAATAAACATGTTAACTACTATAATAAAAAACCTCCAAACAATAAAATTTATTAAGGACGTCACCAAAATGGTGACATAGGAGACCCTGGCCTCCATCACCCAACAAAGATCAACAATTAGACAGCTATCCATGAACAAAAACAGCTGTGGGAGAGCTCTGTAGTCCAATTAAGGAACTTTGGCAACACAGTAGAAAAACAAAACCTGAGAATAACTGCCCAAGAAGAGAAAAAAGATAGGTTCATTTTGCCTGCATCATCATATCCCCCAAGTAAGCATTGCTCAGTACCAAGAGGGGGTTTCTCAGGTAGAGGGTTCCCCTCACCAGCAAAGGAAGAGTGGGATGGGCGACCAGTTTCCAGCCTTTTGGGCACCACATGAAGGTCCCACTTCAGTTTCATTCCACCCAGACCATCAAAACTGAGACATATAGAGATGGCTAGGAATAAGGAAAAAACAGGGGCTACCAATACAGTCATTCAGTGGCAGCAATCGCAGTTCACAGTGACCTGCCCTGCTGACAAACAGCAGATTCTGCCACTGAAGAAACTAAAGAACAACCCAGCCGCTGAAGACCCTCTAAAGATTTCACCATCTTTGCTCCATAGGTACTCACATTTGCTGATGCTAGTCACTGGAGTCCCTCTCCACACACATCCCACCAGAGCCTGGAAACTATAAAACTCCTCGAAGAGAACATAGGCAGAACACTCTCTGACATAAATCCCAGGAATATTTTTTTGGATCTGTGTCCTAAGGCAAAAGAAATAAAGCAAAAATAAACAAACAGAACTTTATTAAACTTAAAAACTTTTGCACAACAAAGGAAACCATTGACAAAATGAAAAGACAAACTATGGAATGGAAGAAGATATTTGCAAATGATATGACCAACAAGGGGTTAATATCAAAAAATATATAAACAGCTCATACAATTCAATATCAAAAAACAAGCAACCGAATTTTAAAAATGGGCAGAAGACCTGAACAGATAGTTTTCCAAAGAAGATATACAGATGGCAAACAGGTGCATGAAAAGATGCACAACATCACTAATTATTAGAGAAATGCAAATCAAAACTACAGTGAGGTATCACCTCATACCCGTCAGAATGGCCATCATCAAAAAGTCTACAAACAATAAATGCTGGAGAGGGTGTGGAGAAAAGGAAACCCTTATATACTGTTGGTGGGAATGTAAATTGGTACAGCCTCTGTGGAAAACAGTATGGAGGTTCCTCAAAAAACTAACAGAATATCAGAGATACCTGCACCCCAATGTTCACTGCAGCATTATTCATGACAGCCAAGATATGGAAACAACCTGTCTATTGACAGATGAATGGATAAAAAAGTTGTGGGATACACACACAGACACAGACACAGACACACACACACACACATACATCCGATGGAATATTCAGCCTCAAGAAAGAAAGAAATTCTGCCATTTGCAACAACATGGATGGACTTGGAGGGCATTATGCTAAGTGAAATAAGTCAGACAGAGAAAGACAAATACTGTATGCTATCACTTATATGTGGAATCTAAAAAAGCTGAACACATAGAAACAGAGAGCATAGTGGTGGTTTCCAAGGGCTGGGGAGTGGAGAAGGAGAGATGTTCAAAGGGTACATAATTCCAGTTATAAGATCAATAAATTATGGGTATCTAATGTACAGCATTGTGATTATAATTAATAATATTGTATTATATACTTTAAAGTTGCTAAGAGTAGATCTTAAATATTCTCACCACAAGAAAGAAATGGTAATTATGTGGCTGGTGGTAATCATTTTGCAATATGTAAGTGTATAAAATCAACACATTGTACACCTTAAACTTATACAATGTTATATGTCAATTATATCTCAATAAAGCTGGAGAAAACAATTAACAGAGAGACAGTTCATTTTTTTGCATTTCTTTTATTTATTTTTAAAAATTTACTTATTTATTTATTTATTTTTGGCTGCGTTGGGTCTTAGTTGCTGTGCACAGGCTTTCTTTTTAGTTGCAGCGAGCTGGGGCTACTCTTCGTTGCGGTACGCAGGCCTCTCATTAAGGTGGCTTCTCTTGTTGCAGAGTATGGGCTCTAGGTGCGCGGGCTTCAGTAGTTGTGGCACATGGGCTCAGTAGTTGTAGCACACGGGCTTAGTTGCTCTGTGGCATGTGGGATCTTCCCGGACCGGGGCTCGAACCCTTTTCCCCTGCATTGGCAGGTGGATTCTTAACCACTGCGCCACCAGGGAAGCCCAGAGACAGTTCATTTAATAGTAATTGAACTGAGTTGCATTTTCTAGTAGCTTTTTCAACTAAGGGAGTAAACAAAATCTTCTAGGACAAAGTAACACGGTAGATCAGACCCAGAGAGAGACTGATTGTACTCTATGATAAGTATTCTCTAGAATATAAAAGGAAGTTATGAACAGGAGTCCAAGCTTTTGTTCTCTTGTGTCTCTCTCTCTCTTGCCTCTTCTCTGGTTTTGTTCCACACTCTGAGCATCCTAAGCCAACTTATATGTGGTGGTCACCAGAAGACTCTGTAAGGAAGACTGTCTCTCTAGACTCTGTCTCTATCAATTTTCCCCTTTCACCTCTATTTATTTATTTATTTATTTATTTATTTGCGGTACGCGGGCCTCTCACTGCCGTGGCCTCTCCTGTTGCGGAGCACAGGCTCCGGACGCGCAGGCTCAGCGGCCATGGCTCACGGGCCCAGCCGCTCCGCGGCATGTGGGATCCTCCCAGACCGGGGCACGAACCCGCGTCCCCTGCATCGGCAGGTGGACTCTCAACCACTGCACCACCAGGGAAGCCCCACCTCTATTTTTAACATTTTCTCTTTTTTTTTTTATGGAACATTTTCTTATCTACCTACAGACATACTTAACTTTCTCCACTCGAAACACAAACTAAAAACACTTATATCCACCCTATTTCATCACAAACTCCTATCCTTTCTCCCTCCTTCCATTCATAGCCAGATTTCTGGAAGGATTAGTCTACATCCACTGTCAGTACTTTCTCCTTTTCCATTCATTCAATTCACTACGGTCTGGCTTCTGCCAAGATTCCGTAAAACTATAAAGGAAAGCTTCCTGGTTGCTGAATTCACTGGCTTGTCACATTGCCTAAAGCTATTTATTGTTTTTTTTTCTCAAAAGTTCTTCTTCTTGGCTTCTGGGACACTACCGTCTCCTCATTCTTCTTTCTTGCCTTTGTCAGACGCTCCTCTTCTGTCCAATCCTTACTCATTGGGGTTAAGAAGTTCATCTGCTTACACAGCTTCAACTATCAACTATACAGTGATAGATCCCCAACTTTTGTGTGTGTGTGTGTGTGTGTGTGTGTGTGTGTGTGTGGTACGCGGGCCTCTCACTGCCGTGGCCTCCCACTGCGGAGCACAGGCTCAGTGGCCATGGCTCACAGGCCCAGCCACTCCGCGGACTGGGGCACGAACCCGTGTCCCCTGCATCGGCAGGCGGCCTCTCAACCACTGCGCCACCAGGGAAGCCCCTAGATCCCCAACTTTTTAATACTAGCCCCGAATTCCTGCTTAAGCTTTCCAAATTACTTATAAACATCTCTACCTATAGACTACAAGGGTACCTTAAGCTCCACTGGTCTGAAATCAGACTTGTGTTCTCTACTGCCCCAATCCTCCACAATATATTGGATTCCTTAATTATATTCTCATTCTCAATCACAAACCAGGTTCCCAAACTAGAAACCTTTGCTTTTGCCCCAACTACCTCTTCTTCCTAACCCTGCATATTCAATCAAGCAGCACGCAATTCTATTGATTCTACCTCAGAAATATAATTCTGCCAAACCTGGCCTGCACTGCCACAATCTGGGTTCAGGCTCTTATAATATTAGCTTGAACTACTTACTACAACACCTGCTAACTAGTCCTGTCACCATTCCCTCCCCACTCCAGACCAGTTCAGCTTCCACACTGCTTTAAAAATGATCTTTACAAAACAAAAACAAAACCACTCTTTTGACTTCCAAATTCCTACAGGATAAAATCCAAACTCCTTGGTCTAGCATATTAGGATCCAGTCTACCTTATGAGCCTCACTTTCTACCCCACCACCAACTCCAGCTATGAAGCTTCTCACCATTCCACAAACACACCAGGCCCTTTTATGTCCCCATGTCTTAACACATTGTATTCCCTCTTAGAACGTCCTTCTCTTTCTTCCTCACCTGACAATGTCCTAGGTGTCTAAGAAGGGGAATTTGCTTTTTTCCCTACAGCATCTTCCACATGTCTGACATGTAGACAATCTGCAATAAATACCTATAGCATGACTGAATGACAGATTTCATGCTTCAACCTAACACTTCACCTTCAGCCATACAGAATTTCAAATCCCTGCATACATGCTATTACCTCCATGCATTTGTACACACTATAACCTTCTAACTCTCAGGGAAAAAATGTGTACATGTCTTCTCAGGAAACACAAACTAGCTATCATTTATTGAGCAGTTTTACTAAGAAATTTATGTTCATTAGCTTATTTTAATCCTCAATCAATACCGTCATATGGGACTTCCCTGGTGGTCCAGTGGTAAGACTCTGTGCTCCCAATGCAGGGGTTCAATCCCTGGTCGGGGAACTAGATCCCACATGCATGCCGCAACTAAGAGTCCGCGTGCTGCAACTAAGAAATCCACGTGCCACAACTAAGAAGTCTGTGTGCCGCAACTGAGTTTGCATGCCGCAACTAAGAGTTGGCATGCCGCAACTAAGAAGCCCCCATGCTGCAATGAAGATCCCACATGCTGTAACTAAGAAGTCTGCATCACAACTAAGCGTTCACATGCTGCAATTAAGAGTTGGCATTCCGCAACTAAGAAGCCCCCATGCTGCAACGAAGATCCCATGTGCTGCAACTGACCTGGCACAGCCTAAATAAATAAATATTTTAAAAAATACTGTGATATTATTATCATTTTATAGATAAAACCCCCTGAGATTTAGAGGAGTTAAATAACTTTTCCATCTTGTAAATTGTGGGATTTAAATACAGGCCTTCAAAGGCTGAACCTTTAACCACTGTGCTTCAGACAATGTGTATTACACACAAATGATTGCTCTGCCCTCTATATTCCTATAGGATTCTGTTCCTATAGCATTCTGTTCACCTCTCTGTAATGGCAGTTACTACACTGGAATGTAATATTTCTGTTTATACAATATCATCCCCATTAGACTGTAAATCCATAGTGATAGCAACAAAGTCCCACTAATCTTTGTATCCCCAGTGAGTTTAGCACATTGTAAGTGCTCAGTAAATGTTTACTGTGTAAATGAATTCCAAAACCTCTCTTTGGCAGTAGCCTTTTTGTTGCTGCCTTGCTTTTCTTCCTCTTGCCGTATCCTTTCAATACTCACTCAACTACAAGAATTGAATGCGAACAACTT